>NW_028273623.1:1327219-1990828 GCF_024610735.1 Ursus americanus
GCCCATGCTCCCACTCGCCTGCGCCCTCACCTCGTTCCGCCCCTCCGCTCGCTGCACAGCCGGTGGATCAGGACTGCCAGCCTCCTGGGTGTTACCCTAACCTTTGGTGGGCCCCCGAGGGGCCCATCCCAGGTTCCTATTGCCTCAACACTGGGGACTGGGGACTCCTGAGCCCCAGCGCCCAGCTGACCCTCCCGCCCTACCGCCACCTGGGCCGCTAGGGGCGCCGCTGTTCATTCAGGGAGGGAGAATGGCCAGGGCCCTCCAAGCCACCGGCGACCTTCGAAGGCCCCCTGCACCAAAATGCTTGGGCCCATGCTCCCGCTCGCCAGCGCCCTTACCTCGGCCCTCCCCTCCGCTCGCCGCACAGATGGTGAATCGGGCCTGTGGGCCTTCTGGAGGCTAACCCAAACCCTAGGTCGGCCCCCTAGTGGCCCCTCCCAAGGGGCCTGGCGCCGCAACGACGGGGATTGGGGACTCCTGAGCCCCAGCGCCGGACTCACCATGCTCCCCCGCCGGCAACTGAGCCGCTAGGGGCACCACCGGACATTCAGTGCGGGAGAACGGGCAGGGCTTCTTGAGCGCCGGCGACCTTCGAAGGCCCCCCGCGCCAAAACTCATGGGCCTACGCTACCGCTCGCCAGCGCCCTCACCTCGGCCCTCCCCTCTGCTCACCGCACAGCCGGTGGATTGGGCCTGCGGCCTCCTGGGGGCTAACCATAACCCTAGGTCAGCCTCCGAGGGGCCCCTGCGAAGGGGCCTGGTGCTGCAACACTGGGGATTGGGAACCCCCCAACCCCAGCGATGGCTCACCCTGCTGCCCTGCTGCCACCCGGGCCCCAGGGGCGCCGCAGGTCATTCAGGGCGGGAAAACGGGCAGGGTCCTCCGATCCCCCGGTGACCATCGAAGGATTCCCGCGCCAAAACGCTTCGGCCAAGCTCCCGCTCGCCAGCGATCTCACCTCGGCCCGCCCCTCCGCTCGCCACACAGCTGGCACATCGGGCCTGCCGGCCTCCTGGGGGCTAACTGTAACCTTAGGTCGGCCCCCGAGGGGCCACTACCAAGGGTCTGCCCCCGCAACGCCGGAGATTGGGGACCCCCAAGCCCCAGTGCCGGGCTCACCCTGCCGCCCCGCCCCCCTGGGCCGCTAGTAGCGCCGCTGGTCATTCAGGGCAGGAGAACGGGTTGGGCCCTCCGAACCCCCGATTACCTTCGAAGGCGCCCTGTGCCAAAACGCTTGGGTCCACATTCTTGCTCTCAAGCGCCCTCACCTGGGTCCACCCCTCCGCTTGCCTCACAGCCGGCGGATCTGGCCTGCTGGCCCCCTGGGGGCTAACAATAACCCTTGGTCGGCCCCCTAGAGCCCTTCCAAAGGGGCCTGGCGCCCCAACGCCGAGGATTGGGGACCCCCAAGCCCCAGCGCCCAAGTCACCCTAACACCCCTCCTCCACCCGGGCCGCTAGGGGAGCTGCCGGTCATTCAGGGCAGAAGAACGTACAGGGCCCTCCAAGCCTCCAGCGACTTTCGAAGGACCCCCGCGCCAAAATGACTGGGCCCACTCTCCAGATTGCCAGCGGCCTCACCTCCGACCACCCCTCCACTCACCGCAGAGCTGGCGGATCGGGCCTGCCGGCCTCCTGGGGGCTAACCCTTACCATATGTCGGCCCCCGAGGGGCCCCTAGCAAGGGGCCTGCAGTCGTAACACCGGGGATTGGGGACCCCTGAACCCCAGTGCCGGACTCACCCGGCCGCCCCCTGCCACCTGCACCACTAGGAGCGCCACCGGTCATTCAGTGCGGGAGAACGGGCAGGGTCCTCCGATCCCCCCACGACCTTCGAAGGGCCCCCTGCACCAAAACACTTGACCCACGCTCCCGCTAGCCAGCGCCCTCACCTCGGCCCGCCCCTCCGCTCGCCGCACAGCCGTAGGATCGGGCCTGTCAGCCCCCTGGGTGTAACCCTAACCCTAGGTCTGTCCCCACGGGGCCCCTCCCAAGGGGCCTGGCATCGCAATGCCGGGGATTGGGGACCCCCGAGCACCAGTGCTGGACTCTCCCTGCCACCCCACCACCACCCAGTCCGCTAGGGGCGCCGCCGGTCATTCAGTGCTGGAGAACAGGCAGGGCCCTCTGAGCCCCCGCGACCTTCGTAGGCCCCTCGCGCCAAAATGCTTGGGCCCACGCTCCCACTCGCCAGTGCCCTCTTCTCGGCCCGCCCCTCCACTCGATGAACAGCTAGCGGATCAGGCCTGCCTGTTTCCTGGGGGCTAACACTAACCCTAGGTCAGACCCCAAGGGGCCACTTCCAAAGGCCTGGTGCCACAACGCCGGGGATTGGTGACCCCCAAGCCTCAGCACTGGAGTCACCCTTCCGCCCCACAGCTACCGGGCCAGTAGGGACGCCACCAGTCATTCAGAGCGGGAGAATGGGCAGGGCCCTCCGAGCCCCTGGCGACCTTTGAGGCCCCCCACGCCAAAACGCTTGGGCCCACGCTCCCGCTAGCAAGCGCCCTCACCTCGGTCCGCCCCCCCTCTCGCCGCACAGACAGCGGATTGGGCCTGCCAGCCTCCTGGGAACTAACCCTAACTCTAGGTCTGCTCACGAGGGGCCCCTCCCAAGGGGCCTGGCGATGCCACGCCGGGGATTGGGGACCCTCAAGCCCCAGCGCATTACTTACCCTGCCGCCCTGCCGCCACCCGGGCTGCTAGGGGCGCCACCGGTTATTTAGGGCGGGAGAACGGGCAGGACCCTCCGAGCCCCCAGTGACCTTTGAAGGCCCCCCGTGACAAAACGCTTGGGCCTAGGCTCCTGCTCGCCAGCACCCTCTCCTCAGCCCGCCCCTCCGCTCGCCGCACAGCCGGCAGATCTGGACTGCCGGCCTCCTGGGGCTAACCCTAACCCTAGGTCGGCTCCCGAGGGGCCCATCCCAAGGGGCCTGGCGCCGCCACGTGGGTGATTGGGGACCCCCGAGCACCAGGGCTGAACTCACCCTGTCGCCCCGCTGCGACCCGGATCGCTAGGGGCACCGTCCTCATTCGGGGCTGGGGAACGGGCAGGGCCCTCTGAGCCCCCGGTGACCTTCGAAGGCCCAACACGCCAAAACGCTTGGGCTCACGCTCCCGCTCGCCAGCGCCCTCACCTCGCCCCGCCCCTCCGTTCTCTGCACAGCCGGCGGATCGGGCCCGGCCTCCTTTGGGTTAACCTCAACCCTAGGTCGGCCCCCGAGGGACCCCTCCCAAGGGGCCAGGCGCCGCCACGCCGGGGCATTTGGACCCCTGAGCCCTACTCCAGACTCACCTTGCCGCCCCGCCGCCACCCAGGACGCTAGGGGCGCCACCGGTCATTCAGGGAGGGAGTACGGGCAGGGCCCTCCGAGCCCCCGATGACCTTCGAAGGCCCCCCGCACCAAAACGCTTGGGCCTAAGCTCCCGCTCGCCAGCGCCCTCACCTTGGCTCACCCCTCCCCTCGCCGCACAGCCGGCCAATTGGGCCTGCCGGCCTCCTTTGGGCTAACGAGAACCCTAGCTCGGCCCCCGAGGGACCCCTCCCAAGCGGCCTGGCAATGCCATGCCGGGTACTGGGGACCCCCGAGCCCGAGCTCCGGACTCACCCTGCCTCCCCGCCGCCACCCTGGCCGCTAGGGAGCCGCCGGGCATTCAGGGCAGGAGAACTTGCTGGGCCCTCCGAGCCCCCGGTGAGCTTCGAAGGCCCCCCATGCCAAAACGCTTGGGCCCACGCTCCCGCTTGCCAGCGCATTAACGTCGGCCCACCCCTCCGCTCGCTGCACAGCCGGCGGATTGGGCCCGCCGGCCTCCTTTGGGCTAACACTCACCATATGTTGGCCCCCGAGGGACCCCTCCCAAGTGCCTGGAGCCACCGCGCCGGGGATCGGGGACCACTGAGCCCCAGCTCCAGACTCATCCTGCCGACACGCCGCCACCCTGGCCGACAGGGGCGCCACCGGTCATTTCGTGTGTGAGAATGGGCAGGGCCCTCCAAGCCCCCAGTGACAATCCAGGGCCCCCTGTGCCAAAACCCTGGGCCCATGCTCCCCCTCGCCAGCGCCCTCACCTCGGCCCGCCCCTCTGCTCGCCGCACAGCCGGCGGTTCGGGCCTGCCGGCCTCCTTTGGGCTAACCCTAAACCTAGGTCGGCCCCAGAGGAGCCCCTCCCAAGGGGCCTGGCGCCGCCACGCTGGGGATTGGGGACACCCGAACCCCACCGCCGGACGCACTCTGCCGCTCCTCACCACCCGGCCCGCTAGGGGCGCCGTCCTCATTCAGGGCGTTAGAACGGGAAGGGCCCCCCGGGCCCCCGGCCTCTTTCGAAGGCCCCCCGCGCCAGAAAGCTTGCGCCCACTCTCCCGGTAGCCAGTGCCCTCACCTCGGCCTGCCCCTCCGCTCGCCGCACAGCCGGCGGATAGGGCCCGCCAGCCTCCTGGGGGCTAACCCTATCCCTTCGTCGGCCCCCGAGAGGCCCCTCCCAACGGGCCTGGCACCGCAACACCTGGGTTTGCGGACCGCTAGCCCCAGCATCCGACTCACCATGCTCCCCCGCCGGCAACTGAGCCACTAGGGGCACCGCCGGACATTCAGTGCGGGAGAACGGGCAGGGCTTCTTGAGCCCCGGCGACCTTCGAAGGCCCCCCGCGCCAAAACTCATGGGCCTACGCTACCGCTCGCCAGCGCCCTCACCTCGGCCCTCCCCTCTGCTCACCGCACAGCCGGTGGATTGGGCCTGCGGCCTCCTGGGGGCTAACCATAACCCTAGGTCAGCCTCCGAGGGGCCCCTGCAAAGGGGCCTGGTGCTTCAACACCGGGGATTGGGAACCCCCCAACCCCAGCGACGGACTCACCCTGTCAGCCTGCCGCCATCCGGGCCCCAGGGGCGCCGCAGGTCATTCAGGGCGGGAAAACGGGCAGGGTCCTCCGATCCCCCGGCGACCTTCGAAGGCTTCCCGCGCCAAAACGCTTGGGCCCACGCTCCTGCTCTTCAGCGCCCTCACATCGGCCTGCCCCTCCGCTCGCCACACAGCTGGCAGATCGGGCCTGCCGGCCTCCTCGGAGCTAACCCTAACCCTAGGTTGGCCCCCCGGGGGCCCCTCCCAAGGGGACTGTCGACGCAACACTGGGGATTGATGACCCCCAGCCCCAGTGCTGGGCTCACCCTGCTGCCCCGCCGGCACCTAGGCAGCTAGGGCACTGCCGGTCATTCAGGGTGGGAGAATGGACAGGGCCCTCCCAGTCTCAGTGAACTTCTAAGGCCCCAGGCGCCAGAATGCTTGGGCCCATGCTTCCGCTCACCAGCGCCCTCACCTCAGCCAGCCCCTCTGCTGGCTGCACAGCCAGCGGATCGGGCCTGCGGGCCTCCTGGGGGCTAACACTAACCCTAGGTTGGCCCCCGAGGGGAACCTCCCAAGGGGCCTGGCGCAGCAATGCCAGGGATTGGGGACCCCTGAGCTCCAGCGCCAGACTCACCCTGTCACCCCGACGCCACCCGAGCCGCTATGGGCGCTGCCGGTCATTCAGTGCGGGAGAACAGGCAGGGCCCTTCGAGCCCCTGGAGACCTTCGAAGGTCCAACTTGCGAATACGCTTGGGCCCACACTCCTGCTCGCTAGCACCCACATCTTGGCCCGCCCTTCCGCTTGCCGCACACCCGGCAGATCAGGCCTGCTGGCATCCTGGGGGCTAACTCTAACACTTGGTCGGCCCACGAGGGGCCCCTCCCAAGGGGCCTTGCACTGCAACACCGGGGATTGGGGACACCCGAGCCCCAGCGCCAGACTCTACCTGCCGCCCTGCCGCCAACTGGCCCAGTAAGGGCGCCGCCGATCATTCAAGGAGGGAGAAGGGGCAGGGCCCTCTGAACCCCCTGCGACCTTCGAAGACCTCCTGCGCTAAAACGCTTGGGCCCACTTTCCTGCTCCCCAGCGCCCTCACCTCGGCCCGCACCTCCACTCGCCGCACAGTGTGCGGATTGGGCCTGACGGTCTTTTTGGGGCTAACCTTAACCCTAGGTCGTCGCCCCAGGGGCCCCTCCCAAGGGTCCTGGTGCCACTACGCCGGGGATCTGGTACCCCAAGCCCCAGAGCCAGACTCAACCTCCCACATCGCTGCCACCCGGGCCGCTAGGGGCGCCGCCGGTCATTCAGGGTGGGAGAACAGACAGGGCCCTGGAGAAACTGGCGACATTTGAAGCCTCACGCGCCAAAATGCAGGGGCCCACCATCCCGCTCCCCAGCACCTTTACCTCGGCCCACCCACCTCTAGCCGCCTAGCCAGAGGATCATGCCTACCGGCCTAATGGGGTCTAAATCTAACCCTAGGTCGGCTCACGAGGAGCCCTTCCCAAGGGGCCTGGCACTGCAACACCAGGGATTGGGATTACCCGAGCCACAGCTTGGGACTCACTCTGCTGCCCCACCGCCAACGGAGCCTCTAGGGGCACGCCGGTTATTCAGGGTGTTAGAACGGGCAGGGCCCTCTGAGCCTCTAGTGACGTTCAAAGGCCCCTGCGCCAAAACGCTGGATACCATACTCCCGCTAGCCAGCGCCCTCACCTCGGCCCACTCCTCTGCTCGCCGCACAGCCGGCGCATTGGTCCTGCTGGCCTACTGAGGTCTAACCCTAACTCTAAACCCTAACCCCTAACCTTAAACCCTAAACCTTAACCCCTACCCCTACCCAAAATCTAACCATAACCCCTAATCCTTAAACCCTAAACCCTAACATTAACACTAAACCCTAAACCCTAACCCTAATCCCGAAGCCCTAAACAATAAACCCTTACCTTAACCACTAACCCCAAACCCTAACCCTACCCTTAACGCTACCCCTTCAGCTAACCCTACCCCTAACCCGTAAACTAACCCTAAATCTAAACCTAACCCGTACCCTAACCTGTACCCTAACCTTAACCCTAAACCCTAAACCCTGACCCTAACCCATACCCTAAATCGTACCATAACCTGTACCCTAACCCAACCCATAACCTAACCCTAACCCGTACCCTAACTGTAACCCTAAACCCTAAACCGTAACCCGTACCCTACCCTAACCAGTACCCTTACCTTAACCTTAACCCATACCCTAACGCGTACACTAACCCATACCCTAACCTGTACACTATCCCAAACCCGGACCCTAACCCATACCCTAACCCATACCTAACCCTAACCTGTACCCTAACCTGTACCCTAACCCATACCCTAACCCTAAACCGTACCCTATACCTATCCCTAACCCGTTCCCTAACCCGTACCCTAACCCTAACCCTAAACCGTAACCTAACCTGTACCATAACCCTAAACTGTAACCTAACCCTAACCCGTACCCTAACCTGTACCCTAAACCGTACCCAAATCCGTACGACAACACTTACCCTAAACCGTAACCTAACACGTACCCTAAACTATACCCTAATGCGTACCCTAACTCGTACCCTAACCCTAACCCATACCCTAAACCTAACCCGTACTCCAACCCTAACCCCAACCCTAACCCCAAACCCTAAACCCTAACCCGTACCCTAAACCCTAATCTGTACCCTAACCCATAACCTCTAACCTGTAACCCCTAAACCCAACCCTAACCCGTACCCTCTCCTTCCCCTAACTCTAACCTCTACCCTCACCCATACCCTAACCGTAACCCATACCCTAACCTGAACCCATACCCTAATCCATACCCTAACCCCGGGGATTGGGTACACCTGAGCACCACCACGGGACTCAACCTGCCAGCCCTCAGGAAACCATGCCCCTTGGGGCGCCACAGAGCATCCCATGCAGGAGAACTGGTAGTGCCCCCCTGAGCCCCCAGCGATCCTCGGCGGCCCCATACACCCCAACCCTGAGGCCCACGCTCATCCCACCCCACGCCTTCCCTTCAGCTTGCCACCGAGCTCATCGCAGAGCCGGCAGATCAGGCCTGCCGGGTTCCTGGGGCCTACACCTGACCCTGGGTTCGCTGGGTAGGGCCCCTCCCCTGGGGCCCGGTGCCGTAGCCCCAGGGACTGGGGAAAACTGAGCCCCACTGCAGGACAAAGCCTGCCAGCCCGCAGGAAACCGTGCCCCTTGGGAGGCTATAGAGCATTCAGGGCGGGAGAACCAGGAGGGCCCCCAGAGCCCCCGGCGAATTTGGTGATCCCTAAACCCAACCTTGAAGTCCATGCTCACCCCAGCCTGCACCCTCACCTCAGCCCATGGCAGAGCTCGCCACATAGTGGGCAGATCTGGCCTGCGGGGTTCCTGGGCGCCAACCCTAACCCTAGTTCATCTGTGGAGGGGCCCCTCCCCAGGAGCCTGGAGCCGCAGCCACGGGGATTCGGGACACCTGAGCCCCACAGCAGGACTCAGTCTGCCACCCCACAGGAAACCATGCGCCTTGGGAGGCCATAGAGCATTCAGGGCGGGAGAACCAGGAGGGCACTCCTGAGCCACCAGCGAACTTTGGCGGCCTCCCACACCCCAACCCTGAGGCCCACGCTCACCCTCCCCACACCCTCACCTCAGCCCGTGTAGCTAGCCATACAGCCAGCAGATCGGGCCTGCGGGGCTCCTGGGGCCTAACCCTAGCCCTAGGTCGGCCGCAGGTGTGGGGGCCTCCCCAGGAGCCTTACACCGCAGCCCCGGGGAATTGGGATACCTGTACCCCACCAGAGGACTCAGCTTGCCACCTGACAGGAAACATTGCCCCTTGGGGCTCTATGGAGCCTACAGGGCACGAGAACTTGGGGAGGCCCTCAGAGCCCGTCCCCACATTTGGCAGCCCCCCGTGCCCCAACCTTGAGGCCCATGCTCACCCTCCCCATGGCCTCCTCTCAGCCCTCCACAAAGCTCACCTCACAGCCTGCAGATTGTCCCTGCCGGGCTCCGGGACCCTAACCCTTACCCTAGGTTGGCCACAGAGGGGCCCCTCCCCAGGGTCCTGGCACCACAGTCCGGGGGACTGGGGACACCCAAGCCCCACCGTAGGACTCAGCCTGCAGCCCACAGTAAACTGTACCATTTTGGTGCACAACAGAGCAGTCAGGGCAAGAGAATTGGGGCACACCCAGAGAGCCCCTTCTGGTGAACCCCGAACTTTGTGGGCCCTTCCGGATGAAACCCCAAGGCTCACACTCACCCGCCCTTGTGCCCTCATCTCACTCGGCCTGGGAGCTCTCTGAGCACTGGGCAGTTCAGACCTGCTGTCCTTGAGGCCTAACCTAACCCTGGGTCTTCTGCTGAGGGTCCCTCCCCGTTTGCCTGCCTCCAAGGCACCAGGCATTGGGCTCACCTCTGCACGACTAGAAGACTCAGCCTGCCCCACAGCAGGAAACTGTCCATTTGGGGCTGCAGCAAGGATTCATAGGAAAATCAGAGGGTCCCCCTCAGCCCATCCCAGGCAACCCCACTTTCAGAGATGTCCCCGGATCCAATTAGTAGCTTCACACTGAACTTGCTCTCCACGGAGATCTTTTGAAATTCTCCACAATTCCAACTGATGGCATTATCCAGCTTCAGTGCCTTACCCAGCTTTAGGTCTTGAGATGGATTAAAATGGGAAGTCACTTCACTGATGACGACGTACTGGTGACCAAAAGATACATGCATAAATGCTTCATATCACTTGGCTTCAGGGAAATGCAAATCTAAACCCCTATACATGCCATATCACACGAGGCCAAATATCTAAAAATAAGAAGACATGAAACTATACATGTTGGAGAGGATGTGGAGAAACGGGAACCCTCTTACACCCCTATACGAATGCAGTCCGGTACAGCCACTCCTGAAAATGGTACGGAGTTTCCTCAAGAAGTTATAAATAAAGCTACCCTATGTCCCAGCAATTGCACTACTGGGTATTTACCCCCAGAGACAGAGGTAGTGAAGACGGGACACATGCACCACAGTGTTCATAGCAGCAATATCCATAATAGACAAGCTGTGGAAGGAGTGCAGATGACCATGGATAGATGAATGGATAAAGAAGATGTGGATCATATATATAATGGAATATTACTCAGCCATCAGAAAGGATGAATACTTACCATCACACTGACCTGGGTGGAGCTGGAGGGTATTATGCTGAGTGGAATAAGTCAATGAAAGAAAGACAATGATCATATGCTTTCACTCCTATGTGGAATATCAGAAACAAGGAAGAAGACCATAGGGGAAGGAAGGGAAAATAGAATGGGAAGTCATCAGAGAGGGGGAAAACCCATGATGGACTCTTAACTATCACAAGAAACTGATGATTGTCGGAGGAGAAGTTGGGGGGGGTAACTGGGTGAGTAGCATTAAGGAGGTCACACGATACAATGAGCACTGGGTGTTACACACAACTGAAAATTGATTGAAGACTACATCTGAAACTAATGATGTACTGTAAGTTGGCTAATTGAATTTAAATTAAAGAACAAAAGACCTTGAATAAACAATCCTAAACATTTGTATGGAACCACTAAAGATTCCGAACAGCCAGTGCAATGTGGAAAAGAAAAACAAAGCTGGAGGACTCACAATTTCAGATTTCAGGTTATACTACAAAGCTGCAGTCATCCTAACAAGACAGTATGGCACAAAAATAGACACAGCGACCAAAGGAACAGGATACAAGTTCAGACAGAAACCCACAATTATGTGGTCCATGAATCTTCCACAAAGCAAGCAACGATATCAAAAGGGAAAAGGACAGTCTCTACAACAAATGGTGTTGGGAAAACTAGACAGCTACGCACAAAAGAATGAAATTAAACTGCTTTCTTACACAATACAGACAAACACAAAGCAGTTTCAAGACCTCAATATGAGACCTGAATCCATAAAAATCCTACAGGAGGGAAGACAGTAACTTCTTGACATGGACCATACCAACGTTTTTCTAGACTGTGTCCTGACAAAGGAAATGAAAGCAAAAATAAACTATTGGGAATACAGTAAAATAAAAAGTTTCCACACGGCAGAAGAACAATGAAAACGTAAAAATAATAAGACAACCTACTCAAAGGGAGAAGATATTTGCAAAGATCATATGCAATGAAGGGATAGTGTCCAAAACATATAGAACTGATCCTACTCGACCCCCCAAAAAACAAATAATCCAGTTAAAAAATAGGCAGAAGACATGGACAGACATTTCTCCAAAGAAGAAATACAAATGGCCAACAGTCCCGTGAAAAGATGTTCACCATCACCCATCATCAGGAAAATGTAAATCCAAAGGACAATGAGGTAATACCTCAAACCTGTCAGAATGGCTAACATCAAAAGCACAACAAAGAGCAGGTGTTGGGAGGATGTGGATAAAGGGGAATCCTCGCGAACAGTGGGTGGGAATGCAAACTGTGGTGGCCACCGTGGAAAACACTACGAAGGTTCCTCAAAAATTAAATATAGAACTACCCTATGATCCAACAATCACACTACTCCTATTTACACAAAGAATAGGAAAACAGTAACGTAAAAGGATACGTGCACCCCTATGTTTCTTGCACCATTATTTACAATATCACAATATGGAAGCAACCCAAGTGTCTGTAGAAAAATTGACAAATGAGATGATAGATGTGTGTATTCACACACACACACACACACGGACACACACACACACACACACACACACATACACACACACAATGGAGTATTACTCGGCTTGAAAAAGAATGAAACCTTGCCATTTGCAGACACATGGATGGTGCTAGAGAGAATTATCCTAACTAAAATCAGGCAGAGAAGGAAAAATCCCATACAATGTCACTCTAATGGGGAACTTAAGAAACAAACAAAAATAAATAACTAAAAGAGAAAAAGGAGATACACCAAAATACAAACTCTTAACAATAGAGAACAAACGGATGGTTACCAGAGAGGAGGTGGATAGAGCGATGAGTGAAATAGATGAAGGGGATTAAGAGGACGCTTTTCTTGATGACCACTGAGTAATATATAATTACTGAATCATTCTATTGTACACGTGAAACAAATGTAACACTGTATGTAAGCTCTACTGGAATTAAAATAAATTTTTTAAAAGATTTTTCTTTCAGGAACCTCTTTGAAAAATCTTTTCCTGTGCAATGTGCATAAGCCCTACTTGGGAGGATTCACTCTACAATAATTATTCACTTCATGCCTCAAATTCAGATTTCACTGAGTTCTTATCGTGGATCCCAGCCCGCGGGAGCCATGGTCCTTTTCAGTCCAGGCTCAGCACCTATGCATTCAAGATTGGAAGTAGAGACACATGTCACTTCACAGTCCAGAAAGCTATTATTGTTTCTGTTTCAGTGTGAGAGAGTCACAGACTTTGGGACAGGTTTCAGAGCAGTTTTATTATGGATCCTGGATCTCTACTTCAATGTTCATTGCCTGGATCCATTTGGCTAATAGGTTTCCTGTGGATGGGCTTGCTTCCAAGCACATACATGGAAGATGCAAAGGTGGGTGGGCTTGCTGCGGGACAGGAAGAAGACCAAAATCAGACAAGGGTCAGACCCCTTCCCTGATCCAGGAACTGCTACGGGAAAGGGTACAGGTGGGAGAATTCATGCGAAACTCCAAGGTCACCAGCTGAACACAGGAGGCACAGGTCAAGGGATCTGGAGATGCAGGGGTTGAAGGCTGCTCTGAGCTACCTCTGGGAGGAAGGGAGGGATGGAATGAGAAGGAGACACTGCCTGCTCCTGGCCCATGCCAGCTGCCCACCGCTCCGACACGCATCAGTCTACACAGCTGACACAGCTTGGGCTCAGGATGGGCTGTCTCGGGTCCCTCAATCCTCAGTGGGACAGTTGGCCCCAGGGCTCAGAGACATGCTGAGGGAGACGAGAGGGAAAGCTGCCCCACCCAGGTCATCCCCTCCTTGAGCAGACTGCCCTTCAGAACTGCTAAAAAAAAAACCACTAACGGGGTTGAAAGACATGCCATGGATGAACTAAGGCATAGAGATATGTAAAATAACATTCATTTTTAAGTTCAGAGCTGTCATCTCAGGAAGTGGGGAGAGTTTCCCTGAAGAAGACTGAGGGGAGGGGAGGCCATGCTGAAAAGGGAGACATGGCTCTCCTGATTGGGGACCTGCAGCCCCCTTCCAGGGCAGGGTATCAACCTCGCATCACACGAGATCCATGGAAGTGTTCCATCAGGGCCAGATGTTTGTCTCGAGAAGGGTACCCTGTCATCGGACTGCACAGGGCACCAGGGACGAGGGCCAGATGGAGGACGGACAATACTCCAGAGGCCATGGGGCAAGAACAGAGGCACATGACCTTGAAGATGATGATGAAAAGCAGGAGGTGGCAGCACGGAGCCAGCCTGAAAGTAACATGGGAGCAGTGCCCACAGCTACACTAACTGGGTGCCTTCTGTGTCAGGTGTGGCTGACTTCAGTGGGCTCCAGACTAGTCCTGACCACAAGTCTAGGAAGTGTGCACCACCCCGGCCTCCTCTCCCCTTGCAGCTGCTAGGAATCACGGTCACAGACCCTGGTCAGCTTTCATGGAAACCAAGCAGTGGCTCCCCCGCACGCTGCACCTCTGGTGGCGGTCCAGTGCGACCCTCATGCCAGGCCAGACACTGATGTCTACCTGTTTCCACACAAATCCACAGACAGGAGGGTGTCCCTGAATTCCACAGCACCTGATGAGACAGATCCACAGAACCCAACACCCAGTGGGTCACTTGGGACCTCACCTATGGTCATGGAGCTCACCATACCCCATTTCTGTCACTTCCCACAGAAAGCCTGGTTCTGATCCCCCACAATACCATACATCCTGGTTGCTGACCTGGGGTCATTCCATAAACCCACATGGCACCTTTCTTTTAGAGAAGGCTATGCCTACACCTCCTAGAAAATATTTCTAATGAAGTACAAGTCCATCAGGACTATGGTGTGAACAGTAGCACACAGCCTGCATGGTAGTAGTCAGTAATTCTAACAAGGGTTAACCCCAACCCCCGTCTCACAAAACCTTCCTCCATCCCCACTGAACTCATGGTATGCCTCAAAAAACCCTCCAGGAAACAAACCTTTCATCTGAATGCTCTCTTCACCTTCTGCTTCAAATCTTGTCCAACCACAATGATATGAAACTAGAAATCAGTCTCAAGAAAAAAATGGGACAGTCAAAAATAGGTGGAGATTGGGGGGCCTGGGTGGCTCAGTCGTTAAGGATCTGCTTTCAGCTCAGGTCGTGATCCCAGGATCCTGGGATCTAGAACCGAATCAGGCTCCTTGCTCAGTGGGAAGCCCGCTTCTCCCTCTCCCACCCCCCTGCTTGCGTTCCCTCTCTCGCAGTCTCACTCTCTGTCAGATACTCAAATAATCTTAAAAAAATATGTGGAGACTTAACAACATGCTACTGAACAACCAACAGTCAAAGAAGAAAACAAAAAATTTTTAGAAGTACCTTGACACTGATGCAAAAGACAACCTACAAAAACTTATGGGATGCAGCAAAAGTAGCTTTATGGGGGACATTCGTAGAAATTCAAGTCTTCATCAATCCATGAGAATGCTCTCCAATAAACAACCTGATTTATGTGGTAAAGAAGTAGAAAAAAAAACAACAAACAAAGCCCCAAATTAGTAGAAATAAGGAAATAACAAAAAGGAATGCATAAATAAATCCAAAGGAGACTAAAAAGACAAAAAAAAAAAAAACAACGAAAATGAGAGCTGCCTTTTTTGGAAAGATAAACAAAACTGACAAACTTAGCTAGACTCACCAAGAAAGAGGACTCCAATACAATCAGGAAAGGAAGATAATGGATTCCTGTCTCATATCAAAATCAAAAGAACTCTTCAACCTTGGACACAACAACTTCTTGCAAGCCACGTCTCTAAAGGCAAAGGAAATAAAAGCAAAAATGAACTATTGGCACTTCATCAGGATAAAAAGCTTCTGCTCGGCAAAGCAAACGATCAACAAAACAAAAAGGCAATCTATGGAATCGAAGAAGATATCTGCAAATGATATTACAGATAAAGGGCTGGTATTCAAGATCTATAAAGAACTCCTCTAACTCGACACCCAAAAAATGGGCAGAAGACACAAAGAGATACTTCTCCAGAGGGGAAACACAAATGGCCAACAGACACATGAAAAAATGCTCCACATCACTTGCCATCAGGCAAATACAAATCAAAACAATGAGATACCACCTTACACCAGATAGAATGGTTAAAATTAACAAGGCAGGGGGCATCTGGGTGGCACAGCAGTTAAGTGTCTGCCTTCGGCTAGGGGCGTGATCCTGGCATTATGGGATCGAGCCCCACATCAGGCTCCTCCGTTATGAGCCTGCTTCTTCCTCTCCCACTCCCCCTGCTTGTGTTCCCTCTCTCGCTGGCTGTCTCTATCTCTGTGGAATAAATAAATAAAATCTTGAAAAAAATTAACAAGACAGGAAATAAAAAAAAGTCAGAGAGGATGTGGAGAAAGGGGAACCCTCTTACACTACTCGTGAGAATTCAAGCTGGTACAGCCACTTTTGAAAACAATATGGAGGCTCCTCAAGACGTTAAACACAGATTTATCCTACGACCCACCAATTGTACTACTGGGTATTTACCCCATAGACACAGAGTAATGAAAAGAAGGGGCACCAATATCCCAATGTTCATAGCAGCAATGTCCATAACAGCCAAACTGTGGAAGGAGCCATGATGTCCTTCAGCAGATGAATGGACAAAGATGATGTGGTCATCTGTACAATGGAATATTACTCAGTCATCAGAAAGGATGAATACCCACCATTTGCACCAACATGGATGGACCAGGAGGGGATTATGCTAAGTGAAATTAAGTCAAGCAGAGAAAGACAATTATCATATGGTTTCACTCCTATGTGGAATGGAAGGAATAGCATGGAGGACATTAGGAGAAGGAAGGGAAAAGTGAAGAGGGGGAATGAGAGGGGGAGATGAACCATGAGAGACTATTGATACTGGGAAACAAACTGAAGGTTGCAGAAAGGGAGGGGTAGGGGAATGGGTTATCCTGGTGATGGGTATTAAGGAGGGCACGTGTCATAATGAGCACTAGGTGTTATATGCAAACAATGAATCATGGAACACTACATCAAAAACAAATGAAGTACTGTACGGTGACTAACATCATTTTAAAGAAAGAGAAAGATATGAAATCCATAGAGGAAAACTGTCACTATTTGCAAATGACATGAAAACCCGAAAGATTCCACAAAAAAAAAAAAAACTGTTAGAATAAAAAAATTCAAGAAAGCTGCAGGATATAATGTCAATATACAGAGACCTGTTGTCTTTATTTTTTTTCAGATTTTATTTATTTATTTGACAGGAAGAGAAAAACCACGAGCAGGGGGAGTGTCAGAAAGAGGGAGAAGCAGACCCTTGCTAAGCGGGGGCCCAGCACGGGGCTCAATGCCAGAACTCTGGGATCATGACCTGAGCTGAAGGCAGATGCTTCACCTATGGGGCCACCCAGATGACCCAACTTCTTGCATTTCTGTATATTGATGACACATATCGTAAAGAGAAATTAAAAAAGCAATGCCATTTACAATTGCATCAAAAAAATCTAGGAATAAAAGTAACCAAAAATGAGAAAGACATAGTACACTCAACACATGGCAGAAAAGAAATGAAAAACATATCTGTCGAGGGGGGCGGAATGTATGGGTCAAAGATTTGGAAGGCAACACAAACAAATGGAAGCATACGCCATGCTCCTTAACTGGAAGAGTTAATTATGTGAACATGTCCATCGTACCCAAAGCAATCGACAGATGTGATGAAATCCCTATCTGAATTCCAGTGGCATTATTCGAGGAAATAGAAAACAGTCCTCAAACTTGGATGGAGTCACTAAAGACCCCAAATACCCAAAGGAACCTGGAGAAAGAAAGGTGCAGTCAACACACTCCTGGATTTCAAGGTAGATTACAAAGCTGTTGTCATCAAAACAGGATGGTACTGGCAGAAACACAGACACCAGGTCAGTGGAACAGAACAGAAAGCTCAGAAACTTACCCACACGTAGATGATCCTAACTTATGACACAGCAGCAGAAGATATGCCATGAGGGAAGGACTGTTTCTTCAGTGAGCGGTAACAGGCAAACTGGACACTAAATGCAGAAGAATATAGCTGGGTCACTTTCTTACACCACACACAAAATTTTTAATGGATGAATGATTTGAACATAAGATCTGAATCCATAAACCTCCAAGAAGACACAGGTACTAAGTCTCTCGACATTGGTTTTGGCAAAGAGTCTTCAGATCAGACACCAAATGCAAAGACAACAAAAGCAAAAATAAACCAGTGGAACAACATCAAACTGAAATCTTCCACACGGCAAAAGAAACCAGCAAAAACTTAAAAGGCCACTGACCCAATATGAAAAAAATATCTGTGAATCATATGTGTGAGAAGAGGCTAATATCCAAAATACACACAACACTCATACAAATCAAAACAAACAAACAAAAAAAGGTATAAAAATGGGGGGTATATGTGAATACATACTTTCCAAAGATGGCACACAGGTGCCAACAGACAGAAAAAGTTGTTCGACATCACTAATCATCGTCAGGGAAACATCAGTCAAACCCACAATCGGCTATCCCCTCACAACTGTTGGAACAGCAATTGTCCCAGAGACAGACAAAAAGTGGGGTCATGGGTGTGCAGACGAGGAGACACTGTGCACTGTTGGTGGGAATGGAAATTGGTGCAGCCACTGTGACAAACGGTATGGAGGTTCCTGAAAAAATAAATACAACTACCCCATGACCCAGTAATGGCTCTAATGAGTATTGATTCAGAGAACACAAAAATACTGCCTCAAAAAGACAGATGCACTCCCACATTCACTGCAGCATTATTCACAAGAACCAGACATGGAAACACAGACCTTGGGGGCCTTATGCCAAGTAACTCAGACACAGGAAGACCAATACCAGATGCTCTCATGTACATTCCACGTGGAATAAACAAATACTGAACGCATAGATACTGAGAGCAGATTGGTAGGTGCCAGATTCGGGGATGGGGTGGTAGAAACGGGTGAAGGTGGTCCAAGTCTCAATGTTTGAGTGAGAAAATCCGACAGTCATGAAATGTTCTGTCCAGCATGGAGACTAAAACTAAATCCACAGCATGGGGTATAGGTTTCCCTGCTCTTCAAAAGTACAGGACTTCTGACAAACCTTGCACAGCAGAAATGGTGTCAAGAAGGAATGGCCATTAATTTACACGGAACATTTAGTGTGCTCAGACTCCAAAATTCCTTCTCTTTGATTTTTCTTAGGCCTCAGGACACAAGTTTCTAACGGAGGCCCAGCATAAATGAAGATAAAGCACAGCAGAGGCTCACAGACACAATTCAAAGTGCTGGTGGCTGGATGCGGAGAGCGGTTCCCAGCAGAAGGAGCTGGTTAGGGTGCATGCCACCTCTGTTGTGCTTTTCCCCAAAACAGATGCTGAACGCGATTCTCACTGTTCACCTTTTTTCATAAGAGGAAAATCCTCTTCAGGTATCTTCCTCTTACTGAAGCTGGGTAATAAACGTAGTTCTTTCAAGAATGCCCAGTGTCTTACTGTGAACGTTCAAAAAGTGGGGGATAATTGTACTTAAGCAATGCTGAGGGTGGAGATGTTAAAGGTTCTTCCAGACACAAACCTCAGCAGATCCACTGGGAAAGGCACCTTCCTCAGCATGCAGAAGACGGACTACCTCCTACCCCCAGAAACCCTCTCCTTCCCCTCAATCAGGACAACCCACAACAGCTGGGAGTTACCCCAATTCCTCCATTCTCCTGCTTCTAATAGCTAACCCATCAGCAAATCCTGTGAGCTCCATCTTCAAAATAGACCCAGAATAGGTCTAACCACTCCATCCAAGGCCACTTGTCTGGTCCACAGTGGCTGAGTAACTGGAAAACCTTCGTCATTGACCTGCCTTGCCATCTTCAACCCTCTGTCATCTGTTCTCAACACTGTAGCCAGGATGGCCCAGTGAAACAGGGTCTCATGGGGTTATAGCCCTGGAATGGCTTTCTGTCACCCTCTGTCACCTCTCTGAGCTCATGTCCTAAGCTGTCTCCTGTGGCCACAGGGCCTTCTTGCTGCTCCTGGACATACCTGGAATTCTCCTGCCCCAGAGCCATTGCACATGCTTTCCCTTTTGTTCAGAATGCTCTTGATGTGTTCTCACTCACCTTCGGAGAAGTCTGAATTGGAGTGACAGGGACAGAAGATGAGGCTGTGTGTGTTGGGTGAGGCTGGTGGCCCAGAAAAAGGTTCTCTGCCAGCTCTCCGCCTGTGCCTCCCTTGTCCTCAGCCAGGAACTTGCACACAGCCCTCACCTGTCACAAGTCTCACCCAGGAGACCCACAGCCACCCCTGGAGCCCACCCTGAACACACCCTGCTGCAGAATGCATTCAGCTCTCATCTGGGACCCCTGTCAGCTTTACCCAGACCTGCAACTCCCCCATCTCCTGCAAAGCTCCCGGATTACCTCTCTGCTTCCAAAATCACACTGGCGCAAGGCTTTCATGAGAAAGCTATAACGCTAACTAATGAAAGGTTCACACCTACTTTCCCCTTCTGTTGCCTTTCTCTCCACCTTCTTTCCTACCTGTGCAAACTGTAACATATCAGTGGAACATGAACATGCTCTGAGACCTGAATCTTTCATTGCAGCTTTCTGAGGACTCCTTATGTGATAAGCAACTAGTGTATCCTACAACAGGGTGTTTTACAAATATCATCTATAGAAGACTACAGCTCAAATCACTACAATTTTACCTCACTCTTCATGAAGCAGAACACTTTTTCCTTTCTTCTTTTATTAAATTCCAGTTAGTTCACATGCGATGGAATATTCGCTTCAGGGGTAGGATTTAGTGATTCCTCACCTGCAAGGAGTACCCGGTGCTCATCACAAGTGCCCTCCTTAATACCCCTCACCGATTTAACTCTTCCCCCCACGCCCCTGTCCTGCAGCAACACTCAGTTTGTTCTCCAAGGTTGAGTCTATTTCCTTGTTTGCCACTCTCACCACCCCTCAACTCTGTTCCTCTGTTTTCTTTCTGAAATTCCACAAGCGTGAGAGCATAGGATATTTGTCTTTCCTCACTGATTTTGCTTAGCTTAATACACTCTAGGTCCATCCACATCCTTGCAAATGGTAAGATTTCATTCTTTTTGAAGCTGGGTCATATTCCGTTATATATATGTATCCCACATCTGCTTTATCCATTCATCAGTGCATGGACTTTGGGATTCTCTCCATAGTTTGTCTACTGTGGACAATGCTGCTATAAACATCATGGTGCATGTTCCCCCTTCGAATCCGCATTTTTGTATCCTTTGGGTAAATACCTAGGAGAGCAATTGCTGGATCATGTGGTTGTTCAATGTTTAACTTTTTGAGGAACCCCCACACTGGTTCCCAGACTGGTTGCACCACTTTGCATTGCCACCAACAGGATGGGAGAGTTCCCCTTCAAGCAGAACATTATCTGCGGGCAATTTCATAAGAGGAAACAAAACCTCTGGGAGATGCACCCAGGGTTAGGCAAGCAGTTGCAGACTTCACCCCAAGGCTCCTGACGCCAAGCCCCTTGAAGCCACCGCATGCCACTATCCAAAAGAATTCCCGGACTCTCCTTCTGATTCCACCACCAAAGAAACTACAGAGAGAATATGGCACCTCAAAATATCGAGATAATACATTTAGTAAAACTAGAAAGTCAAACTGAACTTTTAAACAGGAACAGGCCGCTTTGGATAATTTTGAATTTTCCCTCCACCCTAATTTTAACTCTTCTGATGAATAAACTAATCAATGATGAAACATCACCTTTGTCAAATGACATCACCCAAGTCTGTATCAGATGAATAAAGCCACCTAACTCTAGATGCTGGCCACTCAACCATATCTTAGGCCCAATTGAATAAACACTGTTAGATGAAGGAACAAATTAGATGTTACAAACAGGCACAGAGTGAATCTCACCTTCCTTTTCTAATAAAAGAGGGTTCCTAGGAAACAGATGGTCAAAATACATTTGTAAGCAATAAATGGACAGACAAATTGTGATCCCCTGCAAAGTTCTACCTGCAGGGAAACTAAGTAATTCTTGCACCAAACCCAGAATGCTGACAGCTACTTCAATTTTACTTTGTGGCTCAACTAGAGAAAAGAGAAAAGCCCAGGAGGTTTTGGGATAATGAGAGGTTTTACCTCCAGCCCTGACATAGATAGGACATTTTGCCAAACATACCTGTGCTTTCTCTGAACACTGGCGTCCTGTGACAAGCTGCCTCGCTGACTCCGATGCTGACGTTCAAAACCTCGGGTGTCTTGGAGCCAGAGCAGAGAAGTGCTGTCAGCTGGGGAGAAGAAGCCACCTCTAACCTAAAGCCTGCACATCTGCTTCGGTTTCTGGGCGAAGGGGCAACACATACTTGTTGTTTAGCAGTAATTATTTTCATTCTCAATAGACCAATGTCCTTGCCTTTTCTGGAAAGCAGACTTACTCTTCTAAAGAAACCCTCAATTCGTCTATTCCCAATGCAACTAGAGTGGAACATTTATTTCTCACTTAAATAGAAAACACTGTTATTGTCGACATTGCATGAATGAACTTTTAAAAACATTTTAGAGAGAAAGGAAGAGACCTTTATTCAAACCCAAGTCAGGACAGCTGCCTGGGAGACACAATCTTCACCAAGAAGGGAGTGCTCCGGGGAAGGAACTTTTGGGGCACGCTTAGGTATTTTTTTCTGTTTTGTTTTACATACAGAGTTACACACCACAATGAGGATCTTCTTAGATTCCAGAAAGTGACAGACTCTTTCTTATGTTTTCAGTATGTACATGTCAGTATGACTTTAATCTTATGGGAGCCAAAGAGGTTCTTTATTTTTTCTTATCTTTATGTTGGCATTTTTGGTTATTGTTTTCTTCTCAAAGCAGATGTACAAAATGCTTGGGGCAGAAACAAGGCCCATGCTTTGAGGTTTTGCCTAGTCATTTTGAGCCGGGTAAAGTGTAAAGGGATAACTTCCCTGGGAGCCCAGGATCAGCGCGCACAGATGATATAAGATAAAAATTACTTTCATCATTATAATTACTTCTAAAATGGAGGAATTTGAGACAAAAGCACCTTTCACAAGAGTACCAAGAAATCAAAATGATGCCCACAGAAGGCTACCTGCTCCATGGTCAGCACAGGTAACAGAAGTGTTCACAGTCTCTGGGCTCCTGCCCTTCTCCTGCCCAAATCTCTGAAGCACACAGACCACTTAAAATCAGAATTGTAGAACTGCTAGACACCTTAGAGATGTCTGGCACTATTCATTTGTACTGCAGAATAAAACACAGTAGCTCGTTGTCACAAACTAATTTCAACATGAAGTGCCCACTGGATGCACTAAGTTCTTTCTCTGCAAATGTTGACTAATGTAAGTCACAGTCATACCATATAAACACTACGATGGCTGGGAAGTCATCCTAGGTAAGGGAATATTTTAGATATGTTTATAAGCATTGGCTCACTAAGTAGAAGAGGCTGAGCTGAGTGTTTTTAAATACTATTTCAGACCTGTTTTACAGCACCCTCTGAACATACCAGAGCCTGAATGGACTAAAAAAGATAGTTGGTTTCAGTAACTTTAATACCAGAAAAATATTATACTGTCTCTGTTCCTAAGGATCTTTGAGTATCTTACCCAGAGGTCCTCCACTGAGATAATGATCTTAATAATCACCATGGGCAGAGGTGAAAGGCCTGCTGAATTCGTTCCAGTTGTCCACATGACATGAAAATCCTGATACTTGATAGGTTTCCGGATCGAGAAGACCAGAGATAAGAGGGAAATAGTACCCTGTATGGAACAACAAGGGATTTGGAGTCAATTTGGGGATCCCACTTAGGTTTCTGACACTAAAATCCTCTGTGACTCATATCATCCAAGTCCCTGTCTAACCACCTGAAAATGTGCCTAAAAATATCTACACCCTAGTTGAGAAGTTTAAGAGGCAGAATGCTACAAAGAGCCAGTATGATGTCTCTCAAGTACAGGTGCTCAGGAAGCCCTAATTGCTATTGGTTCTATTTCTTTTCCAGAAGAAAGAACACATGCTGAATCCATATTTCTAATAGATGACTCACCAGATGATTTTCAAACCTGAAGGAAGGCCAAGAAGTCACGCTGTGTCATAGTTCACTCAGAAATCATGTTGTTGGACTGGTGAGGATGATACGATAGCAACGTCATCAATAAGAGTGGGGAGCTTCTAATTTCCATACGGCCATGTTGACCCCCTTAGCTCAGAGCCACCAGAAAGGTTAGCTGGGGAGGGGGAACCGCCATCACTATGAGTGGGGAGCTTCCCATTTCCATATGGCCATGTTGACCCCCTTAGCTCAGGGCCACCAGAAAGCACAGCTGAGGCGGACCACAGGCCAAGGCTGCCAGGTGTGGCTGGGGCAGGCAGAACTCTGACTTAAGGCTCAGCTCCTGGCTAGGTTATTATTATGCTCTTCACAAAGAAAGTGCCATTGTGTGTGAGCCCTCACGTAGAAAAGGTTCAGAATTTCCATTGAGATTCCCTCTCTCACCTTTAGGATATGTAGCAAAGTTCCATTTAATTTTTAAACATTGAAGGACTTCCTGGTTTTCTTTTCGCTATGACTGTGGCTCAATTCGCCTGTGGTCTAAGAATAGAATCTAGTTAATTTCAGGGTTTAACATTTGTAGACTTCATTCGTGGCCCCACCTATCATCTATTTGGGTAAAGAGTCTATGACCACTTGAAAATAATGTATTCTGCACTTATTATGGAATGTTCCCTATATGTCAATTAGGTCACATTTGTTACCAATGTTTTGTCTGCTTTTTCTGTCAGATATTGAGAAAGGTATATTAAAATCTTCAAACAATGCTGCTCTATTCAACGTGGCATCGGAGAGTCTACCAGTGTTAGAAGGCAAGAGAAACAAAAAGTATAAGAATTGAGGGGATAATTGTGACTATTCACAGATAATACGATTGTGTACATAGAAAATCCAAAACAGTCTATAAATACCCTATTAGAATTAAAAATACAATTTATAAATTTGAGATGGATTGTAGCTTCCCATTGGACAGTTTCTGAAAGAAACCATAGAACCTGTCAATCTTGGGGTAGGACATAGGGTGCACTAACCATTTAAAAGAATTCAGTGGGACTTCATAAAAATGTGACATTTCTCCTTATCTTATGACCATATGAAAATGAAAAAGTGAACCGCAGGCTGGGAAGTAAAGATTTGCAATACACACACTGACAAAGACTTGTCAATAAAGAATTCCTGCTCATCAACCATAAAAAGTCTATTTATAAACAAATACTTCACAAAAGATTGACTGATGGCCAATAAGAACAGGAAAGGGTGCTCTACAGTATTATTTTCAGGAGCAGCAAGGCCTTTCTTAAAATGAAAACATACACACAAACCAGTATTCCCTAGATGGATGACGTCCTTATTTCTGAGGAAAGCTTGAAGAACAGACTAGCATCAAAGTAAAGTGATGGAATTCCTGACACTCAGAGGATGGACAATTGACCTCAAACTACAGTACAATTTCTAGGCAGCATTCGGTCCTCTGAAGGCAGACAACTACCACACCCCTTCCTCCACCACACAGGTTGCTTCCCAACCCCTACCATAAAAGAACAAGATGAGAAACAGATAGGACTAGTAGGAAATAGCAAAAATCACATGTGGGGATTATCCTGAAACACACTGATCACATAACTAGTGTAAGGAAGTGTAGGGAACTGACAAGGACAGAGACTCAAGAGGTACTTCTTTGGGAAATGTTGTCTGAAATCGTCACACGTTGGTACCAGCTAATGAGGGCTCTGAGCATACCTAGGGTTTGCTCACAAGGGTCTGCAACACCATCTCTGAGAAATGAAACTCTTCAGAACCTCAAAGCTTGCCTGATTGACTATTGGACTAAGAGATTCCCATGTTCTGAAAACAGATACCAACTCATTGAAAGGTTCACCTGGGCTCTCTCGGAGGCCCTATAAGAAGGTGAACCATTCACTGATAATCAATTACACACACACACACACACACACACACACACACACACACACACACACCTGTCATTTCAGCAATTACTTAAACATTCAAGGTTCTTCCTACCTTTTCTTTTTCACATTGATATTTATACTCACATGAAATGTCATCATTTCTAATGAACACTGATGTCAAAATAGAGATCTATTGACACAATATTCACAAAATGGAACTTCCCTGCTGTCATTTTCAATATAGCGTTTTTTAAAGTTCATACATATTTTAGGTTTTTGGTAACTTATACAGGAGAAGATCAGCATTGAAAAACTCTAAATACTGACAATGAGTTTTAAGCCTAGAGAACAAAAATTGTCCAATTTCATAGATAATAAGGAACCAAAGGCAAAGCATGGAAGCTGCAGTCGAATAATTTTACACATGTGCATCCTCTACTATTTTACTACTGAGGGGCGTGTTTTATTACCACTAAACATGCATCAGTTATCTTCCACATGCACCTGCACAGGTATAATGAATTACTACAGTAGAATGAAATGTCTGGGAACTACTTGGCAGCATCTATAATGAACAATGAAATTTCGATCTTATATTCGGTGAACTTCCACTGTCTGTCCCTTTAGAAAATGGACCCTAAACAGAAGGGGGAATGAACCACGAGAGACTATGGACCCTGGGAAACAAACTGAGGGCTTCAGAGGGGAGAGGGGTGGGGGATTGGGATGGGCCAGTGATGGGTATTAAGGAAGGTACATATTGCATGGAGCACTGGGTGTTATATGCAAATAATGAATCACGGAACACTACATCAAAATCTAAGGAAATACTGTATAGTGACTAACATAACATAATAAAAAATTGTTATTAGAAAAAAAGGTAAAAAAAAAACAATACAGCTTTTCTGTTTCAAGAACAATCACAATTGAGAAAAAACTAACTTCCAATCCCTAAAGCAAAACACAGACCAAGTTCCATTTCACTCCCCTTTATTCACATTCTCTGTGGGTTCTAAGCTATTTCCCTACCTCCTTTCCAGCTGAGCAGGGAGCCCGGGCTCGATCCCAGAACAATGGGATCATAACCTGAACCAAAGGCACATGCTTAACTGGCTGAGCCAGCCAGGAGCCCCAGCCATGTTTTTCTTAAGCAAAAGGACACTTTCTCACAATGCCTTCACATGACTTCACATGGTACCAGACACCTGCATTTGCCTCTAGGAGGTTGTAGATGAAGGCAATTGCAAACTCTCACAGTGGTTTATCAAACACAATGACCTGCCTGGTGACAGTGAAACTCTTATGAGCCCACGAGAGGGTGCTGTGACACTCAGCTGTGGCTGGGCTGGCACAGAGAACCAAATCCATTTCCCTGCCTGATGTCTGTGAGGAACAGATGCCCCCATTGTGAATGAGACCCTGCCACTGAGCTGTCCAGAGATGGCCATCCTCATGGAGGATGAGGATAAAGGACAATGCCTGAGGAGACCTCATCTGTCTCTTTTATCTTTTCATATTTTTGACAGTGGACAAATCACTGCCTAGGAGTCCCCAACTACCTTAGTCTCATCTGTGAATGGCCAAGAGGTTTTACAAAACACTCAAGATTTTGACCTCACAAATGCCCACAACCACTTACCATAGGGATTCAATATTAAGCAAAGATACTGTTCCTTGGAAGAGAGGTCCTGCCCACTGTTGTTTCTCACTTATATGCTCATCTTCCTTACCTCATGGTAACATAACCAGCTTGATTCCTGCTTCCGTCTTCAGGAAGGCTGAGGTGACTTGAAGGGCATTACCCTGACATCGTTCTTTCTTAGCAATAAGATGTGGACATTTCCCTAGTCCTACACACCCAAAGTTGAATCGGAATCAGGATTGAGGAGGCTGATGAGAGTTGAAGGTGTTTTCCTGTACACGGTGGTTTATTACCAATAAGGATGGGTCAGAGTCCTCGAAATTCCAGAACCTTTTCATTAATGCTTCCTACTCGTGAAAGATGATGTACATTGGTCTTTCCCTGTATAGTGTGGTGACTCAGAGAAAAGTGCTTAGCCTTTTCGTCAGACTTCCACGACCACTTTGGGGCTGGCTTCCATATTCAGAAAGGATGATGTTAGGGCTAAGAGGGTTCCTGTACACTGTTATTTCTTACAGATAAGTGTATGGCATTTTTGTTACATTGCCAGAGCCACTTAGCGCTGGGCTTGCCGGCCTCCTGTGGAAGAACCCTAACCCGAGGTCGGCCCCCGAGGGGCCCCTCCCAAGGGGCCTGGCGCCACAACGCCGGGGATTGTGGACACCTGAGCCCAGCGCCGGAGTCACCCTGCCACCCCCCAGCAACCCGGGCTGCTAGGGGCACCGCCAGTCTTTCAGGGCGAGAGAACAGGCAGGGCCCTCCAAGCCCCCAGCGACCTTTGAAGCCCCCCACACCAAAACGCTTGGGCCTACACTCCCTCTCGCTAGTGCCCTCACCTCGGCCTGCCCCTCTGCCTGCCGCAGAGCTGGCGGAAGGGGCCTGCTGGAATCCTGGAGGCTAACACTTACCCTAGGTCGGCCCCCGAGAAGCCCCTCCCAAGGAGCCTGGCACCGCAATGCCAGGGGTTTGGGACCCCCGACCCCCAGTGCTGGACTCACTCTGCCACCCGCAATCACCCAGGGCGCTAGGGGCGTGGGCAGTCATTCAGGAAGGGAGAACGGGCAGGGCCCTCTGATCCCCCTGCGACCTTCGAAGGCTCCCCGCACAAAAACTCTGGCTTCCACGCTCCTGCTCGCCAGCGCCCTAACCTCGGCTCACCCCTCCGCTCGCTGCAGAGCTGGCGGATCGGGCCTGCTGGCTTCCTGGGGGCTAACCCTATCCCTAGGTCACCCCCAAGGGGCCCCTCCCAAGTGGCCTGGCGCCACATGCCAGGGATTGGGGACCCCAAGTCCCAGCGCCGGACGCACCCTGCCGCCCCGCTGCCACATGGGGTGCTAGGGGCGTCGCCAGTCCTTCAGGGCGACAGAACGGGCAGGACCCTCTGAGCCACCTACGACCTTCGAAGGCACCCGGATCCAAAGCCAAATGCTCTGGCCCACGCTCCCGCTCGCCAGCTACCTCACCTGGACCCACACCTCCATTCTCTGCACATGGGTGTAACGAGCCTGCCAGTCTCCTGGGGGCTAACCCTAACCCTAGGTCAGCCCCCGAGGGGCCCGTCCCAAGGGGCCTGGCGCCGCAACGCCGGGTATTAGGGACCCCCGAGCCCCAGCGCCGGAATCACCGTGCTGCCCCGCCGCCACCCGGGCCGCTAGGGGTGCCGCTGGTCATTCAGTGCAGGAGAATGGGCAGGGCCCTCCGAGCCCACGGCGACCTTCGAAGGACCCCCGCACCAAAACGCTTGGGCCCACGCTCTGGCTCGCCAGCGCCCTTACCTCGGCCCTCCCCCCCCGCTCGCCACACAGCTGGCGGATCAGGCCTGGGGGCCTTCTGGGGGCTAACCCAAACCCTAGGTCTGCCCCCTAGTGGCCCCTCCCAAGGGGCCTGGCGCTGCAACGAGGGGGATTGGGGACTCCTGAGCCCCAGCGCCGGACTCACCATGCCCCCCACCGCCACCCGGGCCACAAGGGGCACCCCCTGTCATTCAGGGCAGGAGAATGGGCAGGACCCTCTGAGCCCCTGGTGACCTTCGAAGGCCCCTCACTCCAAAACTTTGGGCCCACGTTCCCGCTCGCCAACGCCGTCATCTCAACCCGCCCCTCTGCTCACTGCACAGCTGGCAGATCGGGCCTACTGGCCTCCTGGGGTAACCCTAACCCTAGGTCGGCACCCAAGGGGGCCCTCTCAAGGGGTCTGGGGCCACAACGCTGGTAATTGGGGACCCCAGAGCCCTAGCGTCGGACTCAACCTGCCGCTCCGCCACCATCTGGGCTTCTAGGGGCGCCGCCGGTCATACAGGGTATGAGAACGGGCAGGGCCCTCCTAGCCCACGGTGACATTTGAAGGCGCCCCGCGCCAAAACGCTTGGGCCCATGCTCCCGCTCGCCAGCGCCCTCACCTAGGCCTGCCCCTTCGCTCGCCCGACAGAGGGCGGATCAGGCCTGCCCGACTCCTGGGGGCTAACTCAAACCCTAGGTCGGCCCACCAGGGACCCGTCCGATGGGTCCTGGCGCCTCAACGCCTGGGACTGCTGAACCATGAGCTCCAGCGCCGGACTGACCGTGCTGCCCCGCTGACACCCGGGCCTCTAGAGGCGCCGCTGGTCATTCAGGGCGTGAGCACGGGCAGGGGCCTCCGAGCCCCCCTTGTCCTTCGAAGGCCCACCGCACCAAAACGCTTGGGTCCAGGCTCGCACTCGTCAGCACCCTCACCTCATCCCACCCCTCCGCTCGCCACCCAATGGGTGGATCGGGACTGCCGGCCTCCTGGGGGTTAACCCTAACCCTAGGTCGACCACCGAGGGGCCGTTCCCAAGGGGCCTGGCACCGCAATGCGGGGATTGGGGACCCCCGAACCCCAGCACCAGACTAACCTTACCACTCTGCCAGCAGCCGAGCCGCTAGGGGCGCCGCCGGTCATTCAGGGCGGGAGAACGTGTAGGGCCCTCCGAGCCCCCGGCGACCTACGAAGGCCCCCCGCGCCAAAACGGTTGGGCCCACCCTCCTGTTCGCCAGCATCCTCATCTCGGCCCGCACCTCCGCTCGTAGTAGAGCCCGCGGATCAGGCCTGCTGGCCTCCTGGGGGCAAATTCTAACCCTAGGTCGACCACCGAGGGGCCCTTCCCAAGCGGCATGGTGCTGCAACGCCGGGGATTGGGGATACCTGAGCTGCAGCACGGGAATCACCTTGCCACCCCACCGCCAACGGAGCCACAAAGCGCGCCGCTTGTTATTCAGGGCAGGAGAACAGGCAGGGCCCTTCGAGACATGGCAACATTCGAAGGCCCAGGGCGCCAAAACGCTGGGGATCACGCTCCCGCTCTGCATCACCCTCAACTCGGCCCACACCTCCACTCTTCGCAGAGCCAGCGACTCGGGCCTGCCGGCCTCCTGGGCACTAACACTAACCCTAGGACAGCCCCTGAAGGTCCCTTCCTAAGGGGCCTGACGCCGCACCGCCAGGGATTGGGGACCCCCAAGCCCCAGCGCCGGATTCACGCTGCCGCCCCAACCCACACAGGCCGCTAGGGGCGCCGCCATGCATTCAGGGTGGGAGAACTGGAGGGCCCTCCGAACCCCTGCCGACATTCGAAGGCACACCGAACCAAAACGCTTGGGCCCAGGCTCATGTTCACCAGGACCCTCACCTCGGCCCAACTCTCCGCTCGACGCACAGGTGGTGTATCGGGCCTGCGGCGCTCCTGGAGGCTAACCCTAACCATAGGTCGGCCCCCGAGGGGCCCTTCCCAAGGGGCCTGGCGTTGCAACACTGGGGATGGGGACCCCGAGCCCATGTGCCGGACTCACCCTGCTGCCCTTCAGCCACCCGAGCCACTAGAGACCCCGCCGGTCAATCAGGGCAGGAGATCGGGCAGGGCCGTCCGAGCCCACGCTGACCATTGAAGGCTCCCCGTGCAAAACCGTTGGCTCCCAGGATCCTGCTCGCCAGTGCCCTCACCTTGGCCCGCCCCTCCGCTTGCTTCAGAGCTGGTGGATAGGGCCTGCCGGGCTCCTGGCAGCTAACCAAAACCTAGGTCGGCCCTGTGGGGACATCCCAAGAAGCCTGGCTCTGCAATGCTGGGGATTGGTGACTCAGAGCCCCAGAGCCAGACTCACCCTGCCGCACTGTACCCACCCGGGCCGCTAGGGGCGCAGCCGGTCATAGAGGGCGAGAGAAGGGCAGGGCCTTCTGAGCCACCGGTGACCTTCAAAGGCTCCCCACGCCAAAACGCTGGTTCCCACGCTCCTGCTCCCCAGCGCCCTCACCTGGGCCCGCACCTCCGCTCGCCGCACAGTGTGCGGATTGGGCCTGACGGTCTCCTTGGGGCTAACCCTAACCCTAGGGCCCCTCCCAAGGGTCCTGGTGCCACTAAGCCTGGGATCTGGGACTCCAAGCCCCAGAGCCAGACTCACCCTCCCACAACACTGCCACACGGGCCGCTAGGGGCGCCGCCGGTCATTCAGGGCGGTAGAAGGGACAGGGCCCTGGAGAAACAAGCATCGTTTGAAGCCTCCAGCGCCAAAATGCAGGGGCCCACAATCCCGCTCCCCAGCACCCTCACCTCGGCCCACCCCTCCGCTCGCCCCACAGCCATCGTATCCGGACTGCCGGCCTCCTGGGGGCTAACCCTAACCCTAGGTCGGCCCCCGAAGGGCACTCCCAAAGGGCCTGGCACCGCGACGCCGGACATTGGGGACCCACAAGCCCCAGCGATGTACTCAACCTGCCCCTCTGCCGCCACCCGGGGCACTTGGGGCACCGCCGGTCAATCAGGGTGGGGGAACGGGCACGGCCCTCCGAGCCCCCGGCGACATTCGTAGGTCCCCCATGCCAAAACGCTGAGGCCCATGCTCCCGCTCTACAGCGCCCTCACCTCGGCCTGCCCCCCCTCTAGCCACACAGCTGGCAGATCCTGCCTCCCAGGCTCCTCGGGGCTAACCGTAACCCTAGGTGGGCCCCAGAGTGGCCCCTCCCAAGAGGCTTGGTGCCGCAACGGCAGGGATTGGGGACCTGCAAGCCCCAGCGCCGGGCTCACCCTGCCGCCCCGCCGCCACGTGGGCCGCTAGGGGTGCCGCCGGGCATTCAGGGCGGGATAACCAGCAGGGCCCTCCGAGCCTCCGGTAAAATAAGAAGGCCCCCACGCCAAAACGCTGGGTACCACGCTACCGCTCGACTGCGCCCTACCACGGTCAATCCCTCCGCTCACTGCACAGCCGGCGGATCTGGACTGCGGCCTCCTGGGGGTTAACCTAACCCTAGGACAGTCCCCGAGGGGCCCCTCCCAAGGGGCCTGGCGCCGCAATGCTGGGGATTGGGGAAACCCAAGCACCAGTGCAGGACTGACCCTGCCACCCCGCTGCCACCCAGGGAGCTAAGGGCGTCGCCGGTCCTTCATGGCAGGAGAACGAGCAGGGCCCTCCGAGCCCCCTGTGACATTCGAAGGCCCACCGAGCCAAAATGTTGGGGCCCACGCTTCCGCTCGCCAGCGACCTCACCTTGGCCCACCCCTCCATTTGCCACGGAGCCGGTGGATCGAGCCTGCCAGCCTCCTGGGGGCTAACCCTAACCCTAGGTCGGCCTCCAAGGGGCCCCTCCCAAAGGGACTGCCGCCGAATGCCAGGGATTGGGGACCCCCGAGTCACAACGCTGGACTCACCGTTCCTCCCCGCCCACACCCGGGCCACTAGGGTACCGCCGATCATTCAGGGCTGGAGAATGGGCAGGGCCCTCCCTGCCCCGGTGACCTTCGAAGGCCCCCAGCGCCAAAAGGCTGGGGCCCACTCTCCTGCTCGCCAGCGCCCTGATCTTCGACCGCGTCTCCATTCGCCCCAGACTGCGGATTGTGCCTACGGCCTCCAGGAGCTAACCTTTACCCTAGGTCGGCCCCCAAGGGGCCTCTCCCAAGGGGCCTCGTGCTGCAACGTCTGGCATTGGAGACCCCCGAGCCTCAGCGCCAGACCCACCCTGCCGCCCCGCCACCACTCGGGCTGCTAGTGGAGCCGCCACTCATTCAGGGCAGGAGAATGGGCAGGGCCCTCTGAGTCCCCGGCGACATTTGAGGGCCCCCGGCGCCAAAATTTTGGGTACCACCTTCCAGCTCGCCAGTCCCTCACCATGGCCCGCCCCTCCGCTCACCGCACAGCTGGCGTATGGGGCCTGCTGGCCTCCTGGGGGCTAACCCTAACACTAGATTGGCCCCAGAGGGGGCCCTCACAAGGGGACTGGTGACCAAAGCCGGGGATTGGGGACACCCGAGCTGCAGTGCCGGACTCACCCTGCCGCCCCGTCGACATCGGCCCGCTGGGGCGTCACTGGTCATTTAGGGCGGGAGAACGGGCAGGGCCCTCCGAGCCTCTAGCAATGTTCAAAGGCCTCCTGCGCCAAAACGCTGGATACCATACTCCTGCTCGCCAGCGCCCTCACCTCGTCCCACTCCTCCGCTCCCCGCACAGCAGGCGCATCGGTCCTGCTGGCCTACTGGGGTCTAACCCTAAGCCTAAACCCTAACACCTAACCTTAAACCCTAAAACTTAACCCCTAACCCTAACCCCTAACCCTACCCCTTCAGCTAACCCTACCCATAACCCGTAACCTAACCCTAAACCTAACCCTAACCCGTACCCTAACCCTAACCCTACCCGTACCCTAACCCTAATCCTAACCTGTACCCTAACCCTAACCGTAACCCTAAAACGTACTCTAACCCATACCCTAACCCTAACCCTAAACTGTACCCTAACCCGTAACTTAAACCGTACCCTAAACCTAACCGTAACCCTAACAAGTACCCTAACCCATACCCTAACTTTAACACTAAACCTTAAAACCTGACACTAACCCATGTCCTAACTCATACCATAACCCGTACCCTAACCCTACCCATAACCTAACCCTAACCCATACCCTAACCGTAACCCTAAACACTAAACTGTAACCCTTACCCTAACCCTAACCAGTACCCTTACCTTAACTTTAACCCATACCCTAACCCGTACCCTAACCCATAAACTAACCCGTACCCTATCACTAACCTGGACCCTAACCCATACCCTAACCCATACCTAACCCTAATCTGTACCCTAACCCGTACCCTAACCCATACCCTAACCCTAAACCGTACCCAATCCCAATCCCTAACGTGTTTCCTAACCCGTACCCTAACCCTAATCCGTACCCTATGCCGTACCCAAATCCGTACGCCAACACTTACTCTAAACCGTCCCCTAACCTGTACCCTAAACCGTACCCTAATGCGTACCCTAACCCATACCCTAAACCTAACCCATACCCTAAACCTAACCCGTACTCCAACCCTAACCCTAACCCTAAACCCGAACCCTAAACCCTAACCCGTACCCTAAACCCTAATCTGTACCCTAACCCATAACCTCTAACCTGTAACCCCAAAACCCAACCCTAACCCGTACCCTCTCCTTACCCTAACCCTAACCCCTACCCTCACCCATACCCTAACCGTAACCCATACCCTAACCTTAACCCATACCCTAACCTCAACCCATACCCTAATCTGTACCCTAACACCAGGGATTGGGTACACCTGAGCCCCACCACGGGACTCATCCTGCCACCCCTCAGGAAACCATGCCCATTGGGGCGCCACAGAACATCCCATGCAAGAGAACTGGTAGGGCCCCCCTGAGCCCCCAGGGATCCTCGGTGGCCCCTACACCCCAACCCTGAGGCCCACACTCATCCCGCCCCACGCCTTCCCTTCAGGTTGCCACCGAACTCGTCACAGAGCCGGCAGATCAGGCCTGCTGGGTTCCTGGGGCCTACACCTGACCCTAGGTCGGCTGGGTAGGGCCCCTCCCCTGGGGCCCGGTGCCGCAGCCCCAGGGAATGGGGACACCTGAGCCCCACTGAAGGATAAAGCCTGCCAGCCCGCGGGAAACTGTGCCCCTTGGGAGGCTGTAGAGCATTCAGGGCGGAAGAACCAGGAGGGCCCCCAGAGCCCCCGGCGAACTTCGGCGATCCCTAAACTCAACCGTGAAGCCCATGCTCACCCCACCCCGCACCTTCAACTCAGCCCAGGGCGGAGCTTGCCACATAGTGGGCAGATCTGGCCTGCGGGATTCCTGGGCCCCAACCCTAACCATAGTTCATCTGTGGAGGGGCCCCTCCCCAGGAGCCTGGAGCCACAGCCGCGGGGATTCGGGACACCTGAGCCCCACAGCAGGACTCAGTTTGCCACCCTGCAGGAAACCGTGTGCTTTGGGAGGCCATAGAGCATTCAGGGCGGGAGAACCAGGAGGGCCCTCCTGAGCCACCAGCGAACTTCGGTGGCCTCCCGCACCCCAACCCTGAGGCCCATGCTCACTCTCCCCACATCCTCACCTCAGCCCGTGTAGCTCGCCATACAGCCAACAGATCGGGCCTGCGGGGCTCCTGGGCCTATCCCTAGCCCTAGGTCTGCCATGGGTTTGGGGGCCTCCCCAGGAGCCTTACACCACAGACCCGGGTAATTGGGATACCTGTGCCCCACCGCAGGACTCAGCTTGCCACCCCACAGGAAACCGTGCCCCTCGGGGCTCTACAGAGCCTACAGGGCACGAGAACTTGGGGAGGCCCCCGGAGCCCATCCCCATCCTTTGGCAGCCCCCCGTGCCCCAACCCTGAGGCCAATGCTCACCCTCCCCAATGGCCTCCTCTCAGCCCTCCACAGAGCTCGCCGCACAGCCTGCAGATTGTCCCTGCCGGGCTCCTGAACACTAACCCTTACCCAAGGTTGGCCACAGAGGGGCCCCTCCCCGGGGTCCTGGCACCCCACTCCAGCGGATTGGGGACACCCAAGACCCACCGTAGGACTCAGCCTGCAACCCACAGTAAACTGTACCATTTTGGGGCACAACAGAGCATTCAGGGCAAGAGAATTGGGGCACACCCTGAGAGCTCCTTCTGCTGAACCCCGACCTTTGTGGGCCCTTCCGGATGGAACCTCAGGCTCACACTCACCCGCCCTTGTGCCCTCATCTCACTCGGCCTGGGAGTTCTCTGAGCACTGGGCAGTTCGGACCTGCTGTCTCTTGAGGCCTAACCTAACCCTGGGTCTTCTGCTGAGGGTCCCTCCCCGTTTGCCTGCCTCCAAGGCACCAGGCATTGGGCTCACCTCTGCACGACTAGAGGACTCAGCCTGCCCCACAGTAGGAAACTGTCCATTTGGGGCTGCAGCAAGGATTCATAGGAAAATCGGAGGGCCCCCCTCAGCCCATCCCAGGCAACCCCCACTTTCAGAGATCTCCCCGGATCCAATTAGTAGCTTCACACTGACCTTTAAACTTGCTCTCCACGGAGATCTTTTGAAATTCTCCACACTTCCAACCGATGGCATCATCCAGCTTCAGTGCCTTACCCAGCTTTAGGTCTTGAGATGGATTAAAATGGGAAGTCATTTCAATGATGACGACATACTGGTGACCAAAAGACACATGCATAAATGCTTCATATCACTTGGCTTCAGGGAAATGGAAATCTTAACCCCTATAGATGCCCTACCACACGAGGCCGAATATCTAAAAATAAGAAGACATGAAACTACACATCTTGGAGAGGATGTGGAGAAATGGGAACCCTCTTACACCCCTGTAAGAATGCAGTGCGGTACAGCCACTCTTGAAAATGGTACAGAGTTTCCTCAAGAAGTTATAAATAAAGCTACCCTATGTCCCAGCAATTGCACTACGGGGTATCGACCCCAAAGAGACAGATGTAGTGAAGACGGGACACATGCACCCCAGTGTTCATAGCAGCAATGTCCATCATAGACAAACTGTGGAAGGAGTGCAGATGATCATGGACAGATGAATGGATAAAGAGGATGTGGATCATATATATATATAATGGAATATTACTCAGCCATCAGAAAGGATGAATACTTACCATCACACCGACATGGGTGGAGCTGGAGGGTATTATGCTGAGTGGAATAAGTCAATGAAAGAAAGACAATGATCATATGCTTTCACTCCTATGTGGAATATCAGAAACAAGGAAGAAGACCATAGGGGAAGGAAGGGAAAATAGAATGGGAAGTCATCAGAGAGGGAGAAAACCCATGATGGACTCTTAACTATCGCAAGAAACTGATGATTGTTGGAGAAGTTGGGGGGGGGTAACTGGGTGAGTAGCATTAAGGAGGCCACATGATACAATGAGCACTGGGTGTTACACACGACTGAAAATTTATTTAAGACTACATCTGAAACTAATGGTGTACTGTAAGTTGGCTAATTGAATTTAAATTAAAGAACAAAAGACCTCGAATAAACAATCCTAAACATTTGTATGGATCCACTAAAGATTTCGAACAGCCAGTGCAATGTGGAAAAGAAAAACAAAGCTGGAGGACTCACAATTTCAGATTTCAGGTTATACTACAAAGCTGCAGTCATCCTAACAAGAGAGTACGGCACAAAAATAGAAACAGCGACCAAAGGAACAGGATACAAGTTCAGACAGAAACCCATAATTATGTGGTCCATGAATCTTCCACAAAGCAAGCAACGATATCAAAAGGGAAAAGGACAGTCTCTACAGCAAATGGTGTTGGGAAAACTAGACAGCTACGCACAAAAGAATGAAATTAGACTGCTTTCTTACACAATAAAGACAAACACAAAACAGTTTCAAGACCTCAATATGAGAACTGAATCCATAAAAATCCTACAGGAGGGAAGACAGTAACTTCTTGACATGGACCATACCAACGTTTTTCTAGACTGTGTCCTGAGGCAAAGGAAATGAAAGCAAAAATAAACTATTGGGAATACAGCAAAATAAAAAGTTTCCACACGGCAGAAGAACAATGAAAACGTAAAAGTAATAAGACAACCTACTCAAAGGGAGAAGATATTTGCAAAGATCATATGCAATAAAGGAATAGTGTCCAAAACATATACAACTGATACTACTCGACCCCCCAAAAAACAAATAATCCAGTTAAAAAATAGGCAGAAGACATGGACATTTCTCCAAAGAAGAAATACAAATGGCCAAGAGTCCCGTGAAAAGATGTTCACCATCACCCATCATCAGGAAAATGTAAATCCAAAGGACAATGAGGTATTACATCAAACCTGTCAGAATGGCTAACATCAAAAGCACAACAAAGAGCAGGTGTTGGGAGGATGTGGATGAAGGGGAATCCTCGTGAACTGTGGGCGGGAATGCAAACTGTGGTGGCCACCGTGGAAAACAGTATGAAGTTTCTTCAAAAAATTAAATATAGAACTACCCTACGATCCAACAATCACACTACTCGTATTTACCCAAAGAATAGGAAAACAGTAAGTAAAAAGGATACGTGCACCCCTATGTTTCTTGCACTATTATTTACAATATCACAATATGGAAGCAACCCAAGTGTCTGTAGAAAAATTGACAAATGAGATGATAGATGTGTGTATTCACACACACACACACACACACACACACACACACACACACAATGGAGTATTACTTGGCTTGAAAAAGAATGAAACCTTGCCATTTGCAGCCACATGGATGGAGCTAGAGAGTATTATCCAAACTAAAATCAGTCAGTCAGAGAAAGACAAATCCCATATGATGTCACTCTAATGGGGAATTTAAAAAACAAACAAAAATAAATAACTAAAAGAGAAAAAGGAGACACACCAAAATACAAACTCTTTTCAATAGAGAACAAACGGATGGTTACCAGAGAGGAGGTGGATAGAGGGATGAGTGAAATAGATGAAGGGGATTAAGAGGACACTTTTCTTGATGACCACTTTGTAATATATAGAATTACTGAATCACTCTACTGTACACCTGAAACGAATGTAACACTGTATGTTAGCTCTAATGGAATTAAAATAAATTTTAAAAAAAGATTTTTCTTTCAGAAACCTCTTTGAAAAAGCTTTTCCTGTGCAATGTGCAAAAGCCCTACTTGGGATTCACTCTACAATAATTATTCACTTAATGCCTAAAATTCAGATTTCACTGCGTTCTTACTGTGGATCCCAGCCCACGGGAGCCATGGTCCCTTTCTGTCCAGGTTCAGCACCTATGCATTTAAGATTGGAAGTAGAGACACATATCACTTCACAGTCCAGAAAGCTATTATTGTTTCTGTTTCAGTGTGAGAGAGTCACAGACTTTGGGACAGGTTTCAGAGCAGGTTTATTATGGATTCTGGATCTCTACTTCAATGTTCATTGCCTGGATCCACTTGGCTAATAGGTTTCCTGTGGATGGGCTTGCTTCCAAGCACATACATGGAAGATGAAACGGTCGGTGGGCTCGGTGCGGGACAGGAAGAAGATCAAAAACAGACAAGGGTCCGACCCCTCCCCTGATCCAGGAACTGCTATGGGAGAGGGTACGGGAGGTAGAATCCATGCGAAACTCCAAGGTCACCAGCTGAACACAGGAGGCACAGGTCAAGGGATCTGGAGATGCAGGGGTTGAAGGCTGCTCTGAGCTACTTCTGGGAGGAAGGGAGGGAAGGAATGAGAAGGAGACACTGTCTGCCCCTGGCCCATGCCAGCTGCCCACCACTCCGACACGCATCAGTCTATGAGCTGACACAGCCTGGGCTCAGAATGGGCTGGCTCAGGTCCCTCAATCCTCAGTGGGACAGCTGGCCTCAGGGCTCAGAGACATGCTGAGGGAGATGAGAGGGAAAGCTGCCCTGCCCAGGTCATCCCCTCCTTGAGCAGACAGCCCTTCAGAACTGCTAAAAAAAAAAAAAACCCACTAACGGGGTTGAAAGACATGCCATGGATGAACTAAAGCATAGAGATATGTAAAATAACATTCATTTTTAAGTTCAGAGCTGTCAGCTCAGGAAGTGGCGAGAGCTTCCCTGAAGAAGACTGAGGGGAGTGCAGGCCATGCTGAAAAGGGAGACATGGCTCTCCTGATTTTGGAACTGCAGCCCCCTTCCAGGGCAGGGCATCATCCTCGCATCACAAGAGATCCATGGAAGTTTTCCATCGGGGCCAGATGTTTGTCTTGAGAAGGCTACCGTGTCATCGGACTGCACAGGGCACCAGGGACGAGGGCCAGATGGAGGACAGACAATACCCCGGAGGCCATGGGGCAAGAGCAGAGGCACATGACCTTGAAGATGATGATGAAAAGAGGAGGTGGCAGCATGGAGCCGGCCCAAAAGTGCCATGGGAGCAGTGCCCACAGCTACACTGACTGGGTGCCTTTTGTGCCAGGTGTGGCTGACTTCAGTGGGCTCCAGACTAGTCCTGAGCACAAGTCTAGGGAGTGTGCACCACCCCGGCCTCCTCTTCCCTTGCAGATGCTAGGAATCACGGTCACAGACCCTGGTCAGCTTTCGGGGAAACTAAGCAGTGGCTCCCCCGCACGCTGCACCTCTGGTGGTGGTCCATTGCGACCCTCGTGCCTGGCCAGACACTGATGTCTACCTGTCTCCACACAAATCCACAGACAGGAGGGTGTCCCTGAATTCCACAGCACCTGATGAGACAGATCCACAGAACCCAACACCCAGTGGGTCACTAGGGACCTCACCTATGGTCATGGAGCTCACCATACACTATTTCTGTCGCTTCCCACAGAAAGCCTGCTTCTGATCCCCCACAATACCATACATCCTGGTTGCTGACCTGGGGTAATGCCATGAACCCACATGGCACCTTTCTTTAAGTAAAGGCTATGCCTACACCTCCTAGAAAATATTTAATGAAGTACAAGTCCATCAGGACTATGGTGTGAACGGTAGCACACAGCCTGCATGGTAGTAGTCAGTAATTCTAACGAGGGTTAACCCCACCCCCCGTCTCACAAAACCTTCCTCCATCCCCACTGAACTCATGGTCTGCCCTCAGAAAACCCTCCAGGAAACAAACCTTTCATCTGAATGCTCTTTTCACCTTCTGCTTCAAATCTTGTCCAACCACAATGATATGAAATTAGAAATCAGTCTCAAGAAAAAAATGGGACAGTCAAAAATAGGTGGAGATTTTTGGGGCCTGGGTGCCTCAGTCGTTAAGGATGTGCTTTCAGCTCAGGTCTTGACCCCGGATCCTGGGATCTAGCGCCAAATCAGGCTCCTTGCTCAGTGGGAAGCCTGCTTCTCCCTCTCCCACCCCCCTGCTTGCGTTCCCTCTCTCGCTGTCTCACTCTCTGTCAGATACTAAAATAATCTTAAAAAATATGTGGAGATTTAACAACATGCTACTGAACATCCAACAGTCAAAGAAGAAATCAAAAAACTTTTAGAAGTACCTGGTCACTGATGAAAAAGACAACCTACAAAAACTTATGGGATGCAGCAAAAGTAGCTTTATGGGGGATATTCATAGAAATTAAAGTCTTCATCAATCCATGAAAATGCTCTCCAATAAACAACCTGCTTTATGTGGTAAATAAGTAGAAAAAAAAAACAACAAACAAAGCCCCAAATTAGTAGAAATAAGGAAATAACAAAAAGGAATGCATTAATAAATCCAACGGAGACTAAAAAGACAAAAAAAAAAAAAAACAATGAAAATGAGAGCAGCCTTTTTTGGAAAGATAAACAAAACTGACAAACTTAGCTAGACTCACCAAGAAAGACAGAGGACTCGAATACAATCAGGAAAATAAGATAATGGATTCCTGTCTCATATCAAAATCAAAAGAACTCTTCAACCTTGGACACAACAACTTCTTGCAAGCCACGTCTCTAAAGGCACAGGAAATAAAAGCAAAAAATGAACTATTGGCACTTCATCAGGATAAAAGGCTTCTGCTTGGCAAAGCAAATGATCAAAAAACAAAAAGGCAACCTATGGAATTGAAGAAGATATCTGCAAATGATATTACAGATAAAGGGTTGGTATCCAAGATCTATAAAGAACTCCTCAAACTCGACATCAAAAAAATGGGCAGAAGACACAAAGAGATACTTCTCCAGAGAAGACATACAAATGGCCAACAGACACATGAAAAAATGCTCCACATCACTTGCCATCAGGCAAATACAAATCAAAATGACAATGAGATACCACCTTACACCAGTTAGAAATGTTAAAATTAACAAGGCAGGGGGCACCTGGGTGGCACAGAGGTTAAGCCTCTGCCTTCGGCTAAGGGCGTGATCCTGGCATTATGGGATCAAACCCCACATCAGGCTCCTCCGTTATGAGCCTGCTTCTTCCTCTCCCACTCCCCTGTTTGTGTTCCCTCTCTCGCTGGATGTCTCTATCTCTGTGGAATGAATAAATAAAATCTTGAAAAAAAATTAACAAGACAGAAATAAAAAAAAGTCAGAGAGTATGTGAAGAAAGGGGAGCCCTCTTACACTACTCGTGAGAATTCAAGCTGGTACAGCCACTTTTGAAAACAATATGGAGGTTCCTCAAGACGTTAAAAACAGAGCTATCCTAAGACCCACCAATTGAACTACTGGGTATTTACCCCATAGACACAGAGTAATGAAAAGAAGGGGCACCTGTATCCCAATGTACATAGCAGCAATGTCCATAATAGCCTAACTGTGGAAGGAGCCAAGATGTCCTTCAGCAGATGATTGGACAAAGAAGATGTGGTTCATCTATACAATGTCAGTCATCAGAAAGGATGAATACCCCCCATTTGCACCAACGTGGATGGACCAGGAGGGGATTATGCTAAGTGAAATTAAGTCAAGCAGAGAAAGACAATTATCATATGGTTTCACTCCTATGTGGAACGGAAGGAGTAGCATGGAGGACATTAGAAGAAGGAAGGGAAAAGTGAAGGGGGGGAATGAGAGGGGGAGATGAACCATGAGAGACTATTGACACTGGGAAACAAACTGAAGATTGCAGAAAGGGAGGGGGAGGGTAATGGGTTAACCTGGTGATGGGTATTAAGGAGGGCACCTGTTGGGGCCCCTGGGTGGCACAGCGGTTAAGCGTCTGACTTTGGCTCAGGGCGTGATCCCGGCATTATGGGATCGAGCCCCACAACAGGCTCCTCCGCTGTGAGCCTGCTTCTTCCTCTCCCACTCCCCCTGCTTGTGTTCCCTCTCTCGCTGGCAGTCTCTATATCTGTTGAATAAATAAATAAATTCTTTTTTTAAAAAAGGAGGGCATGTGTCATAATGAGCACTTGGTTTTATATGCAAACAATGAATCATGGAACACTACATCAAAAACAAATGAAGTACTGTAGGGTGACATCATTTTAAAAAAAGAAAGATATGAAATCCATACAGGAAAACTGTCACTATTTGCAAATGACATGAAATCCCGAATGATTCCACAAAAAAAAAAAAAACTGTTAGAATAAACAAATTCAAGAAAGCTGCAGGATATAAAGTCAATATACAGAGACCTGTTGTCTTTATGTATTTTCAAATTTTATTTATTTATTTGACAGGAAGAGAAAAAGCACGAGCAGGGGGAGTGTGAGAAAGAGGGAGAAACAGACCCTCTGTAAGCGGGGAGCCCAACATGGGGCTCGAACCCAGAACTCTGGGTTCATGACCTGAGCTGAAGGCAGACGCTTCACCTATGGGGCCACCCAGATGACCCAACTTCTTGCATTTCTGTATACTGATGACACACTTTCGCAAAGAGAAATTAAAAAAGCAATGCCATTTACAATTGCATCAAAAAAAATTTAGGAATAAAAGCAACCAAGAATGAGAAAGACATAGTACACTCAACACATGGCAGAAAAGAAATGAAAAACATGTGTGTCGAGGGGGGCAGGATGTATGGGTCAAAGATTTGGAAGGCAACACAAACAAATGGAAGCATACGCCATGCTCCTTAACTGGAAGAGTTAATTATGTGAACATGTCCATCGTACCCAAAGCAATTGACACATGTGATGAAATCCCTATCTGAATTCCAGTGGCATTATTCGAGCAAATAGAAAACAGTCCTCAAACTTGTATGGAATCATAAAACACCCCAAATACCCAAAGAAACCTGGAGAAAGAAAGGTGCAGACAACACACTGTTGGATTTCAAGCTAGATTACAAAGCTGTTGTCATCAAAACAGGATGGTACTGGCATAAACACAGACACCAGGTCAGTGGAACAGAACAGAAAGCTCAGAAACTTACCCACACGTAGATGATCCTAACTTACGACACAGCAGCAGAAGATATGCCATGAGGGAAGGACTGTCTCTTCAGTGAGCGGTAACAGGCAAACTGGACACTAAATGCAGAAGAATATAACTGGGTCACTTTCTTACACCACACACAAAATTTTTAATGGATGAATGATATGAACGTAAGACCTGAATCCATAAACCTCCAAGAAGACACAGGTACTAAGTCTCTCGACATTGGTTTTGGCAAAGAGTCTTCAGATTGGACACCAAATGCAAAGGCAACAAAAGCAAAAATAAACAGGTGGAACAACTTCAACTGAAATCTTCCACACGGAAAAAGAAACCAGCAAAAACTTACAAGGCCACAGACCCAATAAGAAAAAAAATATCTGTGAATCATATGTGTGAGAAGAGGCTAACATCCAAAATACACACAACACTCATACAAATCAAAACAAACAAACAAAAAAAAGTGTATAAAAAATGTGGGGAATATGTGAATAGATACTTTCCAAAGACAGCTCACAGGTGCCAACAGACAGAAAAAGTTGTTCGACATCACTAAATATCGTCAGGGAAACATCAGTCAAACCCACAACTGGCTATTCCCTCACAAGTGTTGGAACACCTATTGTCCCAGAGACAGACACCAGGTGGGGTCAAGGGTGTGCAGACAAGAGGACTCTGAGCATTGTTGGTGGAAATGGAAATTGGTGCAGCCACTGTGACAAACGGTATGGAGGTTCCTGAAAAAATTAATGCAACTACCCCATGACCCAGTAATGGCTCTACTGAGTATTGATTCGGAGAACACAAAAATACTGCCTCAAAAAGACAGATGCACTCCCACGTTCACTGCAGCATTATTCACAAGAACCAGACATGGAAACACAGACCTTGGGGGCCTTATGCCAAGTAACTCAGACACAGAAAGACCAATACCAGATGCTCTCATGTACATTCCACGAGGAATAAACAAATACTGAACACATAGACACTGAGAGCAGATTGGTAGGTGCCAGATTCGGGGATGGGATGGTAGAAACGGGTGAAGGTGGTCAAAGTCTCAATGTTGAAGTGAGAAAATCCGACAGTCATGAAATGTTCTGTCCAGCATGGAGTCTAAAACTAACCCTGAAGCATCGGGTATAGGTTTCCCTGCTCTTTGAAAGTACAGGGCTTCTGAGAAACCTTGCACAGCAGAAATGGTGTCAAGAAGGAATGGCCATTAATTTACACGGAACAATTAGACAGTGTGCTCAGACTCCAAAATTCCTTCTCTTTGGCTTTTCTTAGGCCTCAGGACACAAGTTTCTAAGGGAGGCCCAGCATAAATGAAGATAAAGCACAGTAGAGGCTCACAGACACCATTCAAAGTGCTGGTGGCTGGATGTGGATAGCTGTTCCCAGGGGAAGGAGCTGGTTGGGGTGCACGCTGCCTCTGTTGTGCTTCTCCCCAAAACAGATGCTGAACGCGATTCTCACTGTTCACCTTTTTGCATAAGAGGGAAAGCCTCTTCAGGTCTCTTCCTCTTACTGAAGCTGGGTAATAACATAGTTCTTTCAAGAAAGCCCAGTGTCTTACTGTGAACGCTTAAAAAGTGGGGGATACTTGTACTTGAGCATTGCTGAGGGAGGAGATGTGAAAGGTTCTCCCAGACACAAATCTCAGCAGACCCACCGGGAAAGGCACCTTCCTCAGGATGTGGAACACAGACTACCTCCTATCCCCAGAAACACTCTCCTTCCCCTCGATCAGGACAACCCACAACAGCTGGGAGTTACCCCAACGCCTCCGTTCTCCTGCTCCTAATAGCTAACCCATCAGCAAATCCTGTGAGCTCCATCTTCAAAATGGACCCAGAATAGGTCTAACCACTCCATCCAAGGCCACCTGTCTGGTCCACAGTGCCTGAGTTCCTGGAAAAGCCTCGTCATTGACCTGCCTTGCCGTCTTCAACCCTCTGTAATCTGTTCTCAACACTGTAGCCAGGATGGCCCAGTGAAACAGGGTCTCATGGGGTTATAGCCCTGGAATGGCTTTCTGTCACCTCTCTGAGCTCATGTCCTAAGCTGTCTCCTGTGGCCACAGGGCCTTCGTGCTGCTCCTGGACATACCTGGAAATCTCCTGCCCCAGAGCCATTGCACATGCTTTCCCTTTTGTTCAGAATGCTCTTGATGTGTTCTCACTCACCTTCGGAGAAGTCTGAATTGGAGTGACAGGGACAGAAGATGAGGCTGTGTGTGTTGGGTGAGGCTGGTGGCCCAGAAGAAGGTTCTCTGCCAGCTCTCCGCCTGTGCCTCACTTGTCCTCAGCCAGGAACTTGCACACAGCCCTCACCTGTCACAACTCTCACCCAGGAGACCCACAGCCACCCCTGGAGACCACCCTGCCCACACCCTGCTGCAGAATGCATTCAGCTCTCATCTGGGACCCCTGTCAGCTTTAACCAGACCTGGAACTCCCCTGTCTCCTCCAATGCTCCCGGATTCCGCCTCTTCTTCCAAAATCACACTGGCGCAAGGCTTTCATGAGAAAGATATAATGCTAACTAATGAAAGGTTCACACCTACTTTCCCCTTCTGTTGCCTTTCTCTCCACCTTCTTTCCTACCTGTGCAAACTGTAACATATCAGTGGAACATGAACATGCTCTGAGACCTGAATCTTTCATTGCAGCTCTCTGAGTATTCCTTATGTGATAAGAAACTAGTGTATCCTACAACAGGGTGTTTTACATCTATCCTCTATAGAATAGTACAGCCCAAATCACTACAATTTTACCTCACTCTTCATGAAGCAGAACACTTTTTCCTTTCTTCTTTTACTTAAATTCCAGTTAGTTCACATGCCATGGAATATTCGCTTCAGGGGTAGGATTTAGTGATTCCTCACCTGCATACAGTACCTGGTGCTCATCACAAGTACCCTCCTTAATACCCCTCACCCATTTAACTCTTCCCCCCACACCCCTGTCCTGCAGCAACACTCAGTTTGTTCTCCAAGGTTGAGTCTATTTCCTTGTTTGCCTCTCTCATCACCCCAACACTCTGTGCATCTGTTTTCTTTCTGAAATTCCACAAGCGTGAGAGGATAGGATATTAGTCTTTCCTCACTGATTTTGCTTAGCTTAATACACTCTAGATCCATCCAAATCCTTGCAAGTGGTAAGATTTCATTCTTTTTGAAGCTGGGTCATATTCCATTATATATAGGTATCCCACATCTGCTTGATCCATTCATCAGTGCATGGACTTTGGGATTCTCTCCATAATTTGGCTACTGTGGACATTGCTGCTCTAAACATCATGGTGCATGGACCCCCTTTGAATCCACATTTTTGTATCCTTTGGGTAAATACCTAGGAGAGCAATAGCTGGATCATGGGGTTGTTCAATGTTTAACTTTTTGAGGAACCCCCACACTGTTTCCTAGACTGGCTGCACCACTTTGCATTCCCACCAACAGGATGGGAGGGTTCCCCTTCAAGCAGAACATTATCTGCCGGCAATTGCATAAGAGGAAACAAAACCTCTGGGAGATGCACCCAGGGTCAGACAAGCAGTTGCAGAATTCACCCCAAGGCTCCTGACGCCAAGCCCCTTGAAGCCACCAGCATGCCACTCTCCGAAAGAATTCCCAGACTCTCCTTCTGACTCCACCACCAAAGAAACTACAGAGAGAATATGGCACCTCAAAATATCGAGATAATACTTTTAGTAAAACTAGAAAGTCAAGCTCAACTTTTAAACAGGAACAGGCCGCTTTGGATAATTTTGAATTTTCCCTCCACCCTAATTTTAACTCTTCTGATGAATAAACTAATCAATGATGAAATATCACCTTTGTCAAAAGACATCATCCAAGTCTGTATCAGATGAAACAAAGCCATCTAACTCTAGATGCTGGCCACTCAACCATATCTTAGACCCAACTGGATAAACATTGTTAGATGAAGGAACAAATTAGATGTTACAAACAGGCACAGAGTGAATCTCACCTTCCCTTTCTAATAAAAGAGGGTTCCTAGGAAACAGATGGTCAAAATACATTTGTAAGCAATAAATGGAGAGAGAAATTGTGATCCCGTGCAAAGTTCTACCTGCAGGGAAACTAAGTAATTCTTGCACCAAACCCAGAATGCTGACAGCTACTTCAATTTTACTTTGTGGCTCAACTAGAGAAAAGAGAAAAGCCCAGGAGGTTTTGGGATAATGAGAGGTTTTACCTCCAGCCCTGACATAGATAGGACATTTTGCCAAACATACCTGTGCTTTCTCTGAACACTGGCGTCCTGTGACAATCTGCCTCGCTGACTCTGATGCTGACGTTCAAAACCTCGGGTGTCTAGGAGCCAGAGCAGAGAAGTGTTCTCAGCTGTGGAGAAGAAGGCACCTCTGACCTAAAGCCTGCACACCTGCTTCGGTTTCTGGGCGAAGGGGCAACACATACTTGTTGTTTAGCAGTAATTATCTTCATTCTCAACAGACCAATGACCTTGCCTTTTCTGGAAAGCAGACTTACTCTTCTAAAGAAACCCTCAATTCGTCTATTCCCAATGCAACTAGAGTGGGGTCTGGTTTACGCCCGCCTCCAGGCCCCCACCTGGAGGATTTTCCTGCATGCTTCTAATAGCCAATTACCACTAACCTGGGGGCACAGGGGGCATAATGCTAAGTTGGGGGACGGCTCTGGGGCTTGCTACTGCCACACCTGTGCCTGGGGGACCAGGGCACACCCTGCTGAATTCGGGTTAATGCCCAAGAGGCATCACCTGCACTGTGTCAGAGAACTGAAGGTGGGGATTGTGTGAGGTCCTTTCCCGCACTCTTCCAGGGGAACAGGGGAACCCTGAAATTCTGCAACCCATCCCACAAAAGCTCAGGTGAGCGGGCGCCCTATAGTTCACAGGGATGGAGAATAAGGCCAGTTGAGGACATGGGGCAGAAGAGACTTTAAATGGAAAAGGAAAACTCACCTGAGTCCACACAATGAACCCTCTCCACGTTCCCTTCCAGAACCCTGCCTCCCACCTGGGGCGCACCCTGACCCGGACCCCCACCCCAGTGCATGCTGCTCACTCACCAGCAGGGATCTCCACAGGGCAACTCTCTCTCTCTCAGTGCCCATTCTGCCCCAGGTCTGCAACCCACTGCAAATCAGGGACCGCCCACAGTGATGTAGCTCCACCCCCAAGTGGTGAATTGTCTGGGAGGGCTGTGCCTGAGCTCCTTGGATGCTGGGCAACCCGCCCTCAAGCCCCTGGAACGCTGAAAGTGCAGGGGGCCCAAGAGGAGCCTCCTCTACCCAACACCAGGCACAGGCATGGGTGGGCTCGTGGGCTGGGGCCTCCACACACACCTGGCCCCTTCCAGGGACCCCTCTAGCTGCAGACCACCCTCAGAGTCCTGCCCCTTCCCTTTCTTCACCAGCCCTCCCTGCTGGGGTGTGCCTGGTTCTGGGCAAGGTCAGTGACTCTCAGACCCTCCAAGACTTGGGCTTTAGGAAATGCAATGATTTCATGCATTTTCAGTATATACATGTCAGTATGACTTTAATATTATGGGAGCCAAAGAGGTTCTTTATTTTGTCTTATCTTTATGTTGGCATTTTTGGTTATTGTTTTCTTCTCGAAGCAGATGTACAACATGTGCTTGGGGCAGAAATAGGGCCCATGCTTTGAGGTGTTGCCCAGTCATTTTGAGCCGAGTAAAATGTTAAAGGATAGCTTCCCTGGGAGCCCAGGATCAGGGCCCACAGATGATATAAGATAAAAATTACTTTCATCATTATAATTACTCCTAAATGGAGGAATGTGAGACAAAAGCACCTTTCACAACAGTACCAAGAAATCAAAATGTTGTCCACAGAAGGCTGCCTGCTCCATGGTCAGCACAGGTGACAGAGTGTTCACAGTCTCTGGACTCCTGCCCTTCTCCTGCCCAAATCTCTGAAGCACACAGACCACTTAAAATCAGAATTGTAGAACTGCTAGACACCTTAGAGATGTCTGGCACCATTCCCTTGGACTGCAGAATAAAACACAGTAGCTCATTGTCACAAACTAATTTCAACATGATGTGCCCCCTGGATGCACTAAGTTCTTTCTCTGCAAATGGTGACTAATGTAAGTCACAGTCATACCATATAAACACTACGATGGCTGGGAAGTCATCGTAGGTAAGGGAATATTTTAGCCATGTTTATAAGCATTGGCTCACTTTGTAGAAGAGGCTGAGCTGAGGGTTTTTAAATACTATTTCAGACCGGTTTTACAGCACGGTTTGAACATACCAGAGCCTGAATCGACTAAAAATGATAGTTGGTTTCTGTAACTTTAATACCAGGAAAATATTATACTGTCTGTATTCCTAAGGATCTTTGAGTATCTTACCCAGAGGTCCTCCACTGAGATAATGATCTTAATGATCACCATGGGCAGACGTGAAAAGGCCCGCTGAATTCGTTCCAGTTTTCCACATGACAAGAAAATCCTGATACTTGATAGGTTTCCAGATTGAGAAGACCAGAGATAAGAGGGAAATAGTACCCTGTATGGAACAACAAGGGATTTGGAGTCAATTTGGGGATCCCACTTAGGTTTCTGACACTAAAATCCGCTGTGACTCATATCATCTGAGTCCCTGTCTAACCACCTGAAAATGTGCCTAAAAATATCTACACCCTAGTTGAGAATTTTAAGAGGCAGAATGCTACAAAGAGCCAGTATGATGTCTCTCAGGAACAGGTGCTCAGGAAGCCATAATTGCTATTGGGTCTATTTCTTTTCCAGAAGAAAGAACACATGTTGAATCCATATTCCTAATAGATGACTCACCAGATGATTTTCAAACCTGAAGGAAGGCCAAGAAGTCGCTCTTGTGTCATAGTTCACTCAGAAATCATGTTGTTGGACTGGTGAGGACGATACGATAGCAACGTCATCACTAAGAGTAGGGAGCTTCTAATTTCCATACGGCCATGTTGACCCCCTTAGCTCAGAGCCACCAGAAAGGGCAGCTGGGGAGGGGGCACCGCCATCACTATGAGTGGGGAGCTTCCCATTTCCATATGGCCATGTTGACCCCTTAGCTCAGGGCCACCAGAAAGGACAGCTGAGGGGGACCACAGGCCAAGGCTGCCAGGTGTGGCTGGGGCAGGCAGAACTCTGACTTAAGGCTCAACTCCTGTCTAGGTTATTATAATGCTCTTCACAAAGAAAGTGCCATTGTGTGTGAGCCCTCATGTAGAAAAGGTTCAGAATTTCCATTGAGATTCCCTCTCTCACCTTTAGGATATGTAGCAAAGTTCCATTTAATTTTTAAACATTGAAGGACTTCCTGGTTTTCTTTTTCCTATGACTGTGGCTCAATTCCCCTGTGGTCTAAGAATAGAATCTAGTTAATTTCAGGGTTTAACATTTGTAGACTTGATTCGTGGCCCCACCTATCATCTATTTGGGTAAAGAGACTATGACCACTTGAAAATAATGTATTCTGCACTTATTATGGAATGTTCCCTATATGTCCATTAGGTCACATTTTACCAATGTTTTGTCTGCTTTTTCTGTCAGATATTGAGAAAGGTATATTAAAATCTTCAAACAATGCTGCTCTACTCAACGTTACATTGGAGAATTTACCAGTGTTAGAAGGCAAGAGAAACAAAAAGTATAAGAATTGAGGGGATAATTGTGACTATTCAAAGATAATACGATTGTGTACATAGAAAATCCAAAACAGTGTATAAATACTCTATTATAATTAAAAATGCAATTTATAAATTTGAGATGGATTGTGTTTCCCATTGGACAGTTTCTGAAAGAAAACGTAGAACCTGTCAATCTTGGGGCAGGACATAGGGTGCACTAACCATTTAAAAGAATTCAGTGGGACTTCATAAAAATGTGACATTTCTCCTTATCTTATGACCATAAGAAAATGAAAAAGTGAACCACAGGCTGGGAAGTAAGATTTGCAATACACACACTGACAAAGACTTGTCAATAAGAATTCCTGCTCATCAACCATAAAAAGTCTATTTATAAAGGAATACTTCACAAAAGATTGACTGATGGCCAATAAGAACAGGAAAGGGTGCTCTACAGTATTATTTTCAGGAGCAGCAAGGCCTTTCCTAAAATGAAAACATACACACAAACCAGTATTCCCTAGATGGATGACGTCCTTATTTCTGAGGACAGCTTGAAGAACAGACTAGCATCAATGTAAAGTGATGGAATTCCTGACACTCAGAGGATGGACAATTGACCTCAACCTACAGTACAATTTCTAGGCATCATTCGGTCCTCTGAAGGCAGACAACTACCACACCCCTTCCTACACTGCACAGGTTGCTTCCCAACACCTACCATAAAAGAAGAACATGAGAAACAGATAGGACTAGTAGGAAATAGCAAAAATCACATGTGGGGATTATCCTGAAACACATTGAACACATAACTAGTGTAAGGAAGTGTAGGGAACTAATAAGGACAGAGACTCAAGAGGTACTTCTTTGGGAAATGCCGTCTGAAATCGTCACACCTTGCTACCAGCAAATGAGGGCTCTGAGCATACCCTAGGGTTTGCTCACAAGGGTCTGCAACACCATCGCTGAGGACTGAAACTCTTCAAGACCTCAAAGCTTGCCTGATTGACTATTGGACTAAGAGATTCCCATGTTCTGAAAACAGATACCAACTCATTGAAAGGTTCACCTGGGCTCTCTCGGAGGCCCTACAAGAAGCTGAACCACTCACTGAAAATCAATTACACACACACACACACACACACACACACACACACACACACACACACCTGTCATTTCAGCAATTACTTAAACATTCAAGGTTCTTCCTACCTTTTCTTTTTCACATTGATATTTATACTCACATGAAATGTCATCATTTCTAATGAACACTGATGTCAAAATAGAGATCCATTGACACAATATTCACAAAATGGAACTTCCCTGCTGTCATTTTCAATATAGCGTTTTTTAAATTTCATACATATTTTAGGTTTTTGGTAACTTATACAGGAGAAGATCAGCATTGAAAAACTCTGAATACTGACAATGAGTTTTAAGCCTAGAGAACAAAAATTGTCCAATTTCAGAGATAATAAGGAACCAAAGGGAAAGCATGGAAGCTGCAGTCGAATAATTTTACACATGTGCATCCTCTATTATTCTACTACTGAGGGGCGTGTTTTATTACCACTAAACATGCATCAATTGTCTTCCACGTGCACCTGCACAGGTATAATGAATTACTACAGTAGAATGAAATGACTGGGAACTACTTAGCGGCATCTATAATGAACAACGAAATTTCGATCTTATATTCGGTGAACTTCCATTGTCTGTCCCTTTAGACAATGGACCCTAAACAGAAGGGGGAATGAACCACGAGAGACTATGGACTCTGGGAAACAAACTGAGGGCTTCAGAGGGGAGAGGGGTGGGGGATTGGGATGGGCCAGTGATGGGTATTAAGGAAGGTACATATTGCATGGAGCACTGGGTGTTATATGCAAATAATGAATCATGGAACACTACATCAAAAACTAAGGAAATACTGTATAGTGCCTACCATATCATAATAAAAAATTATTATTAGAAAAAAATTAAAGGTAAAAAAAAACCAATACAGCTTCTCTGTTTCAAGAACCATCACAATTGAGAAAAAACTAACTTCCAATCCCTAAAGCAAAACACAGACCAAATTCCATTTCACTCCCCTTTATTCACATTCTCTGTGGGTTCTAGCTATTTCCCTAACTCCTTTCCTGCTGAACAGGGAGCCTCGCCTCGATCCCAGAACCCTGGGATCATAACCTGAGCCAAAGGCACATGCTTAACTGGCTGAGCCAGCCAGGAGCCCCAGCCATGTTTTTCTTAAGCAAAAGGACACTTTCTCACAATGCCTTCACATGACTTCACATGGTACCAGACACCTGCATTTGCCTCTAGGAGGTTGCAGATGAAGGCGACTGCAAACTCTCACAGTGGTTTATCAAATACAATGACCTGCCTGGTGACAGTGAAACTCTTATGAGCCCACGAGAGGGTGCTGTGACACTCAGCTGTGGCTGGGCTGGCACAGAGAACCAAATCCATTTCCCTGCCTGATGTCTGTGAGGAACAGATGCCCCCACTGTGAATGAGACCCTGCCACTGAGCTGTCCAGAGATGGCCATCCTCATGGAGGATGAGGATAAAGGACAATGCCTGAGGAGACCTCATCTGTCTCTTTTATCTTTTCATATTTTTGACAGTGGACAAATCACTGCCTAGGAGTCCCCAACTACCTTAGTCTCATCTGTGAATGGCCAAGAGGTTTTACAAAACACTTAAGATTTTGACCTCACAAATGCCCACAACCACTTACCATAGGGATTCAACATTAAGCAAAGATACTCTTCGTTGGAAGAGAGGTCCTGCCCACTGTTGTTTCTCACTTATATGCTCATCTTCCTTACCTCATGGTAACATAACCACCTTGATTCCTGCTTCCGTCTTCAGGGAGGCTGATGTGACTTGTCGGGCATTACCCTGACATCGTTCTTTCTTAGCTTAATAAGATGTGGACATTTCCCTAGTCCTACACACCCAAAGTTGAATCGGAATCAGGATTGAGGAGGTGATGAGAGTTGAAGGTGTTTTCCTGTACACGGTGGTTTATTACCAATAAGGATGGGTCAGAGTCCTCGAAATTCCAGAACCTTTTCATTAATGCTTCCTACTCGTGAAAGATGATGTACATTGGTCTTTCCCTGTATAGTGTGGTGACTCAGAGAAAAGTGCTTAGCGCGTTCGTCAGACTTCCACGACCACTTTGGGGCTGGCTTCCATATTCACAAAGGATGATGTTAGGGCTAAGAGGGTTCCTGTACACTGTTATTTCTTACAGATAAGTGTATGGCATTTTTGTTACATTGCCAGAGCCACTTATCGCAGTGCTTGCCAGCCTCCTGGGGATGAACCCTAAGCCTAGGTCGGCCCCCGAGGGGCCCTTCCCAAGGGGCCTGGTGCCACAACGCCGGGGATTGGGGCCCCCGAGCCCAGCGCCGGAGTCACCCTGCCGCCCCACAGCAACCCGGGCTGCTAGGGGCACCGACAGTCTTTCAGGGCGAGAGAACGGGCAGGGCCCTCCAAGCCCCCGGCGACTTTTGAAGGCCCCCCACGCCAAAACGCTTGGGCCCACACTCCCTCTCGCCAGTGCCCTCACCTCGGCCTGCCCCTCCGCCTGCTGCAGAGCTGGCGGAAAGGGCCTGCTGGAGTCCTGGGGGCTAACACTTACCCTAGGTCGGCCCCCAAGGGGCCCCTCCCAAGGAGCCTGGCACCGCAATGCTGGGGATTTGGGACCCCCGAGCCCCAGGGCTGGACTCACTCTGCCACCCCGCAAGCACCCAGGGCGCTAGGGGCGTTGCCAGTCATTCAGGAAGAGAGAACGGGCAGGGCCCTCTGATCCCCCTGCGACCTTCGAAGGCCCCCCGCGCAAAACTCTGGCTCCCACGCTCCTGCTCGCCTGCTCCCTAATCTCGGCCCACCCCTCCGCTCGCTGCAGAGTTGGCGGATCCGGCCTGCTGGCTTCCTGGGGGCTAACCCTATCCCTAGGTCACCCCCAAGGGGCCCCTCCCAAGTGGCCTGGCACCACATGCCAGGGATTGGGGACCCCCAAGTCCCAGCGCCGGACACACCCTGCTGCCCCGCTGCCACATGGGGAGCTAGGGGTGTCGCCAGTCCTTTTTGCTACAGAACGGGCAGGACCCTCCGAGCCACGTGCGACCTTCGAAGGCACCCCGATCCAAAGCCAAATGCTCTGGCCCACGCTCCCGATCGCCAGCTACCTCACCTCGACCCAAACCTCCATTCACTGCACATGGGCGGAATGAGCGTGCCAGTCTCCTGGGGGCTAACCCAAACCCTAGGTCAGCCCCCGAGGGGCACGTCCCAAGGGGCCTGGCGCCACAACGCCAGGTATTAGGGACCCCCGAGCCCCAGCGCCGGACTCACCCTGCTGCCCCGCCGCCACCCGGGATGCTTGGGGTGCCCCTGGTCATTCAGTGCGGGAGAACGGGCAGGGCCCTCCGAGCCCACGGCGACCTTCGAAGGCCCCCCCATGAAAAACGCTTGAGCCCACGCTCCCGCTCCTCAGCGCCCTCACCTTGGCTCGCTCCTCCACTCGCTGCAGAGCCAGTGGATGAGGCCTGCCCTCCTCCTGGGGCTACCCATAACCCTAAGTTGGTCCCTGAGGGGCCCCTCCGAAGGGGCCTGGCACCGCAATGCCTGGGATTTGGGACCCCCGAGCCCCAGCGCCGGACTCACTGTGTTGCCCCGCCACCACCCGGGCCACTAGGAACACCGTTGGTCATTCTGGGAGGGAGAACTGGCAGATCCCTCCGATCCCCTGGCGACCTTCGAAGGCCCCCCGCGCCAAAACGCTTGGTCCCATGCTCCCGCTCGCCTGCGCCCTCACCTCGGTCCGCCCCTCCGCTCACTGCACAGCCTGTGGATCTGGACTGCCAGCCTCCTGGGTGTTACCCTAACCTTTGGTGGGCGCCGGAGGGGCCCATCCCAGGTTCCTATTGCCGCAACACCGGGGATTCGGGACTCCCGAGCTCCAGCGCCCAAATCACCCTCCCGCCCTACAGCCACCTGGGCCCCTAGGGGCGCCGCCATTCATTCAGGGAGGGAGAATGGCAAGGGCCCTCCAAGTCACCGGCCACCTTCGAAGGCCCCCCGCACCAAAACGCTTGGGCCAACGCTCCCGCTGGCCAGCGCCCTTACCTCGGCCCTCGCCTCCGCTCCGCACACAGCTGGTGGATCGGGCCTGCGGGCCTTCTGGGGGCTAAGCCAAACCCTAGGTCAGCCCCCTATTGCCCCCTCCCTAGGGGCCTGGCGCCACAACGATGGGGATTGGGGACTCCTGAGCCCCAGCGCCGGACTCACCATGCCCCCCACTGCCACCCAGGCCACAAGGGGCACCCCCGGTCATTCAGGGCGGGAGAACGGGCAGGACCCTCTGAGCCCCTGGTGACCTTCGAAGGCCCCTCGCTCCAAAATTTTGGGCCCACGTTCCCGCACGCCAACGCCCTCATCTCAACCTGCCCCTCCGCTCACCGCACAGCCAGCAGATTGGGCCTACTGGCCTCCTGGGGGTAACCCTAACCCTAGGTCGGCAACCGAGGGGGCCCTCTCAAGGGGCCTGGGGCCGCAACGCTGGGGATTGGTGACCCCCGAGCCGCAGCGCCAGACTCACTTTGCTGCTCCACTGCCACCGGGGCAACAAGGGGCCCCTATGGTCATTTAAGGCGGGAGAACGGGCAGGGCCCTCCGAGCCCCCGGCAACCTTCGAAAGCCCCCCCAGGCAAAACGCTTGGGCCAACACTTCCGTTAACCAGTGCCCTCACCTCGGCCCACCCCTCCACTTGCTGCACAGCCTGCGGATCAAGCCTCCCAGCCTCCTGGGGGATAACACTAACCCTAGGTAGGCCTGCTAGGGGCCCATCCCAAGGGGCCTGGCTCCGCAACGACGGGGATTTGGGACCCCGGAGCCCCAGCACCAGACTCACACTGCCGCTACGCTGCCCCCAGGGCTGCTAGGGGTGCTGCCGGTCATTCAGAGCGGGAGAATGGGCAGTGCCCTCCGAGCCGCGGCAACTTTCGAAGGGTTCCCTCGCCAAAACGCTTGGGCCCACGCTTCCACTCTCCAGTGCCCTCACCTCGGCCCGCCCTTCCGCACGCTGCACAGCCAGCAGATCGGGCCTCCCAGCCTCCTGGGGGCTAACACTAACCCTAGGTAGGTCTCCTAGGGCCCCATCCCAAGTGACCTGGCGCCGCAATGCTGGGTGTTGGAAACCCCCGAGGAGCAGCGCTGGACTTACCCTGCTGCCCCGCCACCACATGGGCCGCTAGGGGCGCCGCCGGGCATTCAGGGCGGGATAACCGGCAGGGCCCTCCGAGCCTCCGGTGAAATAAGAAGGCCCCCCACACCAAAACGCTAGGTACCACGCTACCGCTCGACTGCGCCCTACCACGGTCAATCCCTCTGCTCACTGCACAGTCGGCGGATCGGGACTGCTGGCCTCCTGGGGGTTAACCTAACCCTAGGACAGTCCCCGAGGGGCCCCTCCCAAGGGGCCTGGCACCGCAACGCTGGGGATTGGGGAAACCCAAGCACGAGTGCCGGACTGACCCTGCCACCCCGCTGCCACCCAGGGAGCTAGGGGCGTCGCTGGTCCTTCATGGCGGGAGAATGTGCAGGGCCCTCCGAGCCCCCGGCGACCATCGAAGGCCCTAGCCCCAAAATGCTTGGGCCCACATACCCGCTCCCCTGCACCCTCACCTCGGCCCACCTCTCCACTCCCCACACAGTTGGGAGATCGGGCCTGACGGCCTCCTGGGGGCTAACCCTAACCCTAGTTCGGTCCCTGAGGGCCCCTCCAAAGGGGCCTGGCGTTGCCACGCCAGGGATTGGGGACTCTCGAGCCCCAGCGCCGGACGCACCCTGCCGCCCTGCCGCCACCCGGGCCGCTAGGGACGCCGCCGGTCATTCAGGGCGGTAGAGCGGGCAGGGCCTCAGAGCTCCTGGTGACCTTCGAAGGCCCCCAGAGCCAAAACACTTGGGCCCACGAACCCTGTCGCCAGCGCCCTCACCTCGGCCCGCCACTCCACTCACTGCACACCTGGCAGATCGGGCCTGCCGACCTCCTTTGGTCTAACCCTAACACTAGGTCGGCCCACGAAGGCCCCTCCCAAGGTGCCTGGCGCAAAACACGCCGGGGTTTGGGGACCCCCGACCCCAGCGCTGGAATCACCCTGCAGCCCCACCGCCACCCTGGCCGCTAGGGGTGCCGCCGGTCATTCAGTGCGGGAGAACGTGCAGTGCCCTCCGAGCCCCCAGCGAACATCGAAGGCCCACGAGCGAAAACTCTTGGGCCCACGCTCCCCCTCGTCAGCGTCCTCACCTCGGCCAGCACCTCCGTACGCCTGCCGGCCTCCTGGGGCTAACCCAAACCCTACTTTGGCGCCCAAGGGGCCTCTCCCAAGGGGCCTGGCACCGCCACGCTGGGGATTGGGGACCCCCGAGCACCAGCGCCTGATTCACCCTGCTGCCCCGCCACGACCCGGCCCGATAGGGGCGCCGTCCTCATTCAGGATGGGAGAACGGGAATGGCCCTCCGAGCCCCCGGCGACCTTCGAAGGCCCACCGCGCCAAAACGCTTGGGCTCTCGCTCCAGCTCGCCAGCGCCCTCAACTTGGCCCGCCCCTCCGCTCGCCACACAGCCGGCGGATCGGGCCTGCCGGCCACCTGGGACTAACCATAACCCTAGGTCGGTCCTCGAGGGGCCCATCCCAAGGGGCCTGGAGCAGCAACGCCTGGGATTGGGGACCCCCAAGCTCCAGCACTGGACTCACCCGGCTGCCCCACCGCCACCCAGGGTGCTAGGGGTGCCCCCGGTTATACAGGGCAGTAGAACGGGCAGGGCCCTCCGAGACTTCGACGACCTTCGAAGGCCCACTTTGCAAAATGCTTGGAGCCATGCTCCCACTCGCCAGCGGCCTCACCTCGGCCTGCCCCACCGTATGCCACACAGCCTGCGGATTGGGCCTGCCGGCCTCCTGGGGCTAACCCTACACCCAGGTCCCCCCGAGGGGCCCCTTTCAAGGGGCCTAGCGCCACAACGCCGGGGATTGAGGACACCCAAGCCCCTGCGTGGGACTCACCCTGCCTTCCCGCCGCCACCCGGACCGCTAGGGGCGCCACGGTCATTCAGGGCGGGAGAACGGGCAGGGGCTTCCGAGCCCCCGGCAACATTCGAAGGCCCCCCGCACCAAAACGCTTGGGGTCACGCTCCTGTTTGTCAGCGCCCTCTTCTCAGGCCGCCCTTCCGCTTGCCGAAAGCTAGCGGATCGGGCCGGCCTGCTTCCTGGGGGCTAACCCTAACCCTAGGTCGGACCCCGAGGGGTCCCTTCCAAAGGCCTGGCGCCACAATGCCGGGGATTGGGGACCCCCGAGCCCTAGCGCTGGACTCACTCTACTGCCCCTCCCCTACCGGCCCCTAGGGGCGCCACCGGTCATTCAGGGTGGGAGAACCTGTAGGGCGCTCTGGGCCCCCGGCGACTTTCAAATGCCCCCAGCGCCAAAACGCTTAGGCCCACGCTCCCGCTCGCCAGTGCCATCACCTCTGCACGCCACTTCACTCGCCGCACACCTGGCCGATCAGGCCTGCCAGCCTCCTGGGGGCTAACCCTAACCCAAGCTCGGCACCCAAGGGGCCGCTCCAAGCGGCCTGGCGCCGCAATGCCAGGGAATGGGGACCCCCGAGCCCCATTGCCAGTCTCATCCTGCCGCCACGCCACCACCCAGGCCGCTAGGGGTGCCGCTGGTCATTCAGGGTGGGAGAACAGGAAGGGCCCGCTGAACCCCCGATGATTTCAAAGGCCCCCCGTGCCAAAACGCTTGAGCCCACGCTCTTGCTCTCAACCGCCCTCACCTGGGCCCATGCCTCCACTTGCCGCACAGCCGGCGGATTGGGCCTACTGGCCTCCTGGGGGCTAACAATAACCCTTGGTTGGCCCCAGAGTGGCCCATCCCAAGGGCCCTGGATCCGCAACGCCTGGGATTGGGGACCCCTGAGCCCCAGCACTGGACTCACCCTGCCGCCCCTGTGCAACCCGCACCGCTAGGTGCGCTGTCGGGCATTCAGCGCGGTACAACGGGAAGGGCACTCTGAGCCCCCAGCGACTTTTGAATGCCCCCCACGCCAAAACTCTTGGGCCCACGATTCCACTCAACAGCGCCCTCACCATGGCCCGCCCCTCTGCTCGCCACACAGCTGGGAGATCGGGTCTGCCGGCCTCCTGGGGGCTAACAGTAATGCTCGGTCGGCCCCCTAGAGCCCTTCCGAAGTGGCCTGGCGCCCCAACGCCGAGGGTTGGGGACACCGAGCCCCAGCGCCTGACTCACCATACCGCCCGTCCTCTACCCGGGCCGCTAGGGTAGCCGCCGGTCATTCAGGGTGGAAGAACGTGCAGGGCCCTCTGAGCCTCCGGCGACCTTTGAAGGACCCCCACGCCAAAACACCTGGGCCCATGCTCCCGCTCGCCAGTGGCCTCACCTCCGCCTGACCCTCCGTTCGCCGCACAACTGGTGGATTGGGCCTGCCGGCCTCCTGGAGGCTAACCCAAACCCTATGTCAGCCCCCGAGGGGCCCCTCCCAAGGGGTCTGGTGCTGCAATGCCGGGGATTAGGGATCCCCGAGCCCCAGCACCGTACTCACCCTGCCGCCCCTCCGCAACCCGAGCCGCTAGGTACGCCGTTGGGCTTTCAGCGAGGTAGAACGGGAAGTGCGCTCTTAACCCCCAGTGACTTTCGAATGCCCCCACGCCAAAATGCTTGGGCCCGGGCTCCCGCTCGACAGCGCCCTCACCTCGGCCTGCCCCTCTGCTGGCTACACAGCTGGCGGATCAGGCCTGCCAGCTTCCTGGGGGCTAACCCTAAACCTAGGTCGGCCCCCGATGGGCCCCTCCCAAGGAGCCTGGAGCTGCAAGGCCTGGGATTGGGGACCCCCGAGCCCCAGCGCCGGACTCATACGGCCGCCCCACCGCAACCTGGGGTGCTAGGGGCGCCGCCGGTTATTCAGGGCAGGAGAATGGGCAGGGCCCTCCAAGCCCCCGCCGACTTTTGAAGGCCCCCCACACTAAAACGCTTGGGCCCACGCTCCCACTCCCCAGCGCCCCCACCTCGGCCCGCCCCTCCGCTCGCCGCACAGCCGGTGGATCAGGCCTGCCGGCCGCCTGGAGCTAACCATAATCCTAGCTTGGCTCCTGAGGGGCCCATCCCAAGGGGCCTGGCGCCACCATGCGGGGGATTGGGCACCCCCAAAGCAACCTGCCGGACGCACCCTGATGCCCCGCCACCACCCGGGCCGCTAGAGGCGCCGCCGGTCATCTGGGTTGGAGAATGGGCAGGGCCCTCCGAGCCTCCGGTGACATTTGAAGTCCTCCCACGCCAAAATGCTTTGGCCCACGCTCCCGCTCACCAGCGCCCTCACCTCGGCCAGCCCCTCCACAAGCCGCACAACCGCCGGATCGGGCCTGCCGGCCTCCTGGGGACTAACAGTAGGTTGGATGTCGAGGGGCCCCTCCCAGGGGTCTGGCGCCACCACGACAGGGATTGGGGACCCCCGAGCACCAGCGCCAGACTCACCCTGCCGCCCTGCCGCGACCCGGCCCACTAGGGGCGCCGTCCTCATTCAGAGTGGTAGAATGGGCAGGGCCCTCCAGTCCCCTGCGACCTTCAAAGGCAACCCGCACCAAAATGCTAGGTCCCACGCTCCCGCTCACCAGCGCCCTCACCTGGGTCCGCCACTCCGCTCTCCACACAGCTGGCGAATAGGGCCTGCTGGCCACCTAGGGGCTAACCCTAACTCTAGGTTGGCCCCTGAAGGGCCCCTCCTAAGGGGCCTGGCGGCCCAATGCTGGGGATTGGGGACCCCCAACCCCATCGTCAGTTACACCCTGCCGCCCCGCCCCACCCGGACCGCTAGGGATGCCACCGTTCATTCAGGGTGGGAGAACGGGCTGGGCCCTCCGAAAACTGCCGATCTTCGAAGGCGCCCCAAACGAAAACACTTGGGCTCAGGCTCATGTTCACCAGCACCCTCACCTCGGCCCAACTCGCCGCTCGACGCACAGGTGGTGTATCGGACCTGCCGGACTCCTGGGGGCTAACCCTAACCATAGGTCGGCACCCCTGGGGCCCTTCCCAAGGGGCCTGGCATCGCAACGCTGGGGATGGGGACACCGAGCCCAAGTGCCAGACTCACCCTGCTTCCCTTCAGCCACCCGAGCCGCTAGGGGCCCACCGTTCAATCAGAGCAAGAAAATGGTTAGGGCCCTCCGAGCACCCGCTGACATTCAAAGGCCCCCCGTGCTTGGCTTGGGCTCATGCTAAGGCTCGCCAGCGCCCTCACCTCGGCCCAACCCTTCGCGTGTTGCACAGCCGCTGATCGGGACCACTGGCCTTCTGGGGGCTAACCGTAACCCTAGATTGACCACCGAGGGGCCCATCCCAAGGGGCCTGGCGCTCCAACGCTGGAGATTGGGGATCCTGAGCCTCAGCACCTGACTCACCCTGCCACCCAGCTGCCACCCGGGGGCTTGGGGTGCTGCCGTTCATTCAGGGCGGGAGAACAGGCAGGGCCCTCCGAGACACGGCGACCTTCAAAAGCCCCCCGCGCCAAAACACCCTAGCCCACGCTCCCGCTCACCAGCGCCCTCACCTCGGTCCGACACTCCAGTCTCCACACAGCTGGCGAATAGGGCCTGCCGGCCTCCTAGGGGCTAAACCTAACCCTAGGTTGGCCCCCGAGGGGCCCCTCCCAAGGGGCCTGGCGCCGCAACACCGGGGATTGGGGATACCCGAGCCGCAGCGCCTGACTCACCCTGCCGCCCCGCTGCCACCTGGGCAGCTAGGGGCACTGCCAGTCACTCAGGGAGGAGAATGGGCATGGCCCGCCGAGTCCCCGGAAACATTAAAAGGCCCCCGGAGCCAAAATGCTTGGGCCCAAGCTCCCTCTCGACAGAGACCTCACCTCGACCCACCACTCCATTCGCCGCACAGCTGGCGGATTGAGCCTGCTGGCGTCCTGGGGGCTGACCCTAACCTAGGTCAGCCCCCGAGGGGCCCCTCCCAAGGGGCCTGGCGCCGCAACACAGTGGATTGGGGACCCCTGAGACCCAGCGCCGGACTCACCTGCTGCCGCGCCACCACCCAGGCCGCTAGGGGAGCCACGGGTCATTCAGTGTGGGAGAAGTGGCAGGGTGCTCCGTTTCCCCTGCGACCTTCAAAGCACCCTTGTGCAAAAAGGTGGCTCCCACGCTCCTGCTCACCAGCGCCCTCCCCTTGGCCCGCCCCTCTGGTTGCTGCAGAGCTGGTGGATAAGGCCTGCCGGGCTCCTGGGGGCTAACCAAAACCCTAGGTCGGCCCCATGGGGGACATCCCAAGGGGCCTGGTTCTGTAACGCTGGGGTTTGGTGACTCAGAGCCCCAGATCCAGACTCACCCTGCCGCACTGTCGCCACCCGGGCCGCTAGGGACGCCGCAGGTCATTCAGGGCGAGAGAAGGGGCAGGGCCTTCCGAGCCCCCGGTGACTTTCAAGGGCTCCCTGGTCCAAAACGCTGGTGCCCACGCTCCCACTCCCCACGCCCTCACCTTGGCTTGCCCCTCAGCTCTCAGCCCAGTGGGCGGATTGGGCCTGCCGGCCTCCTGGGTCTTAACCCTAATCCTAGGTCGGCCCCTCAGGGGCCCCTCCCAAGGGTCCTGCTGCTGCTACACTGGGGATCGGGAACCCCAAGCCCCAGAGCCAGAATCACCCTGCCTCAATGCCGCCACCCGGGCCGCTAGGGGTGCCGCCGGTCATTCAGGGCGGGAGAACGACAGGGCCCTGGAGAAACCAGCGACATTTGAAGCCTCCCACGCCAAAATGCAGGGGCCCTCGCTCCCGCTCGGCAGCGCCTTTACCTCTGCCCGCCCACCTCTCGCCGCCCAGCCAGAGGATTGGGCCTGCCAGCCTCCTGGGGGCTAACTCTAACCCTAGGTCAGCCCACGAGGAGCTCCTCCCAAGGGGCCTGCCCCCGCAACGCCGGGGATTGGGGATCCCCAAGCCACAGTGCAGGACTCACCCTGCTGCCCCACCGCCAACGGAGCCACTAGGGGCGCCGCTGGTTATTCAGGGCAGGAGAAAGGGCAGGGCCCTCCGAGCCATGGCAACATTGCAAGGCCCAGGGCGCCAAAACCCTGGGGCCCATGCTCCCGCTCGCCATCGCCCTCAACTCGGCCCACACCTCTGCCCTTCGCACAGCTGGCAGATCTGGCCTGCCGGCCTACTGGGCGCTAACCCTACACCCTAGGACGGCCCCTGAGGGTCCCTTCCTAAACGTGCCGCTAGGGGCACCACCATTCATTCAGTGTTGGAGAACTGGCAGGGCCCTCCGAACTCCCTCCAACTTTCGAAGGTGCCCGGAACCAAAACGCTTCGGCCCAGGCTCATGTTCACCAGCACCCTCACCTCGGCCCACCGCTCCAATCACCGCACATGTGGTGTATCGGGCCTGCCGGCCTCCTGGGGACTAACCCTAAGTGTAGGTCAGCCCCCGAGAGGCACTTCCCGAGTGGCGTGGCTCCGCAACGCCGAGGATGGGGACCACAAGCCCATGTGCCGGACTCACCCTGTTGCCCTTCAGCCACCCGAGCCGCTAGGGGCCCCGCTAGTCATTCAGAGCGGGAGAACGGGCAAGGCACTCCGAGGCCCCGGCGACTTTCGAAGGCCCTCCTGCACCAAAATGGTTGGGCCCATGCTGCCGCTCACCAGCGCCTTCACATTGGCCCACTCCTCCGATCGCCGCACAGCCGTTGCATCGGTCCTGCTGGCCTACTGGGGTCTAACCCTAAACCCTAACCCCTAACCTTAAACCCTAAACCTTAACCCCTAACCCTCACCCTAACCCTAACACTAACCCCTAACCCTTACCCTAACCCTGACCCTAACCTAAACCTAACCCTAAACCCTAATCCTTAAACCCTAAACCCTACATTAACACTAAACCCTAAATCCTAACCCCTAACCCTAAACCCGAAACCCTAAACACTAAACCCTTACCTTAACCACTAAGCCAAACCCCAAACCCTAACCCTAAACCCTAACCATACCCCGACCCCTATCATAACCCTAACCCTACCCCTAACCCTACCCCTTCAGCTAACCCTACCCCTAACCAGTAACCTAACCCTAACCCTTACCCTAACCCATACTCTAACCCTAACTTTAACCCATACCCTAACCCGAACCCTAACCTGTACCCTAACCCTAACACGTACTCTAACGCGTACCCAAACCTGTACCCTAACCCTAACCCTAAACTGTACCCTAACCCATAACTTAAACCGTACCCTAAACTTAACCTTAACCCTAACAAGTACCCTAACCCATACCCTAACCTTAACCCTGAACCCTGACCATAACCCATACCCTAACTCGTACCATACCCGTACCCTAACCATACCCGTACCCTAAACCTAACCCATACCCTAACCATAAACCTAAACCCTAAACCGTAACCCGTACCCTAACCCTAACCAGTACCCTTACCTTAACCTTAACCCATACCCTAACCTGTACCCTATCCCTAACCCGGACCCTAACCCATACCCTAACCCATACCTAACCCTAACCTGTACCCTAACCCGTACCCACACCCATACCCTAACCCTAAACCGTACCCTATCCCTATCCCTAACCCATTCCCTAACCCGTACCCTAACCCTAACCCTAAACCGTAACCTGGCCTGTACCATAACCCTAAACTGTACCCTAACCCTAACCCGTACCCTAACCCGTACCCTAAACCGTACCCTAATCCGAATGCCAACACTAACCATAACCGTACCCTAATGCGTACCCTAACCAGTACCCTAACCCTAATCCGTACCCTAAACCTAACCCCTACTCCAACCCTAACCCTAACCCTAAACCCAAACCCTAAACCCTAACCCGTACCCTGAACCCTAATCTGTACCCTAACCCATAACGTCTAACTTGTAACCCCTAAACCCAAACCTAACCCATACCCTCTCCTTACCCTAACCCTAAACCCTACCCTCTCCCATACCCTAACCATAATCCATACTCTAACCTTAACCCGTACCCTAATCCGTACCCTAACCCCGGGGATTGGGTACCCCTGGAACACACCACGGGACTCAGCCTGCCACCCCTCAGGAAACCATGCCCCTTGGGGCGCCGCAGAGCATCCCGTTCAGGAGAACTGGTAGGGCCCCTCTGAGACCCCAGCGATCCTCGGCGGCCCCCTACACCCCAACCCTGAGGCCCACGCTCATCCCGCCCCACGCCTTCCCTTCAGCTTGCCACCAAGCGCGTCGCAGAGCCGGCAGATCAGGCCTGCCGGGTTCCTGGGGCCTAGACCTGACCCTAGTTTGGCTGGGTAGGGCCCCTCCCCTGGGTCCCGGTGCCACAGCCCCAGGTACTGGGGACACCTGAGCCCCACTGCAGGATAAAGCCTGCCAGCCCACAGGAAACCGTGCTCCTTGGGAGGCTGTAGAGCATTCAGGGCGGGAGAACCAGGAGGGCCCCCAGAGTCCCCAGCGAACTTCAGCGATCCCTAAACCCAAGCTTGAAGCCCATGCTCACCCCACCCCACACCCTCACCTCAGCCCGCGGCAGTGCTCGCCACATAGCGGGCAGATCTGGCCTGCGGGGTTCCTGGGCCCCAACCCTAACCCTAGTTCATCTGTGGAGGGGCCCCTCCCCAGGAGCCTGGAGCCAGAGCCACGGGGATTTGGGACACCTGAGCCCCACAGCAGGACTCAGTCTGCCACCCCGCAGGAAACCGTGCGCCTTGGGAGGCCATAGAGCGTTCAGGGTGGGAGAACCAGGAGGGCCCTCCTGAGCCACCAGCGAACGTCGGTGGCCTCCCGCAACCCAACCCTGAAGCCCACGCTCACCCTCCCTGCACCCTCACCTCAGCCCATGTAGCTCGCCATACAGCCAGCAGATCGGGCCTGCGGGGCTCCTGGGGCCTAACCCTAGCCCTAGGTCGGCCGCGGGTGTGGGGGACTCCCAGGAGCCTTACACCACAGCCCCAGGGAATTGGGGTACCTGTACCACACCGCAGGACTCAGCTTGCCACCGGAAAGGAAACTGTGCCCCTTGGGGCTCTACGGAGCCTACAGGGCATGAGAACATGGGGAGGCCCCCAGGGCCTGTCCCCACTTTTGGCAGCCCCCCGTGCCCCAACCCTGAGGCCTATGTTCACCATCCGCCATGGCCTCCTCTCAGCCCTCCACAGAGCTCGCTGCACAGCCTGCAGATTGTCCTTGCCGGGCTCCTGGACCCTAAACCTTACACTAGGTTAGCCACAGAGGGGCCCCTCCCCAGGGTCCTGGCACCCTACTCCGGGGGATTGGGGACACACAAGCCCCACTGTAGGACTCAGCCTGCAGCCCACAGGAAACTGTACCGTTTTGGGGCACAACAGAGCATTCAGTGCAAGAGAATTGGGGCACCCCCTGAGAGCCCCTTCTGGTGAACCCCGACATTTGTGGGCCATTCCGGATGAAACCCCAAGGCTCACACTCACCCACGCTTGTGCCCTCATCTCAGTCGGCCTGGGAGTTCTCTGAGCACTGGGCAGTTTGGACCTGCTGTCTCTTGAGGCCTAACCTAACCCTGGGTCTTCTGCTGAGGGTCCCTCCCCGTTTGCCTGCCTCCAAGGCAGCAGGCATTGGGCTCACCTCTGCACGACTAGAGGACTCAGCCTGCCCCACAGCAGGAAACTGTCATTTGGGGCTGCAGCAAGGATTCATAGGAAAATCGGAGGGCCCTCCTCAGCCCATCGCAGGCAACCCCCACTTTCAGAGATCTCCCCGGATCCAATTAGTAGCTTCAAACTGACCTTTAAACTTGCTCTCCAAGGAGATCTTTTGAAATTCTCCACACTTCCAACCGATGGCACCATCCAGCTTCAGTGCCTTACCCAGCTTTAGGTCTTGAGATGGATTAAAATGGGAAGTCACTTCACTGATGACGACGTACTGGTGACCAAAAGATACATGCATAAATGCTTCATATCACTTGGCTTCAGGGAAATGCAAATCTAAACCCCTATAGATGCCATATCACACGAGGCCGAATATCTAAAAATAAGAAGACATGAAACTATACATGTTGGAGAGGATGTGGAGAAATGGGAACACTCTTACACCCCTGTACAAATGCAGTCCAGTACAGCCACTCTTGAAAATGGTACAGAGTTTCTTCAAGAAGTTATAATAAAGCTACCCTATGTCCCAGCAATTGCACTACTGGGTATGTACCCCAAAGATACAGAGGTAGTGAAGATGGGACACATGCACCACAGTGTTCATAGCAGCAATATCCATAATAGACAAGCTGCAGAAGGAGTGCAGATGACCATGGATAGATGAATGGATAAAGAAGATGTGGATCATATCTATAGTGGAATATTACTCAGCCATCAGAAAGGATGAATACTTACCATCACACCTACCTGGGTGGAGCTGGAGGGTATTATGATGAGTGGAATAAGTCAATGAAAGAAAGACAATGATCATATGCTTTCACTCCTATGTGGAATATCAGAAACAAGGAAGGTGACCATAGGGGAAGGAAGGGAAAATAGAATGGGAAGTCATCAGAGAGGGAGAAAACCCATGATGGACTCTTAACTATCACAAGAAACTGATGATTGCTGGAGGAGAAGTTTGGGGGGGTAACTGGGTGAGTAGCATTAAGGAGGTCACACGATACAATGAGCACTGGGTGTTACACACAACTGAAAATTGATTGAAGACTACATCTGAAACTAATGATGTACTGTAAGTTGGCTAATTGAATTTAAATTAAAGAACAAAAGACCTTGAATAAACAATCCTAAACATTTGTATGGAACCACTAAAGATTCCGAACAGCCAGTGCAATGTGGAAAAGAAAAACAAAGCTGGAGGACTGACAATTTCAGATTTCAGGTTATACTACAAAGCTGCAGTCATCCTAACAAGAGAGTATGGCACAAAAATAGACACAGCGACCAAAGGAACAGGATACAAGTTCAAACAGAAACCCATAATTATGTGGTCCATGAATCTTCCACAAAGCAAGCAACGATATCAAAAGGGAAAAGGACAGTCTCTACAACAAATTTTGTTGGGAAAACTAGACAGCTACGCACAAAAGAATGAAATTAGACTGCTTTCTTACACAATACAGACAAACACAAAACAGTTTCAAGACCTCAATATAAGACCTGAATCCATTAAAATCCTACAGGAGGGAAGACAGTAACTTCTTGACATGGACCATATTAACGTTTTTCTAGACTGTGTCCTGAGGCAAAGGAAATGAAATCAAAAATAAACTATTGGGAATACAGCAAAATAAAGTTTCCACATGGCAGAAGAACAATGAAAACGTAAAAATAGTAAGACAACTTACTCAAAGGGAGATGATATTTGCAAAGATCATATGCAATAAAGGGATAGTGTCCAAAACATATAGAACTGATACTACTCGACCCCCAAAAAACAAATAATCCAGTTAAAAAATAGGCAGAAGACATGGACAGACATTTCTCCAAAGAAGAAATACAAATGGCCAACAGTCCCGTGAAAAGATGTTCACCATCACCCATCATCAGGAAAATGTGAATCCAAAGGACAATGAGGTAATACCTCAAACATGTCAGAATGGCTAACATCAAAAGCACAACAAAGAACAGGTGTTGAGAGGATGTGGATAAAGGGGAATCCTCGTGAACTGTGGGTGGGAATGCAAATTGTGGTGGCCACCGTGGAAAACAGTATGAAGGTTATTGAAAAAATTAAATATAAAACTACCCTACGATCCAACAATCACACTACTCGTATTTACCCAAAGAATAGGAAAACAGTAACGTAAAAGGATTCGTGCACCCCTATGTTCCTTGCACCATTATTTAGAATATCACAATATGGAAGCAACCCAAGTGTCTGTAGAAAAATTGACAAATGAGATGATAGATCTGTATTCACACACACGCACGTGCACACACACACACACACACACACATACACACACACAATGGAGTATTACTCGGCTTGAAAAAGAATGAAACCTTCCATTTGCAGCCACATGAATGGAGCTAGAGAGTATTATCCTAACTAAAATCAGGCATTCAGAGAAAGACAAATCCCATAAGATGTCACTCTAATAGGGAATTTAAGCAACAAACAAAAATAAATAACTAAAAGAGAAAAAGGAGACACACCAAAATACAAACTCTTAACAATAGAGAACAAACGGATGGTTACAAGAGGAGGTGGATAGAGGGTTGAGTGGAATAGGTGAAGGGGATTAAGAGGACACTTTTCTTGATGACCACTGAGTAATTTATAGAATTACTGAATCACTCTATTGTACACCTGAAACGAATGTAACACTGTATGTTAGCTCTACTGGAATTAAAATAAATTTCTAAAAAAGATTTTTTCTTTCAGGAACCTCTTTGAAAAAGCTTTTCCTGTGCACTGTGCATAAGCCCTACTTGGGAGGATTCGCTCTACAATAATTATTCACTCCATGAATCAAATTCAGATTTCACTGAGTTCTTACCGTGGATCCCAGCCCACGGGAGCCATGGTCCTTTTCAGTCCAGGCTCAGCACCAATGCATTCAAGATTGGAAGTAGAGACACATGTCACTTCACAGTCCAGAAAGCTATTATTGTTTTTGTTTCAGTGTGAGAGACTCACAGACTTTGGGACAGGTTTCAGAGCAGGTTTATTATGGATCCCGGATCTCTACTTCAGTGTTCATTGCCTGGATCCATTTGGCTAATAGGTTCCCTGTGGATGGGCTTGCTTCCAAGCACATACATGGAAGATGCAAAGGTGGGTGGGCTTGGTGCTGGACAGGAAGAAGACCAAAAGCAGACAAGGGTCCGACCCCTCCCCTGATCCAGGAATTGCTACGGGAGAGGGTACGTGTGGTAGAATCCATGCGAAACTCCAAGGTCACCAGCTGAACACAGGAGGCACAGGTCAAGGGATCTGGAGATGCAGAGGTTGAAGGCTGCTCTGAGCTACCTCTGGGAGGAAGGGAGGGAAGGAATGAGAAGGAGACACTGCCTGCCTCTGGCCCATGCCAGCTACCCACCACTCTGACACGCATCAGTCTATGAGCTGACACAGCCTGGGCTCAGGAAGGGCTGGCTCGTGTCCCTCAATCCTCAGTGGGACAGCTGGCCCCAGGGCTCAGAGACATGCTGAGGGAGATGAGAGGGAAAGCTGCCCCACCCAGGTCATCCCCTCCTTGAGCAGACAGCCCTTCAGAACTTCTAAAAAAAACCCACTGACGGGGTTGAAAGACATGCCATGGATGAACTAAGGCATAGAGATATGTAAAATGACATTCATTTTTAAGTTCAGGGCTGTCATCTCAGGAAGTGGGGAGAGCTTCCCTAAGAAGACTGAGGGGCGGGCAGGCCATGCTGAAAAGGGAGACATGGCTCTCCTGATTGGGGACCTGTAGCCCCCTTCCAGTGCAGGGCATCACCCTCACATTACACGAGATCCATGGAAGTGTTCCATCAGGGCCAGATATTTGTCTCAAGACGGGTACCCTGGCATTGGACTGCACAGGGCACCAGGGACGAGGGCCAGATGGAGGACGGACAATACCCCGGAGGCCATGGGGCAAGAGCAGAGGCACATGACCTTGAAGATGATGATGAAATGCAGGAGGTGGCAGCATGGAGCCGGCCTGAAAGTGCCATGGGAGCAGTGCCCACAGCTACACTGACTGGGTGCCTTCTGTGCCCAGTGTGGCTGACTTCAGTGGGCTCCAGACTAGTCCTGACCACAACTCTAGGAAGTGTGCACCACCCCCGGCCTCCTCTCCCCTTGCAGCTGCTAGGAATCACGGTCACAGACCCTGGTCAGCTTTCGTGGAAACCAAGCAGTGGCTCCCACGCACGCTGCACCTCTGGTGGTGGTCCAGTGTGACCCTCGTGCCTGGCCAGACACTGATGTCTACCTGTCTCCACACAAATCCACAGACAGGAGGGTGTCTCTGAATTCCACAGCACCTGATGAGACAGATCCACAGAACCCAACACCCAGTGGGTCACTAGGGACCTCACCTATGGTCATGGAGCTCACCATACCCTATTTCTGTCACTTCCCACAGAAAGCCTGGTTCTGATCCCCCACAATACCAAACATCCTGGTTGCTGACCTGGGGTCATGCCATGAACCCACATGGCACCTTTCTTTAAGTGAAGACTATGCCTACACCTCCTAGAAAATATTTCTAATGAAGTACCAGTCCATCAGGACTACGGTGTGAACGGTAGCACACAGCCTGCATGGTAGTAGTCAGTAATTCTAACGAGGGTTAACCCCACCCCCCGTCTCACAAAACCTTCCTCCATCCCCACTGAACTCATGGTCTGCCCTCAGAAAACCCTCCAGGAAACAAACCTTTCATCTGAATGCTCTTTTCACCTTCTGCTTCAAATCTTGTCCAACCACAATGATATGAAACTAGAAATCAGTCTCAAGAAAAAAATGGGACAGTCAAAAATAGGTGGAGATTGGGGGGCCTGGGTGGCTCAGTTGTTAAGGATCTGCTTTCAGCTCAGGTCGTGATTCCAGGATCCTGGGATCTAGCCCCGAATCAGGCTCCTTACTCAGTGGGAAGCCCACTTCTCCCTCTCCCACCACCCTGCTTGCGTTCCCTCTCTCGCTGTCTCACTCTCTGTCAGATACTTAAATAATCTTAAATAAATGTGTGGAGATTTAACAACATGCTACTGAACAACCAACAGTCAAAGAAGAAATCAAAAAAATTTTAGAAGTACCTTGACACTGATGAAAAAGACAACTTACAAAAACTTATGGGATGCAGCAAAAGTAGCTTTATGGGGGACATTCATAGAAATTCAAGTCTTCATCAATCCATGAGAATGCTCTCCAATAAACAACCTGATTTATGTGGTAAAGAATTAGAAAAAAAAAAGAACAAACAAAGCCACAAATTAGTAGAAATAAGGAAATAACAAAAAGGAATGCATTAATAAATGCAATGGAGACTAAAAGGACAAAAAAAAAAAAAAGAAAATGAGAGCTGCCTTTTTTGGAAAGATAAACAAAACTGACAAACTTAGCTAGACTCACCAAGAAAGACAGAGGACTCCAAGAAAATTAAGAAAGAAAGATAATGGATTCCTGTCTCATATCAAAATCAAAAGAACTCTTCAACCTTGGACACAACAACTTCTTGCAAGCCATGTCTCTAAAGGCAAAGGAAATAAAAGCAAAAATGAACTATTGGCACTTCATCAGGATAAAAAGCTTCTGCTCGGCAAAGCAAATGATCAAAAAAACAAAAAGGCATCCTATGGAATCGAAGAAGATATCTGCAAATAATATTACAGATAAAGGGCTGGTATCCAAGATCTATAAAGAACGCCTCAAACTCGACACCCAAAAAATGGGCAGAAGACACAAAGAGATACTTCTCCAGAGAAGACATACAAATGGCCAACAGACACATGAAAAAATGCTCCACATCACTTGCCATCAGGCAAATACAAATCAAAACGACAATGAGATACCACCATACACCAGTTAGAATGGTTAAAATTAACAAGGCATGCAGCACCTGGGTGGCACAGTGGTTAAGCGTCTGTCTTCGGCTAAGGGCGTGATCCTGGCATTATGCGATCGAGCCCCACATCAGGCTCCTCCGTTATGAGCCTGCTTCTTCCTCTCCCACTCCCCCTGCTTGTGTTCCCTCTCTCGCTGTCTATCTCTATCTCTGTGGAATAAATCAATAAAATCTTGAAAAAAAATTAACAAGACTTGAAATAAAAAAAAGTCAGAGAGGATGTGGAGAAAGCGTAACCATCTTACACTACTCGTGAGGATTCAAGCTGGTATAGCCACTTTTGAAAACAATATGGAGGTTCCTCACGACGTTAAACACAGAGCTATCCTATGACCCACCAATTGCACTACTGGGTATCTACCGCATAGACACAGAGTAATGAAAAGAAGGGGCACCTGTATCCCAATGTTCATAGCAGCAATGTACATAATAGCCAAACTGATGAAGGAGCCAAGGTGTCCTTCAGCAGATGAATGGACAAAGAAGATGTGGTTCATCTACACAATGGAATATTACTCAGTCATCAGAAAGGATGAATACCCCCCATTTGCACCAACGTGGATGGACCAGGAGGGGATTATGCTAAGTGAAATTAAGTCAAGCAGAGAAAGACAATTATCATATGGTTTCACTCCTATGTGGAACGGAAGGAATAGCATGGAGGACATTAGAAGAAGGAAGGGAAAAGTGAAGGGGGGAATGAGAGGGGGAGATGAATCATGAGAGACTACTGAAACTGGGAAACAAACTGAAGGCTGCAGAAAGGGAGGGGAAGGGGAAGGGGTTATCCTGGTGATGTGTATTAAGGAGGGTACATATTGGGGCACCTGGGTGGCACAGCGGTAAAGCGTCTGCCTTCGGCTCAGGGTTATGGGATCGAGCCCCACATCAGGCTCCTCCGCTGTGAGCCTGCTTCTTCCTCTCCCACTCCCCCTGCTTGTGTTCCGTCTCTCGCTGGCTGTCTCTATCTCTGTCGAATAAATAAATAAATTCTTTTTTTTTAAAAAAAGGAGGGCACGTGTCATAATGAGCACTAGGTGTTATATGCAAACAATGAATCATGGAACACTACATCAAAAACAAATGAAGTACTCTAGGGTGACTAACATCATTTTAAAAATGAGAAAGATATGAAATCCATACAGGAAAACTGTCACTATTTGCAAATGACATGAAATCCCGAAAGATTCCACACAAAAAAACTGTTAGAATAAACAAATTCAAGAAAGCTGCAGGATATAAAGTCGATATACAGAGACCTGTTGTCTTTATTTTTTTCAGATTTTATTTATTTATTTATTTATTTATTTATTTATTTATTTATTTGACAGGAAGAGAAAAAGCAGGAGCAGGGGGAGTGTCAGAAAGAGGGAGAAGCAGACCCTCGCTAAGCAGGGAGCCCAACATGGGGCTCGATCCCAGAACTCTGGGATCATGACCTGAGCTAAAGGCAGACGCTTCACCTATGGAGCCACACAGATGACCCAACTTGTTGCATTTCTGTATACTGATGACATACTTTCGCAAAGAGAAATAAAAAAGCAATGCCATTTACAATTGCATGAAAAAAAAATCTAGGAATAAAAGTAACCAAGAATGAGAAAGACATAGTACACTCAACACATGGCAGAAAAGAAATGAAAAACACGTGTGTCGAGGGGGGCAGAATGTATGGGTCAAAGATTTGGAAGGCAACACAAACAAATGGAAGCTTACGCCATGCTCCTTAACTGGAAAAGTTAATTATGTGAACATGTCCATCGTACCCAAAGCAATCGACAGATGTGATGAAATCCTTATCTGAATTCCAGTGGCATTATTCGAGGAAATAGAAAACAGTCCTCAAACTTGTATGGAATCACAAAAGACCCCAAATACCCAAAGCAACGTGAAGAAAGAAAGGTGCAGTCAACACACACCTGTATTTCAAGCTAGATTACAAAGCTGTTGTCATCAAAACAGGATGGTACTGGCAGAAACACAGACACCAGGTCAGTGGAACAGAACAGAAAGCTCAGAAACTTACCCACACGTAAATGATCCTAACTTACGACACAGCAGCAGAAGATATGCCATGAGGGAAGGACTGTGTCTTCAGTGAGCGGTAAGAGGCAAACTGGACACTAAATGCAGAAGAATATAACTGGGTCACTTTCTTACACCACACACAAAATTTTTAATGGATGAATGATTTTAACATAAGACCTGAATCCATAAACCTCCAAGAAGACACAGGTACTAAGTCTCTTGACATTGGTTTTGGCAAAGAGTCTTCAGATCGGACACCAAATGCAAAGGCAACAAAAGCAAAAATAAACAAGTGGAACAACATCAAACTGAAATCTTCCACACGGCAAAAGAAACCATCAAAAACTTAAAAGGCCACTGACCCAATAAGAAAAAAATATCTGTGAATCATATGTGTGAGAAGAGGCTAAAATCCAAAATACACACAACACACATACAAATCAAAACAAAAAAAAGTATAAAAAATGTGGGGAATATGTGAATAGATACCTTCCAAAGATGGCACACAGGTGCCAACAGACAGAAGGAGTTGTTCAACATCACTAATCATCGTCAGGGAAACATCAGTCAAACCCACAATCGGCTATCCTCTCACAACTGTTGGAACAGCAATTGTCCCAGAGACAGACACCAAGTGGGGTCAAGGGTGTGCAGACGAGGAGACACTGTGCACTGTTGGTGGGAATGGAAATTGGTGCAGCCACTGTGACAAACGGTATGGAGGTTCCTGAAAAAATAAAAGCAACTACGACATGACCCAGTAATGGCTCTACTGAGTATTGATTCGGAGAACACAAAAATACTGCCTCAAAAAGACAGATGCACTCCCACATTCACTAAAGCATTATTCACAAGAACCAGACATGGAAACACAGACCTTGGGGGCCTTATGCCAAGTAACTCATACACAGAAAGACCAATACCAGATGCTCTCATGTACATTCCACGTGGAATAAACAAATACTGAACACATAGATACTGAGAGCAGATTGGTAGGTGCCAGATTCGGGGATGGGGTGGTAGAAACGGGTGAAGGCGGTCAAAGTCTCAATGTTTGAGTGAGAAAATCCGACAGTCATGAAATGTTCTGTCCAGCATGGAGACTAAAACTAACCCCACAGCATGGGGTATAGGTTTCCCTGCTCTTTGAAAGTACAGAGCTTCTGAGAAACCTTGCACAGCAGAAATGGTGTCAAGAAGGAATGGCCATTAATTTACACGGAACAATTAGACAGTGTGCTCAGACTCCAAAATTCCTTCTCTTTGGCTTTTCTTAGGCCTCAGCACACAAGTTTCCAATGGAGGCCCAGCATAAATGAAGATAAAGCACAGCAGAGGCTCACAAACACAATTCAAAGTGCTGGTGGCTGGATGCGGAGAGCAGTTCCCAGCAGAAGGAGCTGGTTGGGGAGCACACTGCCTTTGTCGTGCTTCTCCCCAAAACAGATGCTGAATGCGATTCTCACTGTTCACCTTTTTGCATAAGAGGGAAATCCTCTTCAGGTCTCTTCCTCTTACTGAAGCTGGGTAATAACATAGTTTTTCAGGAAATCCCAGTGTCTTACTGTGAACGTTAAAAACGGGGGATACTTGTACTTGAGCATTGCTGAGGGACGAGATGTGAAAGGTTCTCCCAGACACAAACCTCAGCAGACCCACCGGGAAAGGCACCTTCCTCAGCATGCGGAACACGGACTACCTCCTACCTCCCGAGAAACCCTCTCCTTCCCCTCGATCACGACAACCCACAAAAGCTGGGAGTTACCCTAATTCCTCCGTTCTCCTGCTCCTAATAGCTAACCCATCAGCAAATCCTGTGAGCTGTATCTTCAAAATGGACCCAGAATAGGTCTAACAACTCCATCCAAGGCCACCTGTCTGGTCCACAGTGCCTGAGTTCCTGGAAAAGCTTCGTCATTGACCTGCCTTGCCATCTTCAACCCTCTGTCATCTGTTCTCAACATTGTAGCCAGGATGGCCCAGTGAAACAGGGTCTCATGGGGATATAGCCCTGGAATGGCTTTCTGTCACCCTCTGTCACCTCTCTGAGCTCATGTCCTAAGCTGTCTCCTGTGGCCACAGGGCCTTCGTGCTGCTCCTGGACATACCTGGAATTCTCCTGCCCCAGAGCCATTGCACATGCTTTCCCTTCTGTTTCGAATGCTCTTGATGTGTTCTCACTCACCTTCGGAGAAGTCTGAATTGGAGTGTCAGGGACAGAAGATGAGACTGTGTGTGTTGGGTGAGACTGGTGGCCCAGAAGAAGGTTCTCTGCCAGCTCTCCGCCTGTGCCTCCCTTGTCCTCAGCCAGGAACTTGCACACAGCCCTCACCTGTCACAACTCTCACCCAGGAGACCCATAGCCACACCTGGAGCCCACCCTGCCCACATCCTGCTGCAGAATGCATTCAGCTCTCCTCTGGGCCCCCTGTCAGCTTTACCCAGACCTGGAACTCCCCCATCTCCTGCAAAGCTCCCGGATTCCACCGTTTCTTCCAAAATCACACTGGCGCAAGGCTTTCATGAGAAAGCTATAACACTAACTAATGAAAGGTTCACACCTACTTTCCCCTTCTGTTGCCTTTCTCTCCACCTTCTTTCCTACCTGTGCAAACTGTAACATATCAGTGGAACATGAACATGCTCTGAGACCTGAATCTTTCATTGCAGCTTTTTGAGGAATCCTTATGTGATAAGAAACTAGTGTATCCTACAACAGGGTGTTCTACAACTCTCATCTATAGAAGAGTACAGCCCAAATCACTACAACTTTACCTCACTCTTCATGAAGCAGAACACCTTTTCCTTTCTTCTTTTACTTAAATTCCAGTTAGTTCACATGCCATGGAATATTCGCTTCAGGGGTAAGATTTAGTGATTCCTCACCTGCATACAGTACCCGGTGCTCATCACAAGATTCCTCCTTAATACCCCTCACCCATTTATCTCTTACCCCCACGCCCATGTCCTGCAGCAACACTCAGTTTGTTCTCCAAGGTTGAGTCTATTTCCTTGTTTGCCTCTCTCATCACCCCTCAACTCTGTTCATCTGTTTTTTTTCTGAAATTCCACAAGTGTGAGAGCATAGGATATTTGTCTTTCCTCACTGATTTTGCTTAGCTTAATACACTCTAGATCCATCCACATCCTTGCAAATGGTAAGATTTCATTCTTTTTGAAGCCGGGTCATATTCCATTATATATATGTATCCCACATCTGCTTTATCCATTCATCAGTGCATGGACTTTGGGATTCTCTCCATAGTTTGGCTACTGTGGACATTGCTGCTATAAACATTATGGTGCATGGACTCCCTTCGAATCTGCATTTTTTTATCCTTTGGGTAAATACGTAGGACAGCAATTGCTGGATCATGTGGTTGTTCAATGTTTAACTTTTTGAGGAACCCCCACACTGGTTCCCAGACTGGCTGCACCACTTTGCATTCCCACCAACAGGATGGGAGGGTTCCCCTTTAAGCAGAACATTATCTGCCGGCAATTTCATAAGAGGCAACAAAACCTCTGGGAGATGCACCCAGGGTCAGGCAAGCAGTTGCAGACTTCACCCCAAGGCTCCTGACGCCAAGCCCCTTGAAGCCACCAGCATGCCACTATCCAAAAGAATTCCCAGACTCTCCTTCTGACTCCACCACCAAAGAAACTACAGAGGGAATATGGCACCTCAAAATATCGAGATAATACATTTAGTAAAACTAGAAAGTCAAGCTCAACTTTTAAACAGGAACAGGCCGCTTTGGAAAATTTTGAATTTTCCCTCCACCCTAATTTTAACTCTTCTGATGAATAAACTAATCAATGATGAAACATCACCTTTGTCAAATGACATCATCCAAGTCTGTATCAGATGAAAAAAGCCACCTAACTCTAGATACTGGCCACTAAACCATATCTTAGGCCCAATTGAATAAACACTGTTAGATGAAGGAACAAATTAGATGTTACAAACAGGCACAGAGTGAATCTCACCTTCCCTTTCTAATAAAAGAGGGTTCCTAGGAAACAGATGGTCAAAATACATTTGTCAGCAATAAATGGACAGAAATTGTGATCCCCTGCAAAGTTCTACCTCCAGGGAAACTAAGTAATTCTTGCACCAAACCCAGAATGCTGACAGCTACTTCAATTTTACTTTGTGGCTCAACTAGAGAAAAGAGAAAAGCCCAGGAGGTTTTGCGATAATGAGAGGTTTTACTTCCAGCCCTGACATAGATAGGACATTTTGCCAAACATACCTGTGCTTTCTCTGAACACTGGCGTCCTGTGACAAGCTGCCTCGCTGACTCCGATGCTGACGTTCAAAACCTCGGGTGTCTTGGAGCCAGAGCAGAGAAGTGCTGTCAGCTGGGGAGAAGAAGGCCCCTCTGACCTAAAGCCTGCACACCTGCTTCGGTTTCTGGGTGCAGGGGCAACACATACTTGTTGTATATCAGTAATTATCTTCATTCTCAATAGACCAATGACCTTGCCTTTTCTGGAAAGCAGACTTACTCTTCTAAAGAAACCCTCAATTCGTGTATTCCCAATGCAATTAGAGTGGGGTCTGGTTTACGCCCTCCTTCAGGCCCCCACCTGGAGGATTTTCCTGCATGATTCTAACAGCCAATTACCACTAACCTGGGGGCACACGGGGCATAATGCTGAAGTTGGGGGACGGCTCTGGGGCTTGCTACGGCCACACCTGTGCCTGGGGGACCAGGGCACACCCTGCTGAACTTGGGGTACTTCTCAAGATGCATCACCTGCACTGTGTCAGAGAACCGTGGGACACATCACTGAAGGTGGGGACTCTGTGAGGTCCTTACCCGCACTCTTCCCGGGGAACAGAGGAAACCCTGAAATTCTGCAACCAATCCCACAAAAGCTCAGGTGAGTGGGCGCCCTGGAGTTCACAGGTATGGGGAATAAGGCCAGTTGAGAACATGGGGCAGAAGAGACTTTAAAGGGAAAAAGAAAACTCACCTGAGTTCCCACAATGAACCCTCTCCAGGTGCCCTTCCAGAATCCTGCCTCCCACCTGGGGCGCACCCTACCCCCAGACCCCCCCACCCACGGTGCACGCTGCTCTCTAACCTGCCGGGACCTCCGCAGGGCAACTCTCTCTCCCAGTTCCCCTTCTTCTGTCCCAGGTTTGCACCCCACTGCAACTCTGGAACAGCCCACAGAGACGTAGCTCCACTCCCAAGAGGTGATTTGTCAGGGAGGGTGGTGCCCCAGCCCCTGGGAAGCCAGGCAAGCCGCCCTCAAGCCCCTGGAACCCTGAAAGTGCAGGGGGTCCAAGAGGTGCCTCCTCTACCCAACACCCAGCATAGGCATAGGTGGGGTCCTGGGCTGGGCTCCCCACACACACCTGGCCCATTCCAGGGACCCCTCTAGCTGCAGACCACCCTCAGAGTCCTGCCCCTTCCCTTTCTGCACCAGACCTCCCTGCTGGGGTGTGCCTGGTTCTGGGCAAGATCAGTGGCTCTCAGACCCTCCAAGGCTTGGGCTTTAGGAAATGCAATGATTTCATGCATGTTCAGTATGTACATGTCAGTATGACTTTAATCTTATGGGAGCCAAAGAGGTTCTTTATTTTTTCTTATCTTCATGTTGGCATTTTTGGTTATTGTTTTCTTCTTGAAGCAGATGTACAACATGTGCTTGGGGCAGAAATAGGGCCCATGCTTTGAGGTTTTGCCCAATCATTTTGAACCGGGTAAAATGTTAAAGGATAGCTTCCCTGGGATCCCAGGATCAGGGCCCACAGATGATATAAGATAAAAATTACTTTCATCATTATAATTACTCCTAAATGGAGGAATTTGAGACAAAAGCACCTTCACAAGAGTACCAAGAAATCAAAATGATGCCCACAGAAAGCTACCTGCTCCATGGTCAGCACATGTAACAGAAGTGTTCACAGTCTCTGGACCCCTGCCCTTCTCCTGACCAAATCTCTGAAGCACACAGACCACTTAAAATCAGAATTGTAGAACTGCTAGAACTCCTTAGAGATGTCTGGCACCATTCCCTTGGACTGCAGAATAAAACACAGTAGCTCGTTGTCACAAACTAATTTCAACATGAAGTGACCCCTGGATGCACTAAGTTCTTTCTCTGCAAATGTTGACTAATGTAAGTCACAGTCATACCATATAAACACTACGATGGCTGGGGAGTCATCGTAGGTAAGGGAATATTTTAGCCATGTTTATAAGCATTGGCTCACTTTGTAGAAGAGGCTGAGCTGAGTGTTTTTAAATACTATTTCAGACCTGTTTTACAGCACCCTCTGAACATACCAGAGCCTGAATGGACAAAAAAAGATAGATGGTTTCAGTAACTTTAATACCAGAAAAATATTATACTGTCTCTATTCCTAAGGATCTTTGAGTATCTTACCCAGAGGTCCTCCACTAAGATAATGATCTTAATGATCACCATGGGCAGAGGTGAAAAGGCCCGCTGAATTCGTTCCATTTGTCCACATGACAAGAAAATCCTGATACTTGATAGGTTTCCAGATTGAGAAGACCAGAGATAAGAGGGAAATAGTACCCTGTATGGAACAACAAGGGATTTGGAGTCAATTTGGGGATCCCACTTAGGTTTCTGACACTAAAATCCTCTGTGACTCATATCATCTGAGTCCCTTTCTAACCGTCTGAAAATGTGCCTACAAATATCTACACCCTAGTTGAGAAGTTTAAGAGGCAGAATGCTACAAAGAGCCAGTATGATGTCTCTCAGGAACAGGTGCTAAGGAACACATAATTGCTATTGGGTCTATTTCTTTTCCAGAAGAAAGAACACATGTTGAATCCATATTCCTAATAGATGACTCACCAGATGATTTTCAAACCTGAAGGAAGGCCAAGAAGTCGCTCTTGTGTCATAGTTCACTCAGAAATCATGTTGTTGGACTGGTGAGGACAATACGATAGCAACGTCATCACTAAGAGTGGGGAGCTTCTAATTTCCATACGGCCATGTTCACCCCCTTAGCTCAGGGCCACCAGAAAGGACAGCTGAGGGGGACCACAGGCCAAGGCTGCCAGGTGTGGCTGGGGCAGGCAGAATTCTGACTTAAGGCTCAACTCCTGTCTAGGTTATTATAATGCTCTTCACAAAGAAAGTGCCATTGTGTGTGAGCCCTCATGTAGAAAAGGTTCAGAATTTCCATTGAGATTCCCTCTCTCACCTTTAGGATATGTAGCAAAGTTCCATTTAATTGTAAACATTGAAGGACTTCCTGGTTTTCTTTTCGCTATGACTGTGGCTCAATTCGCCTGTGGTCTAAGAATAGAATCTAGTTAATTTCAGGGTTTAACATTTGTAGCATTGATTCATGGCCCCATCTATCATCTATTTGGGTAAAGAGTCTATGACCACTTGCAAATAATGTATTCTGCACTTATTATGGAATGTTCCCTATATGTCAATTAGGTCAGATTTTTACCAATGTTTTGTCTGCTTTTTCTGTCAGATATTGAGAAAGGTATATTAAAATCTTCAAACAATGTTGCTCTATTCAACATGGCATCGGAGAATCTACCACTGTTAGAAGGCAAGGGAAACAAAAAGTATAAGAATTGAGGGGATAATTGTAACTATTCACAGATAATATGATTGTGTACATAGAAAATACAAACCAGTCTATAAATACCCTATTAGAATTAAAAATGCAATTTATAAATTTGAGATGGATTGTAGCTTCCCATTGGACAGTTTCTGAAAGAAAATGCAGAACCTGTCAATCTTGGGGTAGGACATATGGTGCACTAACCATTTAAAAGAATTCAGTGGGACTTCATAAAAATGTGACATTTCTCCTTATCTTATGACCATAAGAAAATGAAAAAGTGAACCACAGTCTGGGAAGTAAAGATTTGCAATACACACACTGACAAAGACTTGTCAATAAAGAATTCCTGCTCATCAACCATAAAAAGTCTATTTATAAAGGAATACTTCACAAAAGATTGACTGATGTCCAATAAAACCCAGAAAGGGTACTCTACAGTATTATTTTCAGGAACAGAAAGGCCTTTCCTAAAATGAAAACATACACACAAACCAGTATTCCCTAGATGGATGACGTCCTTACTTCTGAGGACAGCTTGAGGAACAGACTAGCATCAAAGTAAAGTGATGGAATTCCTGACACTCAGAGGATGGACAATTGACCTCAACCTACAGTACAATTTCTAGGCATCATTCGGTCCTCTGAAGGCAGACAACTACCACACCCCTTCCTACACCACACCGGTTGCTTCCCAACACCTACCATAAAAGAAGAACATGAGAAACAGATAGGACTAGTAGGAAATAGCAAAAATCACATGTGGGGATTATCCTGAAACACACTGATCACTTAACTAGTGTAAGGAAGTGTAGGGAACTGACAAGGACAGAGACTCAAGAGGTACTTCTTTGGGAAATGCTGTCTGAAATCGTCACACGTTGGTACCAGCTAATGAGGGCTCTGAGCATACCCTAGGGTTTGCTCACAAGGGTCTGCAACACCATCGCTGAGGACTGAAACTCTTCAAGACCTCAAAGCTTGCCTGATTGACTATTGGACTAAGAGATTCCCATGTTCTGAAAACAGATACCAACTCATTGAAAGGTTCACCTGGGCTCTCTCGGAGGCCCTACAAGAAGCTGAACCACTCACTGAAAATCAATTACACACACACACACACACACACACACACACACACACACACACACACACCTGTCATTTCAGCAATTACTTAAACATTCAAGGTTCTTCCTACCTTTTCTTTTTCACATTGATATTTATACTCACATGAAATGTCATCATTTCTAATGAACACTGATGTCAAAATAGAGATCCATTGACACAATATTCACAGAATGGAACTTCCCTGCTGTCATTTTCAATATAGCGTTTTTTAAAGTTCATACATATTTTAGCTTTTGGTAACTTATACAGGAGAAGATCAGCATTGAAAAACTCTAAATACTGACAATGAGGTTTAAGCCTAGAGAACAAGAATTGTCCAATCTCATAGATAATAAGGAACCAAAGGGAAAGCATGGAAGCTGTAGTCGAATAATTTTACACATATGCATCCCCTATTATTCTACTACTGAGGGGCGTGTTTTATTACCACTCTGCATGCATCAATTGTTTTCCACGTGCACCTGCACAGGTATAATGAATTACTACAGTAGAATGAAATGTCTGGGAACTACGTGGTGGCATCTATAATGAACAATGAAATTTCGATCTTATATTTGGTGAACTTCCACTGTCTGTCCCTTTAGACAATGGACCCTAAACAGAAGGGGGAATGAACCACGAGAGACTATGGACTCTGGGAAACAAACTGAGGGCTTCAGAGGGGAGAGGGGTGGGGGATTGGGATGGGCCAGTGATGGGTATTAAGGAAGGTACATATTGCATGGAGCACTGGGTGTTATATGCAAATAATGAATCACGGAACACTACATCAAAAACTAAGGAAATACTGTATAGTGACTAACATATCATAATAAAAAATTATTATTAGAAAAAAATTAAAGGAAAAAAAAAACATTACAGCTTCTCTGTTTCAAGAACAATCACAATTGAGAAAAAACTAACTTCCAATCCCTAAAGCAAAACACAGACCAAATTCCATTTCACTCCCCTTTATTCACATTCTCTGTGGGTTCTAAGCTATTTCCCTAACTCCTTTCCTGCTGAACAGGGAACCCGGGCTCGATCCCAGAACCCTGAGAACATAACCTGAGCCAAAGGCACATGCTTAACTGGCTGAGCTAGCCAGGAGCCCCAGCCATGTTTTTCTTAAGCAAAAGGACAATTTCTCACAATGCCTTCACATGACTTCACATGGTACCAGACACCTGCATTTGCCTCTAGGAGGTTGCAGATGAAGGCGATTGCAAACTCTCACAGTGGTTTATCAAATACAATGACCTGCCTGGTGACAGTGAAACTCTTATGAGCCCACGAGAGGGTGCTGTGACACTCAGCTGTGGCTGGGCTGGCACAGAGAACCAAATCCATTTCCCTGCCTGATGTCTGTGAGGAACAGATGCCCCCACTGTGAATGAGACCCTGCCACTGAGCTGTCCAGAGATGGCCATCCTCACGGAGGATGAGGATAAAGGACAATGCCTGAGGAGACCTCATCTGTCTCTTTTATCTTTTCATATTTTTGACAGTGGACAAATCACTGCCTAGGAGTCCCCAACTACCTTAGTCTCATCTGTGAATGGCCAAGAGGTTTTACAAAACACTCAAGATTTTGACCTCACAAATGCCCACAACCACTTACCATAGGGATTGAACATTAAGCAAAGATACTGTTCCTTGGAAGAGAGGTCCTGCCCACTGTTGTTTCTCACTTCTATGCACATCTTCCTTACCTCATGGTAATATAACCACCTTGATTCCTGCTTCCGTCTTCAGGAAGGCTGATGTGACTTGAAGGGCATTACCCTGACATCGTTCTTTCTTAGCAATAAGATGTGGACATTTCCCTAGTCCTACACATCCAAAGTTGAATGGGAGTCAGGATTGAGGAGACTGATGAGAGTTGAAGGTGTTTTCCTGTACACGGTGGTTTATTACCAATAAGGATGGGTCAGAGTCCTCGAAATTCCAGAACCTTTTCATTAATGCTTCCTACTCGTGAAAGAAGATGTACATTGGTCTTTCCCTGTATAGTGTGGTGACTCAGAGAAAAGTACTTAGCGCGTTCGTCAGACTTCCACGACCACTTTGGGGCTGGCTTCCATATTCAGAAAGGATGATGTTAGGGCTAAGAGGGTTCCTGTACACTGTTATTTCTTACAGATAAGTGTATGGCATTTTTGTTACATTGCCTGAACCACTTAGCGCCGGGCTTGCCGGTCTCCTGGGGACGAACCCTAACCCTAGCTCGGCCCCCGAGGGGCCCCTCCCAAGGGGCCTTGTGCCACAACGCCGGGGATTGGGGCCCCCGAGCCCAGCACCGGAGTCAGCCTGCTGCCCCACCGCCACCCTGGCCGCTAGGGGTGCCGCCGGTCATTCAGTGCGGGAGAACGTGCAGTGCCCTCCGAGCCCCCAGCGAACATCGAAGGCCCACGAGCGAAAACTCTTGGGCCCACGCTCCCCCTCGTCAGCGTCCTCACCTCGGCCAGCACCTCCGTACGCCTGCCGGCCTCCTGGGGCTAACCCAAACCCTACTTTGGCGCCCAAGGGGCCTCTCCCAAGGGGCCTGGCACCGCCACGCTGGGGATTGGGGACCCCCGAGCACCAGCGCCTGATTCACCCTGCTGTCCCGCCACGACCCGGCCCGATAGGGGCGCCGTCCTCATTCAGGATGGGAGAACGGGAATGGCCCTCCGAGCCCCCGGCGACCTTCGAAGGCCCACCGCGCCAAAACGCTTGGGCTCTCGCTCCAGCTCGCCAGCGCCCTCAACTTGGCCCGCCCCTCCGCTCGCCACACAGCCGGCGGATCGGGCCTGCCGGCCACCTGGGACTAACCATAACCCTAGGTCGGTCCTCGAGGGGCCCATCCCAAGGGGCCTGGAGCAGCAACGCCTGGGATTGGGGACCCCCAAGCTCCAGCACTGGACTCACCCAGCTGCCCCACCGCCACCCAGGGTGCTAGGGGTGCCCCCGGTTATACAGGGCAGTAGAACGGGCAGGGCCCTCCGAGACTTCGACGACCTTCGAAGGCCCACTTTGCAAAATGCTTGGAGCCATGCTCCCACTCGCCAGCGGCCTCACCTCGGCCCGCCCCACCGTATGCCACACAGCCTGCGGATTGGGCCTGCCGGCCTCCTGGGGCTAACCCTACACCCAGGTCCCCCCCGAGGGGCCCCTTTCAAGGGGCCTAGCGCCACAACGCCGGGGATTGAGGACACCCAAGCCCCTGCGTGGGACTCACCCTGCCTTCCCGCCGCCACCCGGACCGCTAGGGGCGCCACAGTCATTCAGGGCGGGAGAACGGGCAGGGGCTTCCGAGCCCCCGGCGACATTCGAAGGCCCCCCGCACCAAAATGCTTGGGGTCACGCTCCTGTTTGTCAGCGCCCTCTTCTCAGGCCGCCCTTCCGCTTGCCAAAAGCTAGCGGATCGGGCCGGCCTGCTTCCTGGGGGCTAACCCTAACCCTAGGTCGGACCCCGAGGGGTCCCTTCCAAAGGCCTGGCGCCACAATGCCGGGGATTGGGGACCCCCGAGCCCTAGCGCTGGACTCACTCTACTGCCCCTCCCCTACCGGCCCCTAGGGGCGCCACCGGTCATTCAGGGTGGGAGAACCTGTAGGGCGCTCTGGGCCCCCGGCGACTTTCAAATGCCCCCAGCGCCAAAACGCTTAGGCCCACGCTCCCGCTCGCCAGTGCCATCACCTCTGCACGCCACTTCACTCGCCGCACACCTGGCCGATCAGGCCTGCCAGCCTCCTGGGGGCTAACCCTAACCCAAGCTCGGCACCCAAGGGGCCCCTCCAAGTGGCCTGGCGCCACAATGCCAGGGAATGGGGACCCCCGAGCCCCATTGCCAGTCTCATCCTGCCGCCACGCCACCACCCAGGCTGCTAGGGGTGCCGCTGGTCATTCAGGGTGGGAGAACAGGAAGGGCCCGCTGAACCCCCGATGATTTCGAAGGCCCCCCGTGCCAAAACGCTTGAGCCCACGCTCTTGCTCTCAACCGCCCTCACCTGGGCCCACGCCTCCACTTGCCGCACAGCCGGCGGATTGGGCCTACTGGCCTCCTGGGGGCTAACAATAACCCTTGGTTGGCCCCAGAGTGGCCCATCCCAAGGGCCCTGGATCCGCAACGCCTGGGATTGGGGACCCCCGAGCCCCAGCACTGGACTCACCCTGCCGCCCCTCTGCAACCCGCACCGCTAGGTGCGCCGTCAGGCATTCAGCGCGGTACAACGGGAAGGGCACTCTGAGCCCCCAGCGACTTTTGAATGCCCCCCACGCCAAAACTCTTGGGCCCACGATTCCACTCAACAGCGCCCTCACCATGGCCCGCCCCTCTGCTCGCCACACAGCTGGGAGATCGGGTCTGCCGGCCTCCTGGGGGCTAACAGTAATGCTCGGTCGGCCCCCTAGAGCCCTTCCGAAGTGGCCTGGCGCCCCAACGCCGAGGGTTGGGGACACCGAGCCCCAGCGCCTGACTCACCATACCGCCCATCCTCTACCCGGGCCGCTAGGGTAGCCGCCGGTCATTCAGGGCGGAAGAACGTGCAGGGCCCTCTGAGCCTCCGGCGACCTTTGAAGGACCCCCACGCCAAAACACCTGGGCCCATGCTCCCGCTCGCCAGTGGCCTCACCTCCACCTGACCCTCCGTTCGCCGCACAACTGGTGGATCGGGCCTGCCGGCCTCCTGGAGGCTAACCCAAACCCTATGTCAGCCCCCGAGGGGCCCCTCCCAAGGGGTCTGGTGCTGCAATGCCGGGGATTAGGGATCCCCGAGCCCCAGCACCGTACTCACCCTGCCGCCCCTCCGCAACCCGAGCCGCTAGGTACGCAGTTGGGCTTTCAGCGAGGTAGAACGGGAAGTGCGCTCTTAACCCCCAGTGACTTTCGAATGCCCCCACGCCAAAATGCTTGGGCCCGGGCTCCCGCTCGACAGCGCCCTCACCTCGGCCTGCCCCTCTGCTGGCTACACAGCCGGCGGATCAGGCCTGCCAGCTTCCTGGGGGCTAACCCTAAACCTAGGTCGGCCCCTGATGGGCCCCTCCCAAGGAGCCTGGAGCTGCAAGGCCTGGGATTGGGGACCCCCGAGCCCCAGCGCCGGACTCATACGGCCGCCCCACTGCAACCTGGGGTGCTAGGGGCGCCGCCGGTTATTCAGGGCAGGAGAACGGGCAGGGCCCTCCAAGCCCCCGCCGACTTTTGAAGGCCCCCCACACTAAAACGCTTGGGCCCACGCTCCCACTCCCCAGCGCCCCCACCTCGGCCCGCCCCTCCGCTCGCCGCACAGCTGGTGGATCAGGCCTGCCGGCCGCCTGGAGCTAACCATAACCCTAGCTTGGGTCCTGAGGGGCCCATCCCAAGGGGCCTGGCGCCACCATGCGGGGGATTGGGCACCCCCAAAGCAACCTGCCGGACGCACCCTGATGCCCCGCCAACACCCGGGCCGCTAGAGGCGCCGCCGGTCATCTGGGTTGGAGAATGGGCAGGGCCCTCCGAGCCTCCGGTGACATTTGAAGTCCTCCCACGCCAAAATGCTTTGGCCCACGCTTCCGCTCACCAGCGCCCTCACCTCGGCCAGCCCCTCCACAAGCCGCACAACCGCCGGATCGGGCCTGCCGGCCTCCTGGGGACTAACAGTAGGTTGGATGTCGAGGGGCCCCTCCCAGGGGTCTGGCGCCACCACGACAGGGATTGGGGACCCCCGAGCACCAGCGCCAGACTCACCCTGCCGCCCTGCCGCGACCCGGCCCACTAGGGGCGCCGTCCTCATTCAGAGTGGTAGAATGGGCAGGGCCCTCCAGTCCCCTGCGAACTTCAAAGGCAACCCGCACCAAAATGCTAGGTCCCACGCTCCCGCTCACCAGCGCCCTCACCTGGGTCCGCCACTCCGCTCTCCACACAGCTGGCGAATAGGGCCTGCTGGCCACCTAGGGGCTAACCCTAACTCTAGGTTGGCCCCTGAAGGGCCCCTCCTAAGGGGCCTGGCGGCCCAATGCTGGGGATTGGGGACCCCCAACCCCATCGTCAGTTACACCCTGCCGCCCCGCCCCACCCGGACCGCTAGGGATGCCACCGTTCATTCAGGGTGGGAGAACGGGCTGGGCCCTCCGAAAACTGCCGATCTTCGAAGGCGCCCCAAACGAAAACACTTGGGCTCAGGCTCATGTTCACCAGCACCCTCACCTCGGCCCAACTCGCCGCTCGACGCACAGGTGGTGTATCGGACCTGCCGGACTCCTGGGGGCTAACCCTAACCATAGGTCGGCACCCCTGGGGCCCTTCCCAAGGGGCCTGGCATCGCAACGCTGGGGATGGGGACACCGAGCCCAAGTGCCAGACTCACCCTGCTTCCCTTCAGCCACCCGAGCCGCTAGGGGCCCACCGTTCAATCAGAGCAAGAAAATGGTTAGGGCCCTCCGAGCACCCGCTGACATTCAAAGGCCCCCCGTGCTTGGCTTGGGCTCATGCTAAGGCTCGCCAGCGCCCTCACCTCGGCCCAACCCTTCGCGTGTTGCACAGCCGCTGATCGGGACCACTGGCCTTCTGGGGGCTAACCGTAACCCTAGATTGACCACCGAGGGGCCCATCCCAAGGGGCCTGGCGCTCCAACGCTGGAGATTGGGGATCCTGAGCCTCAGCACCTGACTCACCCTGCCACCCAGCTGCCACCCGGGGGCTTGGGGTGCTGCCGTTCATTCAGGGCGGGAGAACAGGCAGGGCCCTCCGAGACACGGCGACCTTCAAAAGCCCCCCGCGCCAAAACACCCTAGCCCACGCTCCCGCTCACCAGCGCCCTCACCTCGGTCCGACACTCCAGTCTCCACACAGCTGGCGAATAGGGCCTGCCGGCCTCCTAGGGGCTAAACCTAACCCTAGGTTGGCCCCCGAGGGGCCCCTCCCAAGGGGCCTGGCGCCGCAACACCGGGGATTGGGGATACCCGAGCCGCAGCGCCTGACTCACCCTGCCGCCCCGCTGCCACCTGGGCAGCTAGGGGCACTGCCAGTCACTCAGGGAGGAGAATGGGCATGGCCCGCCGAGTCCCCGGAAACATTAAAAGGCCCCCGGAGCCAAAATGCTTGGGCCCAAGCTCCCTCTCGACAGAGACCTCACCTCGACCCACCACTCCATTCGCCGCACAGCTGGCGGATTGAGCCTGCTGGCGTCCTGGGGGCTGACCCTAACCTAGGTCAGCCCCCGAGGGGCCCCTCCCAAGGGGCCTGGAGCCGCAACACAGTGGATTGGGGACCCCTGAGACCCAGCGCCGGACTCACCTGCTGCCGCGCCACCACCCAGGCCGCTAGGGGAGCCACGGGTCATTCAGTGTGGGAGAAGTGGCAGGGTGCTCCGTTTCCCCTGCGACCTTCAAAGCACCCTTGTGCAAAAAGGTGGCTCCCACGCTCCTGCTCACCAGCGCCCTCCCCTTGGCCCGCCCCTCTGGTTGCTGCAGAGCTGGTGGATAAGGCCTGCCGGGCTCCTGGGGGCTAACCAAAACCCTAGGTCGGCCCCATGGGGGACATCCCAAGGGGCCTGGTTCTGTAACGCTGGGGTTTGGTGACTCAGAGCCCCAGATCCAGACTCACCCTGCCGCACTGTCGCCACCCGGGCCGCTAGGGACGCCGCAGGTCATTCAGGGCGAGAGAAGGGGCAGGGCCTTCCGAGCCCCCGGTGACTTTCAAGGGCTCCCTGGTCCAAAACGCTGGTGCCCACGCTCCCACTCCCCACGCCCTCACCTTGGCTTGCCCCTCAGCTCTCAGCCCAGTGGGCGGATTGGGCCTGCCGGCCTCCTGGGTCTTAACCCTAATCCTAGGTCGGCCCCTCAGGGGCCCCTCCCAAGGGTCCTGCTGCTGCTACACTGGGGATCGGGAACCCCAAGCCCCAGAGCCAGAATCACCCTGCCTCAATGCCGCCACCCGGGCCGCTAGGGGTGCCGCCGGTCATTCAGGGCGGGAGAACGACAGGGCCCTGGAGAAACCAGCGACATTTGAAGCCTCCCACGCCAAAATGCAGGGGCCCTCGCTCCCGCTCGGCAGCGCCTTTACCTCTGCCCGCCCACCTCTCGCCGCCCAGCCAGAGGATTGGGCCTGCCAGCCTCCTGGGGGCTAACTCTAACCCTAGGTCAGCCCACGAGGAGCTCCTCCCAAGGGGCCTGCCCCCGCAACGCCGGGGATTGGGGATCCCCAAGCCACAGTGCAGGACTCACCCTGCTGCCCCACCGCCAACGGAGCCACTAGGGGCGCCGCTGGTTATTCAGGGCAGGAGAAAGGGCAGGGCCCTCCGAGCCATGGCAACATTGCAAGGCCCAGGGCGCCAAAACCCTGGGGCCCATGCTCCCGCTCGCCATCGCCCTCAACTCGGCCCACACCTCTGCCCTTCGCACAGCTGGCAGATCTGGCCTGCCGGCCTACTGGGCGCTAACCCTACACCCTAGGACGGCCCCTGAGGGTCCCTTCCTAAATGTGCCGCTAGGGGCACCACCATTCATTCAGTGTTGGAGAACTGGCAGGGCCCTCCGAACTCCCTCCAACTTTCGAAGGTGCCCGGAACCAAAACGCTTCGGCCCAGGCTCATGTTCACCAGCACCCTCACCTCGGCCCACCGCTCCAATCACCGCACATGTGGTGTATCGGGCCTGCCGGCCTCCTGGGGACTAACCCTAAGTGTAGGTCAGCCCCCGAGAGGCACTTCCCGAGTGGCGTGGCTCCGCAACGCCGAGGATGGGGACCACAAGCCCATGTGCCGGACTCACCCTGTTGCCCTTCAGCCACCCGAGCCGCTAGGGGCCCCGCTAGTCATTCAGAGCGGGAGAACGGGCAAGGCACTCCGAGGCCCCGGCGACTTTCGAAGGCCCTCCTGCACCAAAATGGTTGGGCCCATGCTGCCGCTCACCAGCGCCTTCACATTGGCCCACTCCTCCGATCGCCGCACAGCCGTTGCATCGGTCCTGCTGGCCTACTGGGGTCTAACCCTAAACCCTAACCCCTAACCTTAAACCCTAAACCTTAACCCCTAACCCTCACCCTAACCCTAACACTAACCCCTAACCCTTACCCTAACCCTGACCCTAACCTAAACCTAACCCTAAACCCTAATCCTTAAACCCTAAACCCTACATTAACACTAAACCCTAAATCCTAACCCCTAACCCTAAACCCGAAACCCTAAACACTAAACCCTTACCTTAACCACTAAGCCAAACCCCAAACCCTAACCCTAAACCCTAACCATACCCCGACCCCTATCATAACCCTAACCCTACCCCTAACCCTACCCCTTCAGCTAACCCTACCCCTAACCAGTAACCTAACCCTAACCCTTACCCTAACCCATACTCTAACCCTAACTTTAACCCATACCCTAACCCGAACCCTAACCTGTACCCTAACCCTAACACGTACTCTAACGCGTACCCAAACCTGTACCCTAACCCTAACCCTAAACTGTACCCTAACCCATAACTTAAACCGTACCCTAAACTTAACCTTAACCCTAACAAGTACCCTAACCCATACCCTAACCTTAACCCTGAACCCTGACCATAACCCATACCCTAACTCGTACCATACCCGTACCCTAACCATACCCGTACCCTAAACCTAACCCATACCCTAACCATAAACCTAAACCCTAAACCGTAACCCGTACCCTAACCCTAACCAGTACCCTTACCTTAACCTTAACCCATACCCTAACCTGTACCCTATCCCTAACCCGGACCCTAACCCATACCCTAACCCATACCTAACCCTAACCTGTACCCTAACCCGTACCCACACCCATACCCTAACCCTAAACCGTACCCTATCCCTATCCCTAACCCATTCCCTAACCCGTACCCTAACCCTAACCCTAAACCGTAACCTGGCCTGTACCATAACCCTAAACTGTACCCTAACCCTAACCCGTACCCTAACCCGTACCCTAAACCGTACCCTAATCCGAATGCCAACACTAACCATAACCGTACCCTAATGCGTACCCTAACCAGTACCCTAACCCTAATCCGTACCCTAAACCTAACCCCTACTCCAACCCTAACCCTAACCCTAAACCCAAACCCTAAACCCTAACCCGTACCCTGAACCCTAATCTGTACCCTAACCCATAACGTCTAACTTGTAACCCCTAAACCCAAACCTAACCCATACCCTCTCCTTACCCTAACCCTAAACCCTACCCTCTCCCATACCCTAACCATAATCCATACTCTAACCTTAACCCGTACCCTAATCCGTACCCTAACCCCGGGGATTGGGTACCCCTGGAACACACCACGGGACTCAGCCTGCCACCCCTCAGGAAACCATGCCCCTTGGGGCGCCGCAGAGCATCCCGTTCAGGAGAACTGGTAGGGCCCCTCTGAGACCCCAGCGATCCTCGGCGGCCCCCTACACCCCAACCCTGAGGCCCACGCTCATCCCGCCCCACGCCTTCCCTTCAGCTTGCCACCAAGCGCGTCGCAGAGCCGGCAGATCAGGCCTGCCGGGTTCCTGGGGCCTAGACCTGACCCTAGTTTGGCTGGGTAGGGCCCCTCCCCTGGGTCCCGGTGCCACAGCCCCAGGTACTGGGGACACCTGAGCCCCACTGCAGGATAAAGCCTGCCAGCCCACAGGAAACCGTGCTCCTTGGGAGGCTGTAGAGCATTCAGGGCGGGAGAACCAGGAGGGCCCCCAGAGTCCCCAGCGAACTTCAGCGATCCCTAAACCCAAGCTTGAAGCCCATGCTCACCCCACCCCACACCCTCACCTCAGCCCGCGGCAGTGCTCGCCACATAGCGGGCAGATCTGGCCTGCGGGGTTCCTGGGCCCCAACCCTAACCCTAGTTCATCTGTGGAGGGGCCCCTCCCCAGGAGCCTGGAGCCAGAGCCACGGGGATTTGGGACACCTGAGCCCCACAGCAGGACTCAGTCTGCCACCCCGCAGGAAACCGTGCGCCTTGGGAGGCCATAGAGCGTTCAGGGTGGGAGAACCAGGAGGGCCCTCCTGAGCCACCAGCGAACGTCGGTGGCCTCCCGCAACCCAACCCTGAAGCCCACGCTCACCCTCCCTGCACCCTCACCTCAGCCCATGTAGCTCGCCATACAGCCAGCAGATCGGGCCTGCGGGGCTCCTGGGGCCTAACCCTAGCCCTAGGTCGGCCGCGGGTGTGGGGGACTCCCAGGAGCCTTACACCACAGCCCCAGGGAATTGGGGTACCTGTACCACACCGCAGGACTCAGCTTGCCACCGGAAAGGAAACTGTGCCCCTTGGGGCTCTACGGAGCCTACAGGGCATGAGAACATGGGGAGGCCCCCAGGGCCTGTCCCCACTTTTGGCAGCCCCCCGTGCCCCAACCCTGAGGCCTATGTTCACCATCCGCCATGGCCTCCTCTCAGCCCTCCACAGAGCTCGCTGCACAGCCTGCAGATTGTCCTTGCCGGGCTCCTGGACCCTAAACCTTACACTAGGTTAGCCACAGAGGGGCCCCTCCCCAGGGTCCTGGCACCCTACTCCGGGGGATTGGGGACACACAAGCCCCACTGTAGGACTCAGCCTGCAGCCCACAGGAAACTGTACCGTTTTGGGGCACAACAGAGCATTCAGTGCAAGAGAATTGGGGCACCCCCTGAGAGCCCCTTCTGGTGAACCCCGACATTTGTGGGCCATTCCGGATGAAACCCCAAGGCTCACACTCACCCACGCTTGTGCCCTCATCTCAGTCGGCCTGGGAGTTCTCTGAGCACTGGGCAGTTTGGACCTGCTGTCTCTTGAGGCCTAACCTAACCCTGGGTCTTCTGCTGAGGGTCCCTCCCCGTTTGCCTGCCTCCAAGGCAGCAGGCATTGGGCTCACCTCTGCACGACTAGAGGACTCAGCCTGCCCCACAGCAGGAAACTGTCATTTGGGGCTGCAGCAAGGATTCATAGGAAAATCGGAGGGCCCTCCTCAGCCCATCGCAGGCAACCCCCACTTTCAGAGATCTCCCCGGATCCAATTAGTAGCTTCAAACTGACCTTTAAACTTGCTCTCCAAGGAGATCTTTTGAAATTCTCCACACTTCCAACCGATGGCACCATCCAGCTTCAGTGCCTTACCCAGCTTTAGGTCTTGAGATGGATTAAAATGGGAAGTCACTTCACTGATGACGACGTACTGGTGACCAAAAGATACATGCATAAATGCTTCATATCACTTGGCTTCAGGGAAATGCAAATCTAAACCCCTATAGATGCCATATCACACGAGGCCGAATATCTAAAAATAAGAAGACATGAAACTATACATGTTGGAGAGGATGTGGAGAAATGGGAACACTCTTACACCCCTGTACAAATGCAGTCCAGTACAGCCACTCTTGAAAATGGTACAGAGTTTCTTCAAGAAGTTATAATAAAGCTACCCTATGTCCCAGCAATTGCACTACTGGGTATGTACCCCAAAGATACAGAGGTAGTGAAGATGGGACACATGCACCACAGTGTTCATAGCAGCAATATCCATAATAGACAAGCTGCAGAAGGAGTGCAGATGACCATGGATAGATGAATGGATAAAGAAGATGTGGATCATATCTATAGTGGAATATTACTCAGCCATCAGAAAGGATGAATACTTACCATCACACCTACCTGGGTGGAGCTGGAGGGTATTATGATGAGTGGAATAAGTCAATGAAAGAAAGACAATGATCATATGCTTTCACTCCTATGTGGAATATCAGAAACAAGGAAGGTGACCATAGGGGAAGGAAGGGAAAATAGAATGGGAAGTCATCAGAGAGGGAGAAAACCCATGATGGACTCTTAACTATCACAAGAAACTGATGATTGCTGGAGGAGAAGTTTGGGGGGGTAACTGGGTGAGTAGCATTAAGGAGGTCACACGATACAATGAGCACTGGGTGTTACACACAACTGAAAATTGATTGAAGACTACATCTGAAACTAATGATGTACTGTAAGTTGGCTAATTGAATTTAAATTAAAGAACAAAAGACCTTGAATAAACAATCCTAAACATTTGTATGGAACCACTAAAGATTCCGAACAGCCAGTGCAATGTGGAAAAGAAAAACAAAGCTGGAGGACTGACAATTTCAGATTTCAGGTTATACTACAAAGCTGCAGTCATCCTAACAAGAGAGTATGGCACAAAAATAGACACAGCGACCAAAGGAACAGGATACAAGTTCAAACAGAAACCCATAATTATGTGGTCCATGAATCTTCCACAAAGCAAGCAACGATATCAAAAGGGAAAAGGACAGTCTCTACAACAAATTTTGTTGGGAAAACTAGACAGCTACGCACAAAAGAATGAAATTAGACTGCTTTCTTACACAATACAGACAAACACAAAACAGTTTCAAGACCTCAATATAAGACCTGAATCCATTAAAATCCTACAGGAGGGAAGACAGTAACTTCTTGACATGGACCATATTAACGTTTTTCTAGACTGTGTCCTGAGGCAAAGGAAATGAAATCAAAAATAAACTATTGGGAATACAGCAAAATAAAGTTTCCACATGGCAGAAGAACAATGAAAACGTAAAAATAGTAAGACAACTTACTCAAAGGGAGATGATATTTGCAAAGATCATATGCAATAAAGGGATAGTGTCCAAAACATATAGAACTGATACTACTCGACCCCCAAAAAACAAATAATCCAGTTAAAAAATAGGCAGAAGACATGGACAGACATTTCTCCAAAGAAGAAATACAAATGGCCAACAGTCCCGTGAAAAGATGTTCACCATCACCCATCATCAGGAAAATGTGAATCCAAAGGACAATGAGGTAATACCTCAAACATGTCAGAATGGCTAACATCAAAAGCACAACAAAGAACAGGTGTTGAGAGGATGTGGATAAAGGGGAATCCTCGTGAACTGTGGGTGGGAATGCAAATTGTGGTGGCCACCGTGGAAAACAGTATGAAGGTTATTGAAAAAATTAAATATAAAACTACCCTACGATCCAACAATCACACTACTCGTATTTACCCAAAGAATAGGAAAACAGTAACGTAAAAGGATTCGTGCACCCCTATGTTCCTTGCACCATTATTTAGAATATCACAATATGGAAGCAACCCAAGTGTCTGTAGAAAAATTGACAAATGAGATGATAGATCTGTATTCACACACACGCACGTGCACACACACACACACACACACACATACACACACACAATGGAGTATTACTCGGCTTGAAAAAGAATGAAACCTTCCATTTGCAGCCACATGAATGGAGCTAGAGAGTATTATCCTAACTAAAATCAGGCATTCAGAGAAAGACAAATCCCATAAGATGTCACTCTAATAGGGAATTTAAGCAACAAACAAAAATAAATAACTAAAAGAGAAAAAGGAGACACACCAAAATACAAACTCTTAACAATAGAGAACAAACGGATGGTTACAAGAGGAGGTGGATAGAGGGTTGAGTGGAATAGGTGAAGGGGATTAAGAGGACACTTTTCTTGATGACCACTGAGTAATTTATAGAATTACTGAATCACTCTATTGTACACCTGAAACGAATGTAACACTGTATGTTAGCTCTACTGGAATTAAAATAAATTTCTAAAAAAGATTTTTTCTTTCAGGAACCTCTTTGAAAAAGCTTTTCCTGTGCACTGTGCATAAGCCCTACTTGGGAGGATTCGCTCTACAATAATTATTCACTCCATGAATCAAATTCAGATTTCACTGAGTTCTTACCGTGGATCCCAGCCCACGGGAGCCATGGTCCTTTTCAGTCCAGGCTCAGCACCAATGCATTCAAGATTGGAAGTAGAGACACATGTCACTTCACAGTCCAGAAAGCTATTATTGTTTTTGTTTCAGTGTGAGAGACTCACAGACTTTGGGACAGGTTTCAGAGCAGGTTTATTATGGATCCCGGATCTCTACTTCAGTGTTCATTGCCTGGATCCATTTGGCTAATAGGTTCCCTGTGGATGGGCTTGCTTCCAAGCACATACATGGAAGATGCAAAGGTGGGTGGGCTTGGTGCTGGACAGGAAGAAGACCAAAAGCAGACAAGGGTCCGACCCCTCCCCTGATCCAGGAATTGCTACGGGAGAGGGTACGTGTGGTAGAATCCATGCGAAACTCCAAGGTCACCAGCTGAACACAGGAGGCACAGGTCAAGGGATCTGGAGATGCAGAGGTTGAAGGCTGCTCTGAGCTACCTCTGGGAGGAAGGGAGGGAAGGAATGAGAAGGAGACACTGCCTGCCTCTGGCCCATGCCAGCTACCCACCACTCTGACACGCATCAGTCTATGAGCTGACACAGCCTGGGCTCAGGAAGGGCTGGCTCGTGTCCCTCAATCCTCAGTGGGACAGCTGGCCCCAGGGCTCAGAGACATGCTGAGGGAGATGAGAGGGAAAGCTGCCCCACCCAGGTCATCCCCTCCTTGAGCAGACAGCCCTTCAGAACTTCTAAAAAAAACCCACTGACGGGGTTGAAAGACATGCCATGGATGAACTAAGGCATAGAGATATGTAAAATGACATTCATTTTTAAGTTCAGGGCTGTCATCTCAGGAAGTGGGGAGAGCTTCCCTAAGAAGACTGAGGGGCGGGCAGGCCATGCTGAAAAGGGAGACATGGCTCTCCTGATTGGGGACCTGTAGCCCCCTTCCAGTGCAGGGCATCACCCTCACATTACACGAGATCCATGGAAGTGTTCCATCAGGGCCAGATATTTGTCTCAAGACGGGTACCCTGGCATTGGACTGCACAGGGCACCAGGGACGAGGGCCAGATGGAGGACGGACAATACCCCGGAGGCCATGGGGCAAGAGCAGAGGCACATGACCTTGAAGATGATGATGAAATGCAGGAGGTGGCAGCATGGAGCCGGCCTGAAAGTGCCATGGGAGCAGTGCCCACAGCTACACTGACTGGGTGCCTTCTGTGCCCAGTGTGGCTGACTTCAGTGGGCTCCAGACTAGTCCTGACCACAACTCTAGGAAGTGTGCACCACCCCCGGCCTCCTCTCCCCTTGCAGCTGCTAGGAATCACGGTCACAGACCCTGGTCAGCTTTCGTGGAAACCAAGCAGTGGCTCCCACGCACGCTGCACCTCTGGTGGTGGTCCAGTGTGACCCTCGTGCCTGGCCAGACACTGATGTCTACCTGTCTCCACACAAATCCACAGACAGGAGGGTGTCTCTGAATTCCACAGCACCTGATGAGACAGATCCACAGAACCCAACACCCAGTGGGTCACTAGGGACCTCACCTATGGTCATGGAGCTCACCATACCCTATTTCTGTCACTTCCCACAGAAAGCCTGGTTCTGATCCCCCACAATACCAAACATCCTGGTTGCTGACCTGGGGTCATGCCATGAACCCACATGGCACCTTTCTTTAAGTGAAGACTATGCCTACACCTCCTAGAAAATATTTCTAATGAAGTACCAGTCCATCAGGACTACGGTGTGAACGGTAGCACACAGCCTGCATGGTAGTAGTCAGTAATTCTAACGAGGGTTAACCCCACCCCCCGTCTCACAAAACCTTCCTCCATCCCCACTGAACTCATGGTCTGCCCTCAGAAAACCCTCCAGGAAACAAACCTTTCATCTGAATGCTCTTTTCACCTTCTGCTTCAAATCTTGTCCAACCACAATGATATGAAACTAGAAATCAGTCTCAAGAAAAAAATGGGACAGTCAAAAATAGGTGGAGATTGGGGGGCCTGGGTGGCTCAGTTGTTAAGGATCTGCTTTCAGCTCAGGTCGTGATTCCAGGATCCTGGGATCTAGCCCCGAATCAGGCTCCTTACTCAGTGGGAAGCCCACTTCTCCCTCTCCCACCACCCTGCTTGCGTTCCCTCTCTCGCTGTCTCACTCTCTGTCAGATACTTAAATAATCTTAAATAAATGTGTGGAGATTTAACAACATGCTACTGAACAACCAACAGTCAAAGAAGAAATCAAAAAAATTTTAGAAGTACCTTGACACTGATGAAAAAGACAACTTACAAAAACTTATGGGATGCAGCAAAAGTAGCTTTATGGGGGACATTCATAGAAATTCAAGTCTTCATCAATCCATGAGAATGCTCTCCAATAAACAACCTGATTTATGTGGTAAAGAATTAGAAAAAAAAAAGAACAAACAAAGCCACAAATTAGTAGAAATAAGGAAATAACAAAAAGGAATGCATTAATAAATGCAATGGAGACTAAAAGGACAAAAAAAAAAAAAAGAAAATGAGAGCTGCCTTTTTTGGAAAGATAAACAAAACTGACAAACTTAGCTAGACTCACCAAGAAAGACAGAGGACTCCAAGAAAATTAAGAAAGAAAGATAATGGATTCCTGTCTCATATCAAAATCAAAAGAACTCTTCAACCTTGGACACAACAACTTCTTGCAAGCCATGTCTCTAAAGGCAAAGGAAATAAAAGCAAAAATGAACTATTGGCACTTCATCAGGATAAAAAGCTTCTGCTCGGCAAAGCAAATGATCAAAAAAACAAAAAGGCATCCTATGGAATCGAAGAAGATATCTGCAAATAATATTACAGATAAAGGGCTGGTATCCAAGATCTATAAAGAACGCCTCAAACTCGACACCCAAAAAATGGGCAGAAGACACAAAGAGATACTTCTCCAGAGAAGACATACAAATGGCCAACAGACACATGAAAAAATGCTCCACATCACTTGCCATCAGGCAAATACAAATCAAAACGACAATGAGATACCACCATACACCAGTTAGAATGGTTAAAATTAACAAGGCATGCAGCACCTGGGTGGCACAGTGGTTAAGCGTCTGTCTTCGGCTAAGGGCGTGATCCTGGCATTATGCGATCGAGCCCCACATCAGGCTCCTCCGTTATGAGCCTGCTTCTTCCTCTCCCACTCCCCCTGCTTGTGTTCCCTCTCTCGCTGTCTATCTCTATCTCTGTGGAATAAATCAATAAAATCTTGAAAAAAAATTAACAAGACTTGAAATAAAAAAAAGTCAGAGAGGATGTGGAGAAAGCGTAACCATCTTACACTACTCGTGAGGATTCAAGCTGGTATAGCCACTTTTGAAAACAATATGGAGGTTCCTCACGACGTTAAACACAGAGCTATCCTATGACCCACCAATTGCACTACTGGGTATCTACCGCATAGACACAGAGTAATGAAAAGAAGGGGCACCTGTATCCCAATGTTCATAGCAGCAATGTACATAATAGCCAAACTGATGAAGGAGCCAAGGTGTCCTTCAGCAGATGAATGGACAAAGAAGATGTGGTTCATCTACACAATGGAATATTACTCAGTCATCAGAAAGGATGAATACCCCCCATTTGCACCAACGTGGATGGACCAGGAGGGGATTATGCTAAGTGAAATTAAGTCAAGCAGAGAAAGACAATTATCATATGGTTTCACTCCTATGTGGAACGGAAGGAATAGCATGGAGGACATTAGAAGAAGGAAGGGAAAAGTGAAGGGGGGAATGAGAGGGGGAGATGAATCATGAGAGACTACTGAAACTGGGAAACAAACTGAAGGCTGCAGAAAGGGAGGGGAAGGGGAAGGGGTTATCCTGGTGATGTGTATTAAGGAGGGTACATATTGGGGCACCTGGGTGGCACAGCGGTAAAGCGTCTGCCTTCGGCTCAGGGTTATGGGATCGAGCCCCACATCAGGCTCCTCCGCTGTGAGCCTGCTTCTTCCTCTCCCACTCCCCCTGCTTGTGTTCCGTCTCTCGCTGGCTGTCTCTATCTCTGTCGAATAAATAAATAAATTCTTTTTTTTTAAAAAAAGGAGGGCACGTGTCATAATGAGCACTAGGTGTTATATGCAAACAATGAATCATGGAACACTACATCAAAAACAAATGAAGTACTCTAGGGTGACTAACATCATTTTAAAAATGAGAAAGATATGAAATCCATACAGGAAAACTGTCACTATTTGCAAATGACATGAAATCCCGAAAGATTCCACACAAAAAAACTGTTAGAATAAACAAATTCAAGAAAGCTGCAGGATATAAAGTCGATATACAGAGACCTGTTGTCTTTATTTTTTTCAGATTTTATTTATTTATTTATTTATTTATTTATTTATTTATTTGACAGGAAGAGAAAAAGCAGGAGCAGGGGGAGTGTCAGAAAGAGGGAGAAGCAGACCCTCGCTAAGCAGGGAGCCCAACATGGGGCTCGATCCCAGAACTCTGGGATCATGACCTGAGCTAAAGGCAGACGCTTCACCTATGGAGCCACACAGATGACCCAACTTGTTGCATTTCTGTATACTGATGACATACTTTCGCAAAGAGAAATAAAAAAGCAATGCCATTTACAATTGCATGAAAAAAAAATCTAGGAATAAAAGTAACCAAGAATGAGAAAGACATAGTACACTCAACACATGGCAGAAAAGAAATGAAAAACACGTGTGTCGAGGGGGGCAGAATGTATGGGTCAAAGATTTGGAAGGCAACACAAACAAATGGAAGCTTACGCCATGCTCCTTAACTGGAAAAGTTAATTATGTGAACATGTCCATCGTACCCAAAGCAATCGACAGATGTGATGAAATCCTTATCTGAATTCCAGTGGCATTATTCGAGGAAATAGAAAACAGTCCTCAAACTTGTATGGAATCACAAAAGACCCCAAATACCCAAAGCAACGTGAAGAAAGAAAGGTGCAGTCAACACACACCTGTATTTCAAGCTAGATTACAAAGCTGTTGTCATCAAAACAGGATGGTACTGGCAGAAACACAGACACCAGGTCAGTGGAACAGAACAGAAAGCTCAGAAACTTACCCACACGTAAATGATCCTAACTTACGACACAGCAGCAGAAGATATGCCATGAGGGAAGGACTGTGTCTTCAGTGAGCGGTAAGAGGCAAACTGGACACTAAATGCAGAAGAATATAACTGGGTCACTTTCTTACACCACACACAAAATTTTTAATGGATGAATGATTTGAACATAAGACCTGAATCCATAAACCTCCAAGAAGACACAGGTACTAAGTCTCTTGACATTGGTTTTGGCAAAGAGTCTTCAGATCGGACACCAAATGCAAAGGCAACAAAAGCAAAAATAAACAAGTGGAACAACATCAAACTGAAATCTTCCACACGGCAAAAGAAACCATCAAAAACTTAAAAGGCCACTGACCCAATAAGAAAAAAATATCTGTGAATCATATGTGTGAGAAGAGGCTAAAATCCAAAATACACACAACACACATACAAATCAAAACAAAAAAAAGTATAAAAAATGTGGGGAATATGTGAATAGATACCTTCCAAAGATGGCACACAGGTGCCAACAGACAGAAGGAGTTGTTCAACATCACTAATCATCGTCAGGGAAACATCAGTCAAACCCACAATCGGCTATCCTCTCACAACTGTTGGAACAGCAATTGTCCCAGAGACAGACACCAAGTGGGGTCAAGGGTGTGCAGACGAGGAGACACTGTGCACTGTTGGTGGGAATGGAAATTGGTGCAGCCACTGTGACAAACGGTATGGAGGTTCCTGAAAAAATAAAAGCAACTACGACATGACCCAGTAATGGCTCTACTGAGTATTGATTCGGAGAACACAAAAATACTGCCTCAAAAAGACAGATGCACTCCCACATTCACTAAAGCATTATTCACAAGAACCAGACATGGAAACACAGACCTTGGGGGCCTTATGCCAAGTAACTCATACACAGAAAGACCAATACCAGATGCTCTCATGTACATTCCACGTGGAATAAACAAATACTGAACACATAGATACTGAGAGCAGATTGGTAGGTGCCAGATTCGGGGATGGGGTGGTAGAAACGGGTGAAGGCGGTCAAAGTCTCAATGTTTGAGTGAGAAAATCCGACAGTCATGAAATGTTCTGTCCAGCATGGAGACTAAAACTAACCCCACAGCATGGGGTATAGGTTTCCCTGCTCTTTGAAAGTACAGAGCTTCTGAGAAACCTTGCACAGCAGAAATGGTGTCAAGAAGGAATGGCCATTAATTTACACGGAACAATTAGACAGTGTGCTCAGACTCCAAAATTCCTTCTCTTTGGCTTTTCTTAGGCCTCAGCACACAAGTTTCCAATGGAGGCCCAGCATAAATGAAGATAAAGCACAGCAGAGGCTCACAAACACAATTCAAAGTGCTGGTGGCTGGATGCGGAGAGCAGTTCCCAGCAGAAGGAGCTGGTTGGGGAGCACACTGCCTTTGTCGTGCTTCTCCCCAAAACAGATGCTGAATGCGATTCTCACTGTTCACCTTTTTGCATAAGAGGGAAATCCTCTTCAGGTCTCTTCCTCTTACTGAAGCTGGGTAATAACATAGTTTTTCAGGAAATCCCAGTGTCTTACTGTGAACGTTAAAAACGGGGGATACTTGTACTTGAGCATTGCTGAGGGACGAGATGTGAAAGGTTCTCCCAGACACAAACCTCAGCAGACCCACCGGGAAAGGCACCTTCCTCAGCATGCGGAACACGGACTACCTCCTACCTCCCGAGAAACCCTCTCCTTCCCCTCGATCACGACAACCCACAAAAGCTGGGAGTTACCCTAATTCCTCCGTTCTCCTGCTCCTAATAGCTAACCCATCAGCAAATCCTGTGAGCTGTATCTTCAAAATGGACCCAGAATAGGTCTAACAACTCCATCCAAGGCCACCTGTCTGGTCCACAGTGCCTGAGTTCCTGGAAAAGCTTCGTCATTGACCTGCCTTGCCATCTTCAACCCTCTGTCATCTGTTCTCAACATTGTAGCCAGGATGGCCCAGTGAAACAGGGTCTCATGGGGATATAGCCCTGGAATGGCTTTCTGTCACCCTCTGTCACCTCTCTGAGCTCATGTCCTAAGCTGTCTCCTGTGGCCACAGGGCCTTCGTGCTGCTCCTGGACATACCTGGAATTCTCCTGCCCCAGAGCCATTGCACATGCTTTCCCTTCTGTTTCGAATGCTCTTGATGTGTTCTCACTCACCTTCGGAGAAGTCTGAATTGGAGTGTCAGGGACAGAAGATGAGACTGTGTGTGTTGGGTGAGACTGGTGGCCCAGAAGAAGGTTCTCTGCCAGCTCTCCGCCTGTGCCTCCCTTGTCCTCAGCCAGGAACTTGCACACAGCCCTCACCTGTCACAACTCTCACCCAGGAGACCCATAGCCACACCTGGAGCCCACCCTGCCCACATCCTGCTGCAGAATGCATTCAGCTCTCCTCTGGGCCCCCTGTCAGCTTTACCCAGACCTGGAACTCCCCCATCTCCTGCAAAGCTCCCGGATTCCACCGTTTCTTCCAAAATCACACTGGCGCAAGGCTTTCATGAGAAAGCTATAACACTAACTAATGAAAGGTTCACACCTACTTTCCCCTTCTGTTGCCTTTCTCTCCACCTTCTTTCCTACCTGTGCAAACTGTAACATATCAGTGGAACATGAACATGCTCTGAGACCTGAATCTTTCATTGCAGCTTTTTGAGGAATCCTTATGTGATAAGAAACTAGTGTATCCTACAACAGGGTGTTCTACAACTCTCATCTATAGAAGAGTACAGCCCAAATCACTACAACTTTACCTCACTCTTCATGAAGCAGAACACCTTTTCCTTTCTTCTTTTACTTAAATTCCAGTTAGTTCACATGCCATGGAATATTCGCTTCAGGGGTAAGATTTAGTGATTCCTCACCTGCATACAGTACCCGGTGCTCATCACAAGATTCCTCCTTAATACCCCTCACCCATTTATCTCTTACCCCCACGCCCATGTCCTGCAGCAACACTCAGTTTGTTCTCCAAGGTTGAGTCTATTTCCTTGTTTGCCTCTCTCATCACCCCTCAACTCTGTTCATCTGTTTTTTTTCTGAAATTCCACAAGCGTGAGAGCATAGGATATTTGTCTTTCCTCACTGATTTTGCTTAGCTTAATACACTCTAGATCCATCCACATCCTTGCAAATGGTAAGATTTCATTCTTTTTGAAGCCGGGTCATATTCCATTATATATATGTATCCCACATCTGCTTTATCCATTCATCAGTGCATGGACTTTGGGATTCTCTCCATAGTTTGGCTACTGTGGACATTGCTGCTATAAACATTATGGTGCATGGACTCCCTTCGAATCTGCATTTTTTTATCCTTTGGGTAAATACGTAGGACAGCAATTGCTGGATCATGTGGTTGTTCAATGTTTAACTTTTTGAGGAACCCCCACACTGGTTCCCAGACTGGCTGCACCACTTTGCATTCCCACCAACAGGATGGGAGGGTTCCCCTTTAAGCAGAACATTATCTGCCGGCAATTTCATAAGAGGCAACAAAACCTCTGGGAGATGCACCCAGGGTCAGGCAAGCAGTTGCAGACTTCACCCCAAGGCTCCTGACGCCAAGCCCCTTGAAGCCACCAGCATGCCACTATCCAAAAGAATTCCCAGACTCTCCTTCTGACTCCACCACCAAAGAAACTACAGAGGGAATATGGCACCTCAAAATATCGAGATAATACATTTAGTAAAACTAGAAAGTCAAGCTCAACTTTTAAACAGGAACAGGCCGCTTTGGAAAATTTTGAATTTTCCCTCCACCCTAATTTTAACTCTTCTGATGAATAAACTAATCAATGATGAAACATCACCTTTGTCAAATGACATCATCCAAGTCTGTATCAGATGAAAAAAGCCACCTAACTCTAGATACTGGCCACTAAACCATATCTTAGGCCCAATTGAATAAACACTGTTAGATGAAGGAACAAATTAGATGTTACAAACAGGCACAGAGTGAATCTCACCTTCCCTTTCTAATAAAAGAGGGTTCCTAGGAAACAGATGGTCAAAATACATTTGTCAGCAATAAATGGACAGAAATTGTGATCCCCTGCAAAGTTCTACCTCCAGGGAAACTAAGTAATTCTTGCACCAAACCCAGAATGCTGACAGCTACTTCAATTTTACTTTGTGGCTCAACTAGAGAAAAGAGAAAAGCCCAGGAGGTTTTGCGATAATGAGAGGTTTTACTTCCAGCCCTGACATAGATAGGACATTTTGCCAAACATACCTGTGCTTTCTCTGAACACTGGCGTCCTGTGACAAGCTGCCTCGCTGACTCCGATGCTGACGTTCAAAACCTCGGGTGTCTTGGAGCCAGAGCAGAGAAGTGCTGTCAGCTGGGGAGAAGAAGGCCCCTCTGACCTAAAGCCTGCACACCTGCTTCGGTTTCTGGGTGCAGGGGCAACACATACTTGTTGTATATCAGTAATTATCTTCATTCTCAATAGACCAATGACCTTGCCTTTTCTGGAAAGCAGACTTACTCTTCTAAAGAAACCCTCAATTCGTGTATTCCCAATGCAATTAGAGTGGGGTCTGGTTTACGCCCTCCTTCAGGCCCCCACCTGGAGGATTTTCCTGCATGATTCTAACAGCCAATTACCACTAACCTGGGGGCACACGGGGCATAATGCTGAAGTTGGGGGACGGCTCTGGGGCTTGCTATGGCCACACCTGTGCCTGGGGGACCAGGGCACACCCTGCTGAACTTGGGGTACTTCTCAAGATGCATCACCTGCACTGTGTCAGAGAACCGTGGGACACATCACTGAAGGTGGGGACTCTGTGAGGTCCTTACCCGCACTCTTCCCGGGGAACAGAGGAAACCCTGAAATTCTGCAACCAATCCCACAAAAGCTCAGGTGAGTGGGCGCCCTGGAGTTCACAGGTATGGGGAATAAGGCCAGTTGAGAACATGGGGCAGAAGAGACTTTAAAGGGAAAAAGAAAACTCACCTGAGTTCCCACAATGAACCCTCTCCAGGTGCCCTTCCAGAATCCTGCCTCCCACCTGGGGCGCACCCTACCCCCAGACCCCCCCACCCACGGTGCACGCTGCTCTCTAACCTGCCGGGACCTCCGCAGGGCAACTCTCTCTCCCAGTTCCCCTTCTTCTGTCCCAGGTTTGCACCCCACTGCAACTCTGGAACAGCCCACAGAGACGTAGCTCCACTCCCAAGAGGTGATTTGTCAGGGAGGGTGGTGCCCCAGCCCCTGGGAAGCCAGGCAAGCCGCCCTCAAGCCCCTGGAACCCTGAAAGTGCAGGGGGTCCAAGAGGTGCCTCCTCTACCCAACACCCAGCATAGGCATAGGTGGGGTCCTGGGCTGGGCTCCCCACACACACCTGGCCCATTCCAGGGACCCCTCTAGCTGCAGACCACCCTCAGAGTCCTGCCCCTTCCCTTTCTGCACCAGACCTCCCTGCTGGGGTGTGCCTGGTTCTGGGCAAGATCAGTGGCTCTCAGACCCTCCAAGGCTTGGGCTTTAGGAAATGCAATGATTTCATGCATGTTCAGTATGTACATGTCAGTATGACTTTAATCTTATGGGAGCCAAAGAGGTTCTTTATTTTTTCTTATCTTCATGTTGGCATTTTTGGTTATTGTTTTCTTCTTGAAGCAGATGTACAACATGTGCTTGGGGCAGAAATAGGGCCCATGCTTTGAGGTTTTGCCCAATCATTTTGAACCGGGTAAAATGTTAAAGGATAGCTTCCCTGGGATCCCAGGATCAGGGCCCACAGATGATATAAGATAAAAATTACTTTCATCATTATAATTACTCCTAAATGGAGGAATTTGAGACAAAAGCACCTTCACAAGAGTACCAAGAAATCAAAATGATGCCCACAGAAAGCTACCTGCTCCATGGTCAGCACATGTAACAGAAGTGTTCACAGTCTCTGGACCCCTGCCCTTCTCCTGACCAAATCTCTGAAGCACACAGACCACTTAAAATCAGAATTGTAGAACTGCTAGAACTCCTTAGAGATGTCTGGCACCATTCCCTTGGACTGCAGAATAAAACACAGTAGCTCGTTGTCACAAACTAATTTCAACATGAAGTGACCCCTGGATGCACTAAGTTCTTTCTCTGCAAATGTTGACTAATGTAAGTCACAGTCATACCATATAAACACTACGATGGCTGGGGAGTCATCGTAGGTAAGGGAATATTTTAGCCATGTTTATAAGCATTGGCTCACTTTGTAGAAGAGGCTGAGCTGAGTGTTTTTAAATACTATTTCAGACCTGTTTTACAGCACCCTCTGAACATACCAGAGCCTGAATGGACAAAAAAAGATAGATGGTTTCAGTAACTTTAATACCAGAAAAATATTATACTGTCTCTATTCCTAAGGATCTTTGAGTATCTTACCCAGAGGTCCTCCACTAAGATAATGATCTTAATGATCACCATGGGCAGAGGTGAAAAGGCCCGCTGAATTCGTTCCATTTGTCCACATGACAAGAAAATCCTGATACTTGATAGGTTTCCAGATTGAGAAGACCAGAGATAAGAGGGAAATAGTACCCTGTATGGAACAACAAGGGATTTGGAGTCAATTTGGGGATCCCACTTAGGTTTCTGACACTAAAATCCTCTGTGACTCATATCATCTGAGTCCCTTTCTAACCGTCTGAAAATGTGCCTACAAATATCTACACCCTAGTTGAGAAGTTTAAGAGGCAGAATGCTACAAAGAGCCAGTATGATGTCTCTCAGGAACAGGTGCTAAGGAACACATAATTGCTATTGGGTCTATTTCTTTTCCAGAAGAAAGAACACATGTTGAATCCATATTCCTAATAGATGACTCACCAGATGATTTTCAAACCTGAAGGAAGGCCAAGAAGTCGCTCTTGTGTCATAGTTCACTCAGAAATCATGTTGTTGGACTGGTGAGGACAATACGATAGCAACGTCATCACTAAGAGTGGGGAGCTTCTAATTTCCATACGGCCATGTTCACCCCCTTAGCTCAGGGCCACCAGAAAGGACAGCTGAGGGGGACCACAGGCCAAGGCTGCCAGGTGTGGCTGGGGCAGGCAGAATTCTGACTTAAGGCTCAACTCCTGTCTAGGTTATTATAATGCTCTTCACAAAGAAAGTGCCATTGTGTGTGAGCCCTCATGTAGAAAAGGTTCAGAATTTCCATTGAGATTCCCTCTCTCACCTTTAGGATATGTAGCAAAGTTCCATTTAATTGTAAACATTGAAGGACTTCCTGGTTTTCTTTTCGCTATGACTGTGGCTCAATTCGCCTGTGGTCTAAGAATAGAATCTAGTTAATTTCAGGGTTTAACATTTGTAGCATTGATTCATGGCCCCATCTATCATCTATTTGGGTAAAGAGTCTATGACCACTTGCAAATAATGTATTCTGCACTTATTATGGAATGTTCCCTATATGTCAATTAGGTCAGATTTTTACCAATGTTTTGTCTGCTTTTTCTGTCAGATATTGAGAAAGGTATATTAAAATCTTCAAACAATGTTGCTCTATTCAACATGGCATCGGAGAATCTACCACTGTTAGAAGGCAAGGGAAACAAAAAGTATAAGAATTGAGGGGATAATTGTAACTATTCACAGATAATATGATTGTGTACATAGAAAATACAAACCAGTCTATAAATACCCTATTAGAATTAAAAATGCAATTTATAAATTTGAGATGGATTGTAGCTTCCCATTGGACAGTTTCTGAAAGAAAATGCAGAACCTGTCAATCTTGGGGTAGGACATATGGTGCACTAACCATTTAAAAGAATTCAGTGGGACTTCATAAAAATGTGACATTTCTCCTTATCTTATGACCATAAGAAAATGAAAAAGTGAACCACAGTCTGGGAAGTAAAGATTTGCAATACACACACTGACAAAGACTTGTCAATAAAGAATTCCTGCTCATCAACCATAAAAAGTCTATTTATAAAGGAATACTTCACAAAAGATTGACTGATGTCCAATAAAACCCAGAAAGGGTACTCTACAGTATTATTTTCAGGAACAGAAAGGCCTTTCCTAAAATGAAAACATACACACAAACCAGTATTCCCTAGATGGATGACGTCCTTACTTCTGAGGACAGCTTGAGGAACAGACTAGCATCAAAGTAAAGTGATGGAATTCCTGACACTCAGAGGATGGACAATTGACCTCAACCTACAGTACAATTTCTAGGCATCATTCGGTCCTCTGAAGGCAGACAACTACCACACCCCTTCCTACACCACACCGGTTGCTTCCCAACACCTACCATAAAAGAAGAACATGAGAAACAGATAGGACTAGTAGGAAATAGCAAAAATCACATGTGGGGATTATCCTGAAACACACTGATCACTTAACTAGTGTAAGGAAGTGTAGGGAACTGACAAGGACAGAGACTCAAGAGGTACTTCTTTGGGAAATGCTGTCTGAAATCGTCACACGTTGGTACCAGCTAATGAGGGCTCTGAGCATACCCTAGGGTTTGCTCACAAGGGTCTGCAACACCATCGCTGAGGACTGAAACTCTTCAAGACCTCAAAGCTTGCCTGATTGACTATTGGACTAAGAGATTCCCATGTTCTGAAAACAGATACCAACTCATTGAAAGGTTCACCTGGGCTCTCTCGGAGGCCCTACAAGAAGCTGAACCACTCACTGAAAATCAATTACACACACACACACACACACACACACACACACACACACACACACACACCTGTCATTTCAGCAATTACTTAAACATTCAAGGTTCTTCCTACCTTTTCTTTTTCACATTGATATTTATACTCACATGAAATGTCATCATTTCTAATGAACACTGATGTCAAAATAGAGATCCATTGACACAATATTCACAGAATGGAACTTCCCTGCTGTCATTTTCAATATAGCGTTTTTTAAAGTTCATACATATTTTAGCTTTTGGTAACTTATACAGGAGAAGATCAGCATTGAAAAACTCTAAATACTGACAATGAGGTTTAAGCCTAGAGAACAAGAATTGTCCAATCTCATAGATAATAAGGAACCAAAGGGAAAGCATGGAAGCTGTAGTCGAATAATTTTACACATATGCATCCCCTATTATTCTACTACTGAGGGGCGTGTTTTATTACCACTCTGCATGCATCAATTGTTTTCCACGTGCACCTGCACAGGTATAATGAATTACTACAGTAGAATGAAATGTCTGGGAACTACGTGGTGGCATCTATAATGAACAATGAAATTTCGATCTTATATTTGGTGAACTTCCACTGTCTGTCCCTTTAGACAATGGACCCTAAACAGAAGGGGGAATGAACCACGAGAGACTATGGACTCTGGGAAACAAACTGAGGGCTTCAGAGGGGAGAGGGGTGGGGGATTGGGATGGGCCAGTGATGGGTATTAAGGAAGGTACATATTGCATGGAGCACTGGGTGTTATATGCAAATAATGAATCACGGAACACTACATCAAAAACTAAGGAAATACTGTATAGTGACTAACATATCATAATAAAAAATTATTATTAGAAAAAAATTAAAGGAAAAAAAAAACATTACAGCTTCTCTGTTTCAAGAACAATCACAATTGAGAAAAAACTAACTTCCAATCCCTAAAGCAAAACACAGACCAAATTCCATTTCACTCCCCTTTATTCACATTCTCTGTGGGTTCTAAGCTATTTCCCTAACTCCTTTCCTGCTGAACAGGGAACCCGGGCTCGATCCCAGAACCCTGAGAACATAACCTGAGCCAAAGGCACATGCTTAACTGGCTGAGCTAGCCAGGAGCCCCAGCCATGTTTTTCTTAAGCAAAAGGACAATTTCTCACAATGCCTTCACATGACTTCACATGGTACCAGACACCTGCATTTGCCTCTAGGAGGTTGCAGATGAAGGCGATTGCAAACTCTCACAGTGGTTTATCAAATACAATGACCTGCCTGGTGACAGTGAAACTCTTATGAGCCCACGAGAGGGTGCTGTGACACTCAGCTGTGGCTGGGTTGGCACAGAGAACCAAATCCATTTCCCTGCCTGATGTCTGTGAGGAACAGATGCCCCCACTGTGAATGAGACCCTGCCACTGAGCTGTCCAGAGATGGCCATCCTCACGGAGGATGAGGATAAAGGACAATGCCTGAGGAGACCTCATCTGTCTCTTTTATCTTTTCATATTTTTGACAGTGGACAAATCACTGCCTAGGAGTCCCCAACTACCTTAGTCTCATCTGTGAATGGCCAAGAGGTTTTACAAAACACTCAAGATTTTGACCTCACAAATGCCCACAACCACTTACCATAGGGATTGAACATTAAGCAAAGATACTGTTCCTTGGAAGAGAGGTCCTGCCCACTGTTGTTTCTCACTTCTATGCACATCTTCCTTACCTCATGGTAATATAACCACCTTGATTCCTGCTTCCGTCTTCAGGAAGGCTGATGTGACTTGAAGGGCATTACCCTGACATCGTTCTTTCTTAGCAATAAGATGTGGACATTTCCCTAGTCCTACACATCCAAAGTTGAATGGGAGTCAGGATTGAGGAGACTGATGAGAGTTGAAGGTGTTTTCCTGTACACGGTGGTTTATTACCAATAAGGATGGGTCAGAGTCCTCGAAATTCCAGAACCTTTTCATTAATGCTTCCTACTCGTGAAAGAAGATGTACATTGGTCTTTCCCTGTATAGTGTGGTGACTCAGAGAAAAGTACTTAGCGCGTTCGTCAGACTTCCACGACCACTTTGGGGCTGGCTTCCATATTCAGAAAGGATGATGTTAGGGCTAAGAGGGTTCCTGTACACTGTTATTTCTTACAGATAAGTGTATGGCATTTTTGTTACATTGCCTGAACCACTTAGCGCCGGGCTTGCCGGTCTCCTGGGGACGAACCCTAACCCTAGCTCGGCCCCCGAGGGGCCCCTCCCAAGGGGCCTTGTGCCACAACGCCGGGGATTGGGGCCCCCGAGCCCAGCACCGGAGTCAGCCTGCTGCCCCGTGGCAACCCGGGCTGCTAGGGGCACCGCCAGTCTTTCAGGGCAAGAGAACGGGCAGGGCCCTCCAAGCCCCCGGCGACCTTCGAAGGCCCCTGTGCCAAAATGCTTGGGCCCACACTCCCTCTCGCCAGCGCCCTCACCTCGGCCTGCCCCTCCGCCTGCTGCAGAGCTGGCGGAATGGGCCTCCTAGACTCCTGGGGGCTAGCACTTACCCTAGGTCACCCCCGAGGGGCCCCTCCCAAGGATCCTGGCACCGCAATGCCGTGGATTTGGGACCCCCGAGCCCCAGTGCTGTACTCACTCTGCCACCCCATAGGCACCGAGGGCACTAGGGTCGTTGCCATTCAGGAAGGGAGAACGGGCAGGGCCCTCCGATCACCCTGCGACATTCGAAGGCCCCCCACGCAAAAACTCTGGCTCCCACACTCCTGCCCGCCAGCGCCCTAACCTCGGCCCACCCCTCCACTCGCTGCAGAGCTGGCGGATCGGGCCTGCTGGCTTCCTGGGGGCTAACCCTATCCCTAGGTCGCCCCCAAGGGGCCCCTCCCATGTGGCCTGGCGCCGCATGCCAGGGATTGGGAACCCCCAAGTCCCAGCGCCGGAAGCTCCCTGCCACCCCACCGCCACATGGGGAACTAGGGGCGTCGCCAGTCCTTGAGGGCGACAGAACGGGCAGCACCCTCCGAGCCACCTGGGACCTTCGAAGGCACCCCAAGCCAAAGCCAAAATGCTCTGGCCCACACTCCCACTCACCAGCTACCTCACCTCGACCCACACCTCCATTCACCGCACATGGTGGAACGAGCCTGCCAGCCTCCTGCGGGCTAACCCTAACCCTAGGTCGGCCCCCGAGGGGCCCGCCCAAGGGGCCTGGCGCCGCAACGCTGGGTATTAGGGACCTCCGAGCCCCAGCGCCGGACTCACCCTGCCGCCCCGCTGCCACCCGGGCCGCTAGGGGTGCCGCTGGTCATTCAGGGCGGGAGAATGGGCAGGGCCCTCCGAGTCCATGGCGACACTCAACGGCCCCCCCATCCAAAACGCTTGAGCCCATGCTCCTGCTCCTCAGTGCCCTCACCTTGGCCCGCCCCTCCACTCGCTGCAGAGCCGGTGGATGAGGCCTGCCCTCCTCCTGGAGGCTACCCATAACCCTAGGTTGGCCCCTGAGGGGCCCCTCTGAAGGGGCCTGACACCACAATGCCTGAGATTGGGGACACCCGAGCCCCAGCGCCGGACTCACCGTGTCGCCCTGCCACCACCCAGGCCACTAGGAGCACTGTCGGTCATTTAGGGAGGGAGAACGGGCAGATCCCTCCAAGCCCCTGGCAACATTCGAAGGCCCCCCGTGCCAAAACTCTTGGGCCCACACTCCTGCTCGACAGCGCCCTCACCTAGGCCTGCCCCTCTGCTCGACACACAGCCGGCAGATCGGGTCTGCCAGCCTCCTGGGGGCTAACAGTAATGCTTGGTCAGCCCCCTAGAGCCCTTCCGAAGGGGCCTGGCACCCCAACGCCGAGGACTGGGGACCCCGAGCCCCAGCGCTAGACTCACCCTACCGCCCCTCCTCTAACCGGGCCGCCAGGGTAGTCGCCTGTCATTCAGGGCGGAAGAACGTGAACGGCCCTCTGAGCACCTGGCGACCTTCGAAGGACCCCCCCTCGAAAACTCCTGGGCCCTTGCTCCTGCTCGCCAGCGGCCTCACCTCCGCCCGACCCTCCACTCACCACACAGCTGGCGAATCGGGCCTGAGGGCCTCCTGGGGGCTAACCCTAATACTAGGTCGCACCCGATGGGCCCCTCCCAAGGGGCCTGGCGCTGCAACACCGGGGATTGGAGACCCCTGAGCCCTAGCACCGGACTCACACTGCTGCCCCTCTGCAACCCGGGCCGCTAGGTGCGCCGTCGGGCATTCAGGGCGGAAGAACGTGCAGGGCCCTCCGAGCCCCCGGCGACCTTTGAAGGCCCCAGCACCAAAACGCTTGGGTCCACGCTCCTGCTCTCCAGCGCCCTCATCTCAGCCCACCCCTCCGCTCCTTGCAGAGCGGGTGGATCCGGACTTCCGGCCTCCTCGGTGCAAACTCTAACCCTAGGTCGGCCACTGAGGGGCCCATCCCAAGTCGCCTATCGCCGCAACACCTGGGATTGGGGACCCCAAAGCCCCAGCGCCAGACTCTACCCTGCTGCCCTGCCGCAACCCGGGCCACTAGGCGTGCTGCCGGTCTTTCAGGGTGGGAGAACGGGCAGGGCCCTCCGAGCCCCCGGCGACCTTCAAAGGCCGCCTGCGCCAGAACGCTTGGGCCCACGCTCCCGCTCCCCAGCGCCCTCACCTTGGCCCGCCCCTCCGGTCGCTGCACAGCCGGCACATCAGGCCTGCCCGCCTCCTGGGGGCTAACACTACCCCTAGGGTGGCCTATGAGGGGCCCTTTCGAAGGGGCCTGGTGCCTCAGTGCCAGGGATTGGTGACCCCCGAGCCCAAGCCAGGACTCACTTTGCCGTCCCGCTGCAAACCAGGCCACTAGGCGTGCTGCCGGTCTTTCAGGGCGGGAGAACGGGCAGGGCCCTCCGAGTCCCAGTGAACTTCTAAGCCCCCATGCGCCAAAATGCTTGGGCCCATGCTCCTGCTCACCAGCGCCCTGACCTCGGCCCGCCCCTCTGCTCACGCACAGCCAGCGGATCGGGCCTGCCAGCCTCCTGGGGGCTAACCCTAACCCTAGGTTGGCCCCCGAGCGGAACCTCACAAGGGGCCTGGCACAGCAACGCCAGGGATTGGGGTCCCCCGAGCCCCAGTGCTATACTCACCGTGCCGCCCTGCCACCACCCGGGCTGCTAAGGGCGCCTCTGGCCATTCAGGGCGGGAGAACCGGCAGGGCCCTCCAATCCCCCGGCGACCTTCCAAGGCCCCCCCGTGCCAAAATGCTTGGGCCCACGCTCCAGCTCGCTGGCATCTTCACCTCGGCCTGGCCTTCTGCTACCACACAGCTGGCGGATCATGCCTGCCGGACTCCTGGGTGCTAACACTAACCCTAGGACGGCCCTAGAGGGGCCCCTCCCAAGGGGCCTTGAGCTGCAACGCACAGCATTGGGGACACCTAAACCGCATTGCCAGACTCACACTGCCACCCCGCCACCACACGGGTCGCTAGGGGAGCCTCCGGTCATTCAGGGCGGGAGAACGGGCAGGGCCCTCCGAGCCTCTAGTGACGTAAAAGGCCCCTCGCGCCAAAACACTGCATACTATTCCCTCACTCGCCAGCGCCCTCACCTCGGCCCACACCTCCGCTCGCCGCACAGCCGGCGCATCAGTCCTGCTGGCCTACTGGGGTCTAACACTAACCCTAAACCCTAACCCATAACCTTAAACCCTGAACCTTAAACCCTAATCCTAACCGTAACTCTAACCCCTAACCCTTACCCTAAGCCTAACCCTACCCTAAACCTAACCCTAAACCTTAATCCTTAAACCTTAAACCCTAACATTAACACTAAACCCTAAACCCTAAGCCCTAACCCTAATCCCGAAACCCTAAACATGAAACCCTAACCCTAACCACTAACCCCAAACCCCAAACACTAACCCTAAACCCTAACCCTACCCCGACCCCTACCATACCCCTAACACTACCCCTCACCCTACCCCTTCAGCTAACCCTACCCCTAACCCGTAACCTAACCCTAAACCTAACCCTAACCCGTACCCTCACCCGTACCCTAACCCTAACCCTAACCTGTACCCTAACTCTAACCGTAACCGTAACATGTACTCTAACCCATACCTTAACCCGTACCCTAACTTTAACCCTAAACTGTACCCTAACCCATAACTTAAACCGTACCCTAACCTTAACCGTAACCCTAACAAGTACCTTAACCTGTACCCTAACCTTAACCCTAAACCCCAAACCCGGACTCTAACCCATACCCTAACTCGTACCATAAACCGTACCCTAACCCTACCCGTACCCTAACCCTAACCTGTACCCTAACCGTAACCCTAAACCCTAAACTGTAACCCGTACCTTAACCCTAACCAGTACCCTTACCTTAACCTTAACCCATACCCTAACCCGTACACAAACCCATACCCTAACCCGTGCCCTATCCCTAACCCGGACCCTAACCCATACCTAACCCTAACCTGTACCCTAGCCCGAACCCTAACCCATACACTAACTATAAACCATACCCTATCCCTATCCCTAACCCGTTCCCTAACGTGTACCCTAACCCCAACCCTAAACCGTAACCTAACCTGTACCATAACCCTAAACTATACCCTAACCCTAACCCGTACCGTAACCCTAACCCGTACCCTAAACCATACCCAAATCCGTATGTCAACACTTACCCTAAATCGTACACTAACCCTTACCCTAAACTGTACCCTAATGCGTACCCTAACCCGTACCCTAACCCTAACCTGTACCCTAAACCTAACCCGTACTCCAACCCTAACCCTAACCCTAAACCCAAACCCTAAACCCTAACCCATACCCTAAACCCTAATCTGTACCCTAACCCATAACCTCTAACCTGTAACCCCTAAACTCAACCCTAACCCGTACCCTCTCCTTACCCTAACCCTAACCCCTACACTCACCCGTACTCTAACCGTAACCCATACCCTAACCTTAATCCATACCCTGATCCGTACCCTAACCCCGGGGATTGGGTACACCTGAGCCCCACCACGGGACTCAGCCTGCCACCCCTCAGGAAACCATGCCCCTTGGGGCGCCACAGAGCATCCCGTGCAAGAGAACTGGTAGGGCCCCCCTGAGACCCAAGCGATCCTCGGTGGCCCCCTACACCCCAACCCTGAGGCCCACGCTCATCCCGCCCCACGCCTTCCCTTCAGCTTGCCACCGAGCTCGTCGCAGAGCTGGCAGATCAGGCCTGTCGGGTTCCTGGGGCCTAGACCTGTCCTTATGTCGGCTGGGTAGGGCCCCTCCCCTGGGGCCCGGTGCCACAGCCCCAGGGACTGGGGACACCTGAGCCCCACTGCAGGATAAAGCATGCCAGCTCACAGGAAACAGTGCCCCTTGGGAGGCTGTAGAGCATTCAGGGCGGGAGAACCAGGAGGGCTCCCAGAGCCCCAGGCGAACTTCGGCGATTCCTAAACCCAACCTTGAAGCCCATGCTCACCCCACCCCGCACCCTCACCTCAGACCGCGGCGGAGCTCGCCACATAGCGGGCGGATCTGGCCTGCGGGGTTCCTGGGCCCCAACCCTAACCCTAGTTCATTTGTGGAGGGGCCCCTCCCCAGGAGCCTGAAGTCGCAGCCGCGGGGATTCGGGACACCTGAGCCCCACAGCAGGAATCAGTCTGCCACCACGCAGGAAACCGTGCACCTTGGGAGGCCATAGAGCATTCAGGGTGGGAGAACCAGGAGGGCCCTCCTGAGCCACCAGCGAACAACGGCGGCCTCCCGCACCCCAACCCTGAGGCCCACGCTCACCCTCCCCACACCCTCACCTCAGCCCGGGTAACTAGCCATACAGCCAGCAGATCAGGCCTGCGGGGTTCCTGGGGCCTAACCCTAGCCCTAGCTCGGCCGAGGGTGTGGGGGCCTCCCCAGGAGGCTTACACTGCAGCCCTGGGGAATTGGGATACCTGTGCCCCACCGCAGGACTCAGCTTGCCACCCGACAGGAAACCGTGCCCCTGGGGGCTCTACGGAGCCTACAGGGCACGAGAATTTGGGGAGGCCCCCGGAGCCCGTATCCACTTTTGGCAGTCCCCCGTGCCCCAACCCTGAGGCCCATGCTCACCCTCCCCCATGGCCTCCTCTCAGCCCTCCACAGAGCTCGCCGCACAGCCTGCAGTATGTCCCTGCCAGGCTCCTGGGCCCTAACCCTTACCCTAGGTTGGCCACAGAGGGGTCCCTCCCCAGGGTCCTGGCACCCCACTCTGGGGGATTGGGGACACCCAAGCCCCACCGTAGGACTCAGCCTGCAGCCCACAGTTAACTGCACCATTTTGGGGAACAGAGCATTCAGGGCAAGAATTGGGGCAACCCCTGAGAGCCCCTTCTGGTGAACCCCGACCTTTGTGAGCCCTTCCGGATGAAACCCCAAGGCTCACACTCAACCGCCCTTGTGCCCTCATCTCACTCGGCCTGGGAGCTCTCTGAGCACTGGGCAGTTCAGACCTGCTGTCCTTGAGGCCTAACCTAACCCTGGGTCTTCTGCTGAGGGTCCCTCCCCGTTTGCCTGCCTCCAAGGCACCAGGCATTGGGCTCACCTCTGCACGACTAGAGGACTCAGCCTGCCCCACAGCAGGAAACTGTCCATTTGGGGCTGCAGCAAGGATTCATAGGAAAATCGGAGGGCCCCCCTCAGCCCATCCCAGGCAATCCCCACTTTCAGAGATCTCCCCGGGTCCAATTAGTAGCTTCACACTGACCTTTAAACTTGCTCTCCATGGAGATCTTTTGAAATTCTCCACACTTCCAACCAATGGCATCATCCAGCTTCAGAGACTTACCCAGCTTTAGGTCTTGAGATGGATTAAAATGAGAAGTCACTTCACTAATGATGAGGTAGCGGTGACCAAAAGATACATGCATAAATGCTTCATATCACTTGGCTTCAGGGAAATGCAAATCTAAACCACTATAGATGCCATATCACACGAGGCCGAATATCTAAAAATAAGAAGAAATGAAACTACACATCTTGGAGAGGATGTGGAGAAACGGGAACCCTCTTACACCCCTGTGCGAATGCAGTCCGGTACAGCCACTCTTGAAAATGGTACGGAGTTTCCTCAAGAAGTTATAAATAAAGCTACCCTATGTCCCAGCAATTGCCCTACTGGGTATCGACCCCAAAGAGACAGAGGTAGTGAAGACGGGACACATGCACCCCAGTATTCATAGCAGCAATATCCATCATAGACAAACTGTGGAAGGAGTGCAGATGATCATGGACAGATGAATGGATAAAGAAGATGTGGATCATATATATAATAGAATATTAGTCAGATATCAGAAAGGATGAGTACTTACCATCACACCGACCTGGGTGGAGCTGGAGGGTATTATGCTGAGTGGAATAAGTCAATGAAAGAAAGGCAATGATCATATGCTTTCACTTCTATGTGGAATATCAGAAACAAGGAAGATGACCATAGGGCAAGGAAGGGAAAATAGAATGGGAAGTCATCAGAGAGGGAGAAAACCCATGATGGACTCTTAACTATCGCAAGAAACTGATGATTGCTGGAAGAGAAGTTGGGAGGGGTAACTGGGTGAGTAGCATTAAGGAGGTCACACGGTACAATGAGCACTGGGTGTTACACACGACTGAAAATTTATTGAAGACTACATCTGAAACTAATGATGTACTGTAAGTTGGCTAATTGAATTTAAATTAAAGAACAAAAGACCTCGAATAAACAATCCTAAACATTTGTATGGAACCACTAAAGATTCCAAACAGCCAGTGCAATGTGGAAAAGAAAAACAAAGCTGGAGGACTCACAATTTCAGATTTCAGGTTATACTACAAAGCTGCAGTCATCCTAACAAGAGAGTACGGCACAAAACTGGACACAGCGACCAAAGGAACAGGACACAAGTTCAGACAGAAACCCATAATTATGTGGTCCATGAATCTTCCACAAAGCAAGCAACGATGTCAAAAGGGAAATGGACAGTCACTACAACAAATGGTGTTGGGAAAATTAGACAGCTATGCACAAAAGGATGAAATTAGACTGCTTTCTTACACAATACAGACAAACACAAAACAGTTTCAAGACCTCAATATAAGACCTGAATCCATTAAAATCCTACAGGAGGGAAGACAGTAACTTCTTGACATGGACCATACCAACGTTTTTCTAGACTGTGTCCTGAGGCAAAGGAAATGAAAGCAAAAATAAACTATTGGGAATACAGCAAAATAAATAGTTTTCCACATGGCAGAAGAACAATGAAAACGTAAAAATCATAAGACAACCTACTCAAAGGGAGAAGATATTTGCAAACATCATATGCAATAAAGGGATAGTGTCCAAAACATATAGAACTGATACTACTCGACCCCCAAAAAACAAATAATTCAGTTAAAAAATAGGCAGAAGACATGGACAGACATTTCTCCAAAGAAGAAATACAAATGGCCAACAGTCCCGTGAAAAGATGTTCACCATCACCCATCATCAGGAAAATGTAATTCCAAAGGACAATGAGGTAATACCTCAAACCTGTCAGAATGGCTAACATCAAAAGCACAACAAAGAGCAGGTGTTGGGAGGATGTGGATAAAGGGGAATCCTCCTGAACTGTGGGTGGGAATGCAAACTGTGGTGGCCACCGTGGAAAACAGTATGATGGTTCCTCAAAAAATTAAAAATAGAACTACCCTATGATCCAACAATCACACTACACATATTTACCCAAAGAATAGGAAAACAGTAACTTAAAAGGATACGTGCACCCCTATGTGTCTTGCACCATTATTTACAATATCACAATATGGAAGCAACCCAAGTGTCTGTAGAAAAATTTACAAATGAGATGATAGATGTGTGTATTCACACACACACACACACACAGAGACACACACACATACACACACAATGGAGTATTACTTGGCTTGAAAAAGAATGAAACCTTGCCATTTGCAGCCACATGGATGGAGCTAGAGAGTATTATCCTAACTAAAGTCAGTCAGTCAGAGAAAGACAAATCCCATACGATGTCACTCTAATAGGGAATTTAAGAAACAAACAAAAATAAATAACTAAAAGAGAAAAAGGAGACACACCAAAATACAAACTCTTAACAACAGAGAACAAACGGATGGTTACCAGAGAGGAGGTGAATAGAGGGATGAGTGAAATAGATGAAGGGAATTAAGAGGACGCTTTTCTTGACGACCACTGAGTAATATATGGAATTACTGAATCACTATTGGACACCTGAAACGAATGTAACACTGTATGTTAGCTCTACTGGAATTAAAATAAATTTTAACAAAAGATTTTTCTTTCAGGAACCTCTTTGAAAAAGCTTTCCCTGTGCACTGTGCATAAGCCGTACTTCGGAGGATTCACTCTACAATAATTATTCACTCTATGCCTTGAATTCAGATTTCACTGAGTTCTTACCATGGATCACAGCCCACGGGAGCCATGGTCCTTTTCTGTCCAGGCTCAGCACCTATGCATTCAAGATTGGAAGTAGAGACACATGTCACTTTACAGTCCAGAAAGCTATTATTGTTTCTGTTTCAGTGTGAGAGAGTCACAGACTTTGGGACAGGTTTCAGAGCAGGTTTATTATGGATCCTGGATCTCTACTTCAATGTTCATTGCCTGGATCCATTTGGCTAATAGGTTCCCTGTGGATGGGCTTGCTTCCAAGCACATACATGAAAGATGCAAAGGTGGGTGGGCTTGGTGCGGGACAGGAAGAAGACCTAAAACAGAGAGGGTCCGACCCCTCCTCTGATCCACGAACTGCTACAGGAGAGGGTACAGGAGGTAGAATCCATGGGAAACTCCAAGGTCACCAGCTGAACACAGGAAGCACAGGTCAAGGGATCTGGAGATGTAGGGGTTGAAGGCTGCTCTGAGCTACCTCTGGGAGGAAGGGAGGGAAGGAATGAGAAGGAGACACTGCCTGTCCCTGGCCCATGCCAGCTGCCCACCGCTCCAACACACATCCGTCTATGAGCTGACACAGCTTGGGCTCAGGATGGGCTGGTTCGGGTCCCTCAATCCTCAGTGGGACAGCTGGCCCCAGGGCTCAGAGACATGCTGAGGGAGATGAGAGGGAAAGCTGCCCTGCCCAGGTCATCCCCTCCTTGAGCAGACAGCCCTTCAGAACTGCTAAAAAAAAAAACCACTAATGGGGTTGAAAGACATGCCATGGATGAACTAAGGCATAGATTTATGTAAAATAACATTCATTTTTAAGTTCAGAGCTGTCATCTCAGGAAGTGGGGAGAGCTTCCCTGAACAAGACTGAGGGGTGGGCAGGCCATGCTGAAAAGGGAGACATGGCTCTCCTGATGGGGATCTGCAGCCCCCTTTTAGGGAAGGGCATCATCCTCGCATCACACGAGATCCATGGAAGTGTTCCATCAGGGCCAGATGTTTGTCTCAAGAAGGCTACCCTGGCATCGGACTGCACAGGGCACCGGGGAAGAGGGACAGATAGAGGACGGACAATACCGCGGAGGCCATGGGGCAAGAGCAGAGGCACATGACCTTGAAGATGATGATGAAATGCAGGAGGTGGCAGCATGGATCCGGCCCGAAAGTACCATGGGAGCAGTGCCCACAGCTACACTGACTGGATGCCTTCTGTGCTCGGTGTGGTTGACTTCAGTGTGCTCCAGACTAGTCCTGAACACAAGTCTAGGAAGTGTGCACTACCCCCGGCCTCCTCGCCCCTTGCAGCTGCTAGGAATCATGGTCACAGACCCTGGTCAGCTTTCGTGGAAACCAAGCAGTGGCTCCCCTGCACGCTGCACCTCTGGTGGTGGTCCAGTGCAACCCTCGTGCCTGGCCAGACACTGATGTCTACCTGTCTCCACACAAATCCACAGAGAGGAGGGTGTCCCTGAATTCCACAGCACATGATGAGACAGATCCACAGAACCCAACACCCAGTGGGTCACTCGGGACCTCACCTATGGTCATGGAGCTCACCATACCTTATTTCTGTCACTTCCCACAGAAAGCCTGTTTCTGATCACCCACAATACCATACATCCTTGTTGCTGACCTGGGGTCATGCCATGAACCCACATGGCACCTTTCTTTAAGTGAAGGCTATGCCTACACCTCCTAGAAAATATTTCTAATGAAGTACAAGTCCATCAGGACTATGGTGTGAACATTGGCATACAGCCTGCATGGTACTAGTCAGTAATTCTAACAAGGGTTAACCCCACCCCCGTCTCACAAAACCTTCCTCCGTCCCACGGAACTCATGGTCTGCCCGCAGAAAACCCTCCAGGAAACAAACCTTTCATCTGAATGCTCTCTTCACCTTCTGCTTCAAATCTTGTCCAACCACAATGATATGAAAATAGAAATCAGTCTCAAGAAAAAAATGAGACAGTCAAAAATAGGTGGAGATTTTTGGGGCCTGGGTGGCTCAGTCGTTAAGGATCTGCTTTCAGCTCAGGTCGTGATCCTAGGATCCTTGCTCAGTGGGAAGCCCGCTTCTCCCTCTCCCACCCCCATGCTTGCGTTCCCTCTCTTGCTGTCTCACTCTCTGTCAGATACTTAAAGAATCTTAAATAAATATGTGGAGATTTAACAACATGCTACAGAACAACCAACAGTCAAAGAAGAAATCAAAAAATTTTAGAAGTACCTTGACACTGATGAAAAAGACAACCTACAAAACTTATGGGATGCAGCAAAAGTAGCTTTATGGGGGACATTCATAGAAACTCAAGTCTTCATCAATCCATATGATGCTCTCCAAAAAACAACCTGATTTATTTGGTAAAGAAGTAGAAAATAAAACAACAAACAAAGCCCCAAATTAGTAGAAATAAGGAAATAACAAAAAGGATGCATAAATAAATCCAACGGAGACTAAAAAGACAAAAAAAAAAAACAAACAATGAAAATGAGAGCTGCCTTTTTTGGAAAGAGAAACAAAACTGACACTTAGGTAGACTCACCAAGAAAGACAGAGGGCTCGAATACAATCAGGAAAGAAATATAATGGATTCCTGTCTCATATCAAAATCAAAAGAACTCTTGAACCTTGGACACAACAACTTCTTGCAAGCCACGTCTCTAAAGGCAAAGGAAATAAAAGCAAAAATGAAGTATTGGAACTTCATCAGGATAAAAAGATTCTGCTCGGCAAAGCAAATGATCAACAAAACAAAAAGGCAACCTATGAAATCGAAGAAGATATCTGCAAATCATATTACAGATAAAGGGCAGGTATCCAAGATCTATAAAGAACTCCTCAAACTCAACACCCAAAAAATGGGCAGAAGACACAAAGAGATACAAATGGCCAACAGACATATGAAAAAATGCTCCACATCACTTGCCATCAGGCAAATACAAATCAAAACGACAATGAGATACCACCTTACACCAGTTAGAATGGTTAAATTTAACAAGGCAGGGGGCACCTGGGTGGCACCGTGGTTAAGCGTCTGCCTTTGACTCAGGGCGTGATCCTGGCATTATGGGATTGAGCCCCACATCAGGCTCCTCCGTTATGAGCCTGCTTCTACCTCTCCCACTCCCCTGCTTGTGTTCCTTCTCTTGCTGGCTGTCTCTATCTCTGTCGAATAAATAAATAAATTCTTTAAAAGAAAAAAGGAGGGCACGTGTCATAATGAGCACTAGGTGTTATATGCAAACAATGAATCATGGAACACTACATCAAAAACAAATGAAGTACTGTAGGGTGAATAACAATTTTTAAAAAAGGGAAAGATATGAAATCCATAAGGAAACTGTCACAATTTGCAAATGACAGGAAATCCGGAAAGATTCCTCAAAAAAAAAAAAACCTGTTAGAATAAACAAATTCAAGAAAGCTGCAGGATATAAAGTCAATATACAAAGATCTGTTGTCTTTATTTATTTCAGATTTTATTTATTTATTTGACAGGAAGAGAAAAAGCACGAGCAGGGGGAGTGTCAGAAAGAGGGAGAAGCAGACCCTCACTAACCGGGGAGCACAACACGGGGCTCAATCCCAGAACTCTGGGATCATGACCTGAGCTGAAGGCAGACGCTTCACATATAGAGCCACCCAGATGACCCAACTTCTTGCATTTCTGTATACTGATGACACACTTTCGCCAAGAGAAATTAAAAAAACAATGCCATTTACAATTGCAACAAAAAATCTAGAAATAAAAGTAACCAAGAATGAGAAAGACATAGTACACTCAACACATGGCAGAAAAGAAATGAAAAATATGTGTGTCCAGGGGGGCAGAATGTATGGGTCAAAGATTTGGAAGGCAACACAAACAAATGGTAGCATACGCCATGCTCCTTAACTGGAAGAGTTAATTATGTGAACATGTCCATCGTACCCAAAGCAATCGACAGATGTGATGAAATGCCTGTCTGAATTCCAGTGGCATTACTCGAGGAAATAGAAAACAGTCCTCAAACTTGTATGGAATCACAAAAGACCCCAAATACCCAAAGCAACGTGAAGAAAGAAAGGTGCAGTCAACACACTCCTGGATTTCAAGGTAGATTACAAAGCTGTTGTCATCAAAACAGGATGGTACTGGCAGAAACACAGACACCAGGTCAGTGGAACAGAACAGAAAGCTCAGAAACTTACCCACACGTAGATGATCCTAACTTACGACACAGCAGCAGAAGATATGCCATGAGGGAAGGACTGTGTCTTCAGTGAGCGGTAACAGGCAAACTGGACACTAAATGCAGAAGAATATAACTGGGTCACTTTCTTACACCACACACAAAATTTTTAATGATGAATGATTTGAACATAAGACCTGAATCCATAAACTTCCAAGAAGACACAGGTACTAAGTCTCTCGACATTGGTTTTGGCAAAGAGTCTTCAGATCGGACACCAAATGCAAAGGCAACAAAAGCACAAATAAACAAGTGGAACAACATCAAACTGAAATCTTCCACACAGCAAAAGAAACCATCAAAAGCTTAAAAGGCCACTGACCCAATAAGAAAAAATTATCTGTGAATCATATGTGTGAGAAGAGGCTAATATCCAAAATACACACAACACTCATACAAATCAAAACAAAAAAGCTATTAAAAAAATGGGAGGAATATGTGAATAGATACTTTCCAAAGATGGCACACAGGTGCCAACAGACAGAAGGAGTTGTTCGACATCACTAATCATCGTCAGGGAAACATCAGTCAAACCCACAATCGGCTATCCTCTCTCAACTGTTGGAACAGCAATTGTGCCAGAGACAGACACCAGGTGGGGTCAAGGGTGTACAGACGAGGAGACACTGTGCACTGTTGGTGGGAATGGAAATTGGTGCAGCCTCTGTGACAAATGGTATGGAGGTTCCTGAAAAATTTAATGCAACTACCCCATGACCCAGTAGTGGCTCTACTGAGAATTGATTTGAAGAACACAAAAATGCTGCCTCAAAAAGACAGATGCACTCCCACGTTCACTGCAGCATTATTCACAAGAACCAGACATGGAAACACAGACCTTGGGGGCCTTATGCCAAGTAACTCAGACACAGAAAGACCAATACCAGATGCTCTCATGTACATTCCACGTGGAATAAATAAATACTGAACGCATAGATAATGAGAGCAGATTGGTAGGTGCCAGTTTCGGGGATGGGGTGGTAGAAACGGGTGAAGGCGGTCAAAGTCTCAATGTTTGAGTGAGAAAATCCGACAGTCATGAAATGTTCTGTCCAGCATGGAAACTAAACTAACCATGCAGCATGGGGTATAGGTTTCCCTGCTCTTTGAAAGTACAGGGCTTCTGAGAAACCATGCACACCAGAAATGGTGTCAAGAAGGAATGACCATTAATTTACACGAACAATTAGACAGTGTGCTCAGACTCCAAAATTCCTTCTCTTTGGCTTTTCTTAGGCCTCAGCACACAAGTTTCCAATGGAGGCCCAGCATAAATGAAGATAAAGCACAGCAGAGGCTCACAGACACAATTCAAAGTGCTGGTGGCTGGATGCGGAGAGCGGTTCCCAGACGAAGGAGCTGGTTGGGGTGCACGCTGCCTCTGTTGTGCTTCTTCCCAAAACAGATGCTGAACGCGATTCTCACTGTTCACCTTTTTTCATAAGAGGGAAATCCTCTTCATGTCTCTTCCTCTTACTGATCCTGGGTAATAATGTAGTTCTTTCAAGAAAGCCCAGTGTCTTTGTGAACGTTTAAAAAGTGGGGGATACTTGTACTTCAGCATTGCTGAGAGAGTAGATGTGAAAGGTCCTCCCAGACACAACCCTCAGCAGATCCACCGGAAAGGCACCTTCCTCAGCATGCAGAACACGGACTACCTCCTACCCCCTGAGAAACCTTCTCCTTCCCCTTCATCAGGACGACACACAACAGCTGGGAGTTACCCCAATTCCTCTGTTCTCCTGCTCCTAATAGCTAACCCATCAGCAAATCCTGTGAGCTCCATCTTCAAAATGGACCCAGAATAGGTCTAACCACTCCATCCAAGGCCACCTGTTTGGTCCATAGTGTCTGAGTTCCTGGAAAAGCTTCGTCATTGACCTGCCTTGCCATCTTCAACCCTCTGTCATCTGTTCTCAACACTGTAGCCAGGATGGCCCAGTGAAACAGCGTCTCATGGGGTTATAGCCCTGGAATAGCTTTCTGTCACCCTCTGTCACCTCTCTGAGCTCATGTCCTAAGCTGTCTCCTGTGGCCACAGGGCCTTCTTGCTGCTCCTGGACATACCTGGAATTCTCCTGCCCCAGAGCCTTTGCACATGCTTTCCCTTCTGTTCAGAATGCTCTTGATTTGTTCTCACTCACCTTCGGAGAAGTCTGAATTGGAGTGACAGGGACAGAAGATGAGGCTGTGTGTGTTGGGTGAAGCTGGTGGCTCAGAAGAAGGTTCTCTGCCAGCTCTCCACCTGTGCCTCACTTGTCCTCAGCCAGGAACTTGCACACAGCCCTCACCTGTCACAACTCTCACCCAGGAGACCCACAGCCACCCCTGGAGCCCACCCTGAACACACCCTGCTGCAGAATGCATTCAGCTCTCCTCTGGGACCCCTGTCAGCTTTACCCAGACCTGGAACTCCCCCCTGTCTCCTGCAAAGCTCCCGATTCCCCCGCTGCTTCCAAAATCACACTGGTGCAAGTTTTTCATGAGAGAGCTATAACGCTAATTAATGAAAGGTTCATACCTACTTTCCCCTTCTGTTTCTTTTCTCTCCACCTTCTTTCCTACCTGTGCAAATTGTAACATATCAGTGGAACACGAACATGCTCTGAGATCTGAATCTTTCATTGCAGCTTTCTGAGGACTCCTTATGTGATAAGACTCTATTGTATCCTACAACAGGGTGTTTTACATCTATCCTCTATAGAATAGTACAGCCCAAATCACTACAATTTTACCTCACTCTTCATGAAGCAGAACACTTTTTCCTTTCTTCTTTTACTTAAATTCCAGTTAGTTCACATGCCATGGAATATTTGCTTCAGGAGTAGGATTTAGTGATTCCTCACCTGCATACAGTACCCGGTGCTCATCACAAGTGCCCTCCTTAATACCCCTCACCCATTTAACACTTCCCCCCACACCCTTGTCCTGCAGCAACACTCAGTTTGTTCTCTACGGTTGAGTCTATTTCCTTGTTTGCCTCTCTCATCACCCCTCCACTCTGTTCATCTGTTTTTTTTCTGAAATTCCAGAACCGTGAGAGTATAGGATATTTGTCTTTCCTCACTGATTTTGCTTAGCTTAATACACTCTAGATCCATCCACATCCTTGCAAATTGTAAGATTTCATTCTTTTTGAAGCTGGGTCATATTCCATTATTTATATGTATCCCACATCTGCTTTATCCATTCATCAGTGCATGGACATTGGGATTCTCTCCATAGTTTGGCTACTGCGGACATTACTGCCATGAACATTATGGTGCATGGACCCCCTTCGAATCTGCATTTCTGTATCCTTTGGGTAAATACCTAGGAGAGCAATTGCTGAATCATGTGGTTGTTCAATGTTTAACTTTTTGAGGAACCCCCAGACTTTTCCCAGACTGGCTGCACCACTTTGCATTCCCACCAATAGGATGGGAGGGTTCCCCTTTAAGCAGAACATTATCTGCGGGCAATTTAATAAGAGGAAACAAAACCTCTGGGAGATGCACCCAGGGTCAGGCAAGCAGTTGCAGACTTCACCCCAAGGCTCCTGACGCCAAGCCCCTTGAAGCCACCAGCATGCCACTATCCAAAAGAATTCCCAGACTCTCCTTCTGACTCCACCACCAAAGAAACTACAGAGAGAATATGGCACCTCAAAATATTGAGATAATACATTTAGTAAAACTAGAAAGTCAAGCTCAACTTTTAAACAGGAACAGGCCGCTTTGGATAATTTTGAATTTCCCCTCCACCCTAATTTTAACTCTTCTGATGAATAAACTAATCAATGATGAAACATCACCTTTGTCAAATGACATCATCCAAGTCTGTATCAGATGAAAAAAAACCACCTAAATCTAGATGCTGGCCACTCAACCATATCTTAGGCCCAATTGAATAAACACTGTTAGATGAAGGAACAAATTAGATGTTACAAACAGGCACAGAGTGAATCTCACCTTCCCTTTCTAATTAAAGAGGGTTCCTAGGAAACAGATGGTCAAAATACATTTGTAAGCAATAAATGGACAGACAAATTGTGATCCCCTGCAAAGTTCTACCTGCAGGGAAACTAAGTAATTCTTGCACCAAACCCAGAATGCTGGCAGCTACTTCAATTTTACTTTGTGGCTCAACTAGAGAAAAGAGAAAAGCCCAGGAGGTTTTGGGATAATGAGAGGTTTTACCTCCAGCCCTGACATAGATAGGACATTTTGCCAAACATACCTGTGCTTTCTCTGAACACTGGCGTCCTGTGACAAGCTGCCTCGCTGACTCCGATGCTGACGTTCAAAACCTCGGGTGTCTTGGAGCCAGAGCAGAGAAGTGCCGTCAGCTGGGGAGAAGAAGGCACCTCTGACCTAAAGCCTGCACACCTGCTTCGGTTTCTGGGCAAAGGGGCAACACATACTTGTTGTTTAGCAGTAATTATCTTCATTCTCAATAGACCAATGTCCTTGCCTTTTCTGGAAAGCAGACTTACTCTTCTAAAGAAACCCTCAATTCGTCTATTCCCAATGCAAATAGAGTGGAACATTTATTTCTCACTTAAATAGAAAACACTGTTATTGTCGACACTGCGTGACTGAACTTTTAAAAACATTTTAGAGAGAAAGGAAGGGACCTTTATTCAAACCCAAGTCAGGACAGCTGCCTCAGAGACACAATCTTCACCAAGAAGTGAGTGCTCCGGAGAAGGAACATTTGGGGCAGGCTTATATATTTTTTTCTGTTTTGTTTTACGTACAGAGTTACACACCACAATGAGGATCTTCTTAGATTCCAGAAAGTGACAGACTCTTTCTTATGTTTTCAGTGTGTACATGTCAGTATGTCTTTAATCTTATGGGAGCCAAAGAGGTTCTTTTTTTTTTCTTATATTTATGTTGGCATTTTTTGGTTATTGTTTTCTTCTCGAAGCAGATGTACAACATGTGCTTGGGGAAGAAACAAGGCCCATGCTTTGAGGTTTTGCCCAGTCATTTTGAGCTGGGTAATTGTTAAAGGATAGCTTCCCTGGGAGCTCAGGATCAGGGCCCACAGATGATATACAATAAAAATTCCTTTTATCATTATAATTACTCCTAAATAGAGGAATTTGAGACAAAAGCACCTTTCACAAGAGTACCAAGAAATCAAAATGATGCCCACGGAATCCTGCGTGCTCCATGGTCAGCACATGTAACAGAAGTGTTCACAGTCTCTGGACTCCTGCCCTTCTCCTGACCAAATCTCTGAAGCACACAGACCACTTAAAATCAGAATTGTGGAACTGCTAGACACCTTAGAGATGTCTGGCACCATTCCCTTGGACTGCAGAATAAAACACAGTAGCTCATTGTCACAAACTAATTTCAACATGAAGTGACCCCTGGATGCACTAAGTTCTTTCTCTGCAAATGTTGACTAATGCAAGTCACAGTCATACCATATAAACACTAGGATGGCTGGGAAGTCATCGTAGGTAAGGGAATATTTTAGCCATGTTTATAAGCATTGGCTCACTTTGTAGAAGAGGCTGAGCTGAGTGTTTTTAAATACTATTTCAGACTTGTTTTACAGTACCCTCTGAACATACCAGAGCCTGAATCTACTAAAAAAGATAGTTGGTTTCAGTAACTTTAATACCAGGAAAATATTATACTGTCTGTATTCCTTAGGATCTTTGAGTATCTTACCCAGAGGTCCTCTACTGAGATAATGATCTTAATGATCACCATGGGAAGACGTGAAAAGGCCCGCTGAATTCATTCCAGTTGTCCACACGACAAGAAAATCCTGATACTTGATAGGTTTCCAGATCGAGAAGACCAGAGATAAGAGGGAAATAGTACCCTGTATGGAACAACAAGCGATTTGGAGTCAATTTGGGGATCCCATTTAGGTTTCTGACACTAAAATCCTCTGAGACTCATATCATCTGAGTCCCTTTCTAACCGTCTGAAAATGTGCCTACAAATATCTACACCCTAGTTGAGAAGTTTAAGAGGCAGAATGCTACAAAGAGCCAGTATGATGTCTCTCAAGAACAGGTGCTCAGGAAGCCCTAATTGCTATTGGGTCTATTTCTTTTCCAGAAGAAAGAACACATGTTGAATCCATATTTCTAATAGATGACTCACCAGATGATTTTCAAACCTGAAGGAAGGCCAAGAAATCGCTCTTGTGTCATATTTCACTCAGAAATCATATTGTTGGACTGGTGAGGATGATACGATAGCAACGTCATCACTAAGAGTGGGGAGCTTCTAATTTCCATACGGCCATGTTGACCCCCTTAGCTCAGAGCCACCAGAATGGGCAGCTGGGGAGGGGGTACCATCATCACTATGAGTGGGGAGCTTCCCATTTACATATGGCCATGTTGACCCCCTTAGCTCAGGGCCGCCAGAAAGGACAGCTGAGGGGTACCACAGGCCAAGGCTGCCAGGTGTGGCTGGGGTAGGCAGAACTCTGACTTAAGGCTCAACTCCTGTCTAGGTTATTATAATGCTCTTCACAAAGAAAGTGCCATTGTGTGTGAGCCCTCATGTAGAAAAGGTTCAGAATTTCCATTGAGATTCCCTCTCTGACCTTTAGGATATGTAGCAAACTTCCATTTAATTTTAAACATTGAAGGACTTCCTGGTTTTCTTTTCGCTATGACTGTGGCTCAATTCCCCTGTGGTCTAAGAATAGAATCTAGTTAATTTCAGGGTTTAACATTTGTAGACTTGATTCGTGGCCCCACCTATCATCTATTTGGGTAAAGAGTCTATGACCACTTGAAAATAATGTATTCTGCACTTATTATGGAATGTTCCCTATATGTGAATTAGGTCACATTTGTTACCAATGTTTTGTCTGCTTTTTCTGTTAGATATTGAGAAAGGTATATTAAATCTTCAAACAATGCTGCACTATTCAACGTGGCATCAGAAAATCTACAAGTGTTTTATGGCAAGAGAAACAAAAAGTATAAGAATTGAGGGGATAATTGTGACTATTCACAGATAATACGATTGTGTACATAGAAAATCCAAAACTGTCTATAAATACCCTATTAGAATTAAAATGCAATTTATAAATTTGAGATGGATTGTAGCTTCCCATTGGACAGTTTCTGAAAGAAAATGCAGAACCTGTCAATCTTGGGGTAGGATATAGGGTGCACTAACCATTTAAAAGAATTCAGTGGGACTTCATAAAAATGTGACATTTCTCCTTATCTTATGACCATAAGAAAATGAAAAAGTGAACCACAGTCTGGGAAGTAAAGATTTGCAATATACACACTGACAAAGACTTGTCAATAAAGAATTCCTGCTCATCAACCATAAAAAGTCTATGTACAAACGAATACTTCACAAAAGATTGACTGATGGCCAATAAGAACAGGAAAGGGTGCTCTACAGTATTATTTTCAGGAACAGCAAGGCCTTTCCTAAAATGAAAACATACACACAAACCAGTATTCCCTAGATGGATGACGTCCTTATTTCTGAGGACAGCTTGAAGAACAGACTAGCATCAAAGTAAAGTGATGGAATTCCTGACACTCAGAGGATGGATAATTGACCTCAAACTACAGTACAATTTCTAGGCATCATTGGGTCCTCTGAAGGCAGACAACTTCCACACCCCCTCCTACACCACACAGGTTGCTTCCCAACCCCTACCATAAAAGAACAAGATGAGAAACAGATAGGACTAGTAGGAAATAGCAAAAATCACATGTGGGGATTATCCTGAAACACACTGATCACATAACTAGTGTAAGGACGTGTAGGGAACTGACAAGGACAGAGACTCAAGAGGTACTTCTTTGGGAAATGCTGTCTGAAATCCTCACAAGTTGGTACCTGCTAATGAGGGCTCTGAGCATACCCTAGGGTTTGCACACAAGGGTCTGCAACACCATCGCTGAGGACTGAAACTCTTCAAGACCTCAAAGCTTGCCTGTTTGGACTAAGAGATTCCCATGTTCTGAGAACAGATACCAACTAATTGAAAGGTTCACCTGGGCTCTCTCGGAGGCCCTACAAGAAGCTGAACCATTCACTGAAAATCAATTACACACACACACACACACACACACACACACACACACACACACACACACCTGTCATTTCACCAATTACTTAAACATTCAAGGTTCTTCCTACCTTTTCTTTTTCACATTGATATTTATACTCACATGAAATGTCATCATTTCTAATGAACACTGATGTCAAAATAGAGATCCATTGACACAATATTCACAAAATGGAACTTCCCTGCTATAATTTTCAATATAGCATTTTTTAAAGTTTATACATATTTTAGGTTTTTGGTAATTTATACAGGAGAAGATCAGCATTGAAAAACTCTGAATACTGACAATGAGGTTTAAGCCTAGAGAACAAAAATTGTCCAAATTCATAGTAATAAGGAACCAAAGGGAAAGCATGGACGCTGTAGTCGAATAATTTTACACATGTTCATCCTCTATTATTCTACTACTGAGGGGCGTGTTTTATTACCAGTATACATTCATCATTTATCTTCCACGTGCACCTGCACAGGTATAATGAATTACTACAGTAGAATGAAATGTCTGGGAACTACTTGGCGGCATCTATAATGAACAATGAAATTTCGATCTTATATTTGGTGAACTTCCACTGTCTGTCCCTTTAGACAATGGACCCTAAACAGAAGGGGGAATGAACCACGAGAGACTATGGACTCTGGGAAACAAACTGAGGGCTTCAGAGGGGAGAGGGGTGGGGGATTGGGATGGGCCAGTGATGGGTATTAAGGAAGGTACATATTGCATGGAGCACTGGGTGTTATATGCAAATAATGAATCACGGAACACTACATCAAAAACTAAGGAAATACTGTATAGTGACTAACATATCATAATAAAAAATTATTATTAGAAAAAAATTAAAGGTAAAAAAAAAACCAATACAGCTTTTCTGTCTCAAGAACAATCAGAATTGAGAAAAAACTAACTTCCAATCCCTAAAGCAAAACACAGACCAAATTCCATTTCACTCCCCTTCATTCACATTCTCTGTGGGTTCTAAGCTATTTCCCTACCTTCTTTCCTGCTGAGCAGGGAGCCTCGGCTCGATCCCAGAACCCTGGGATCATAACCTGAGCCAAAGGCACATGCTTAACTGGCTGAGCCAGCCAGGAGCCCCAGCCATGTTTTTCTTAAGCAAAAGGACACTTTCTCACAATGCCTTCACATGAATTCACATGGTACCAGACACCTGCATTTGCCTCTAGGAGGTTGCAGATGAAGGCAATTGCAAACTCTCACAGTGGTTTATCAAATACAATGACCTGCCTGGTGTCAGCGGAACTCTTATAAGCCCACGAGAGGGTGCTGTGACACTCAGCTGTGGCTGGGCTGGCACAGAGAACCAAATCCATTTCCCTGCCTGATGTCTGTGAGGAACAGATGCCCCCACTGTGAATGAGACCCTGCCATTGAGCTGTCCAGAGATGGCCATCCTCACGGAGGATGAGGATAAAGGACAATGCCTGAGGAGACCTCATCTGTCTCTTTTATCTTTTCATATTTTCGACAGTGGACAAATCACTGCCTAGAAGTCCCCAACTACCTTAGTCTCATCTGTGAATGACCAAGAGGTTTTACAAAACACTTAAGATTTTGACCTCACAAATGCCCACAACCACTTACCATAGGGATTCAACATTAAGCAAAGATACTGTTCCTTGGAAGAGAGGTCCTGCCCACTGTTGTTTCTCACTTATATGCTCATCTTCCTTACCTCATGGTAACATAACCACCTTGATTCCTGCTTCCGTCTTCAGGAAGGCTGAGGTGACTTGAAGGGCATTACCCTGACATCGTTTTTCTTAGCAATAAGATGTGGACGTTTCCCTAGTCCTACACACCCAAAGTTGAATCGGAATCAGGATTGGGGAGGCTGATGAGAGTTGAAGGTGTTTTCCTGTACACGATGGTTTATTACCAATAAGGATGGGTCAGAGTCCTCGAAATTCCAGAACCTTTTCATTAATGCTTCCTACTCGTGAAAGATGATGTACATTGGTCTTTCCCTGTACAGTGTGGTGACTCAGAGAAAAGTGCTTAGCCCTTTCGTCAGACTTCCATGAGCAATTTGGGGCTGGCTTCCATATTCAGAAAGGATGATGTTAGGGCTAAGAGGGTTCCTGTACACTGTTATTTCTTTCAGATAAGTGTATGGCATTTTTGTTACATTGCCAGAGCCACTTAGCGCCAGGCTTGCCAGCCTCCTGGGGAAGAACCCTAACCCGAGGTCGGCCCCTGAGGGGCCCCTCCCAAGGAGCCTGGCACCACAATGCCAGGGATTTGGGACCCCCGAGCCCCAGTGCTGGACTCTGCCACCCCGCAAGCACCCAGGGTGCTACGGGCGTTGCCACTCATTCAAGAAGGGAGAACGGGCAAGGCCCTCCGATCCCCCTGTGACCTTCAAAGGCCCCCCGTGCAAAAACTCTGGCTCCCTCGCTCCTGCTTCCCAGCGCCCTAACCTCGGCCCACCCGTCCTCTCGTGGCAGAGCTGGCGGATCGGGCCTGCGGGATTCCTGGGGGCTAACCCTATGCCATGTCGCCCCCGAAGGGCCCCTCCCAAGTGGCCTGACGCTGCATGCCAGGGATTGGGGACCCCCAAGTCCCACCGCCGGACGCACCGTGCCGCCCTGCCGCCACATGGGGCACTAGGGGCGTCACCAGTCCTTCAGGGCGACAGAACGGGCAGGACCCTGCAAGCCTCCTGTGACCTTCGAAGGCACCCCAAGCCAAAGCGTAAATGCTCTGGCCCACGCCCCCACTCGCCAGCATCCTCACCTCAACCCACACCTCCATTCACCGCACATGGGCGGAACGAGCCTGCCAGCCTCCTGGGGGCTAACCCTAACCCTAGGTCTGCCACCGAGGGGCCCGTCCCAAGGGGCCTGAGGCTGCAACGCCGGGTATTAGGGAGCCCCAATCCCCAGCGCCAGAGTCTCCCTGCCGCCCCATCACCACCCGGGCCGCTAGGGGTGCCGCTGGTCATTCAGGGCGGTAGAACGGGCAGGGCCCTCTGAGCCCGGGGCGAACTTCGAAGGCCCCCCCATCCAAAATGCTTGAGCCCACGCTCCTGCTCCTCAGCGCCCTCACCTAGGCCCGCCCCTCCGCTCGCCACAGAGCCGGCGGATGAGGCCTGCACTCCTCCTGGGGGCTACGCAGAACCCTAGGTTGTCCCCTGAGGTGCCCCTCCGAAGGGGCCTGGCACCACAATGCCTGGGATTGGGGACCCCCGAGCCCCAGCGCCGGACTCACCGTGTCGCCCCCCCCGCCACCCAGGCCGCTAGGAGCACCGTCGGTCATTCAGGGAGGGAGAACGGGCAGATTCCTCCGAGCCCCTGATGACATTCGAAGGCCCCCCTGTGCCAAAACGCTTGGGCCCATGCTCCCGCTCGCCTGCGCCCTCACCTCGGTCCGCCCCTCCGCTCGCTGTAGAGCCAGTGGATCTGGACTGCAGGCCTCCTGGGTGTTACCCTAACCATTGGTGGGCCCCCGAGGGGCCCATCCCAGGTTCCTATTGCCGCAACACCAGGGATTGGGGACTCCCGAGCCCAAGCGCCTGACTCACCCTCCCGCCCTACCGCCACCTGGGCCGCTAGGGGCGCCGCCGTTCATTCAGGGAGGGAGAACAGGCAGGGCCCTCCGAGCAACCTGCAACCTTCGAAGGCCCCCCGCACCAAAACGCTTGGCCCCACGCTCCCGCTGGCCAGCGCCCTTACCTCGGCCCTCCCCTCCACTCGCCGCACAGCTGGCGGATCGGGTCTGTGGGCCTTCTGGGGGCTAACCCTAAACCTATGTCGGCCCCCTAGTGGCCCCTCCCAAGGGGCCTGGTGCCGCAACGATGGGGAAAGGGGACTCCTGAGCCCCAGCACCGGACTCACCATGCCCCCCACTGCCACCCGGGTCACTAGGGGCACCGCCGGTCATTCAGGGCGGGAGAATGGGCAGGGCCCTCCGAGCCACCGGTGACATTTGAAGGCCCCCCGTGCCAAAATGCTTCGGCCCACGCTTCTGCTCACCAGTGCCCACACCTCGGCCAGCCCCTCCGCAAGCCGCACAACCAGCGGATCGGGCCTGGCAGCCTACTGGGGTCTAACCCTCACCCTAGGTTGGCTGTCGAGGGGCCCCTCCAAAGGGGTCTGGCACCAACACGCCGGGGATTGGGGACCCCCGAGCACCAGCGCCGGACTCACCCTGCTGCCCTGCCGAGACCCGGCCTGCTAGGGTCGCCATCCTCATTCAGAGTGGGAGAACTTGCAGGGCCCTCCGTGCCCCCTGCGACCTTCGAAGGCAACCCACGCCAAAACGCTAGGGCCCACGCTCCCGCTCACCATTGCCCTCACCTGGGACCCACCCTCCGCTCGCCACACAGCCGTCAGATCGGGCCTGCCAGCCTCCTGGGGGTTAACCCTAACCCTAGTTCAGCCCCTGAGGAGCCCCTCCCAAGGGGACTGGCGCCATCACGCCGGGGATTGGGGACAATCGAGCCCCAGTGCTGGACTTTCACTGCCACCCGGTCGCCACCCGGGCTGCTAGGGGCACCGCCAGTCCTTCGGGGCAGGAGAAGGGGCAGGGCCCTCCAAGCCCCCCGTGACCTTCGAAGGCCCCCTGCGCCAAAACGCTTGGGCCCACGCTCCCGCTCACCATTGCCCTCACCTCAGCCCGCCCCTCCGCTCGAACACACAGCTGGCGGATAGGGCCTGCTGGGCTCCTGGGGGCTAACCCTAAACCTAGGTCGGCCCCCGAGGGGCCCTTTCCAAGGGTCCTGGCTCCGCCACGCCGGGGATTGGGGACACATGAGCATGAGCACCAGACTCACCCAGCCGCCCCGCCGCCACCCGGGCTTCTAGGGGCGCCGCCACTCATTCAGGGCAGGAGAAGGGGCATGGATCTCTGAGCCCCCGGTGACTTTCGAAGGCCCCCCGCGCCAAAACGCTTGGGCCCACGCTCCCGCTCGCCAGCGCCCTCACCTCTGCCCACCACTCCTCTCGCCGCACAGCCGACAGAATGGGGCTGCCGGCCTCCTTTGGGCTAACCCTAACCCTAGGTAGGCCCCCAAGGTATCACTCCCAAGTGCCTGGCGACACCACGCTGGGGATTGGGGACCCACGAGCCCTAGCTCCAGACTCACCCTGCCGCCCCGCCATGACCCGGCCCACTAGGGGCAACGTCCTCACAGGGCGAGAGAATAGGCAGGGCCCTCTGAGCCTCCGGTGACCTTCGAAGGCTCCCCGTGCCAAAACGCTTGGGCCCTCACTCCCGCTCGCCAGCGCATTCACGTCAGCCCGCCCTTCCGCTCCATGCACAGCCAGCGGATCAGGCCGCCGGACTCCTGGGGATAACCCTAAAGCTAGGCAGGACCCAGAGGGGCCCCTCCCAAGGGGCCTGGCGCCACCAAGCCTGAGACTAGGACCATAGGCCCCATCGCCAGACTCACCCTGCCTCCCTGCTGCCACTCCGGCCACTAGGGGCGCCGCTGGTCATTCAGGGCACAAGAATGGACAGGGTCTTCCGAGCCACTGGCGACCTTCGAAGGCTCTCCGTGCCAAAACCCGGGTGCCCACGCTCCCGCTCCCCAGCGCCCTCACCTCAGCCCGCCCCTCTGCTCCCTGCACAGAGGGCGGATCCGGCATGCCGGCCTTGTGTGGGCTAACCCTAACCTTAGGTCGGCCCTCCAGGGTCCCTCCCAAGAATTCTGTTGCCTATACGCCAGGGATCTGGGACCCCAAGCCCCAGAACCAGACTCATGCTGCCACAACGCCGCCACCCAGGCCACTAGGGGCGCCGCCGCTCATGCAGGGCGGGAGAACGGACAGGGCCCTGGAGAAACCAGCAACATTTGAAGACTCCCGCGCAAAAATGCAGGGGCCCACGCTCCCGCTCACCAGCGCCTTTACCTCGACCCGCCCACCTCTCGCAGCCCAGCCAGAGGATTGGGCCTGCCGGCCTCCTGGGTGCTAACTCTAACCCTAGGTCGGCCCACGAGGAGCCCCTCCCAAGAGGCCTGGCCCTACAATGCTGGGGATTGGGGATCCCTGAGCCGCAGCTCAGGACTCACCCTGCAGCCCCACCACCAACGGAGCCGCTAGGGGCGCCGCTGGTTATTCAGGGCAGGAGAATGGGCAGGGCCCTTGGAGACATGGCAACATTCGAAGGCCCAGGGTGCCAAAACGCTGGGGCCCACGCTCCCGCTCTGCATCCCCCTCAACTCGGCCCACACCTCCACTCCTCGCACAGCCGGCGGATCGGGCCTGCCGGCCTCCTGGGTGCTAACCCTAACCCTAGGACGGCCCCTGAGGGTCCCTTCCTAAGGAGCCTTGCTGCGCAAAGCCGGGGATTGGCGACCCCCAAGCCCCAGGGCCGAGTGCACCCTGCCGCCCTGCCCCACACGGCCCGCTAGGGGCACTGCCATTCATTCTGGGTGGGAGAACTGGCAGGGGCCTCCGAACCCCCGCCCACCTTCAATGGCGCCCAGAACCAAAATGCTTGTGCCCAGGCTCATGTTCACCAGCATCCTCACCTCGGCCCAACTCTCCGCTCCACGCACAGGCAGTGTATAGGGCCTGCCAGCCTCCTGGGTGCTAACCGTAACTGTAGGTCGGCCCCCGAGGGGCCCTTCTCAAGTGGCCTGGTGCCCCAACGCCGGGGATGGGGCAACCGAGCCCAAGTGCCGGACTCACCCTGCTGCCCTTCAGCCACCTGAGCCACTAGGGGCCCCGCTGGTCATTCAGAGCGGGAGAATGGGCAGGTCCCTCCAGCCACCACCAACCTTCGAAGGCCCCCCACGCTAAAACGCTTGGGCTCATGCTCAGGCTCGCCAGCGCCCGCACCTCGGCCCACCCTGCCGCGTGCTGCACAGACGCTGATCTGGTCCACCGGTCTCCGGGGGGCTAACTGTAACCCTAGATCGACCACCGAGAGGCCCATCCCAAGGGGCCTGGCGCCGCAACGCCAGGGATTGGGGACCCTGAGCCTCAGCACCTGACTCACCCTGCCGCCCAGCCGCCACCCAGGGGCTTGGGGTGCTGCCATTCATTCAGGGCGGGAGAACGGGCAGGGCCCTCTGAGACACGGTGACTTTCGAATCCCCCCCGCGCCAAAACGCCCGAGCCCACGCTCCCAAACACCAGTGAACTCACCTCGGTCCGCCACTCCACTCTCCACACAGCTGGCGAATAGGACCTGCCGAGTTCCTAGGGGCTAAACCAAAACCTAAGTTGCATCCAAGGGGCCCCTCCCAAGGGGCCTGGCGCCTCATCGCTGGGGATTGGAGATACCTGAGCCGCAGGGCCTGACTCACCCTGCCACCCCTCAGGACCCGGGCCGCTAGGGGCGCCGCCGTTCCTGCAGGGTGGGAGAATGGGCAGAGCCCTTCGAACCCCCGCTGACCTTTGAAGGAGTTCTGAACCAAAACGCTTGGGCCCAGGCTCATGATCACCAGCATCCTCACCTTGGCCCAACTCTCCCCTTGATTCAGACCCATTGGATAGGGCCTGCCGGGCTCTTGGTTCTAATGAAAACCCTAGGTCGGCCCCGTGGGGCACATCCCAAGGGGCCTGGCTCTGCAACGCTGGGGATTGGTGACTCAGACCCCAGAGCCAGACTCACCCTGCCGCACTGTTGCCAACCGGGCCTCTAGGGGCGCCGCCGGTCATTCAGGGCGAGAGAAGGGCAGGGCCTTTGGAGTCCCCGGTGACCTTCAAAGGCTCACCACGCCAAAATGCTGGTGCCCACGCTCCCGCTCCCCAGCGCCCTCACCTTGACCCGCCCCTCCGTTTGCTGCAGAGCCAGTGGATAGTGCCTGCCGGGCTCCTGGGGGCTAACTGAAAACCTAGGTCGGCCCCGTGGGGCACATCCCAAGGGGTCTGGCTCTGCTATGCTTGGGATTGGTGACTCAGAGCCCCAGAGCCGGACTCGCCCTTCCACACTGTCGCCACCTGGGCAGCTAGGGGCGCCGCCGGTCATTCAGGGTGAGAGAAGTGGCAGGTCCTTCCGAGTTCCCGGTGACCTTCAAAGGCTCCTGGAGCCAAAACGCTGGTGCCCATGCTTCCACTCCCCAGCGCCCTCACCTCGGCCTGCCCCTCCGCTCCCCGCACAGCAGGTGGATCGGGCCTGCCAGCCACCTGGGGGCTAACCCTAACCCTAGGTCGGACCCGAGGGGCCCCTCCCAAGGGGCCTGACGCCACAATGCCGGGGATTGGGGACCCCAAGACTCAGCACCTGACTCACCTGCCGCCCAGCCGCCACTCGGGGGCTTGGGGTGCAGCCGTTCATTCAGGGCAGGAGAAGGGGCAGGGCCCTCAGAGACATGGCGACCTTCAAAGGCCCCGCACGCCAAAACGCCCAGGCCCACCCTCCCACTCACCAGCGCCCTCACCTAGGTCTGCCACTCTGCTCTCCACACAGCTGGCGAATAGGGCCTGCTGGCCTCTTAGGGGCTAAACCTAACTCTAGGTTGGCCCCCGAAGGGCCCCTCCCAAGGGGCCTGGTGCCGCAACACCAGGGATTGGGGACCCCCAAGCCCCAGCGCCCCATGCACCCTGCCGCCCCTCCCCACCTGGGCCGCTAGGGGCGCCGCTGTTCATTCACCTTGGAAGGATGGACAGGGCCCTCCGAATCCCCGCCAATTTTCGAAGGCGCCCCGAATCAAAACACTTGGGCCCAGGCTCATATTCACCAGCACCCTCACCTCAGCCCAACTCTCTGCTCGATGCCCAGGTGGTGTATCGGGCCTGCCGGCCTCCTGGGGGCTACCCCTAACCATAGTTCGGCCCCCGAGGGGCACTTCCCAGGGGCCTGGCGTGACAACGCTGCGGATGGGGACCCCGAGCCCAAGTGCCGGTCTCACCCTGCTGCCCTTCAGCCACCCGAGCCGCTAGAGACCACTGGTCAATCAGGATGGGAGAATGGGCAGGGCCCCCGGAGTCCCCGCTGACCTTCAAAGGCGCCCCGCGCAAAAACATTGGCTCCATTCCTCCTGCTCCCCAGCGCCCTCAGCCTGGCCTGCCCCTCCGCTTGCTGCAGAGCCAGTGGATAGTGCCTGCAAGGGTCGTGGGGGCTAACTGAAATCCTAGGTAGGCATCGTGGGGCACAACCCAAGAGGCCTGGCTCTGCAACGCTGGGGATTGGTGATTCATAGCCCCAGAGCCAGACTCACCCTGCAGCACCATCGCAACCTAGGCCGCTTGGGGCGCCGCCGCTCATTCAGGGAGGGAGAATGGACAGGGCCTTGGAGAAACGAGTGACATTTGAAGCCTCCCGAGCCAAAATGCAGGGGCCCACGCTCCCGATCGCCAGCACCTTTACCTCGGGCCGCCCACCTCTCGCCGCCCAGCCAGAGGATTGGGCCTGCTGGCCTCCTGGGTGCTAACTCTAAACCTAGGTCCGCCCAAGAGGAGCCCCTCCCAAGAAGCCTGGCCCCACAACGCTGGGGATTGGGGATCCCCGAGCCGCAGCATGGACTCACCCTGCTGCTCCACCGCCAAGGGAGCTGCTAAGGGCGCCGCTGGTTATTCAGGGCAGGAGAACGGGCAGGGCCCTTTGAGCCATGGCAACAGTCGAGGGCCCAGGGCGTCAAAACGCTGGGGACCACGCTCCCGCTTTGCATCACCCTCAACTCGGCCCGCACCCCCGCTCTTCGCAGAGCCAGCGATCCGGCCTGCCGGCCTCCTGGGAGCTCACCCTAACCCTAGGACAGCCCCTGAAGGTCCCATCCTAAGGGGCCTGGCGTCGCAACGCCAGGGATTGGGGGCCCCCAAGCCCCAGCGTGGGATGCACGCTGCCACCCCAACCCACACAGGCCGCTAGGGGCGCCGCCATTCATTCAGGGTGGGAGAACTGGCAGGGCCCTCCGAACCCCTACCGACCTTCAGAGGCGCACCGAACCAAAACGCTTGGGCCCAGGCTCATGTTCACCAGCACCCTCACCTCGGCCCAACTCTCCGCTCGACGCACAGGTGGTGTATCGGGCCTGCGGGGCTCCTGGAGGCTAACCCTAAGCATAGGTCGGCCACCGAGGGGCACTTCCCAAGGGGCCTGGCGTCGCAACGCTGGGGATGGGGACCCCGAGCTCATGTGCCGCACTCACCCTGCTGCCCTTCAGCCACCCGAGCCGCTAGAGGCCCCGCCGGTCAATCAGGGCAAGAGATCGGGCAGGGCCCTCCGAGCCCACGCTGACCTTTGAAGGCTCCCCGCGCAAAAACGTTGGCTCCCAGGATCCTGCTCGCCAGCGCCCTCACCTAGGCCCAGCCCACCGCTTGCTTCAGAGCCGGTGGATAGGGCCTGCTGGGCTCCTGGCAGCTAACCAAAACCTAGGTCGGCCCTGAGGGGACAACCCAAGCGGCCTGGCTCTGCAATGCTGGGGATTGGTGACTCAGAGCCCCAGAGCCGGACTCACCCTGCCGCACTGTCCCCACCTGGGCCGCTAGGGGCGCCGCGGGTCATAGAGGGCGAGAGAAGGGCAGGGCCTTCTGAGTCCCCGGTGACCTTCAAAGGCTCCCTGTGCCAAAACGCTGGTGCCCACGCTCCCGCTCCCCAGCGCCTTCACCTCGGGCCGCACCTCAGCTCGCCGCACAGTGTGCGGTTGGGCCTGACGGTCTCCTGGGGGCTAACCCTAACCCTAGGTCGGCCCCCCAGGGGCCCCTCCCAAGGGTTTTGGTGCCACTACACCAGGGATCTGGAACCCCAAGCCCCAAAGCCAGACTCACCCTCCCACAAAGCTGCCACCCGGGCTGCGAGGGGCGCCGCCGGTCATTCAGGGCGGGAGAACTGACAGGGCCCTGGAGAAACCGGCGACATTTGAAGCCTCCCACCCCAAAATGCAGGGGCCCACAATCCCGCACCCCAGCGCCTTTACCTCGGCCCGCCCACCTCTCACTGCCCAGCCAGAGGATCTGGCCTGCCGGCCTTATGGGGGCTAACTCTAACCCTGGGTCGGCCCACGAGGAGCCCCTCCCAGGGGGCCTGGCACCACAACGCCGGGGATTGGGGATCCCCGAACCGCAGCCTGGGATTCACCCTGCCGCCCCACTGCCAACGGAGCCGCTAGGGGCCTTGCTGGTTCGTCAGGGCAGGAGAAAGGGCAGGGCCCTCCGAGCCATGGCAACATTCAAAGGCCCAGGACGCCAAAACGCTGGGGCCCAGGTCCCACTCGCCATCGCCCTCAACTCGGCCTGCATCTCCACTCCTCGCACAGCGGGCGGATCGGGCCTGCCAGCCTCCTGGGCGCTAACCCTAACCCTAGGACGGCCCCGAGGGTCGCTTCCTAAGGGGCCTGGCGCCGCAACGCCGGGGATTGGGAACCCCCAAGCCCCAGCGCTGGGTGCACCCTGCCGCCCTGCCCCACACGTGCCGCTAGGGGCGCCGCCATTCATTCAGGGTGGGAGAATGGGCAGGGCCCTTCGAACCCCCGCCGACCTTCGAAGGCGCCCCGAACCAAAACGCTTGGGCCCGGGCTCATGTTCACCAGCACCCTCACCTCGGCCCAACTCTCCGCTCCACGCACAGGCGGTGTATTGGGCCTGCTGGCCTCCTGGGGGCTAACTCTAAACCTAGGTCCGCCCACGAGGAGCCCCTCCCAAGAGGCCTGGCCCCACAACGCTGGGGATTGGGGATCCACGAGCCGCAGCATGGACTCACCCTGCCGCTCCACCGCCAAGGGAGCTGCTAAGGGCGCCGCTGGTTCTTCAGGGCAGGAGAACGGGCAGGGCCCTTTGAGCCATGGCAACAGTCGAAGGCCTAGGGCGCCAAAACGCTGGGGACCACGCTCCCGCTCTGCATCACCCTCAACTCGGCCCGCACCTCCGCTCTTCGCAGAGCCAGCGACTTGGGCCTGCCGGCCTCCTGGGAGCTCACCCTAACCCTAGGACAGCCCCTGAAGGTCCCTTCCTAAGGGGCCTGGCGCCGCAACGCCAGGGATTGGGGGCCCCCAAGCCCCAGCGCCGGATGCACGCTGCCACCCCAACCCACACAGGCCGCTAGGGGCGCCGCCATTCATTCAGGGTGGGAGAACTGGCAGGGCCCTCCGAACCCCTGCCGACCTTCGAAGGCGCACCGAACCAAAACGCTTGGGCCCAGGCTCATGTTCACCAGCACCCTCACCTCGGCCCAACTCTCCGCTCGACGCACAGGTGGTGTATCGGGCCTGCGGGGCTCCTGGAGGCTAACCCTAAGCATAGGTCGGCCACCGAGGGGCACTTCCCAAGGGGCCTGGCGTCGCAACGCTGGGGATGGGGACCCCGAGCTCATGTGCCGCACTCACCCTGCTGCCCTTCAGCCACCCGAGCCGCTAGAGGCCCCGCCGGTCAATCAGGGCAAGAGATCGGGCAGGGCCCTCCGAGCCCACGCTGACCTTTGAAGGCTCCCCGCGCAAAAACGTTGGCTCCCAGGATCCTGCTCGCCAGCGCCCTCACCTAGGCCCACCCCACCGCTTGCTTGAGAGCCGGTGGATAGGGCCTGCCGGGCTCCTGGCAGCTAACCAAAACCCTAGGTCGGCCCTGAGGGGACATCCCAAGCGGCCTGGCTCTGCAATGCTGGGGATTGGTGACTCAGAGCCCCAGAGCCGGACTCACCCTGCCGCACTGTCCCCACCTGGGCCGCTAGGGGCGCCGCGGGTCATAGAGGGCGAGAGAAGGGCAGGGCCTTCTGAGTCCCCGGTGACCTTCAAAGGCTCCCTGTGCCAAAACGCTGGTGCCCACGCTCCCGCTCCCCAGCGCCTTCACCTCGGGCCGCACCTCAGCTCGCCGCACAGTGTGCGGTTGGGCCTGACGGTCTCCTGGGGGCTAACCCTAACCCTAGGTCGGCCCCCCAGGGGCCCCTCCCAAGGGTTTTGGTGCCACTACGCCAGGGATCTGGAACCCCAAGCCCCAAAGCCAGACTCACCCTCCCACAACGCTGCCCCCCGGGCCGCGAGGGGCACCGCCGGTCATTCAGGGCGGGAGAACTGACAGGGCCCTGGAGAAACCGGCGACATTTGAAGCCTCCCACCCCAAAATGCAGGGGCCCACAATCCCGCACCCCAGCGCTTTTACCTCGGCCCGCCCACCTCTCACCGCCCAGCCAGAGGATCTGGCCTGCCGGCCTTATGGGGGCTAACTCTAACCCTGGGTTGGCCCACGAGGAGCCCCTCCCAAGGGGCCTGGCACCACAACGCCGGGGATTGGGGATCCCCGAACCGCAGCCTGGGATTCACCCTGCCGCCCCACTGCCAACGGAGCCGCTAGGGGCCTTGCTGGTTATTCATTGCAGGAGAAAGGGCAGGGCCCTCCGAGCCATGGCAACATTCAAAGGCCCAGGATGCCAAATCGCTGGGGCCCAGCTCCCGCTCGCCATCGCCCTCAACTCGGCCTGCATCTCCACTCCTCGCACAGCCGGCGGATCGGGCCTGCCGGCCTCCTGGGCGCTAACCCTAACCCTAGGACGGCCCCGAGGGTCGCTTCCTAAGGGGCCTGGCGCCGCAACGCCGGGGATTGGGAACCCCCAAGCCCCAGCGCTGGATGCACCCTGCCGCCCTGCCCCACACGTGCCGCTAGGGGCGCCGCCATTCATTCAGGGTGGGAGAACGGGCAGGGCCCTTCGAACCCCCGCCGACCTTCGAAGGCGCCCCGAACCAAAACGCTTGGGCCCGGGCTCATGTTCACCAGCACCCTCACCTCGGCCCAACTCTCCGCTCGACGCACAGGCGGTGTATCGGGCCTGCTGGCCTCCTGGGGGCTAACCCTAACTGTAGGTCGGCCACGGAGGGGCCCTTCCCAAGTGGCCTGGCGCCACAACGCCGGGAATGGGGACCCCAACCCAAGTGCCGGTCTCACCCTGCTGCCCTTCAGGCACCGGAGCCTCTAGGGGCCCCGCCGGTCATTCAGAGCGGGAGAACGGGCAGGTCCCTCCGAGCCCCCACTGACCTTCGAAGGCCCCCCGCACTAAAACGCTTGGGCTCATGCTCAGTCTCACCAGCGCCCTCACCTCGGCCCAACCCTCCGCGTGCCGCACAGCCGCTGATCGGGTCCACCGGCCTCCTGGGGGCTAACCGCAACCCTAGATCGACCCCCGAGGGGCCCCTCCCAAGGGATCTGGCGCCGCAACGCTGGGGATTGGGGACCCCCGAGCCTCAGCACTGGACTCACCCTGCCACCCAGCCGCCACCCGGGGGCTTGGGGTGGTGCCGTTCATTCAGGGCGGGAGCACGGGCAGGGCCCTCCAAGACACGGCGACCTTCAAAGGCCCCCCGCGCCAAAACACCCGGGCCCACGCTCCCGCTCACCAGTGCCCTCACCTCGGTCCGCCACTCCAGTCTCCACACGGCTGGCGAATAGGGCCTGCCGGCATCCTAGGGGCTAAACCTCACCCTAGGTCAGCCTCCGAGGGGCCCCTCCCAAGGGGCCTGGCGCCGCAACGCGGTGGACTGGGGACCCCCGAGCCCTATGCCCGGACTTACATGCCGCCCCGCCGCCACCTGGGCTGCTAGGGGCGCCGCCGGTCATTCAGGGAGGAGAATGGGCAGGGCCCGCCGAGTCCCCGGAGACATTCGAAGGCCCCCGGTGCCAAAACGCTTGGGCCCAGGCTCTTGCTCGCCAGCGCCCTCACCTCGGCCCGCCCCTCCGCTCCACGCACAGCGGGCGGATCCCGCCTGCCGGCCTCCCGGGTGCTAACCCTAACCCTAGGTCGGCCACCCAGGGGCCCCTCCCAAGGGTCCTGGTGCCGCTTCGCCGGGGATCGGGAACCTCAAGCCCCAGAGCCACACTCACCCTACCGCAACGCCGCCACCCGGGCCGCTAGGAGCACTGCGGGTCATTCAGGGCGAGAGAAGGGGCAGGGCCTTCCGAGCCCCCGGTGGCCTTCAAAGGCTCCCCGTGCCAAAACGCTGGTGCCCACGCTCCCGCTCCCCAACGCCCTCACCTCGGCCCCGCCCTCCGCTCCCTGGACAGTGGCCTGATCCCACCTGCCGGCCTCCTGGGGGCTAACCCTAACCCTAGGTCAGCCACCCAGGGGCCCCTCCCAAGGGTCCTGGTGCCGCTACACTGGGGATCAGGGACCCCAAGACCCAGAGCCAGACTCACCGTACCGCCACGTCGCCACCCGGGCTGCTAGTGGCGCCGCCCGTCATTCAGGGCGGGAGAAGGGACAGGGCCCTGGAGAAACCGGCGATATTTGAAGCCTCCTGCGCCAAAATGCAGGGGCCCATGCTCCCGCTCGCCAGCGCCTTTACCTCGGGCCGCCCACCTCTCACCGCCCAGCCAGAGGATTGGGCCTGCTGGCCTCCTGGGTGCTAACTCTAAACCTAGGTCCGCCCAAGAGGAGCCCCTCCCAAGAAGCCTGGCCCCACAACGCTGGGGATTGGGGATCCCCGAGCCGCAGCATGGACTCACCCTGCCGCTCCGCCGCCAAGGGAGCTGCTAAGGGCGCCTCTGGTTCTTCAGGGCAGGAGAACGGGCAGGGCCCTTTGAGCCATGGCAACAGTCGAAGGCCCAGGGCGCCAAAACGCTGGGGACCACGCTCCCGCTCTGCATCACCCTCAACTCGGCCCGCACCTCCGCTCTTCGCAGAGCCAGCGACTCGGGCCTGCCGGCCTCCTGGGAGCTCACCCTAACCCTAGGACAGCCCCTGAAGGTCCCTTCCTAAGGGGCCTGGCGTCGCAACGCCAGGGATTGGGGGCCCCCAAGCCCCAGCGCCGGATGCACGCTGCCACCCCAACCCACACAGGCCGCTAGGGGCGCCGCCATTCATTCAGGGTGGGAGAACTGGCAGGGCCCTCCGAACCCCTGCCGACCTTCGAAGGCGCACCGAACCAAAACGCTTGGGCCCAGGCTCATGTTCACCAGCACCCTCACCTCGGCCCAACTCTCCGCTCGACGCACAGGTGGTGTATCGGGCCTGCGGGGCTCCTGGAGGCTAACCCTAAGCATAGGTCGGCCACCGAGGGGCACTTCCCAAGGGGCCTGGCGTCGCAACGCTGGGGATGGGGACCCCGAGCTCATGTGCCGCACTCACCCTGCTGCCCTTCAGCCACCCGAGCCGCTAGAGGCCCCGCCGGTCAATCAGGGCAAGAGATCGGGCAGGGCCCTCCGAGCCCACGCTGACCTTTGAAGGCTCCCCGCGCAAAAACGTTGGCTCCCAGGATCCTGCTCGCCAGCGCCCTCACCTAGGCCCACCCCACCGCTTGCTTGAGAGCCGGTGGATAGGGCCTGCCGGGCTCCTGGCAGCTAACCAAAACCCTAGGTCGGCCCTGAGGGGACATCCCAAGCGGCCTGGCTCTGCAATGCTGGGGATTGGTGACTCAGAGCCCCAGAGCCGGACTCACCCTGCCGCACTGTCCCCACCTGGGCCGCTAGGGGCGCCGCGGGTCATAGAGGGCGAGAGAAGGGCAGGGCCTTCTGAGTCCCCGGTGACCTTCAAAGGCTCCCTGTGCCAAAACGCTGGTGCCCACGCTCCCGCTCCCCAGCGCCTTCACCTCGGGCCGCACCTCAGCTCGCCGCACAGTGTGCGGTTGGGCCTGACGGTCTCCTGGGGGCTAACCCTAACCCTAGGTCGGCCCCCCAGGGGCCCCTCCCAAGGGTTTTGGTGCCACTACGCCAGGGATCTGGAACCCCAAGCCCCAAAGCCAGACTCACCCTCCCACAACGCTGCCCCCCGGGCCGCGAGGGGCACCGCCGGTCATTCAGGGCGGGAGAACTGACAGGGCCCTGGAGAAACCGGCGACATTTGAAGCCTCCCACCCCAAAATGCAGGGGCCCACAATCCCGCACCCCAGCGCTTTTACCTCGGCCCGCCCACCTCTCACCGCCCAGCCAGAGGATCTGGCCTGCCGGCCTTATGGGGGCTAACTCTAACCCTGGGTTGGCCCACGAGGAGCCCCTCCCAAGGGGCCTGGCACCACAACGCCGGGGATTGGGGATCCCCGAACCGCAGCCTGGGATTCACCCTGCCGCCCCACTGCCAACGGAGCCGCTAGGGGCCTTGCTGGTTATTCATTGCAGGAGAAAGGGCAGGGCCCTCCGAGCCATGGCAACATTCAAAGGCCCAGGATGCCAAATCGCTGGGGCCCAGCTCCCGCTCGCCATCGCCCTCAACTCGGCCTGCATCTCCACTCCTCGCACAGCCGGCGGATCGGGCCTGCCGGCCTCCTGGGCGCTAACCCTAACCCTAGGACGGCCCCGAGGGTCGCTTCCTAAGGGGCCTGGCGCCGCAACGCCGGGGATTGGGAACCCCCAAGCCCCAGCGCTGGATGCACCCTGCCGCCCTGCCCCACACGTGCCGCTAGGGGCGCCGCCATTCATTCAGGGTGGGAGAACGGGCAGGGCCCTTCGAACCCCCGCCGACCTTCGAAGGCGCCCCGAACCAAAACGCTTGGGCCCGGGCTCATGTTCACCAGCACCCTCACCTCGGCCCAACTCTCCGCTCGACGCACAGGCGGTGTATCGGGCCTGCTGGCCTCCTGGGGGCTAACCCTAACTGTAGGTCGGCCACGGAGGGGCCCTTCCCAAGTGGCCTGGCGCCACAACGCCGGGAATGGGGACCCCAACCCAAGTGCCGGTCTCACCCTGCTGCCCTTCAGGCACCGGAGCCTCTAGGGGCCCCGCCGGTCATTCAGAGCGGGAGAACGGGCAGGTCCCTCCGAGCCCCCACTGACCTTCGAAGGCCCCCCGCACTAAAACGCTTGGGCTCATGCTCAGTCTCGCCAGCGCCCTCACCTCGGCCCAACCCTCCGCGTGCCGCACAGCCGCAGATCGGGTCCACCGGCCTCCTGGGGGCTAACCGCAACCCTAGATCGACCCCCGAGGGGCCCCTCCCAAGGGATCTGGCGCCGCAACGCTGGGGATTGGGGACCCCCGAGCCTCAGCACTGGACTCACCCTGCCACCCAGCCGCCACCCGGGGGCTTGGGGTGGTGCCGTTCATTCAGGGCGGGAGCACGGGCAGGGCCCTCCAAGACACGGCGACCTTCAAAGGCCCCCCGCGCCAAAACACCCGGGCCCACGCTCCCGCTCACCAGTGCCCTCACCTCGGTCCGCCACTCCAGTCTCCACACGGCTGGCGAATAGGGCCTGCCAGCATCCTAGGGGCTAAACCTCACCCTAGGTCAGCCTCCGAGGGGCCCCTCCCAAGGGGCCTGGCGCCGCAACGCGGTGGACTGGGGACCCCCGAGCCCTATGCCCGGACTTACATGCCGCCCCGCCGCCACCTGGGCTGCTAGGGGCGCCGCCGGTCATTCAGGGAGGAGAATGGGCAGGGCCCGCCGAGTCCCCGGAGACATTCGAAGGCCCCCGGTGCCAAAACGCTTGGGCCCAGGCTCTTGCTCGCCAGCGCCCTCACCTCGGCCCGCCCCTCCGCTCCACGCACAGCGGGCGGATCCCGCCTGCCGGCCTCCCGGGTGCTAACCCTAACCCTAGGTCGGCCACCCAGGGGCCCCTCCCAAGGGTCCTGGTGCCGCTTCGCCGGGGATCGGGAACCTCAAGCCCCAGAGCCACACTCACCCTACCGCAACGCCGCCACCCGGGCCGCTAGGAGCACTGCGGGTCATTCAGGGCGAGAGAAGGGGCAGGGCCTTCCGAGCCCCCGGTGGCCTTCAAAGGCTCCCCGTGCCAAAACGCTGGTGCCCACGCTCCCGCTCCCCAACGCCCTCACCTCGGCCCCGCCCTCCGCTCCCTGGACAGTGGCCTGATCCCACCTGCCGGCCTCCTGGGGGCTAACCCTAACCCTAGGTCAGCCACCCAGGGGCCCCTCCCAAGGGTCCTGGTGCCGCTACACTGGGGATCAGGGACCCCAAGACCCAGAGCCAGACTCACCCTGCCGCCACGTCGCCACCCGGGCTGCTAGTGGCGCCGCCCGTCATTCAGGGCGGGAGAAGGGACAGGGCCCTGGAGAAACCGGCGATATTTGAAGCCTCCTGCGCCAAAATGCAGGGGCCCATGCTCCCGATCGCCAGCGCCTTTACCTCGGGCCGCCCACCTCTCACCGCCCAGCCAGAGGATTGGGCCTGCTGGCCTCCTGGGTGCTAACTCTAAACCTAGGTCCGCCCAAGAGGAGCCCCTCCCAAGAAGCCTGGCCCCACAACGCTGGGGATTGGGGATCCCCGAGCCGCAGCATGGACTCACCCTGCCGCTCCGCCGCCAAGGGAGCTGCTAAGGGCGCCTCTGGTTCTTCAGGGCAGGAGAATGGGCAGGGCCCTTTGAGCCATGGCAACAGTCGAAGGCCCAGGGCGCCAAAACGCTGGGGACCACGCTCCCGCTCTGCATCACCCTCAACTCGGCCCGCACCTCCGCTCTTCGCAGAGCCAGCGACTCGGGCCTGCCGGCCTCCTGGGAGCTCACCCTAACCCTAGGACAGCCCCTGAAGGTCCCTTCCTAAGGGGCCTGGCGTCGCAACGCCAGGGATTGGGGGCCCCCAAGCCCCAGCGCCGGATGCACGCTGCCACCCCAACCCACACAGGCCGCTAGGGGCGCCGCCATTCATTCAGGGTGGGAGAACTGGCAGGGCCCTCCGAACCCCTGCCGACCTTCGAAGGCGCACCGAACCAAAACGCTTGGGCCCAGGCTCATGTTCACCAGCACCCTCACCTCGGCCCAACTCTCCGCTCGACGCACAGGTGGTGTATCGGGCCTGCGGGGCTCCTGGAGGCTAACCCTAACCATAGGTCGGCCACCGAGGGGCACTTCCCAAGGGGCCTGGCGTCGCAACGCTGGGGATGGGGACCCCGAGCTCATGTGCCGCACTCACCCTGCTGCCCTTCAGCCACCCGAGCCGCTAGAGGCCCCGCCGGTCAATCAGGGCAAGAGATCGGGCAGGGCCCTCCGAGCCCACGCTGACCTTTGAAGGCTCCCCGCGCAAAAACGTTGGCTCCCAGGATCCTGCTCGCCAGCGCCCTCACCTAGGCCCACCCCACCGCTTGCTTGAGAGCCGGTGGATAGGGCCTGCCGGGCTCCTGGCAGCTAACCAAAACCCTAGGTCGGCCCTGAGGGGACATCCCAAGCGGCCTGGCTCTGCAATGCTGGGGATTGGTGACTCAGAGCCCCAGAGCCGGACTCACCCTGCCGCACTGTCCCCACCTGGGCCGCTAGGGGCGCCGCGGGTCATAGAGGGCGAGAGAAGGGCAGGGCCTTCTGAGTCCCCGGTGACCTTCAAAGGCTCCCTGTGCCAAAACGCTGGTGCCCACGCTCCCGCTCCCCAGCGCCTTCACCTCGGGCCGCACCTCAGCTCGCCGCACAGTGTGCGGTTGGGCCTGACGGTCTCCTGGGGGCTAACCCTAACCCTAGGTCGGCCCCCCAGGGGCCCCTCCCAAGGGTTTTGGTGCCACTACGCCAGGGATCTGGAACCCCAAGCCCCAAAGCCAGACTCACCCTCCCACAACGCTGCCCCCCGGGCCGCGAGGGGCACCGCCGGTCATTCAGGGCGGGAGAACTGACAGGGCCCTGGAGAAACCGGCGACATTTGAAGCCTCCCACCCCAAAATGCAGGGGCCCACAATCCCGCACCCCAGCGCTTTTACCTCGGCCCGCCCACCTCTCACCGCCCAGCCAGAGGATCTGGCCTGCCGGCCTTATGGGGGCTAACTCTAACCCTGGGTTGGCCCACAAGGAGCCCCTCCCAAGGGGCCTGGCACCACAACGCCGGGGATTGGGGATCCCCGAACCGCAGCCTGGGATTCACCCTGCCGCCCCACTGCCAACGGAGCCGCTAGGGGCCTTGCTGGTTATTCATTGCAGGAGAAAGGGCAGGGCCCTCCGAGCCATGGCAACATTCAAAGGCCCAGGATGCCAAATCGCTGGGGCCCAGCTCCCGCTCGCCATCGCCCTCAACTCGGCCTGCATCTCCACTCCTCGCACAGCCGGCGGATCGGGCCTGCCGGCCTCCTGGGCGCTAACCCTAACCCTAGGACGGCCCCGAGGGTCGCTTCCTAAGGGGCCTGGCGCCGCAACGCCGGGGATTGGGAACCCCCAAGCCCCAGCGCTGGATGCACCCTGCCGCCCTGCCCCACACGTGCCGCTAGGGGCGCCGCCATTCATTCAGGGTGGGAGAACGGGCAGGGCCCTTCGAACCCCCGCCGACCTTCGAAGGCGCCCCGAACCAAAACGCTTGGGCACGGGCTCATGTTCACCAGCACCCTCACCTCGGCCCAACTCTCCGCTCGACGCACAGGCGGTGTATCGGGCCTGCTGGCCTCCTGGGGGCTAACCCTAACTGTAGGTCGGCCACGGAGGGGCCCTTCCCAAGTGGCCTGGCGCCACAACGCCGGGAATGGGGACCCCAACCCAAGTGCCGGTCTCACCCTGCTGCCCTTCAGGCACCGGAGCCTCTAGGGGCCCCGCTGGTCATTCAGAGCGGGAGAACGGGCAGGTCCCTCCGAGCCCCCACTGACCTTCGAAGGCCCCCCGCACTAAAACGCTTGGGCTCATGCTCAGTCTCGCCAGCGCCCTCACCTCGGCCCAACCCTCCGCGTGCCGCACAGCCGCAGATCGGGTCCACCGGCCTCCTGGGGGCTAACCGCAACCCTAGATCGACCCCCGAGGGGCCCCTCCCAAGGGATCTGGCGCCGCAACGCTGGGGATTGGGGACCCCCGAGCCTCAGCACTGGACTCACCCTGCCACCCAGCCGCCACCCGGGGGCTTGGGGTGGTGCCGTTCATTCAGGGCGGGAGCACGGGCAGGGCCCTCCAAGACACGGCGACCTTCAAAGGCCCCCCGCGCCAAAACACCCGGGCCCACGCTCCCGCTCACCAGTGCCCTCACCTCGGTCCGCCACTCCAGTCTCCACACGGCTGGCGAATAGGGCCTGCCGGCATCCTAGGGGCTAAACCTAACCCTAGGTCAGCCTCCGAGGGGCCCCTCCCAAGGGGCCTGGCGCCGCAACGCGGTGGACTGGGGACCCCCGAGCCCTATGCCCGGACTTACATGCCGCCCCGCCGCCACCTGGGCTGCTAGGGGCGCCGCCGGTCATTCAGGGAGGAGAATGGGCAGGGCCCGCCGAGTCCCCGGAGACATTCGAAGGCCCCCGGTGCCAAAACGCTTGGGCCCAGGCTCTTGCTCGCCAGCGCCCTCACCTCGGCCCGCCCCTCCGCTCCACGCACAGCGGGCGGATCCCGCCTGCCGGCCTCCCGGGTGCTAACCCTAACCCTAGGTCGGCCACCCAGGGGCCCCTCCCAAGGGTCCTGGTGCCGCTTCGCCGGGGATCGGGAACCTCAAGCCCCAGAGCCACACTCACCCTACCGCAACGCCGCCACCCGGGCCGCTAGGAGCACTGCGGGTCATTCAGGGCGAGAGAAGGGGCAGGGCCTTCCGAGCCCCCGGTGGCCTTCAAAGGCTCCCCGTGCCAAAACGCTGGTGCCCACGCTCCCGCTCCCCAACGCCCTCACCTCGGCCCCGCCCTCCGCTCCCTGGACAGTGGCCTGATCCCACCTGCCGGCCTCCTGGGGGCTAACCCTAACCCTAGGTCAGCCACCCAGGGGCCCCTCCCAAGGGTCCTGGTGCCGCTACACTGGGGATCAGGGACCCCAAGGCCCAGACCCAGACTCACCGTACCGCCACGTCGCCACCCGGGCTGCTAGTGGCGCCGCCCGTCATTCAGGGCGGGAGAAGGGACAGGGCCCTGGAGAAACCGGCGATATTTGAAGCCTCCTGCGCCAAAATGCAGGGGCCCATGCTCCCGATCGCCAGCGCCTTTACCTCGGGCCGCCCACCTCTCACCGCCCAGCCAGAGGATTGGGCCTGCTGGCCTCCTGGGTGCTAACTCTAAACCTAGGTCCGCCCAAGAGGAGCCCCTCCCAAGAAGCCTGGCCCCACAACGCTGGGGATTGGGGATCCCCGAGCCGCAGCATGGACTCACCCTGCCGCTCCGCCGCCAAGGGAGCTGCTAAGGGCGCCTCTGGTTCTTCAGGGCAGGAGAATGGGCAGGGCCCTTTGAGCCATGGCAACAGTCGAAGGCCCAGGGCGCCAAAACGCTGGGGACCACGCTCCCGCTCTGCATCACCCTCAACTCGGCCCGCACCTCCGCTCTTCGCAGAGCCAGCGACTCGGGCCTGCCGGCCTCCTGGGAGCTCACCCTAACCCTAGGACAGCCCCTGAAGGTCCCTTCCTAAGGGGCCTGGCGTCGCAACGCCAGGGATTGGGGGCCCCCAAGCCCCAGCGCCGGATGCACGCTGCCACCCCAACCCACACAGGCCGCTAGGGGCGCCGCCATTCATTCAGGGTGGGAGAACTGGCAGGGCCCTCCGAACCCCTGCCGACCTTCGAAGGCGCACCGAACCAAAACGCTTGGGCCCAGGCTCATGTTCACCAGCACCCTCACCTCGGCCCAACTCTCCGCTCGACGCACAGGTGGTGTATCGGGCCTGCGGGGCTCCTGGAGGCTAACCCTAACCATAGGTCGGCCACCGAGGGGCACTTCCCAAGGGGCCTGGCGTCGCAACGCTGGGGATGGGGACCCCGAGCTCATGTGCCGCACTCACCCTGCTGCCCTTCAGCCACCCGAGCCGCTAGAGGCCCCGCCGGTCAATCAGGGCAAGAGATCGGGCAGGGCCCTCCGAGCCCACGCTGACCTTTGAAGGCTCCCCGCGCAAAAACGTTGGCTCCCAGGATCCTGCTCGCCAGCGCCCTCACCTAGGCCCACCCCACCGCTTGCTTGAGAGCCGGTGGATAGGGCCTGCCGGGCTCCTGGCAGCTAACCAAAACCCTAGGTCGGCCCTGAGGGGACATCCCAAGCGGCCTGGCTCTGCAATGCTGGGGATTGGTGACTCAGAGCCCCAGAGCCGGACTCACCCTGCCGCACTGTCCCCACCTGGGCCGCTAGGGGCGCCGCGGGTCATAGAGGGCGAGAGAAGGGCAGGGCCTTCTGAGTCCCCGGTGACCTTCAAAGGCTCCCTGTGCCAAAACGCTGGTGCCCACGCTCCCGCTCCCCAGCGCCTTCACCTCGGGCCGCACCTCAGCTCGCCGCACAGTGTGCGGTTGGGCCTGACGGTCTCCTGGGGGCTAACCCTAACCCTAGGTCGGCCCCCCAGGGGCCCCTCCCAAGGGTTTTGGTGCCACTACGCCAGGGATCTGGAACCCCAAGCCCCAAAGCCAGACTCACCCTCCCACAACGCTGCCCCCCGGGCCGCGAGGGGCACCGCCGGTCATTCAGGGCGGGAGAACTGACAGGGCCCTGGAGAAACCGGCGACATTTGAAGCCTCCCACCCCAAAATGCAGGGGCCCACAATCCCGCACCCCAGCGCTTTTACCTCGGCCCGCCCACCTCTCACCGCCCAGCCAGAGGATCTGGCCTGCCGGCCTTATGGGGGCTAACTCTAACCCTGGGTTGGCCCACAAGGAGCCCCTCCCAAGGGGCCTGGCACCACAACGCCGGGGATTGGGGATCCCCGAACCGCAGCCTGGGATTCACCCTGCCGCCCCACTGCCAACGGAGCCGCTAGGGGCCTTGCTGGTTATTCATTGCAGGAGAAAGGGCAGGGCCCTCCGAGCCATGGCAACATTCAAAGGCCCAGGATGCCAAATCGCTGGGGCCCAGCTCCCGCTCGCCATCGCCCTCAACTCGGCCTGCATCTCCACTCCTCGCACAGCCGGCGGATCGGGCCTGCCGGCCTCCTGGGCGCTAACCCTAACCCTAGGACGGCCCCGAGGGTCGCTTCCTAAGGGGCCTGGCGCCGCAACGCCGGGGATTGGGAACCCCCAAGCCCCAGCGCTGGATGCACCCTGCCGCCCTGCCCCACACGTGCCGCTAGGGGCGCCGCCATTCATTCAGGGTGGGAGAACGGGCAGGGCCCTTCGAACCCCCGCCGACCTTCGAAGGCGCCCCGAACCAAAACGCTTGGGCACGGGCTCATGTTCACCAGCACCCTCACCTCGGCCCAACTCTCCGCTCGACGCACAGGCGGTGTATCGGGCCTGCTGGCCTCCTGGGGGCTAACCCTAACTGTAGGTCGGCCACGGAGGGGCCCTTCCCAAGTGGCCTGGCGCCACAACGCCGGGAATGGGGACCCCAACCCAAGTGCCGGTCTCACCCTGCTGCCCTTCAGGCACCGGAGCCTCTAGGGGCCCCGCTGGTCATTCAGAGCGGGAGAACGGGCAGGTCCCTCCGAGCCCCCACTGACCTTCGAAGGCCCCCCGCACTAAAACGCTTGGGCTCATGCTCAGTCTCGCCAGCGCCCTCACCTCGGCCCAACCCTCCGCGTGCCGCACAGCCGCAGATCGGGTCCACCGGCCTCCTGGGGGCTAACCGCAACCCTAGATCGACCCCCGAGGGGCCCCTCCCAAGGGATCTGGCGCCGCAACGCTGGGGATTGGGGACCCCCGAGCCTCAGCACTGGACTCACCCTGCCACCCAGCCGCCACCCGGGGGCTTGGGGTGGTGCCGTTCATTCAGGGCGGGAGCACGGGCAGGGCCCTCCAAGACACGGCGACCTTCAAAGGCCCCCCGCGCCAAAACACCCGGGCCCACGCTCCCGCTCACCAGTGCCCTCACCTCGGTCCGCCACTCCAGTCTCCACACGGCTGGCGAATAGGGCCTGCCGGCATCCTAGGGGCTAAACCTAACCCTAGGTCAGCCTCCGAGGGGCCCCTCCCAAGGGGCCTGGCGCCGCAACGCGGTGGACTGGGGACCCCCGAGCCCTATGCCCGGACTTACATGCTGCCCCGCCGCCACCTGGGCTGCTAGGGGCGCCGCCGGTCATTCAGGGAGGAGAATGGGCAGGGCCGGCCGAGTCCCCGGAGACATTCGAAGGCCCCCGGTGCCAAAACGCTTGGGCCCAGGCTCTTGCTCGCCAGCGCCCTCACCTCGGCCCGCCCCTCCGCTCCACGCACAGCGGGCGGATCCCGCCTGCCGGCCTCCCGGGTGCTAACCCTAACCCTAGGTCGGCCACCCAGGGGCCCCTCCCAAGGGTCCTGGTGCCGCTTCGCCGGGGATCGGGAACCTCAAGCCCCAGAGCCACACTCACCCTACCGCAACGCCGCCACCCGGGCCGCTAGGAGCACTGCGGGTCATTCAGGGCGAGAGAAGGGGCAGGGCCTTCCGAGCCCCCGGTGGCCTTCAAAGGCTCCCCTTGCCAAAACGCTGGTGCCCACGCTCCCGCTCCCCAACGCCCTCACCTCGGCCCCGCCCTCCGCTCCCCGGACAGTGGCCGGATCCCACCTGCCGGCCTCCTGGGGGCTAACCCTAACCCTAGGTCAGCCACCCAGGGGCCCCTCCCAAGTGTCCTGGTGCCGCTACACTGGGGATCAGGGACCCCAAGACCCAGAGCCAGACTCACCCTGCCGCCACGTCGCCACCCGGGCTGCTAGTGGCGCCGCCCGTCATTCAGGGCGGGAGAAGGGACAGTGTCCTGGAGAAACCGGCAATATTTGAAGCCTCCTGCGCCAAAATGCAGGGGCCCACGCTCCCGATCGCCAGCGCCTTTACCTCGGGCCGCCCACCTCTCACCGCCCAGCCAGAGGATTGGGCCTGCTGGCCTCCTGGGTGCTAACTCTAAACCTAGGTCCGCCCAAGAGGAGCCCCTCCCAAGAAGCCTGGCCCCACAACGCTGGGGATTGGGGATCCACGAGCCGCAGCATGGACTCACCCTGCCGCTCCACCGCCAAGGGAGCTGCTAAGGGCGCCGCTGGTTCTTCAGGGCAGGAGAACGGGCAGGGCCCTTTGAGCCATGGCAACAGTCGAAGGCCCAGGGCGTCAAAACGCTGGGGACCACGCTCCCGCTCTGCATCACCCTCAACTCGGCCCGCACCTCCGCTCTTCGCAGAGCCAGCGACTCGGGCCTGCCGGCCTCCTGGGAGCTCACCCTAACCCTAGGACAGCCCCTAAGGTCCCTTCCTAAGGGGCCTGGCGCCGCAACGCCAGGGATTGGGGGCCCCCAAGCCCCAGTGCCGGATGCACGCTGCCACCCCAACCCACACAGGCCGCTAGGGGCGCCGCCATTCATTCAGGGTGGGAGAACTGGCAGGGCCCTCCGAACCCCTGCCGACCTTCAGAGGCGCACCGAACCAAAACGCTTGGGCCCAGGCTCATGTTCACCAGCACCCTCACCTCGGCCCAACTCTCCGCTCGACGCACAGGTGGTGTATCGGGCCTGCGGGGCTCCTGGAGGCTAACCCTAACCATAGGTCGGCCACCGAGGGGTACTTCCCAAGGGGCCTGGCGTCGCAACGCTGGGGATGGGGACCCCGAGCTCATGTGCCGCACTCACCCTGCTGCCCTTCAGCCACCCGAGCCGCTAGAGGCCCCGCCGGTCAATCAGGGCAAGAGATCGGGCAGGGCCCTCCGAGCCCACGCTGACCTTTGAAGGCTCCCCGCGCAAAAACGTTGGCTCCCAGGATCCTGCTCGCCAGCGCCCTCACCTAGGCCCACCCCACCGCTTGCTTGAGAGCCGGTGGATAGGGCCTGCCGGGCTCCTGGCAGCTAACCAAAACCCTAGGTCGGCCCTGAGGGGACATCCCAAGCGGCCTGGCTCTGCAATGCTGGGGATTGGTGACTCAGAGCCCCAGAGCCGGACTCACCCTGCCGCACTGTCCCCACCTGGGCCGCTAGGGGCGCCGCGGGTCATAGAGGGCGAGAGAAGGGCAGGGCCTTCTGAGTCCCCGGTGACCTTCAAAGGCTCCCTGTGCCAAAACACTGGTGCCCACGCTCCCGCTCCCCAGCGCCTTCACCTCGGGCCGCACCTCAGCTCGCCGCACAGTGTGCGGTTGGGCCTGACGGTCTCCTGGGGGCTAACCCTAACCCTAGGTCGGCCCCCCAGGGGCCCCTCCCAAGGATTTTGGTGCCACTACGCCAGGGATCTGGAACCCCAAGCCCCAAAGCCAGACTCACCCTCCCACAACGCTGCCCCCCGGGCCGCGAGGGGCGCCGCCGGTCATTCAGGGCGGGAGAACTGACAGGGCCCTGGAGAAACCGGCGACATTTGAAGCCTCCCACCCCAAAATGCAGGGGCCCACAATCCCGCACCCCAGTGCCTTTACCTCGGCCCGCCCACCTCTCACCGCCCAGCCAGAGGATCTGGCCTGCTGGCCTTATGGGGGCTAACTCTAACCCTGGGTCGGCCCACGAGGAGCCCCTCCCAAGGGGCCTGGCACCACAACGCCGGGGATTGGGGATCCCCGAGCCGCAGCCTGGGATTCACCCTGCCGCCCCACTGCCAACGGAGCCGCTAGGGGCCTTGCTGATTCTTCCGGGCAGGAGAAAGGGCAGGGCCCTCCGTGCCATGGCAGCATTCAAAGGCCCAGGACGCCAAAACGCTGGGGCCCAGCTCCCGCTCGCCATCGCCCTCAACTCGGCCTGCATCTCCACTCTTCGCACAGCCGGCGGATCGGGCCTGCCGGCCTCCTGGGCGCTAACCCTAACCCTAGGACGGCCCCGAGGGTCGCTTCCTAAGGGGCCTGGCGCCGCAACGCCAGGGATTGGGAACCCCCAAGCCCCAGCGCTGGATGCACCCTGCCGCCCTGCCCCACACGTGCCGCTAGGGGCGCCGCCATTCATTCAGGGTGGGAGAACGGGCAGGGCCCTTCGAACCCCCGCCGACCTTCGAAGGCGCCCCGAACCAAAACGCTTGGGCCCGGGCTCATGTTCACCAGCACCCTCACCTCGGCCCAACTCTCCGCTCGACGCACAGGCGGTGTATCGGGCCTGCTGGCCTCCTGGGGGCTAACCCTAACTGTAGGTAGGCCACGGAGGGGCCCTTCCCAAGTGGCCTGGCGCCACAACGCCGGGAATGGGGACCCCAACCCAAGTGCCGGTCTCACCCTGCTGCCCTTCAGGCACCGGAGCCTCTCGGGGCCCCGCCGGTCATTCAGAGCGGGAGAACGGGCAGGTCCCTCCGAGCCCCCACTGACCTTCGAAGGCCCCCCGCACTAAAACGCTTGGGCTCATGCTCAGTCTCGCCAGCGCCCTCACCTCGGCCCAACCCTCCGCGTGCCGCACAGCCGCTGATCGGGTCCACCGGCCTCCTGGGGGCTAACCGCAACCCTAGATCGACCCCCGAGGGGCCCCTCCCAAGGGATCTGGCGCCGCAACGCTGGGGATTGGGGACCCCCGAGCCTCAGCACTGGACTCACCCTGCCACCCAGCCGCCACCCGGGGGCTTGGGGTGGTGCCGTTCATTCAGGGCGGGAGCACGGGCAGGGCCCTCCAAGACACGGCGACCTTCAAAGGCCCCCCGCGCCAAAACACCCGGGCCCACGCTCCCGCTCACCAGTGCCCTCACCTCGGTCCGCCACTCCAGTCTCCACACGGCTGGCGAATAGGGCCTGCCGGCATCCTAGGGGCTAAACCTAACCCTAGGTCAGCCTCCGAGGGGCCCCTCCCAAGGGGCCTGGCGCCGCAACGCGGTGGACTGGGGACCCCCGAGCCCTATGCCCGGACTTACATGCTGCCCCGCCGCCACCTGGGCTGCTAGGGGCGCCGCCGGTCATTCAGGGAGGAGAATGGGCAGGGCCGGCCGAGTCCCCGGAGACATTCGAAGGCCCCCGGTGCCAAAACGCTTGGGCCCAGGCTCTTGCTCGCCAGCGCCCTCACCTCGGCCCGCCCCTCCGCTCCACGCACAGCGGGCGGATCCCGCCTGCCGGCCTCCCGGGTGCTAACCCTAACCCTAGGTCGGCCACCCAGGGGCCCCTCCCAAGGGTCCTGGTGCCGCTTCGCCGGGGATCGGGAACCTCAAGCCCCAGAGCCACACTCACCCTACCGCAACGCCGCCACCCGGGCCGCTAGGAGCACTGCGGGTCATTCAGGGCGAGAGAAGGGGCAGGGCCTTCCGAGCCCCCGGTGGCCTTCAAAGGCTCCCCTTGCCAAAACGCTGGTGCCCACGCTCCCGCTCCCCAACGCCCTCACCTCGGCCCCGCCCTCCGCTCCCCGGACAGTGGCCGGATCCCACCTGCCGGCCTCCTGGGGGCTAACCCTAACCCTAGGTCAGCCACCCAGGGGCCCCTCCCAAGTGTCCTGGTGCCGCTACACTGGGGATCAGGGACCCCAAGACCCAGAGCCAGACTCACCCTGCCGCCACGTCGCCACCCGGGCTGCTAGTGGCGCCGCCCGTCATTCAGGGCGGGAGAAGGGACAGTGTCCTGGAGAAACCGGCAATATTTGAAGCCTCCTGCGCCAAAATGCAGGGGCCCACGCTCCCGATCGCCAGCGCCTTTACCTCGGGCCGCCCACCTCTCGCCGCCCAGCCAGAGGATTGGGCCTGCTGGCCTCCTGGGTGCTAACTCTAAACCTAGGTCCGCCGAAGAGGAGCCCCTCCCAAGAAGCCTGGCCCCACAACGCTGGGGATTGGGGATCCACGAGCCGCAGCATGGACTCACCCTGCCGCTCCACCGCCAAGGGAGCTGCTAAGGGCGCCGCTGGTTCTTCAGGGCAGGAGAACGGGCAGGGCCCTTTGAGCCATGGCAACAGTCGAAGGCCCAGGGCGTCAAAACGCTGGGGACCACGCTCCCGCTCTGCATCACCCTCAACTCGGCCCGCACCTCCGCTCTTCGCAGAGCCAGCGACTCGGGCCTGCCGCCTCCTGGGAGCTCACCCTAACCCTAGGACAGCCCCTAAGGTCCCTTCCTAAGGGGCCTGGCGCCGCAACGCCAGGGATTGGGGGCCCCCAAGCCCCAGTGCCGGATGCACGCTGCCACCCCAACCCACACAGGCCGCTAGGGGCGCCGCCATTCATTCAGGGTGGGAGAACTGGCAGGGCCCTCCGAACCCCTGCCGACCTTCAGAGGCGCACCGAACCAAAACGCTTGGGCCCAGGCTCATGTTCACCAGCACCCTCACCTCGGCCCAACTCTCCGCTCGACGCACAGGTGGTGTATCGGGCCTGCGGGGCTCCTGGAGGCTAACCCTAACCATAGGTCGGCCACCGAGGGGTACTTCCCAAGGGGCCTGGCGTCGCAGCGCTGGGGATGGGGACCCCGAGCTCATGTGCCGCACTCACCCTGCTGCCCTTCAGCCACCCGAGCCGCTAGAGGCCGCGCCGGTCAATCAGGGCAAGAGATCGGGCAGGGCCCTCCGAGCCCACGCTGACCTTTGAAGGCTCCCCGCGCAAAAACGTTGGCTCCCAGGATCCTGCTTGCCAGCGCCCTCACCTAGGCCCACCCCACCGCTTGCTTGAGAGCCGGTGGATAGGGCCTGCCAGGCTCCTGGCAGCTAACCAAAACTCTAGGTCGGCCCTGAGGGGACATCCCAAGCGGCCTGGCTCTGCAATGCTGGGGATTGGTGACTCAGAGCCCCAGAGCCGGACTCACCCTGCCGCACTGTCCCCACCTGGGCCGCTAGGGGCGCCGCGGGTCATAGAGGGCGAGAGAAGGGCAGGGCCTTCTGAGTCCCCGGTGACCTTCAAAGGCTCCCCGTGCCAAAACGCTGGTGCCCACGCTCCCGCTCCCCAGCGCCTTCACCTCCGGCCGCACCTCAGCTCGCCGCACAGTGTGCGGTTGGGCCTGACGGTCTCCTGGGGGTTAACCCTAACCCTAGGTCGGCCCCCCAGGGGCTCCTCCCAAGGGTTTTGGTGCCACTACGCCAGGGATCTGGAACCCCAAGCCCCAAAGCCAGACTCACCCTCCCACAACGCTGCCACCCGGGCCGCTAGGGGCGCCGCCGGTCATTCAGGGCGGGAGAAGGGACAGGGCCCTGGAGGAACCGGAAATATTTGAAGCCTCCAGTGCCAAAATGCAGGGGCCCACAATCTTGCTCCCCATCGCCCTCACCTCAGCCCACTCCTCCGCTCGCCCCACAGCCATCTTATTGGGCCTGACGGCCTCCTGGGGGCTAACCCTTACCCCAGGTCGGCCCCCGAAGGGCACTCCCAAAGGGCCTGGCGCCACGATGCTGGAGATTGAGGACCCCCAAGCCCCAATGATGTACTCAACCTGCCCCTCCGCCGCCACCCGGGCCACTTGGGGCGCCACCGGTCATTCAGGGTGGGGGAACGCGCAGGGCCCTCCGAGCCCCCAGCGACATTTATAGGTCCCCTGTGCCAAAACGCTGAAGCCCATGCTCCCGCTCTACAGCGCTCTCACCTCAACCCACCCCCGCTCTAGCCACACAGCTGGTGGATCTGGCCTCCCGGGCTCCTCAGGGCTAATTGTAACCCTAGATGGGCCCCAGAGTGGCCCCTCCCAATAGGCTTTTTGCCACAACGGCAGGGATTGGGGACCCGCAAGGCCCAGCGCCGGGCCACCCTGCCGCCCTGCCGCCACGCGGGCCTCTAGGAGCGACTCCGGGCATTCAGGGCGGGATAACCGGCAGGGCCCTCTGAGCCTCCGGTGAAATAAGAAGGCCCCCCACGCCAAAACACTGGGTACCACGCTACTGCTCAACTGCGCCCTACCACGGTCAATCCCTCCTCCGCTCACTGCACAGCCTGCGGATCCGGACTGCTGGCCTCCTGGGGGTTAACCTAACCCTAGGACAGTCCCAGAGGGGCCCCTCCCAAGGGGCCTGGCGCCGCAACGCTGGGGATTGGGAAACCCAAGCACCAGTGCAGGACTGACCGTGCCACCCCGCTGCCACCCGGGGAGCTAGGGGCGTCGCCGGTCCTTCATGGCGGGAGAAGGAGCAGGGCCCTCCGAGCCCCCTGCGACATTTGAAAGCCCACCGAGCCAAAATGTTGGGGCCCACGCTTCCGTTCGCCAGCGACCTCACCTTGGTCCACCCCCCCATTCACCACAGAGCCGGTGGATTGAGCCTGCCGGCCTCCTGGGGGATAACCCTAACCCTAGGTCGGCCCCCAAGGTGCCCCTCCCAAAGGGACTGCCGCCGAACGCCAGGGATTGGAGACCCCCGAGTCGCAACGCTGGACTCACCGTTCCGCCCCGACCACACCCGGGCCACTAGGGTACCGCCAGTCATTCAGGGCGGGAGAACCGGCAGGGCCATCCAATCCCCAGGCGACCTTCCAAGGCCCCCGCGCCAAACTGCATGGGCCCACGCCCCAGCTCGCCAGCGCCCTCACCTTGGCCTGGCCCTCCGCTACTGCACAGCTGGCGGATCATGTCTACCGGTCTCCTGGGTGCTAACAGTAACCCTAGGACGGCCCCAGGGGCCCCTCCCAAGGGCCCTTGCGCTGCAACGCATGGCATTGGGGACCCCCAAACCGCAGTGCCAGACTCACACTGCCACCCCGCCACGACCCAGGCCGCTAGGGGCGCCGCCGGTCATTCAGGGCGGGAGAATGGGCAGGGCCCTCCGAGCCAGGAGTGGTGTTCAAAGGTCCCCTGCGCCAAAACGCGGGATACCATACTCCAGCTCGCCAGCACCCTCAATCGTCCCACTCCTCCACTCGCCGCACAGCCGGCGCATCGGTCCTGCTGGCCTACTGGGGTCTAACCCTAACCCTAAACCCTAAGCCCTAACCTTAAACCCTAAACCTTAACCCCTAATCCTAACCCTAACCCCTAACACTTACCCTAACCCTAACCCTACCCTAAACCTAACCCTAAACCCTAATCCTTAAACCCTAAACCCTAACATTAACACTAAACCCTAAACCCTAACCCCTAACCCTAATCCCGAAACCCTAAACACTAAACCCTAACCTTAACCACTAACCCCAAAACCTAACCCTAAACCCTAACCCAACCCCGACCCCTACCATACCCCTAACCCTACCCCTAACCCTACCCCTTCAGCTAACCCTACCCCTAAACCGTAACCTAAACCTAACCCTAACCCGTACCCTAACCCTAACCCTAACCTATACCCTAACCCTAACCGAAACCCTAACACGTACTCTAACCCGTACCCTAACCCTAACCCTAAACTATACCCTAACCCGTAATTTAAACCATACCCTAAACCTAACCGTAACCCTAACAAGTACCCTAACCCATACCCTTACTTTAACACTAAACCCTAAACCCTGACCCTAACCCATATCCTAACTCGTACCATGACCCATACCCTAACCCTACCTGTACCCTAACCCTAACCAGTACCCTTACCTTAACCTTAACCCATACCCTTACCTTAACGTTAACCCATACCCTAACCCGTACCCTAACCCATACCCTAACCCGTACCCTATCTCTAACCCGGACCCTAACCCATAGCCTAACCCATACCTAACCCTAACCTGTACCCTAACCCGTACCCTAACCCATACCCTAACCCTAAACCGTACCCAATCCCTATCCCTAACCCGTTCCCTAACCCGTACCCTAACCATAACCCGTACCCTAAGCCGTACCCAAATCCGTACGCAAACACTTACCCTAAACCGTACCCTAACCCGTACCCTAAACCGTACCCTAATGCGTACACTAACCCATACCCTAACCCTGACCCGTACCCTAAACCTAACCCGTACTCCAACCCAAACCCTAACCCTAAACCCAAACCCTAAACCCTAACCCGTACCCTAAACCCTAATCTGTACCCTAACCCATAACCTCTAACCTGTAACCCCTAAACCCAACCCTAACCCGTACCCTCTCCTTACCCTAACCCTAACCCCTACCCTCACCCATACCCTAACCGTAACCCATACCCTAACCTTAACCCATACCCTAATCCGTACCCTAACCCTGGGGATTGGGTACACCTGAGCCCCACCACGGGACTAAGCCTGCCACCCCTCATGAAACCATGCCCCTTGGGGTGCCGCAGAGCATCCTGTGCAGAAGAACTGGTAGGGCCCCCCTGAGCCACCAGCGATCCTCGGCAGCCCCCTACACCCCAACCCTGAGGCCCATGCTCATCCCGCCCCACGCCTTCCCTTCAGCTTGCCACCGACCTCGACGCAGAGCCGGCAGATCAGGCCTGCCAGGTTCCTGAGGCCTAGACCTGACCCTAGGTCCGCTGGGTAGGGCCCCTCCCCTGGGGCCCAGTGCCGCAGCACCAGGGCCTGGGGACACCTGAGCCCCACTGCAGGACAAAGCCTGCCAGCCCGCAGGAAACCGTGCCCCTTGGGAGGCTGTAGAGCATTCAGGGCGGGAGAACCAGGAGGGCCCCCAGAGCCCCCGGCGAACTTCGGCGATCCCTAAACCCACCATTGAAGCCCATGCTCACCCCATCCCGCACCCTCACCTCAGGCCGCAGCGGAGCTCGCCACATACTGGGCAGATCTGGCCTGCGGGGTTCCTGGGCCCCAACCCTAACCCTAGTTCATCTGTGGAGGGGCCCCTCCCCAGGAGCCTGGAGCTGCAGCCGCGGGGATTCGGGACACCTGAGCCCCACAGCAGGACTCAGTCTGCCACCCCGCAGGAAACCGTGTGCCCTGGGAGGCCATAGAGCATTCAGGGCAGGAGAACCAGTAGGGCCTTCCTGAGACACCAGCGAACTTCGGTGGCCTCCCGCACCCCAACCCTGAGGCCCACGCTCACCCTCCCCCACACCCTCACCTCAGCCCCTGTAACTAGCCATACAGCCAGCAGATCGGGCCTGCGGGGCTCCTGGGCCTAAACCTAGCCCTAGGTCGGCTGTGGGTGTGGGGGCCTCCCCAGGAGCCTTACACCGCAGCCCGGGGGAATTGGGATACCTGTGCCCCACTGCAGGACTCAGCTTGCCACCTGACAGGAAACCGTGCCCCTTGGGGCTCTACGGAGCCTACAGGGCACGAGAACTTGGGGAGGCCCCCGGAGCCCATCCCCATCCTTTGGCAGCCTCCCATGCCCCAACCCTGAGGCCCATTCTCACCCTCCCCCATGGCCTCCTCTCAGCCCTCCACAGAGCTCGCCGCACAGCTTGCAGATAGTCCCTGCCGGGCTCCTGGACCCTAACCCTTACCCTAGGTTGGCCACAGAGGGGCCCCTCCCCAGGGCCCTGGCACCCCACTACGGGGGATTGGGGACATCGAAGCCCCACTGTAGGACTCAGCCTGCAGCCCACAGGAAACTGTACCGTTTGGGGGCACAACAGAGCATTCAGGGCAAGAGAATTGGGGCACCCCCTGAGAGCCCCTTCTGGTGAACCCCGACTTTTGTGGGCCCTTCCAGATGAAACCCCAAGGCTCACACTCACCCGCCCTTGTGCCCTCATCTCACTCAGCCTGGGAGTTCTCTGAGCACTGGGCAGTTCGGACCTGCTGTCTCTTGAGGCCTAACCTAACCCTGGGTCTTCTGCTGAGGGTCCCTCCCCGTTAACCTGCCTCCAAGGCACCAGGCATTGGGCTCACCTCTGCAAGACTAGAGGACTCAGCCTGCCCCACAGCAGGAAACTGTCCATTTGGGGCTGCAGCAAGGATTCATAGGAAAATCGGAGGGCCCCCCTCAGCCCATCCCAGGCAACCCCCACTTTCAGAGATCTCCCCGGATCCAATTAGTAGCTTCACACTGACCTTTAAACTTGCTCTCCACGGAGATCTTTTGAAATTCTCCACACTTCCAACCAATGGCATCATCCAGCTTCAGTGCCTTCCCCAGCTTTAGGTCTTGAGATAGATTAAAATGGGAAGTCATTTCACTGATAACGACGTACTGGTGATCAAAAGATACATGCATAAATGCTTCATATCACTTGGCTTCAGGGAAATACAAATGTAAACCCCTATAGATGCCATATCACACGAGGCCGAATATCTAAAAATAAGAAGACATGAAACTATATATGTTGGAGAGGATATGGAGAAACGGGAACCCTCTTACACCCCTGTACGAATGCAGTCCGGTACAGCCACTCTTGAAAATGGTACAGAATTTCCTCAAGAAGTTATAAATAAAGCTACCCTATGTCCCAGCAATTGCACTACTGGGTATTTACCCCCAGAGACAGAGGTATTGAAGACAGGACACATGCACACCAGTGTTCATAGCAACAATATCCATAATAGACAAGCTGCGGAAAGAGTGCAGATGACCATGGATAGATGAATGGATAAAGAAGATGTGGATCATATATATAATGGGATATTACTCAGCCATCAGACAGGATGAATACTTACCATCACACCGACCTGGGTGGAGCTGGAGGGTATTATGCTGAGTGGAATAAGTCAATGAAAGAAAGACAATGATCATATGCTTTCACTCCTATGTGGAATATCAGAAACAAGGAAGAAGACCATAGGGGAAGGAAGGGAAAATAGAATGGGAAGTCATCAGAGAGGGAGAAAACCCATGATGGACTCTTAACTATCGCAAGAAACTGATGATTGTTGGAGGAGAAGTTGGGGGGGGTAACTGGGTGAGTAGCATTAAGGAGGTCACACGATACAATGAGCACTGGGTGATACACAAGACTGAAAATTTATTGAAGACTACATCTGAAACGAATGATGTACTGTAAGTTGGCTAATTGAATTTAAATTAAAGAACAAAAGACCTCGAATAAACAATCCTAAACATTTGTATGGAACCACTAAAGATTCCGAACAGCCAGTGCAATGTGGAAAAGAAAAACAAAGGTGGAGGACTCACAATTTCAGATTTCAGGTTATACTACAAAGCTGCAGTCATCCTAACAAGACAGTACGGCACAAAAATAGACACAGCGACCAAAGGAACAGGATACAAGTTCAGACAGAAACCCACAATTATGTGGTCCATGAATCTTCCACAAAGCAAGCAACGATATCAAAAGGGAAAAGGACAGTCTCTACAACAAATGGTGTTGGGAAAACTAGACAGCTACACACAAAAGAATGAAATTAGACTGCTTTCTTACACAATAAAGACAAACACAAAACAGTTTCAAGACCTCAATATGAGACCTGAATCCATAAAAATCCTACAGGAGGGAAGACAGTAACTTCTTGACATGGACCATACCAACGTTTTTCTAGACTGTCTCCTGAGGCAAAGGAAATGAAAGCAAAAATAAACTATTGGGAATACAGCAAAATAAAAAGTTTCCACACGGCAGAAGAACAATGAAAACGTAAAAATAATAAGACAACCTACTCAAAGGGAGAAGATATTTGCAAAGATCATATGCAATAAAGGGATAGTGTCCAAAACATATACAACTGATACTACTCAACCCCCAAAAAACAAATAATCCAGTTAAAAAATAGGCAGAAGACATGGACAGACATTTCTCCAAAGAAGAAATACAAATGGCCAACAGTCCCGTGAAAAGATGTTCAACATCACCCATCATCAGGAAAATGTAAATCCAAAGGACAATGAGGTAATACCTCAAACCTGTCAGAATGGCTAACATCAAAAGCACAACAAAGAGCAGCTGTTGGGAGGATGTGGATAAAGGGGAATCCTCGTGAACTGTGGGTGGGAATGCAAACTGTGGTGGCCACTGTGGAAAACAGTATGAAGGTTCCTCAAAAAATTATATATAGAACTACCCTATGATCCAACATTCACACTACTCATATTTACTCAAAGAATAGGAAAACAGAAACGTAAAAGGATACGTGCACCCCTATGTTTCTTGCACCATTATTTACAATATCACAATTGGAAGCAACCCAAGTGTCTGTAGAAAAATTGACAAATGAGATGATAGATGTGTGTATTCACACACACACACACACACACACACACACACACACACACACAATGGAGTATTACTTGGCTTGAAAAAGAATGAAACCTTGCCATTTGCAGCCATATGGATGGAGCTAGAGAGTATTATCCTAACTAAAATCAGTCAGTCAGAAAAGACAAATCCCATACGATGTCACTCTAATGGGGAATTTAAGAAACAAACAAAAATAAATAAATAAAAGAGAAAAAGGAGACACACCAAAATACAAACTCTTAACAATAGAGAACAAACGGAAGGTTACCAGAGAGGAGGTGGATAGAGGGATGAGTGAAATAGATGAAGGGGATTAAGAGGACACTTTTCTTGATGACCACTGAGTAATATGTAGAATTACTGAATCACTCTATTGTATACCTGAAACTAATGTAACATTGTATGTTAGCTCTAGTGGAATTAAAATAAATTTTAAAAAAAGATTTTTCTTTCAGGAAGCTCTTTGAAAAAGCTTTTCCTGTGCAATGTGCATAAGCCCTACTTGGGAGGATTCACTCTACAATAATTATTCACTCCATGCCTCAAATTCAGATTTCACTGAGTTCTTCCCGTGGATCCCAGCCCACGCGAGCCATGGTCCTTTTCAGTCCAGGCTCAGCACCTTTGCATTCAAGATTGGAAGTAGAAAGACATATCACTTCACAGTCCAGAAAGCTATTATTGTTTCTGTTTCAGTGTGAGAGAGTCACAGACTTTGTGACAGGTTTCAGAGCAGGTTTATTATGGATCCTGGATCTCTACTTCAATGTTCATTGCCTGGATCCATTTGGCTAATAGGTTCCCTGTGGATGGGCTTGCTTCCAAGCACATACATGGAAGATGCAAAGGTGGGTGGGCTTGGTGTGGGAAAGGAAGAAGACCAAAAACAGACAAGGGTCCGACCCTCCCCTGATCCAGGAACTGCTATGGGAGAGGGTACGGGAGGTAGAATCCATGCGAAACTCCAAGGTCACCAGCTGAACACAGGAGGCACAGGTCAAGGGATCTGGAGATGCAGGGGTTGAAGGCTGCTCTGAGCTACCTCTGGGAGGAAGGGAGGGAAGGAATGAGAAGGAGACACTGCCTGCCCCTGACCCATGCCAGCTGCCCACCGCTCCGACACGCATCAGTCTATGAGCTGACACAGCCTGAGCTCAGGATGGGCTGGCTCTAGTCCCTCAATCTTCAGTGGGACAGCTGGCCTCAGGGCTCAGAGACATGCTGAGGGAGATGAGAGGGAAAGCTGCCCCACCCAGGTCGTCCCCTCCTTGAGCAGACAGCCCTTCAGAACTGCTAAAAAACCCCACTAACGGGGTTGAAAGACATGCCATGGATGAACTAAGGCATAGAGATATGTAAAATAACATTCATTTTTAAGTTCAGAGCTGTCATCTCAGAAAGTGGGGAGAGCTTCCCTGAAGAAGACTGAGGGGAGGGCAGGCCATGCTGAAAAGGGAGACATGGCTGTCCTGATTGGGGACCTGCAGCCCCCTTCCAGGGCAGGGCATCATCCTCGCATCACCCGAGATCCATGGAAGTGTTCCATCAGGGCCGGATGTTTGTCTCGAGAAGGCTACCCTGGCATCGGACTGCACAGGGCACCAGGGACGAGGGCCAGATGGAGGACGGACAATACCCTGGAGGCCATGGGGCAAGAGCAGAGGCACATGACTTTGAAGATGATGATGAAAAGCAGGAGGTGGCAGCATGGAGCCGGCCCAAAAGTACCATGGGAGCAGTGCCCACAGCTACACTGACTGGGTACCTTCTGTGCCCGGTGTGGCTGACTTCAGTGGGATCCAGACTAGTCCTGACCACAAGTCTAGGAAGTGTGCACCACCCCCGGCCTCCTCTCCCCTTGCGGCTGCTAGGAATCACGGTCACAGACCCTGGTCAGCTTTCGTGGAAACCAAGCAGTGGCTCCCCCGCACGCTGCACCTCTGGTGGTGGGCCAGTGCGACCCTCGTGCCTGGCCAGACACTGATGTCTACCTGTCTCCACACAAATCCACAGACAGGAGGGTGTCCCTGAATTGCACAGAACATGATGAGACAGATCCACAGAACCCAACACCCAGTGCGTCACTCGGGACCTCACCTATGGTCATGGAGCTCACCATACCTTATTTCTGTCACTTCCTACAGAAAGCCTGTTTCTGATCACCCACAATACCATACATCCTGGTTGGTGACCTGGGGTCATGCCATGAACCCACATGCCATCTTTCTTTAAGTGAAGGCTATGCCTACACCTCCTAGAAAATATTTCTAATGAAGTACACGTCCATCAGGACTACGGTGTGAACGGTAGCACACAGCCTGCATGGTAGTAGTCAGTAATTCTAACAAGGGTTAACCCCACCCCCGTCTCACAAAACCTTCCTCCGTCCCCACGGAACTCATGGTCTGCCCTCAGAAAACCCTCCAGGAAAAAAACCTTTCATCTGAATGCTCTCTTCACCTTCTGCTTCAAATCTTGTCCATCCACAATGATATGAAACTAGAAATCAGTCTCAAGAAAAAAATGGGACAGTCAAAAATAGGTGGAGATTTTTGAGGCCTGGGTGGCTCAGTCATTAAGGATCTCCTTTCAGCTCGGGTCTTGATCCCAGGATTCTGGGATCTAGCTCCAAATCAGGCTCGTTGCTCATTCAGAAGCCTGCTTCTCCCTCTCCCACCACCCAGCTTGCGTTCCCTCTCTTGCTGTCTCACTCTCTGTCAGATACCTAAATAATCTTAAAAAAATATGTGGAGATTTAACAACAAGCTACTGAACAACCAACAGTCAAAGAAGAAATCAAAATTTTTTTAGAAGTACCTTGACACTGATAAAAAGACAACCTACAAAAACTTATGGGATGCAGCAAAAGTAACTTTATGGGGGACATTCATAGAAATTCAAGTCTTCATCAATCCATGAGAATGCTCTCCAATAAACAACCTGATTTATGTGGTAAAGAAGTAGAAAATAAAACAACAAACAAAGCCCCAAATTAGTAGAAATAAGGAAATAACAAAAAGGAATGCATAAATAAATCCAACGGAGACTAAAAAGACAAAAAAAAAAAAAAACAATGAAAATGAGAGCGGCCTTTTTTGGAACGATAAACAAAACTGACAAACTTAGCTAGACTCACCAAGAAAGACAGAGGACTCGAATACAATCAGGAAAATAAGATAATGGATTCCTGTCTCATATCAAAATCAAAAGAACTCTTCAACTTTGAACACAACAACTTCTTGCAAGCCACGTCTCTAAAGGCAAAGAAATAAAAGCAAAAATGAACTATGGGCACTTCATCAGGATAAAAAGCTTCTGCTTGGCAAAGCAAATGATCAAAAAACAAAAAGGCAACCTATGGAATTGAAGAAGATATCTGCAAATGATTTTACAGATAAAGGGCTGGTATCCAAGATCTATAAAGAACTCCTCAAACTCGACACCCAAAAAATGGGCAGAAGACACAAAGAGATACTTCTCCAGAGAAGACATACAAATGGCCGACACATGAAAAAATGCTCCACATCAATTGCCATCAGGCAAATACAAATCAAAACTACAATGAGATACCACCTTACACCAGTTAGAATGGTTAAAATTAACAAGGCAGGGGGCACCTTGGTGTCACATTGGTTAAGCGTCTGCCTTCGGCTCAGGGCGTGATCCTGGCCTTATGGGATCGAGCCCCACATCAGGCTCCTCCGTCATGAGCCTGCTTCTTCCTCTCCCACTCCCCCTGCTTGTGTTCCCTCTCTCGCTGGCTGTCTCTATCTCTGTAGAATAAATCAATAAAATCTTGAAAAAAAATTAATAAGACAGAAATAAAAAAAAAAGTCAGAGAGGATGTGAAGAAAGGGGAGCCCTCTTACACTACTCGTGAGAATTCAAGCTGGTACAGCCACTTTTGAAACCAATATGGAGGTTCCTCAATACGTTAAACACAGAGCTATCCTACGACCCACCAATTGCACTACTGGGTATTTACCCCATAGACACAGAGTAATGAAAAGAAGGGGCACCTGTATCCCAATGTTCATAGCAGCAGTGTCCATAATATCCAAACTGTGGAAGGAGCCAAGATGTCCTTCAGCAGATGAATGGACAAAGAAGATGTGGTTCATCTATACAATGGACTATTACTCAGTCATCAGAAAGGATGAATACCCACCATTTGCACCAACGTGGATGGATCAGGAGGGGATTATGCTAAGTGAAATTAAGTCAAGCAGAGAAAGACAATTATCATATGGTTTGACTCCTATGTGGAATGGAAGGAATAGCATGGAGGACATTAGGAGAAGGAAGGGAAAAGTGAAGGGGGGAATGAGAGGGGGAGATGAACCATGAGAGACTACTAACACTGGGAAACAAACTGAAGGTTGCAGAAAGGGAGAGGAAGGGGAATCGGTAATCCTGGTGATGGGTATTAAGGAGGGCACGTGTTGGGGCGCCTGGGTGGCACAGCGGTTAAGCGTCTGCCTTTGGCTCAGGGCGTGATCCCGGCGTTATGGGATCGAGCCCCACAACAGGCTCCTCCGTCATGAGCCTGCTTCTTCCTCTCCCACTCCCCCTGCTTGTGTTCCCTCTCTCGCTGGCTGTCTCTATATCTGTCGAATAAATAAGTAAATTCTTTTAAAAAAAAGGAGGGCACGTGTCATAATGAGCACTAGGTGTTATATGCAAACAATGAATCATGGAACACTACATCAAAAACAAATGAAGTACTGTAGGGTGACTAACATCATTTTAAAAAAAGAGAAAGATATGAAATCCTTACAGGAATACTATCAATATTTGCAAAGGACATGAAATCCCGAAAGATTCCACACACACAAAAAAAATCTGTTAGAATAAACAAATTCAAGAAAGCTGCAGGATATAAAGTCAATATACAGAGACCTGTTGTCTTTTTTTTCAGATTTTGTTTATTTATTTGATAGGAAGAGAAAAAGTACGAGCAGGGGGAGTGACAGAAAGAGGGAGAAGCAGACCCTCGATAAGCGGGGAGCCCAACAGGGGGCTCGATCCCAGATCTCTGGGTTCATGACCTGAGCTGAAGGCAGACGCTTCACCTATGGGGCCACCCAGATGACCCAACTTCTTGCATTTCTGTATACTGATGACACACTTTCGCAAAGAGAAGTTAAAAAAGCAATGCCATTTACAATTGCATCAAAAAAAATCTAGGAATAAAAGTAACCAAAAATGAGAAAGACAGTACACTCAACACATGGCAGAAAGGAAATGAAAAACACGTGTGTCAAGGGGCGCAGGATGTATGGGTCAAAGATTTGGAAGGCAACACAAACAAATGGAAACTTATGCCATGCTCCTTAACTGGAAGAGTTAATTATGTGAACATGTACATCGTACCCAAAGCAATCGACAGATGTGATGAAATCCCTATCTGAATTCTAGCGGCACTATTCGAGGAAATAGATAACAGTCCTCAAACTTGTATGGAATCACAAAAGACCCCAAATACCCAAAGTAACATGGAGAAAGAAAGGTGCAGTCAACACACTCCTGGATTTCAAGCTAGATTACAAAGCTGTTGTCTTCAAAACAGGATGGAACTGGCATAAACACAGACACCAGGTCAGTGGAACAGAACAGAAAGCTCACAAACTTACCCACACGTAGATGATCCTAACTTACGACACAGCAGCAGAAGATACACCATGAGGGAAGGACTGTATCTTCAGTGAGCGGTAACAGGCAAACTGGACACTAAATGCAGAAGAATATAACTGGGTCACTTTCTTACACCACACACAAAATTTTTAATGGATGAACGATTTGAACATAAGACCTGAACCCATAAACCTCCAAGAAGACACAGGTACTAAGTCTCTCGACATTAGTTTTGGCAAAGAGTCTTCAGATCGGACACCAAATGCAAAGGCAACAAAAGCAAAAATAAACAAGTGGAACAACTTCAAACTGAAATCTTCCACACGGCAAAAGAAACCAGCAAAAACTAAAAAGGCCACTGACCCAATAAGAAAAAAAATATCTGCGAATCATATGTGTGAGAAGAGGCTAATATCCAAAATACACACAACACTCATACAAATCAAAACAAAAAAAATGTATAAAAAATGGGGGGAATATGTGAATAGATACTTTCCAAAGATGGCACACATGTGCCAACAGACAGAGAAAGTTGTTCGACATCACTTAATATGGTCAGGGAAACATCATCAAACCCACAATCGGCTATCCCCTCACAACTGTTGGAACAGCAATTGTCCCAGAGACAGACACCAGGTGGGGTCAAGGGTGTGCAGATGAGGAGACTCTGTGCACTGTTGGTGGGAATGGAAATTGGTGCAGCCACTGTGACAAACGGTATGGAGGTTCCTGAAAAAATAAATGCAACTACCACATGGACAAGTAATGGCTCTACTGAGTATTGATTTGGAGAACACAAAAATACTGCCTCAAAAAGACAGATGCACTCCCACGTTCACTGCAGCATTATTCACAAGAACCAGACATGGAAACACAGACCTTGGGGGCCTTATGCCAAGTAACTCAGACACAGAAAGACCAATACCAGATGCTCTCATGTACATTCAATGTGGAATAAACAAATACTGAACGCATAGATACTGAGAGCAGATTGGTAGGTGCTAGATTCGGAGATGGGGTGCTAGAAACGGGTGAAGGTGGTCAAAGTCTCAATGTTTGAGTGAGAAAATCCGACAGTCATGAAATGTTCTGTCCAGCATGGAGACTAAAACTAACCCCGCAGCATGGGGTATAGGTTTCCCTGCTCTTTGAAAGTACAGGGCTTCTGAGAAACGTTGCACAGCAGAAATGGTGTCAAGAAGGAATGGCCATTAATTTACACGGAACAATTAGATAGTGTCCTCAGACTCCAAAATTCCTTCTCTTTGGCTTTTCTTAGGCCTCAGGAAACAAGTTTCTGACGGAGGCCCAGCATAAATGAAGATAAAGCACAGCAGAGGCTCACAGACACAATTCAAAGTGCTGGTGGCTGGATGCAGAGAGCGGTTCCCAGCGGAAGGAGCTGGTTGAGGTGCACGCCGCCTCTGTCATGCTTCTCCCCAAAACAGATGCTGACCGCGATTCTCACTGTTCACCTTTTTTCATAAGAGGGAAATCCTCTTCAGGTCTCTTCCTCTTACTGAAGCTGGGTAATAACGTAGTTCTTTCAAGAAAGCCCAATGTCTTACTGTGAACGTTTAAAAAGTGGGGAATACTTGTACTTGAGCATTGCTGAGGGAGGAGATGTGAAAGGTTCTCCCAGACACAAACCTCAGCAGATCCACCAGGAAAGGCACATTCCTCAGCATGCAGAACACGGACTACTTCCTACCCCCAGAAACCCTCTCTTTCCCCTCGATCAGGACAACCCACAACAGCTGGGAGTTACCCCAACTCCTCCGTTCTCCTGCTCCTAATAGCTAACCCATCAGCAAATCCTGTGAGCTCCATCTTCAAAATGGACCCCGAATAGGTCTAACCACTCCATCCAAGGCCACCTGTCTGGTCCACAGTGCCTGAGTTCCTGGAAAAGCTTTGTCATTGACCTGCCTTGCCATCTTCAACCCTCTGTCATCTGTTCTCAACACTGTAGCCAGGATGGCCCAGTGAAACAGGGTCTCATGGGGTTATAGCCCTGGAATGGTTTTTTCTGTCACCTCTCTGAGGTCATGTCCTAAGGTGTCTCCTGTGGCCACAGGGCCTTCTTGCTGCTCCTGGACATACCTGAAATTCTCCTGCCCCAGAGCCTTTGCACATGCTTTCCCTTCTGTTAAGAATGCTCTTGATGTGTTCTCACTCACCTTCGGAGAAGTCTGAATTGGAGTGACAGGAACAGAAGATGAGGCTGTGTGTTGGGTGAGGCTGGTGGCCCAGAAGAAGGTTCTCTGCCAGCTCGCCGCCTGTGCCTCCCTTGCCCTCAGCCAGGAACTTGCATACAGCCCTCACCTGTCACAACTCTCACCCAGGAGACCCACAGCCACCCCTTCCCACACCCTGCTGCAGAATGCATTCAGCTCTCCTCTGGGACCCCTGTCAGCTTTACCCAGTCCTGGAACACCCCTGTCTCCTGCAAAGCTCCCGGATTCCCCCTCTGCTTCCAAAATCGCAAGGCTTTCATGAGAAAGCTATAATGCTAAGTATTGAAAGTTTCGCACCTGCTTTCCCATTCTGTTGCCTCTCTCTCCACCTTCTTTCCTACCTGTGCAAACTGTAACATATCAGTGGAACATGAACATGCTCTGAGACCTGAATCTTTCATTGCAGCTTTCTGAGGACTCCTTATGTGATAAGAAACTAGTGTATCCTACAACAGGGTGTTTCACATCTCTCATCTATAGAATAGTACAGCCCAAATCACTACAATTTTACCTCACTCTTCATGAAGCAGAACACTTTTTCCTTTCTTCTTTTACTTAAATTCCAGTTAGTTCACATGCCATGGAATATTCGCTTCAGGGGTAGGATTTAGTGATTCCTCACCTGCATACAGTACCCGGTGCTCATCACAAGTGCCCTCCTTAATACCCCTCACCCATTTAACTCTTCCCCCCACGCCCCTGTCCTGCAGCAACACTCAGTTTGTTCTCCAAGGTTGAGTCTATTTCCTTGTTTGCCTCTCTCATCACCCCTCCACTCTGTTCATCTGTTTTCTTTCTGAAATTCCACAAGCATGAGAGCATAGGATATTTCTCTTTCCTCAATGATTTTGCTTAGCTCAATACACTCTAGGTCCATCCGCATCCTTGCAAATGGTAAGATTTCATTCTTTTTGAAGCTGGGTCATATTCCATTATATATAGGTATCCCACATCTGCTTTATCCATTCATCAGTGCATGGACTTTGGGATTCTCTCCATAGTTTGGCTACTGTGGACATTGCTGCTATAAACATCATGGTGCATGGACCCCCTTTGAATCTGCATTTCTGTATCCTTTGGGTAAATACCTAGGAGAGCAATTGCTGGATCATGGGGTTGTTCAATGTTTAACTTTTTGAGGAACCCCCACACTGTTTCCCAGACTGGCTGCACCACTTTGCATTGCCACCAACAGGATGGGAGGGTTCCCCTTTAAGCAGAACATTATCTGCTGGCAATTTCATAAGAGGAAACAAAACCTCTGGGAGATGCACCCAGGGTCAGGCAAGCAGTTGCAGAATTCACCCCAAGGCTCCTGACGCCAAGCCCCTTGAAGCCACCAGCATGCCACTATCCAAAAGAATTCCCAGACTCTCCTTCTGACTCCACCACCAAAGAAACTACAGAGAGAATATGGCACCTCAAAATATCGAGATAATACATTTAGTAAAACTAGAAAGTCAAGCTCAACTTTTAAACAGGAACAGGCCACTTTGGATAATTTTTAATTTTCCCTCCACCCTAATTTTAACGCTTCTGATGAATAAACTAATCAATGATGAAACATCACCTTTGCCAAATGACATCATCCAAGTCTGTATCAGATGAAAATAAGCCACCTAACTCTAGATGCTGGTCACTCAACCATATCTTAGGCCTAATTGAATAAACACTGTTAGATGAAGGAACAAATTAGATGTTACAAACAGGCACAGAGTGAATCTCACCTTCCCTTTCTAATAAAAGAGGGTTGCTAGGAAACAGATGGGCAAAATACATTTGTAAGCAATAAATGGACAGAGAAATTGTGATCCCCTGCAAAGTTCTACCTGCAGGGAAACTAAGTAATTCTTGTACCAAACCCAGAATGCTGACAGCTACTTCAATTTTACTTTGTGGCTCAACTAGAGAAAAGAGAAAAGCCCAGGAGGTTTTGGGATAAAGAGAGGTTTTACCTCCAGCCCTGACATAGATAGGACATTTTGCCAAACATACCTGTGCTTTCTCTGAGCACTGGTGTCCTGTGACAAGCTGCCTCGCTGACTCCGATGCTGACGTTCAAAACCTCGGGGGTCTTGGAGCCAGAGCAGCGAAGTGCCGTCAGCTGGGGAGAAGAAGGCACCTCTGACCTAAAGCCTGCACACCTGCTTCGGTTTCTGGGCGAAGGGGCAACACATACTTGTTGTTTAGCAGTAATTATCTTCATTCTCAATAGAGCAATGACCTTGTCTTTTCTGGAAAGCAGACTTACTCTTCTAAAGAAACCCTCAATTCGTCTATTCCCAATGCAACTAGAGTGGGGTCTGGTTTATGCCCGCCTCCAGGCCCCCACCTGGAGGATTTTCCTGCATGATTCTAATAGCCAATTACCACTAACCCGGGGGCACACGGGGCATAATGCTGAAGTTGGGGGACGGCTCTGGGGCATGCTACTGCCACACCTGTGCCTGGGGACCAGGGCACACCCTGCTGAACTCAGGGTACTGCTCAAGATGCATCACCTGCACTGTGTCAGAGAACTGAAGGTGGGGATTGTGTGAAGTCCTTACCCGCACTCTTCCAGGGGAACAGGGGAAACCTTGAAATTCTGCAACCCATCCTACAAAAGCTCAGGTGAGTGGGTGTCCTGGAGTTCACGGGTATGGGGAATAAAGTCAGTTGAGGACATGGGGCAGAAGAGACTTTAAAGGGAAAAAGAAAACTCACCTGAGTCCCCACAAGGAACCCTCTCCACATGCCCTTCCAGAACCCTGCCTCCCACCTGGGGCGCACCCTACCCCCGGACCCCCACCCCAGTGCACGCTGCTCACTCACCAGCAGGGATCTCCACAGGGCAACTCTCTCTCTCTCTCAGTGCCCCTTCTTTGCCCCAAGTCTGCAACCCACTGCAAGTCTGGGACTGCCCACAGAGACATAGCTCCACCCCCAAGCGGTGAATGGTTGGTGAGGGTGGTGCCTAAGCCCCTTGGATGCTGGGCAACCCGCCCTCAAGCCCCTGGAACCCTGAAAGTGCAGGGGGCCCAAGAAGCGCCTGCCTGACCCAACACCCAGCACAGGCATGGGTGGGGTCGTGGGCCGGGGTCCCCCCACACACCTGGCCCCTTCCAGGGACCCCTCTAGCTGCAGACCACCCTCAGAGTCCTGCCCCTTCCCTTTCTGCACCAGCCCTCCCTGCTGGGGTGTGCCTGGTTTTGGGCAAGTCTCTCAGACCCTCCAAGGCTTGGGCTTTAGGAAATGCAATGTTTTTATGCATTTTCAGTATGTACATGTCAGTATGACTTTAATCTTATGGGAGCCAAAGAGGTTCTTTATTTTTTCTTATCTTTATGTTGGCATTTTTGGTTATTGTTTTCTTCTCGAAGCAGATGTACAACATGTGCTTGGGGCAGAAATAGGGCCCATGCTTTCAGGTTTTGCCCAGTCATTTTGAGCCGGGTAAAATGTTAAAGGATAGCTTCCCTGGGAGCCCAGGATCAGGGTCCACAGATGATATAAGATAAAAATTACTTTCATCATTATAATTACTCCTAAATGGAGGAATTTGAGACAAAAGCACCTTCACAAGAGTACCAAGAAATCAAAATGATGCCCACAGAAGGCTACCTGCTCCATGGTCAGCACAGGTAACAGAAGTGTTCACAGTCTCTGGACTCCTGCCCTTCTCTTGCCCAAATCTCTAAAGCACACAGACCACTTAAAATCGGAATTGTAGAACTGCTAGACACCTTAGAGATGTCTGGCACCATTCCCTTGGACTGCAGAAGAAAACACAGTAGCTCGTTGTCACAAACTAATTTCAACATGGAGTGCCCCCTGGATGCACTAAGTTCTTTCTCTGCAAATGTTGACTAATGTAAGTCACAGTCATACCATTTAAAAACTACGATGGCTGGGAAGTCATCGTAGGTAAGGGAATATTTTAGCCATGTTTATAAGCATTGGCTCACTTTGTAGAAGAGGCTGAGCTGAGTGTTTTTAAATACTATTTCAGGTACAAGAGAGGAGTTAAGATGGCGGAGGAGTAGGAGACCCCTTTTTCAGCAGGTCCCCTGAGTTGAGCTGGATAGGTACCAGACCAGCCTAAACAACCACGGAATCAGCCTGAGAGGCAGGAAGATACATCTGGATCTCTACAAATGAACATCTCCAGCGCTGAGTATTGAGGTATGAAGCGGGGAGCCTTGAAACCGGGCGCAGATATCAGAAGATAAACGGAAGGGGGGGAGCCGCCATGTTCTGGCATCCGGAAGCAGCAACCACCTGCACCAGGGAGCGGGCGGACTCATGGATGGCACACCGGAGAGAGTGGACTGAGACCGGTGAGCCCAGAGCGTGCGCCACCAGGCTTCTCCTGGAACACCGGAATCCCGGTGTGCTCACCAGGCATAGACTGAGACCAGGAGACCCGGGAGCCCACGGGGCGGCTGGCGGCTGGCAGGCCACCTGCACAGGGGATCTGGTGGACTTGTGGTAGGCACCTGCGAAACAGCAGACTGAGACCCTGAACCAGGTGCCAGAGCCACCAGGCTTCTCATGGAACTCTGGAATCCCGGTGTGCTCAGGATCCAGACTGAGACCAGGAGCTTCCAGAGAGAGATCAGGTCTTCTGGTGACTGGCAGCATTAGAAACACAAAGGACAGAGATGCACTAGCCCCGGAATTGAGGCCAGGGACACCAGGTGTGGGGTGCACATCCCAGGATGCTACAGGGTTGAGCAGCACCAACAGTAATGGAGTTAAAGTGGCCAGAACAAGGGTGGAGAACGGGCCGCATTCCCTCTGTTCTGTGACAATTCAGCCTCTGCTGCTCTGACTCTCAGAAAAGGCACAGCAGATCACCAGAGAAAGCCGCCAGGGAACAAAAGCCTGGAAATACTGGCCCAGAGCATGCCCACCCCCATTCACCCTTGCAGGGGACACGGAAACTCTACCCAAACAGGGTTGCCTGAGTATGGGCATGGGAAAATACAAACTCTTAACAATAGAGAACAAATGGATGGTTACCAGAGAGGAGGTGGATAGAGGGATGAGTGAAATAGATGAAGCGGATTAAGAGGACACTTTTCTTGATGACCACTGAGTAATATATAGAATTACTGAATCACTCTATTGTACACCTGAAACGAATGTAACACTGTATGTTAGCTCTACAGGAATTAAAATAAATTTTTAAAAAAGATTTTTCTTTCAGGAACCTCTTTAAAAAAGCTTTTCCTGTGCACTGTGCATAAGCCCTACTTGGGAGGATTCGCTCTACAATAATTATTTACTCTATGCCTCGAATTCAGATTTCACTGAGTTCTTACTATGGATCCCAGCCCACGGGAGCCATGGTCCTTTTCTGTCCAGGTTCAGCACCTATGCATTCAAGATTGGAATTAGAGAGACATGTCACTTCACAGTCCAGAAAGCTATTATTGTTTCTGTTTCAGTGTGAGAGAGTCACAGACTTTGGGACAGGTTTCAGAGCAGGTTTATTATGGATCCTGGATCTCTACTTCAATGTTCATTGCCTGGATCCATTTGGCTAATAGGTTGCCTGTGGATGGGCTTGCTTCCAAGCACATACATGGAAGATGCAACGGTGGGTGGGCTTGGTGCGGGACAGGAAGAAGATCAAAAACAGACAAGGGTCCAACCCCTCCCCTGATCCAGGAACTGCTACAGGAGAGGGTACGGGAGGTAGAATCCATGCGAAACTCCAAGGTCACCAGCTGAACACAGAAGGCATAAGTCAAGGGATCTGGAGATGCAGGGGTTGAAGGCTGCTCTGAGCTACCTCTGGGAGGAAGGGAGGGAAGGAATGAGAAGGAGACACTGCCTGCCCCTGGCCCATGCCGGCTGCCCACCGCTCCAAAACACATCAGTCTACACAACTGACACAGCCTGAGCTCAGGATGGGCTGGCTCGGGTCCCTCAATCCTCAGTGGGACAGCTGGCCTCAGGGCTCAGAAACATGCTGAGGGAGATGAGAGGGAAAGCTGTCCCACCCAGGTCATCCCCTCCATGAGCAGACAGCCCTTCAGAACTGCTAAAAAAAAAACCCCACTAACGGGGCTGAAAGACATGCCATGGATGAACTAAGGCATAGAGATATGTAAAATAATATTCATTTTTAAGGTCAGAGCTGTCCGCTCAGAAAGTGGGGAGAGATTCCCTGAAGAAGACTGAGGGGAGGGCAGGCCATGCTGAAAAGGGAGACATGGCTCTCCTAATTGGGGACCTGCAGCCCCCTTCCAGGGCAGGGCGTCATCCTCGCATCACACAAGATCCATGGAAGTGTTCCATCAGGGCCAGATGTTTGTCTCGAGAAGGCTACCCTGGCATCAGACTGCACAGGGCACCAGGGACGAGGGCCAGATGGAGGACGGACAATACCCCGGAGGCCATGGGGCAAGAGCAGAGTCACATGACCTTGAAGATGATGATGAAAAGCAGGAGGTGGCAGCATGGAGCTGGCACGAAGTACCATGGGAGCAGTGCCCAAAGCTACACTGACTGGGTGCCTCCTGGCCAGGTGTGGCTGACTTCAGTGGGCTCCAGACTAGACCTGACCACAAGTCTAGGAAGTGTGCACCACCCCCGGCCTCCTCTCCCCTTGCGGCTGCTAGGAATCACAGTCACAGACGCTGGGCAGCTTTCGTGGAAACCAAGCAGTGGCTCCCCTGCACGCTGCACCTCTGGTGGTGGGCCAGTGCGACCCTCATGCCTGGCCAGACACTGATGTCTACCTGTCTCCACACAAATCCACAGACAGGAGGGTGTCCCTGAATTCCACAGCACCTGATGAGACAGATCCACAGAACCCAACACCCAGTGGGTCACTCGGGACCTCACCTATGGTCATGGAGCTCACCATACCTTATTTCTGTCACTTCCCACAGAAAGCCTGTTTCTGATCACCCACAATACCATACATCCTGGTTGCTGACCTGGGGTCATGCCATGAACCCACATGGCACCTTTCTTTAAGCGAAGGCTATGCCTACACCTCCTAGAAAATATTTCTAATGAAGTACAAGTCCATCAGGACTACGGTGTGAACAGTAGCACACAGCCTGCATGGTAGTAGTCAGTAATTCTAACAAGGGTTAACCCCACCCCCGTCTCAAAAAACCTTCCTCCATCCCACGGAACTCATGCTCTGCCCTCAGAAAACCCTTCAGGAAACAAACCTTTATCTGAATGCTCTCTTCACCTTCTGCTTCAAATCTTGTCCAACCACAATGATATGAAACTAGAAATCAGTCTCAAGAAAAAAATGGGACAGTCAAAAATAGGTGGAGATTGGGGGGCCTGCGTGGATCAGTTGTTAAGGATCTGCCTTCAGCTCAGGTCCTGATCCCAGGATCCTGGGATTTAGCCTGGAATCAGGCTCCTTGCTCAGCGGGAAGCCCGCTTCTCCCTCTACCACCCCCCTGCTTCCATTCCCTCTTTCACTGTCTCACTCTCTGTCAGATACCTAAATAATCTTAAAAAAATACGTGGAGATTTAACAACAAGCTACTGAACAACCAACAGTCAAAGAAGAAATCAAAAAAGATTTTAGAAGTACCTTGACACTGATGAAAAAGACAACTTACAAAAACATAAGGGATGCAGCAAAAGTAGCTTTATGGGGGACATTCATAGAAACTCAAGTCTTCATCAATCCATGAGAATGGTCTCCAATAAACAACTTGATTTATGTGGTAAAGAAGTAGAAAATAAAACAACAAACAAAGCCCCAAATTAGTAGAAATAAGGAAATAACAAAAAGGAATGCATAAATAAATCGAACGGAGACTAAAAAGACAAAAAAAAACACAATGAAAATGAAAGCTGCCTTTTTTGGAAAGATAAACAAAACTGACAAACTTAGCTAGACTCACCAAGAAAGACAGAGGACTCGAATACAATCAGGAAAGAAAGATAATGGATTCCTGTCTCATATCAAAATCAAAAGAACTCTTCAAACTTGGACACAACAACTTCTTGCAAGCCACGTCTCTAAAGGCAAAGGAAATAAAAGCAAAAAAGGAACTATTGGCACTTCACCAAGATAAAAAGCTTCTGCAGGGCAAAGCAAATGATCAACAAAACAAAAAGTCAACCTATGGAATCGAAGAAGATATCTGCAAATGATATTACAGATAAAGGGCTAGTATCCAAGATCTATAAAGAACTCCTCAAACTCGACACCCAAAAAATGGGCAGAAGACACAAAGGGATACTTCTCCAAAGAAGACATACAATGGCCAACAGACACATGAAAAAATGCTCCACATCACTTGCCATCAGGCAAATACAAATCAAAACGACAATGAGATACCACCTTATACCAGTTAGAATGGTTAAAATTAACAACACAGGGGGCACCTGGGTAGTACAGAGGTTAAGCGTCTGTCTTCGGCTAAGGGCGTAATCCTGGCATTACGGGATCGAGCCCCACATCAGGCTCCTCCGCTATGAGCCTGCTTCTTCCTCTCCCACTCCCCCTGCTTGTGTTCCCTCTCTCGCTGGCCATCTCTATCTCTGTGGAATAAATAAATAAAATCTTGAAAAACAAATTAACAAGACAGGAAATTACAAAAAGTCAGAGAGGATATGGAGAAAGGGGAGCCCTCTTACACTACTCGTGAGAATTCAAGCTGGTATAGGCACTTTTGAACAATATGGGGGTTCCTCAAGACATTAAACACAGAGCTATCCTATGACCCACCAATTGCACTACTGGGTATTTACCCTATAGACACAGAGTAATGAAAAGAAGGGACACCTGTATCCCAAAGTTCATAGCAACAATGTCCATAATAGCCAAACTGTGGAAGGAGCCAAGATGTCCTTCAGCAAATGAATGGACGAAGAAGATGTGGTTCATCTATACAATGGAATATTACTCAGTCATCAGAAAGGATGAATACCCACCATTTGCACCAAGGTGGATGGACCAGGAGGGGATTATGCTAAGTGAAATTAAGTCAAGCAGAGAAAGACAATTATCATAAGGTTTGACTCCGATGTGGAATGGAAGGAATAGCATGTAACATTAGAAGAAGGAAGGGAAAAGTGAAGGGGGGGGAATGAGAGGGGGAGATGAACCATGAGAGACTATTGACACTGGGAAACAAACTGAAGGTTGCAGAAAGGGAGGGTAGGGGAACGGGTAATCCTGGTGATGGGTATTAAGGAGGGCACGTGTCATAATGAGCACTAGGGGTTATATGCAAGCAATGAATCATGGAACACTTCATCAAAAACAAATGAAGTACTGTAGGGTGACTAACATCATTTTAAAAAAGGAGAAAGATATGAAATTCATACAGGAAAACTGTCACTATTTGCAAATGACATGAAATCCCGAAAGATTCCACAAAAAAAAAAAACTGTTAATTTAAACAAATTCAAGAAAGCTGCAGGATATAAAGTCAATATACAGAGACCTGTTGTCTTTACTTTTTTTCAGATTTTATTTATTTATTTGAGAGGAAGAGAAAAAGCACATGCAGGGGTAGTGTCAGAAAGAGGGAGAAGCAGACCCTCGATAAGCGGGGAGCCCTACACGGGGCTCAATCCCAGAACTCTGGGATCATGACCTGAGCTGAAGGCAGACACGTCACCTATGGGGCCACCCAGATGACCCAACTTCTTGCATTTCTGTATACTGATGACACACTTTCGCAAAGAGAAATTAAAAAAGCAATGCCATTTACAATTGCATCAAAAAAAATCTAGGAATAAAAGTAACCAAAAATGCGAAAGACATAGTACACTCAACACATGGCAGAAAAGAAATGAAAAACATGTGTGTCGAGGGGGGCAGAATGTGTGGTTCAAAGATTTGGAAGGCAACACAAACAAATGGAAGCATACGCCATGCTCCTTAACTGGAAGAGTTAATTATGTGAACATGTCCATCGTACCCAAAGCAATCGACAGATGTGATGAAATCCCTATCTGAATTCCAGTGGCATTATTCAAGGAAATAGATAACAGTCCTCAAACTTGTATGGAATCACAAAAGGCCCCAAAACCGCAAAGCAACCTGAAGAAAGAAAGGTGCAGTCAACACACTCCTGGATTTCAAGCTAGATTACAAAGATGTTGTCATCAAAACAGGATGGTACTGGCATAAACACAGACCCAAGGTCAGTGGAACAGAACAGAAAGCTCAGAAACTTACCCACAGGTAGATGATCCTAACTTATGACACAGCAGCAGAAGATATGCCATGAGGGAAGGACTGTGTCTACAGTGAGCGGTAACAGGCAAACTGGACACTAAAGGCAGAAGAATATAACTGGGTCAATTTCTTACACCACCAAAATTTTTAATGGATGAATGATTTGAACATAAGACCTGAACCCATAAACCTCCAAGACACAGGTACTAAGTCTCTCGACATAGGTTTTGGCAAAGAGTCTTCAGATCCGACACCAAACGCAAAGAAACAAAAGCAAAAATAAACAAGTGGAACAACTTCAAACTGAAATCTTCCACTTGGCAAAAGAAACCAGCAAAAACTTAAAAGGCCACTGACCCAATAAGAAAAAATATCTGCGAATCATATGTGTGAGAAGAGGCTAATATCCAAAATACACACAACACTCGTACAAATCAAAACAAAAAAAAATCTGTATTAAAAAATGGGAGAATATGTGAATAGATACTTTCCAAAGATGGCACACAGGTGCCAACAGACAGAGAAAGTTATTCGACATCACTTAATATCGACAGGGAAACATCATCAAACCCACAATCGGCTATCCCCTCACAATTGTTGGAACAGCAATTTTCCCAGAGACAGACACCAGGTGGGGTCAAGGGTGTGCAGACAAGGAGACACTGTGCACTGTTGGTGGGAATGGAAATTGGTGCAGCCATTGTGACAAACGGTATGGAGGTTCCTGAAAAAATAAATACAACTACCACATGACCCAGTAATGGCTCTACAGAGTATTGATTTGGAGAACACAAAAATACTGCCTCAAAAAGACAGATGCACTCCCACGTTCACTGCAGCATTATTCACAAGAACCAGACATGGTAACACAGACCTTGGGGTCCTTATGCCAAGTAACTCAGACACAGAAAGACCAATACCAGATGCTCTCATGTACATTCCACGAGGAATAAACAAATACTGAACGCATAGATACTGAGAGCAGATTGGTAGGTGCCAGATTCAGAGATGGGGTGCTAGAAACGGGTGAAGGTGGTCAAAGTCTCAATGTTTGAGTGAGAAAATCCGACAGTCATGAAATGTTCTGTCCAGCATGGAGACTAAAACTAACCCTGCAGCATGGGGTATAGGTTTCCCTGCTCTTTGAAAGTACAGGGCTTCTGAGAAACCTTGCACAGCAGAAATGGTGTCAAGAAGGAATGACCATTAATTTACACGGAATAATTAGACAGTGTGCTCAGACTCCAAAATTCCTCTCTTTGGCTTTTCTTAGGCCTCCGGACACAAGTTTCTAACGGAGGCCCAGCATAAATGAAGATAAAGCAGAAGCAGAGGCTCACAGACACCATTCAAAATGCTGGTGGCTGGATGCGGAGAGCGGATCCCAGCGGAAGGACCTGGTTGGGGTGCACGCCGCCTCTGTCGTGCTTCTCCCCAAAACAGATGCTGAACGCTATTCTCACTGTTCACCTTTTTTCATAAGAGGGAAATCCTCTTCAGGTCTCTTCCTCTTACTGAAGCTGGGTAATAACATAGTTCTTTCAAGAAAGCCCAGTGTCTTACTGTGAACGTTTAAAAAGTGGGGGATACTTGTACGTGAGCATTGCTGAGGGAGGAGATGTGAAAGGTACTCCCAGACACAAACCTCAGCAGATCCACCGGGAAAGGCACTTTCCTCAGCATGCGGAACACGGACTACCTCCTACCCCCTGAGAAAACCTCTCCTTCCCCTCGATCAGGAAAACCCACAACAGATGGGATTTACCCCAATTCCTCCGTTCTCCAGCTCCTAATAGCTAACCCATCAGCAAATCCTGCGAGCTCCATCTTCAAAATGGACCCAGAATAGGTCTAACCACTCCATCCAAGGGCGCCTGTCTGGTCCACAGTGCCTGAGATCCTGGAAAAGATTCGTCATTGACCTCCCTTGCCATCTTCAACCCTCTGTCATCTGTTCTCAACACTGCAGCCAGGATGGCCCAGTGAAACAGGGTCTCATGGGGTTATAGCCCTGGAATGGCTTTCTGACACCTCTCTGAGGTCATGTCCTAAGCTGTCTCCTGTGGCTACAGGTCCTTCTTGCTGCTCCTGGACATACCTGAAATTCTCCTGCCCCAGAGCCTTTGCACATGCTTTCCCTTCTGTTAAGAATGCTCTTGATGTGTTCTCACTCAACTTCGGAGAAGTCTGAATTGGAGTGACAGGAACAGAAGATGAGGCTGTGTGTTGGGTGAGGATGGCGGCCCAGAAGAAGGTTCTCTGCCAGCTCTCAGCCTGTGCCTCACTTGTCCTCAGCCAGGAACTTGCACACAGCCCTCACCTGTCACAACTCTCACCCAGGAGACCCACAGCCACCCCTGGAGCCCACCCTGAACACACCCTGCTGCAGAATGCATTCAGCTCTCCTCTGGGACCCCTGTCAGCTTTACCCAGACCTGGAACTCCCCCCTGTCTCCTGCAAAGCTCCCGGATTCCCCCTCTGCTTCCAAAATCACACTGACATAAAGCTTTCATGAGAAAGCTATAATGCTAACAAATGAAAGGTTCACACCTGCTTTCCCCTTCTGTTGCCTCTCTCTTCACCTTCTTTCCTACCTGTGCAAACTGTAAAATATCATTGGAACATGAACATGCTCTGAGACCTGAATCTTTCATTGCAGCTTTCTGAGGACTCCTTATGTGATAAGAAACTAGTGTATCCTACAACAGGGTGTTTCACATCTCTCATCTATAGAATAGTACAGCCCAAATCACTACAATTTTACCTCACTCTTCATGAAGCAGAACACTTTTTCCTTTCTTCTTTTACTTAAATTCCAGGTAGTTCACATGCCATGGAATATTCGCTTCAGGGGTAGGATTTAGTGATTCCTCACCTGCATACAGTACCCGGTGCTCATCACAAGTGCCCTCCTTAATACCCCTCACCCATTTAACTCTTCCCCCCATGCCCCTGTCCTGCAGCAACACTCAGTTTGTTCTCCAAGTTTGAGTCTATTTCCTTGTTTGCCTCTCTCATCACCCCTCCACTCTGTTCATCTGTTTTCTTTCTGAAATTCCACAAGCGTGGGAGCATAGGATATTTCTCTTTCCTCAAATATTTTGCTTAGCTTGATACACTCTAGGTCCATCCACATCCTTGCAAAGGGTAAGATTTCATTCTTTTTGAAGCTGGGTCATATTCCATTATATATATGTATCCCACTTCTGCTTTATCCATTCATCAGTGCATAGACTTTGGGATTCTCTCCATAGTTTGGCTACTGTGGACATTGCTGCTATAAACATCATGGTGCATGTACCCCCTTTGAATCTGCATTTTTGTATCCTTTGGGTAAATACCTAGGAGAGCAATTGCTGGATCATGGGGTTGTTCAATGTTTAACTTTTTGAGGAACCCCCACACTGTTTCCTGGCCTGGCTGCACCACTTTGCATTGCCACCAACAGGATGGGAGTGTTCCCCTTTAAGCAGAACATTATCTGCTGGCAATTTCATAAGATGAAGCAAAACCTCTGTGAGATGCACCCAGGGTCAGGCAAGCAGTTGCAGAATTCACCCCAAGGCTCCTGACGCCAAGCCCCTTGAAGCCACCAGCATGCCACTATCCAAAAGAATTCCCAGACTCTCCTTCTGACTCCACCACCAAAGAAACTACAGAGAGAATATGGCACCTCAAAATATCGAGATAATACATTTAGTAAAACTAGAAAGTCAAGCTCAACTTTTAAACAGGAACAGGCCGCTTTGGATAATTTTTAATTTTCCCTCCAACCTAATTTTAACTCTTCTGATGAATAAACTAATCAATGATGAAACATCACCTTTGTCAAATGACATCATCCAAGTCTGTATCAGATGAAAAAAAGCCACCTAACTCTTGATGCTGGCCACTCAACCATATCTTAGGCCCAATTGAATAAACACTGTTAGATGAAGGAACAAATTAGATGTTACAAACAGGCACAGAGTGAATCTCACCTCCCCTTTCTAATAAAAGATGGTTCCTAGGAAACAGATGGTCAAAATACATTTGTAAGCAATAAATGGACAGACAAATTGTGATCCCCTGCAAAGTTCTACCTGCAGGGAAACTAAGTAATTCTTGCACCAAACCCAGAATGCTGACAGCTACTTCAATTTTACTTTGTGGCTCAACTAGAGAAAAGAGAAAAGCCCAGGAGGTTTTGGGATAATGAGAGGTTTTACCTCCAGCCCTGACATAGATAGGACATTTTGCCAAACATACCTGTGCTTTCTCTGAACACTGGCGTCCTGTGACAAGCTGCCTCGCTGACTCAGATGCTGACGTTCAAAACCTCGGGGGTCTTGGAGCCAGACCAGAGAAGTGTTGTCACCTGGGGACAAGAAGTCACCTCTGACCTAAAGCCTGCACACCTGCTTCGGTTTCTGGGCGAAGGGGTAACACATACTTGTTGTTTAGCAGTAATTATCTTCATTCTCAATAGACCAATGACCTTGCCTTTTCTGGAAGGCAGACTTACTCTTCTAAAGAAACCCTAAATTCGTCTATTCCCAATAAAACTAGAGTGGAACCTTTATTTCTCACTTAAATAGAAAACACTGTTATTATCGACATTGCGTGAATGAACTTTAAAAACATTTTAGAGAGAAAGGAAGAGACCTTTATTCAAACCCAAGTCAGGCCAGCTTCCTGGGAGACACAATCTTCACCAAGAAGGGAGTGCTCCGGGGAAGGAACATTTGGGGCAGGCTTATATATTTTTTTCTGTTTTCTTTTAAGTACAGAGTTACACACCACAATGAGGATATTCTTAGATTCTAGAAAGTGACAGACTCTTTCTTATGTTTTCAGTATGTACATGTCAGTATGACTTTAATCTTATGGGAGCCAAAGAGGTTCTTTATTTTTTCTTATCTTTATGTTGGCATTTTTGGTTATTGTTTTCTTCTCGAAGCAGATGTACAACATGTGCTTGGGGCAGAAATAGGGCCCATGCTTTCAGGTTTTGCCCAATCAATTTGAGCCGGGTAAAATGTTGAAGGATAGCTTCCCTGGGAGCCCAGGATCAGGGTCCACAGATGATATAAGATAAAAATTACTTTCATCATTATAATTACTCCTAAATGGAGGAATTTGAGACAAAAGCACCTTTCACAAGAGTACCAAGAAATCAAAATGATGCCCACAGAAGGCTACCTGCTCCATGGTCAGCACAGGTAACAGAAGTGTTCACAGTCTCTGGACTCCTGCCCTTCTCCTGCCCAAATCTATGAAGCACACAGACCACTTAAAATCAGAATTGTAGAACTGCTAGACACCTTAGAGATGTCTGGCACCATTCCCTTGGACTGCAGAATAAAACACAATAGCTCGTTGTCACAAACTAATTTCAACATGAAGTGCCCCCTGGATGCACTAAGTTCTTTCTCTGCAAATGTTGACTAATGTAAGTGACAGTCATACCATATAAACACTATCATGGCTGGGAAGTAATCGTAGGTAAGGGAATATTTTAGCCATATTTATAAGCATTGGCTCACTTTGTAGAAGAGGCTGAGCTGAGTGTTTTTAAATACTATTTCAGACCTGTTTTACAGCACCTTCTGAACATACCAGAGCCTGAATGGACTAAAAAAGATAGTTGGTTTCAGTAACTTTAATACCAGAAAAATATTATACTGTCTCTATTCCTAAGGATCTTTGAGTATCTTACCCAGAGGTCCTCCACTGAGATAATGATCTTAATGATCACCATGGGCAGATGTGAAAAGGCCCGCTGAATTCGTTCCAGTTGTCCACATGACAAGAAAATCCTGATACTTGATAGGTTTCCAGATTGAGAAGACCAGAGATAAGAGGGAAATAGTACCCTGTATGGAACAACAAGCGATTTGGAGTCAGTTTGGGGATCCCACTTAGGTTTCTGACACTAAAATCCTCTGTGACTCATATCATCCGAGTCCCTTTCTAACCGTCTGAAAATGTGCCTAAAAATATCTACACCCTAGTTGGGAAGTTTAAGAGTCAGAATGCTACAAAGAGCCAGTATGATGTCTCTCAAGAACAAGATCTCAGGAAGCCATAATTGCTATTGGGTCTATTGCTTTTCCAGAATAAAGTACACATGTTGAATCCATATTTCGAATAGATGACTCACCAGATGATTTTCAAACCTGAAGGAATGCCAAGAAGTCACTCTTGTGTCATATTTCACTCAGAAATCATGTTGTTGGACTGGTGAGGATGATACGATAGCAACGTCATCACTAAGAGTGGGGAGCTTCTAATTTCCATACGGCCATGTTGACCCCCTTAGCTCAAAGCCACCAGAGAGGGCAGCTGGGTAGTGGGCACCGTCATCATTATGAGTGGGCAGCTTCCCATTTCCATATGGCCATGTTGACCCCCTTAGCTCAGGACCACCAGAAAGGACAGCTGAGGGGGACCACAGGCCAAGCCTGCCAGGTGTGGCTGGGGTAGGCAGAACTCTGACTTAAGGCTCAACTCCTGTCTAGGTTATTATAATGCTCTTCACAAAGAAAGTGCCATTGTGTGTGAGCCCTCATGTAGAAAAGGTTCAGAATTTCCATTGAGATTCCCTCTCTGACCTTTAGGATATGTAGCAAAGTTCCATTTAATTTTAAACATTGAAGGACTTCTTGATTTTCTTTTCGCTATGACTGTGGCTCAATTCCGCAGTGGTCTAAGAATAGAATCTAGTTAATTTCAGGGTTTAACATTTGTAGACTTGATTCTTGGCCCCACCTATCATCTATTTGGGTAAAGAGTCTATGACCACTTGAAAATAATGTATTCTGCACTTATTATGGAATGTTCCCTATATGTCAATTAGGTCACATTTGTTACCAATGTTTTGTCTGCTTTTTCTTTCAGATATTGAGAAAGGTATATTAAAATCTTCAAACAATGATGCTCTATTTATTGTGACATCGGAGAATCTACCAGTGTTTTAAGGCAAGAGAAACAAAAAGGATAAGAATTGAGGGGATAATTGTGACTATTCACAGATAATACGATTGTGTACATAGAAAATCAAAAACAGTGTTTAAATATCATATTAGAATTAAAAATGCAATTTAAAATAATAATAATAATAATAATAATAATAATAATAATAATAATAATAATAAGAGGTTTCCTGGGAAACAGATGGTCAAAATACATTTGTAAGCAATAAATGGGCAGAGAAATTGGATTGTAGCTTCCCATTGGACAGTTTCTGAAGAAAACGTAGAACCTGTCAATCTTGGGGTATGACATAGGGTGCACTAACCATTTAAAAGAATTCAGTGGGACTTCATAAAAATGTGACATTTGTAAGCAATAAATGGACAGAGAAAATGGATTGTAGCTTCCCATTGGACAGTTTCTGAAAGAAAACGTAGAACCTGTCAATCTTGGGGTAGGACATAGGGTGCACTAACCATTTAAAAGAATTCAGTGGGACTTCATAAAAATGTGACATTTCTCCGTATCTTATGACCATAAGAAAATGAAAAAGTGAACCGCAGGCTGGGAAGTAAAGATTTGCAATACACACACTGACAAAAACTTGTCAATAAATAATTCCTACTCATCAACCATAGAGTCTATTTATAAACGAATACTTCACAAAAGATTGACTGATGGCCAATAAGAACAGGAAAGGGTGCTCTACAGTATTATTTTCAGGAACAGCAAAGCCTTTCCTAAAATGAAAACATACAAACAAACCAGTATTCCCTAGATGGATGACGTCCTTATTTCTGAGGACAGCTTGAAGAACAGACTAGCATCAAAGTAAAGTGATGGGATTCCTGACACTCAGAGGATGGACAATTAACCTCAAACTACAGTACAATTTCTAGGCATCATTTGTTCCTCTGAAGGCAGACAACTACCACACCCCTTCCTCCACCACACAGGTTGCTTCCCAACCCCTACCATAAAAGAAGAAGATGAGAAACAGATAGGACTAGTAGGAAATAGCAAAAATCACATGTGGGGATTATCCTGAAACACACTGATCACATAACTAGTGTAAGGAAGTGTAGGGAACTGACAAGGACAGAGACTCAAGAGGTACTTCTTTGGGAAATGCTGTCTGAAATCGTCACACCTTGGTACCAGCTAATGAGGGCTCTGACCATACACTAGGGTTTGCTCACAAGGATCTGCAACACCATCCCTGAGGACTTCAAGACCTCAAAGCTTGCCTGATTGACTATTGGACTAAGAGATTCCCATGTTCTGAAAACAGATACCAACTCATTGAAAGGTTCACCTGGGCTCTCTCGAAGGCCCTACAAGAAGCTGAACCATTCACTGAAAATCAATTACACACACACACACACACACACACACACACACACACACACACACACCTGTCATTTCACCAATTACTTAAACATTCAAGGTTCTTCCTACCTTTTCTTTTACACATTGATATTTATACTCACATGAAATGTCATCATTTCTAATGAACACTGATGTCAAAATAGAGATCCATTGACACAATATTCACAAAATGAAACTTCCCTGCTGTAATTTTCAATATAGCATTTTTTAAAGATCATACATATTTTAGATTTTTGGTAACTTTTACAGGAGAAGATCAGCATTGAAAAACACTGAATACTTGACAATGAGTTTTAAGCCTAGAGAACAAAAATTGTCCAATTTCATAGATAATAAGGAACCAAAGGGAAAGCATGGAAGCTGTAGTCGAATAATTTTACACATATGTATCCTCTCTTATTCTACTACTGAGGGGCGTGTTTTATTACCACTATACATGCATCAATTGTCTTCCACGTGCACCTGCACAGGTATAATGAATTACTACAGTAGAATGAAATGTCTGGGAACTACTTGGCGGCATCTATAATGAACAATGAAATTTTGATCTTATATTTGGTGAACTTCCACTGTCTGTCCCTTTAGACAATGGACCCTAAACAGAAGGGGGAATGAACCACGAGCGACTATGGACTCTGGGAAACAAACTGAGGGCTTCAGAGGGGAGAGGGGTGGGGGATTGGGATGGGCCAGTGATGGGTATTAAGGAAGGTACATATTGCATGGAGCGCTGGGTGTTATATGCAAATAATGAATCACGGAACACTACATCAAAAACTAAGGAAATACTGTATAGTGACTAACATATCATAATAAAAAATTATTATTAGAAAAAAATTAAAGGTAAAAAAAAACCAATACAGCTTCTCTGTTTCAAGAACAATCACAATTGAGAAAAAACTAACTTCCAATCCCTAAAGCAAAACACAGACCAAGTTCCATTTCACTCCCCTTTATTCACATTCTCTGTGGGTTCTAAGCTATTTCCCTACCTCCTTTCCTGCTGAGCAGGGAGCCTCGGCTCGATCCCAGAACCCTGGGATCATAACCTGAGCCAAAGGCACATGCTTAACTGGCTGAGCCAGCCAGGAGCCCCAGCTCCATGTTTTTCTTAAGCAAAAGGACACTTTCTCACAATGCCTTCACATGACTTCACATGGTACCAGAGACCTGCATTTGCTTCTAGGAGGTTGCAGATGAAGGCAATTGCAAACTCTTACAGTGGTTTATCAAATACAGTGACCTGCCTGGTGACAGTGAAACCCTTATGAGCCCACGAGAGGGTGCTGTGACACTCAGCTGTGGCTGGGCTGGCACAGAGAACCAAATCCATTTCCCTGCCTGATGTCTGTGAGGAACAGATGCCCCCACTGTGAATGAGACCCTGCCACTGAGCTGTCCAGAGATGGCCATCCTCACGGAGGATGAGGATAAAGGACAATGCCTGAGGAGACCTCATCTGTCTCTTTTATCTTTTCATATTTTCGACAGTGGACAAATCACTGCCTAGGAGTCCCCAACTACCTTAGTATCATCTGTGAATGGCCAAGAGGTTTTACAAAACACTTAAGATTTTGACCTCACAAATGCCTACAACCACTTACCATAGGGATTCAACATTAAGCAAAGATACTGTTCGTTGGAAGAGAGGTCCTGCCCACTGTTGTTTCTCACTTATATGCTCATCTTCCTTACCTCATGGTAACATAACCACCTTGATTCCTGCTGCCGTCTTCAGGAAGGCTGATGTGACTTGTCGGGCATTACTCTGACATCGTTCTTTCTTAGCAATAAGATGTGGACATTTCCCTAGTCCTACACACCCAAAGTTGAATCGGAATCAGGATTGAGGAGGCTGATGAGAGTTGAAGGTGTTTTCCTGTACACGGTGGTTTATTACCAATAAGGATGGGTCAGAGTCCTCGAAATTCCAGAACCTTTTCATTAATGCTTCCTACTTGTGAAAGATGATGTACATTGTCTTTCCCTGTATAGTGTGGTGACTCAGAGAAAAGTGCTTAGCCCTTTCGTCAGACTTCCAGGACCACCTTGGGGCTGGCTTCCATATTCAGAAAGGATGATGTTAGGGCTAAGAGCGTTCCTGTACACTGTTATTTCTTACAGATAAGTGTATGGCATTTTTGTTACATTGCCAGAACCACTTAGCGCGGGCTTGCCGGCCTCCTGGGGACGAACCCTAACCGTAGGTCGGCCCCCGAGGGGCCTCTCCGAAGGGGCCTGGCACCATAACGCCAGGGATTGGGGATCCCCGAGCCCAGCGCCGGAGTCACCCTGCCACCCCACAGCAACCTGGGTTGCTAGGGGGGCCGCCAGTCTTTCAGGGCGAGAGAACGGGCAGGGCCCTCCAAGCCCCCAGCGACTTTTGAAGTCCCCCCGCGCCAAAATGCTTTGGTCCACATTCCCTCTCGCCAGTGCCCTCACCTCGGCCTGCCCCTACGCCTGCCGCAGAGCTGGGGGAACGGGCCTGCTGCACTCCTGGGGGCTAACACTTACCCTAGGTCGGTCCCTGAGGTGCCCCTCCCAAGGAGCCTGGCACCTCAATGCCGGGGATTTGGGAACCCGAGCCCCAGTGCTGGACTCACTCTGCCACCCCCAAGCTCCCAGGGCGCTAGGGTCGTTGCCAGTCATTCAGGAAGGGAGAACGGGCAGGGCCCTCTGATCTGCCTGCGACCTTCAAAGGCCCCCCATGCAAAAACTCTGGCTCCCACTCTCCTGCTCGCCAGCACCCTAACCTCGGCCCACCCCTAAGCTCGCTGCAGAGCTGGCGGATCAGGCCTGCTGGCTTCCTGGGGGCTAACCCTATCCCTTGGTCGCCCTCAAATGGCCCCTCCCAAGTGACCTGGCGCCACATGCCAGGGATTGGGGACCCCCAACTCCCAGTGCCGGACGCACCCTGCCGCCCCACCACCACGTGGGGCACTAGGGGCTTCGCCAGTCCTTCAGGGCAACAGAACGGGCAGGACCCTCCGAGTCACCTGTGACCTTCGAAGGCACCCCGAGCCAAAGCCAAAATGCTCTGGCCCACGCTCCCGCTCGCCAGCGCCCTCACCTCGGCCTGCCCCTCCACTCGCCCCACAGCTGGTGGAGCAAGCCTGCCAGCCTCCTGTGCGCTAACCCTAACCCTAGGGCGGCGCCGAAGAGGCCGGGTACCGCAACGCCAGGGATGGGGTGCCCCCGAGCCCCTGCACCGGACTCAACTTGCCACCACCCGGCCACCCAGTTTGCTAGGGGCGCCGTGCGTCATTCAGGGCAGGAGAATGGGCAGGGCCCTCCGAGGCTTCTGCGACCTTTGAAGCCCCCCATGCCAAAACGCTTGGGCCCACACTCCTTCTCACCAGCGCCCTCATCTTGGCCTGCCCCTCCGCTCGCCTGACAGCCGGCTGATCAGGCCTGCCGGCCTCCTGTGGGCTAACACGATCACTAGGGCGGCCCCCGAGGGGCCCCTCCTAAGGGGCCTGGCACCGCAAAGCCGGGGATTTGGGACCACAGAGCCCCAGCGTTAGATTCAACCTGCCGCCCTGCCACTACCCGGGCCGCTAGGGGCGCCGCCGGTCATTCAGGGCGGAAGAATGGGAAGGGCCTTTCGAGCCCCCGGCCACCTTTGAAGGCCCCCCACGCCAAAACGCTTGGGCACACGCTCCCGCTCTCCAGCGCCCACACCTCGGCCTGCCCCTCCGCTCGCTGCACAGCCGGCGGATCGGGCCTCTGGCCCCCTGGGGGCTAACCCTAAACCTAGGTCGGCCCTCGAGGGGCTCATCCGATGGGGCCTGGCGCCACGTCTCTGATTGCTGAACCCCGAGCTGCAGCGCCGGACTCACTGTGCTGCCCCACCGACACCCGGGCCGCTAGCGGCGCCGCCGGTCATTCAGGGCGTGTGAACGGGCAGGGCCCTCCAAGCCCCAGACGACCTTCAAAGGTACCTCCACCAAAATGCTTCAGCCCACACTCCCGCTCGCCAGCGCCCTCACCTCGGCCCATCCCTCCACTCGCCACACAACTGGCAGATCGGGCCTGCCGGCCTCCTGGGGGCTAATCCTAATCCTAGGTCAGCCCCCGAGGAGCCCCTCCCAAGGGGCCTAGAGCCGCAACGCCGGGGATTGGGGACCCCTGAGCCCCAGTGTCAGACTCACCCTGCCGGACCGCCGCCACCCGGGCCACTATGGGCGCCACTGGTCACTCAGGGCGGGAGAACGGGCAGGGCCCTCCGAGCCCCTGGCGACTTTCGAAGGTCCCCCGCACCAAAACGCTTGGGCCCGGGCTCACTCTCTCCAGCGCCCTCACATCGGCCCATCCCTCCGTTCGCCACACAGCCAGCGGATCGGGCCTACCGGCCTCCTGGGGGTTAACCCTAAGCCTAGGTCGGCCCCCGAGGGGCACCTCCCAAGGGGCCTGGCGCCACAACACCGGGGATTGGGGACCCCAGAGCCCCAGTGTTGGACTCAACCTGCCACCCCGCCGCCACCCGGGCCAGTAGGGGCGCTGCCGGTCATTCAGGGCGGAGGAATGTGAAGGGCCCTCCGAGCCACCGGAGACCTTCGAAGGCCCCCCGCGCCAAAACACTTGGGCCCACGCTCCCGCTAGTCAGTGCCCTCACTTCGGCCCGCCCCTCTGCTCGCCGCACAGCTGGCAGATCGGGCCTGCCGCCTTCCTGGGGGCTAACCCTAACCCTAGGTCGGCCCCCGAGTGGTCCATTCCAAGGAGCCTGGCAGCGCAACACCGGGGATTGCGAACCCCCGAGCCCCAGCGCCGGACTCATCCTGCCGCCCCGCCGCCACCCGGCTGCTAGGGGCGCCGCAGGATATTCAGTGCGGGAGAAGGGACAGGGCCCTCGGAGTCCCTGTCGTCCTTCGAAGGCCCACCAAGCCAAAACGCTTGGGCCCACGCTCCGGCTCGCCAGCGCCTTCACCTCCGCGCCCCTCCGCTCGCCGCACAACTGGCAGATCGGGCCTGATGGCCTCCTGGGGGCTGACACTAACCCTAGGTCGGCTCCCGAGGGGCCCCTCCCAAGGGGTCTGGCATGGCAAAGCCGGAGATTGGGACCCCCGAGCCCCAGCCAGGACTCACCTTGCTGTCCCGCTGCCACCTGGACCGCTAGGGGCACCGCCGGTCATTCAGAGCGGGAGAACAAGCGGGGCTCTCCTAGCCCACGACGACATTCGAAGGAGCCCCGTGCCAAAATGCTTGGGCCCACGGTCCCATTCGCCAGTGCCCTCACTTCGGCCCGCCCCTCCCCTCGCCCCACAGCCGGCAGATCGGGCCTGCCGGCCTCCTGGGGGCTAACCCTAACCCTAGGTTGGCCCCGGAGGGGCTCGTACGATGGGGCCTGGCGCCAAAACGTGTCTGATTGCTGACCCCCGAGCCGCAGCACCAGACTCACCTTGCCGCCCCGCCAACACCCAGGCCACTAGCGGCGCCACTGATCATTCAGGGTGTGAGAACAGGCAGGGCCTTCTAAGCCCCGGATGGCCTTTGAAGGCACCCCGCGCCAAAACGCTTGGGCCCACGATCACGCTTGCCTGTGCCCTCAGCTCGGCCTGCCCCTCCACTCGCTGCACAGATGGAGGATCTGGGCTGCCGGCCTCCAGGGGGCTAACCCTAACCCTAGGTTGGCCCCCAAGGAGCCCCTCCCAAGGGGCCTGGCCTCGCAACGCAGGGATTGCGAACCCCCGAACCCGAGCTCAGAACACACCATGCCGCCCCGCCGCCACCCGGCCCGCTAGGGGCGCCGCCGGTCATTCAGGGCGGGAGAATGGGTAGGTCCCTCCAAGCCCCTGGCAAACTTCAAAGTCTCCCCGCGCCAAAACGCTTGGGCCCACGCTCCCGCTCGCCAACGCTTCACCTCGGCCCGCCCCTCCGATCGCCACGCAGCCGGGGGATCAGGCCTGCCAGCATATTTGGGACTAACCCTAACACTAGGTCGGCCCCTGAGGGGCCCTTCCCAAGGGGCCTGGCCCACAACATCAGGGATTCGAACCCCCGAGCCCCAGCGCCGGACTCACCCTGCGGCTCAACTGCCACCCGAGCCGCTAGGGGCTCCGCCGGTCATTCACGGCGGGAGAACGGGCAGGGCCCTCCAAGTCCCCAGCGACTTTCGAATGCACCCCACGCCAAAACCCTTTGGCCCACGCTCCCGCTTGCCAGCACCCTTACCTCGGCCCACCCCTCCGCTCACCTCACAGCTGCTGGATCGGAACTGCCGGCCTCCTGGGGGCTCACCCTTACCCTAGGACAGGCCCGGAGCTGCCCCTCCCAAAGGGCCTGGTGCCGCAATGCCGGGGAGTGGGGACCCCCGAGCCCCAGCGCCGGACTCACCCTGCCGCCCCACTGACACCCAGTCCGCTAGGGGTGCCACTGGTCATTCAGGGTGGGAGAACGGACAGGGCCCTCCGAGCCCGCGGCGACATTCGAAGGCCTCCCCATCCAAAACACTTGAGCCCACGCTCCCGCCCCTCAGCGCCCTCACCTCGGCCTGACCCTCCGCTTGCCGGAGAGCTGGCAGATGAAGCCTGCCCTCCTCCTGGGGACTACCCATATGCCCTAGGTGGGCCCCTGAGGGGCCTGTCCGAACGGGCCTGGCACCGCAATGCCTGGGATTGGGGACCCCCGAGCCCCACCACCGGACTCACCGTGTCACCCCGCCGCCACCCGGGCCGCTAGGGGCGCCGCCGGTCATTCAGGGAGTGAGAACGGGCAGGGCCCTCCGATCCCCTGGTGATCTTCGAAGGCAACCTGCGCCAAAATGCTTGGGTCCACGCTCCCGCTCACCAATGCCCTCACCTCAGCCCACCCCTCCGCTCGCTGCACAGCTGGCAGATTGGGCCTAACAGGCTCTTGGGGGATAACCCTAACCCTAGGTCGGCCCCCGAGGGAATCTCCCAAGGGGCCTGGCTGCCCAACGCCAGGGATTGGGACCCCCAAGCCCCAGTGCCGGACTCACACGGCCGCCGCGATGCCACCGGACTGCTAGGGGTGCCGCCGGTCATTCAGGGTGGCAGAACGGGCAAGCCCTTCTGAGCCACCTGCGACCTTTGAAGGACCCCCGCACCAAAATGCTTGGGTCCACGCTCCCGCTCGCCAGCGCCCTCACCTCGGCCCGCCCCTCCACTCGTCACACAGCTGGTGGATCGGGCCTGCCTGCCTCCTGGGTGCTAACCCTAACCCTTGGTCGGCCCCCGATGGGCCCCTCCCAAGGGGCCTGGTGCCACAATACAGGGATTGGGGACACCGAGCCCCAGAGCCAAACTCACGCTGCTGCCCCGCCGTCATCCGGGCCGCTAGGGGTGCCACAGGTCATTCAGAGTGGGAGAACGGGTAGGGCCCTCCGAGCCCCTGGCGAACTTCGAAGGCCCCCCGCGCCAAAACGCTTAGGACTATGCTCCCGCTCTCCAGAGCCTGCCCCTCGGCCCGCCCCTCCGCTTGCCACACAGCTGGCGGATTGTGCCTGCCAGCCTCCTGGGGGCTAACCCTAACCCTAGGTCGGACCCGAGGGGCCCCTCCCACGGGGCTTGGCGCCTCAATGTCGGGGATTGGGGACCCCCGAGCCCCAGGGCCCAACTCAACCTACCGCCCCTCCGCCACCTGGGCTGCTTGGGGCGGCGCTGGTCATTCAGGGCGGGAGAATGGGCAGGGCCCTCCGAGCCCCCGGCGACCTTCAAAGGCCATCTGCGCCAAAACGCTTGGGCCCACGCTCCTGTTCGCCACCGCCGTCACCTCGGCTAGCCCCTCCACTCACTGCACATACGGCAGATCGGGCCTGCTGGCATCCTTTAGGCTAACCCTACCCTAGGTCGGCCCCCGAGAGACCACTCCCAAGCGCCTGGCGCTGCCATGCCGGGGTTTGGGGACCCGCGAGCACTTGTTGCGGGCTCACCCTGCCGCCCCTCCACGACCCAGCCTGCTAGGAGCAATGTCCTCATGGGGCGTGAAAATGGGCAGGGCCCTCCGAGCCCCCGGCGAATGTCCAAGGCCTCCTGCACCAAAACGCTTGGGCCAACGCTACCACTCACCAGCGCCCTCACTTCGGACCGTCCCTCCACTCTCCACAGCTGGTGGATCGGGCCTGCCATTCTCCTGGGGGCTAACCCTAACCCTAGGTCGGTCTCAGAGGGGACCGTCCCAAGGGGTCTGGCACTGCCATGCCGGGGATTGGGGACCCCCGAGCCACAACACCAGATGCACCCTGCCACTCCGCCGCCACCCGGGCCGCTAGGGGCGCCACCGGTCATTCGGGGCTGGAGAACATGCAGAGCCTTCCGAGCCACCCTCGAACTTCGAAGGCCCCTGTGCCAAAACACCTGGGACCATGCTCCCGCTTGCCAGAGCCCTCACCTTGGCCCACCACTCTGTAATCCGCTCAGCCGGTGGATGGGGCCTGCCGGCCTCCTTTGGGCTAACCCTAACCCCAGGTCGGCTCACGAGGGGCCCCTCCCAAGGGGCCTGGCGCTGCCACGCCAGGGATTGGGGACCCCCGAGCACCAGGGCCGAACTCACCCTGCCGCCCCGCTGCGACCCGGCCCGCTAGGGGCACCTTCCTCATTCAGGGCGGGAGATCGGGCAGGGCCCTACGAGTCCCTGGCAACCTTCGAAGGCCCCCCGCGCCAAAACTATTGGGCCCAAGCTCCTGTTCGCCAGTGCCCTCACCTCGGCCCATCCTCCGCTCGTCACACAGCTGGCGGAAAGGGCCTGCCGGCCTCCTGGGGGCTAACCCTAAACCTAGGTTGGCCCCCAAGGGGCCCCTCCCAAGGTGCCTGGCGCCACCACGCCTGGGATTGGGGTCCCCCAAGCCCCCTCGCCTGAATCACCCTGCCGCCCCGCCGCCACCTGGGCCGCTAGGGGCGCTGCCGTTCATTCAGGGCGTTAGAACGGGCAGGGCTCTCCGAGCCCCCGGCAATCTTTGAAACCCTCTCGCCAAAACGCTTGGGCCCACACTCCCACTCGCCAGTGCATTCACGTCGACCTGTCCTTCGGCTCGCAGTACAGCCTACGGATAGGTCCTGCCGGCCTCCTGGAGCTAACACAAACCCTACGTCGGTGCCCGAGGGGCCCCTCCCAAGGGGCCTGGCTCTGCCATGCCGGGGCTCAGGGACCCCCGAGCCCCCGCGGCAGTCTCACCCTGCCACTGCGCCGTGACCTGGCACACTTGGGGCGCTGTCCTCATTCAGGTGGGAGAACGGGCAGGGCCCTCAGAGCCCCGGGCGACATTCGAAGACCCCCGCGCCAAAACGCTTGGGCCCACGGTCCAGCTCGCCAGCGCCCTCACCTAGGCCAGCCCCTCCGCACACCGCACATGTGGCGGATCGGGCCTGCCAGCTTCCTGGGGGCTAACCCAAACCCTACATCAGCCCCCGAGGGGCCCCTCCCAATGGGCCTGGCGCCGCCACGCCGGGGATTGGGGACCCCAGATCCCCAGCTCTGGAGCCACCCTACCGCCCCGCCTCCACCCGGGCCGTTAGGGGTGCTGCCAGTCATTCAGGGCGGGAGAACGGGCAGGGCCCTCCGAGCCCCCGGCGACCTTCGAAGGCCACCCTTGCCAAAATACTTGGGCCCATGCTCCCGCTCGCCAACGCCCTCACCTCGGCCCGCCCCTCCACTCGCCGCACAGCCAGCGGATCGGGCCTGCCGGCCTCCTGGGGGCTAACCCTAAACCTAAGTCAGCCCCCGAGGGGCCTCTCCCAAGGTGCCTGGCGCCACAACGCCGGGGTTTCGTGTCCCCCGAGCCCCATTGCCAGACTCACCCTCCCGCCCCGCTGCCACCCGGGCCACCAGGGTCCCCGCCGGTCATTAAGGGCGGGAGAACAGGCAGGGCCCTCCGAGCCAACGGCGACCTTCGAAGGCCCCCGTGCGAAAACACTCGGGCCCACGCTCCCGCTCGCCAGAACCCTCACTCCAGCCCGCCACATCACTCGCCGTACAGCGGGCAGATCGTGGCTGCTGGCCTCCGGGGGGATAACTCTAAGCCTAGGTCGGCACCCAAGGGGCCCCTCCCAAGGGGCCTGGCACCGCCATGCCAGGGATTGGGGACTCCCGAGCCCCAGTGCCGGACTCACCGTACCGCCTCACTGTGACCCGGCCCGCTAGGGGCAACGTCCTCATTCAGGGCGGGAGATCGGGCAGGGCCCTCCGAGTCCCCGGCGACCTTTGAACCCCCCCCACGCAAAAACGCTTGGGCCCATGCTCCCGCTCACCAGCAACCTCACCTCTGCCCGACCATCCACTCGCTGCACAGCTGGCAGATCCGGCCTGCTGGCCTCCTGGAGGCTAACCCAAACCCTAAGTCAGGCCCGAGGGGCACCTCCCAAGGGGTCTGGTGCCGAAACGCCAGGGATTGGGGATTCCCGAGCCCCAGCACTGGACTCACCCTGCCGCCCCTCTGCAACCCGAGCCGCTAGGTGCGCCATCGGGCTTTCAGCGCAGTAGAACCCGAAGTGCACTCTGAACCCCCGGTGACTTTCGAATGCCCCCACGCCAAAACGCTTGGGCCCACGCTCCCGCTCTACAGTGCCCTCACCTCGGCCTGCCCCACTGCTCGCTACACAGCTGGCGGATCAGGTCTGCCGTCCTCTTGGGGGCTAACACTAACGCTGGTTCGGACCCCGAGGGCCCTTCCCAAGGGGCCTGGCGCCCCAACGCCGAGTATTGGGGACCCCCGCGCCCCAGCGCCGGACTTACCATGCCGCCCCACCGCAACCCGGGCCACTAGGGGCATCGCCGGTCATTCAGGTCGGGAGAACGGGCAAGGCCTTCCGAGCCTCCAGGGACTTTCGAAGGCCCCCCGCGCCAAAAGGCTGGGCCCACGCCCCCGTACGCCAGCGCCCTCACCTCGGCGCGCCGCTCTGCTCACAGCACAGCCAGCGGATGAGGCCTGCCAGCTTCCTGGGGGCTAACCCTAAACCTAGGTTGGCCCCCGATGGGCCCCTCCCAAGGAGCCTGGAGCTGCAAGGCCTGGGATTGGGGACCCCCGAGTCCCAGCACCGGACTCACCCGGCCACCCCACCACAACCCAGGGCACCAGGGGCGCAGCTGGTTACTCAGGGCGGTAGAATGGGCAGGGCCCTCCGAGCCCCCGGCAACTTTTGAAGGCCCCCCACGCCAAAACGCTTGGGCCCATGCTCCCACTCACCAGCGCCCTCACCTCAGCCCGCACCACCGTCGCCGCACAGCCGGCGGATCGGGCCTGCCAGTGCCCTGGGGGATAACCCTAACTCTAGGTCGGCGCCCGAGGGGCCCCTCCCAAGGGGCCTGGCACCACAACGACAGAGATTGGGGACCCCCGAGCCCCAACTCTGAACACACCCTGCAGCCCCGCCATCACGCGGCCCGCTAGGGGCGCCGCAGGTCAGTCAGGGCGGGAGAACGGGCAGGGTCCTTCCGAGCCCCCGGCGAACTTCGAAGGCCCCCTCGCCAAAACGCTTGGGCCCACGCTCCTGCTTGCCAGCGCCCTGACCTCGGCCCGCCACTCCCCTCACTGCACAGCTGGTGTATCGGGCCTGATGGCCTCCTTTGAGCTAACCCTAACCCTAGGTCAGCCCCTGAGGTTCCCCCCCAAGTGCCTGGAGCCGCCACACCGGGGATTGGGAACCCCTGTGCCCCAGCTCCAGACTCACCCTGCACCCTGATGCCACCATGGCCGCTAGAGGCGCCGCCGGTCATTCAGGGTGGGAGAACTGGCAAGGCCCTCCGAGCCCCTGGCGAACATCCAAGGCCTCCCGCACCAAAACGCTTGGGCCAAGCTACCACTCACCAGCGCCCTCACGTCGGCCAGCCCTTCCACTCTCTGAACAGCTGGCGGATCGGGCCTGCAATCCTCCTGGGGGCTAACCCTAACCCTAGGTCGGCCCCAGAGGGGCCCGTCCCAAGGGGCCTGGCACTGCCACGCCAGGGATTGGGGACCCCTGAGCCGCAACACCAGACGCACCCTGCCGCCCCGCCGCCACCAGGGCCGCTAGGGGCGCCGCCGGTCATTCCAGGCTGGAGAACGTGCAGAGCCTTCCGAGCCACCCTCGATCTTCGAAGGCCCCCACGCCAAAACGCCTGGGCCCACGCTCCTGCTCTCCAGCACCTTTACCTCAGCCTGCCCCTCTGCACGCCGCACAGCTGGCAGATCGGGCCTGCCGGCCTCCTGGGGGCTAACACAAACCCTATGTCAGCCCCCGAGGTGCCCCTCCCAAGGGGCGTGGAACCGCCATGCCCCTGCTTGGGGACCCCCAAGCACCAGCGCCGAACTCACCCTGCCGCCCTGCAGCCACCCGGGCTGCTAGGGGCGCCGACACTCATTCAGGGCGGGAGAACAGGCAGGGACCTCTGAGCCCCCGGCGACCTTGGAAGGCCCCCCGTGCAAAAACACTTGGGCCCATGCTCCCGCTAGCCAGAGCCCTCACCTTGGCCTGCCACTCCATAATCCGCACAGCCGGTGGATGGGGCTTGCTGGCCTCCATTGAGCTAACCCTAACGCTAGGTCGGCACCCAAGGGACCACTCCCAAGTGCCCGGCGCTGCCACGCCGGGGATTGGGGACCCCCGAGCCCCAGCTCCAGACTCACCCTGCTGGCCCACCACCACACCGGCCGCTAGGGGAGCCACCGGTCTTTCAAGGCGGGAGAACGGGCAGGGCCTTCCGAGCCCCCGGTGACATTCGAAGGCCCCCTGTGCCAAAATGCTTGGGCCCACGCTCCCGGTCGCCAGCGTGCTCACCTCAGCCCACCCCTCGCTCGCCGCACAGCTGGCAGATCGGGTCTGCTGGCCTCCTGGGGGCTAAACCTTCCCTAGGTCAGCTCACCAGAGGCCCCTTCCAAGGGGCCTGGCGCTGCCATGCTGGTGATTGGGGACCCCCGAGCCAATCCGCTGGACACACCCTGCCACCCCACCGACACCCAGGCCGCTAGGGGCGCCACCGGTCATCTAGGTTGGAGAACAGGCAGGGCCCTCCAAGCCCCCGGTGACATTCGAAGGCCCCCCGCGCCAAAATGCTTTGGCCCACGCTTCTGCTCACCAATGCCCTCACCTTGGCCAGCCCCTCCGCAAGCTGCACAACCAGCGGATAGGGCCTGGCGGCCTCCTGGGGTCTAACCCTAACCCTAGGTTGGCTGTCGAGGGGCCCCTCCCAAGGGGTCTGGCACCACCACGCCGGGGATTGGGAACCCCCGAGCACCAGTGCCGGACTCACCCTGGTGCCCTGCGAAGACCTGGCTTGCTAGGGTCGCCGTCCTCATTCAGAGTGGGAGAACTTGCAGGGCCCTCCGTGCCCCCTGAGACCTTCAAAGGCAACGTGCGCCAAAACGCTTGGGCCCCCGCTCCTGATCACCATTGCCCTCACCTGGGCCCCACCCTCCGCTCACCACACAGCCAGTGGATCGGGCCTGCCAGCCTCCTGGGGGCTAACCCTAACCCTAATTCAGCCCGAGGAGCCCCTCCCAAGGGGACTGGCGCCATCACTCTGGGGACTGGGGACAATCGAGCCCCAGCGCCAGACTTTCACTGCCACCCCCGCCGCCACCCGGGCTGCTAGGGGCGCCGCCGGTCCTTCAAGGCAGAGGAAGGGGCAGGGCCCTCTGAGCCCCCGGTGACCTTCGAAGGCCCATGCGCCAAAACGCTTGGGCCCACGCTCCTGCTCGCCAGTGCGCTCACCTCAGCCCTCCACTCCGCTCGCAACACAGTTGGCGGATCGGGCCTGCCGGGCTCCTGGGGGCTAACCCTAAACCTAGGTCGGCCCCCGAGGGGCCCTTCCCAAGGGTACTGGCTCTGCAAGGCCAGATATTGGGGACCCACGAGCATGAGCGCCAGACTCACCCAGCCTCCCCGCCGCCACCCGGGCTGCTAGGGGCGCCGCCAGTCATTCAGGGCGGGAGAAGGGGCATGGATCTCTGAGCCCCCGGCGACTTTTGAAGGAGTCCCGCGCCAAAACCCTTGGGCCCACGCTCCCGCTCGCCAGTGCCCTCACCTTGGACCACCACTCCTCTCACCGCACAGCCGGCAGAATGGGGCTGCCGGCCTCCTTTGGGCTAACCCTAACCCTAGGTAGGCCCCCGAGGGACCACTCCCAAGTGCCTGGCGCCACCACACTGGGGATTGGGGACCCACGAGCCCTAGCTCCAGACTCACCCTGCCACCCCGCCGTGACCCGGCATGCTAGGGGCAACGTCATCACAGGTCGAGAGAACAGGCAGGGCCCTCTGAGCCCCTGGTGACCTTTGAAGGCCCCCCACGCCAAAACACTTGGGCCCACGCTCCGGCTCGCCAGCGCATTCACTTCGGCCCGCCCCTCCACTCGATGCACAGCCAGCGGATCAGGCTGCTGGACTCCTGGGGGTAACCCTAAAGCTAGTCAGGCCCCAGAGGGGCCCCTCCCAAGGGGCCTGTGGCCACCAAGCCTGGGACTAGGACCACAGGCCCCATCGCCAGACTCACCCTGCCTCCCTGCTGCCACTCAGGCCACTAGGGGCGCCGCTGGTCATTCAGGGCGCAAGAACAGACAGGGTCCTCCAAGCCACTGGCGACCTTCGAAGGCTCCCCGTGCCAAAACCCTGGTGCCCACGCTCCCGCTCCCCAGCGCCCTCACCTCGGCCCGCCCCTCCGCTCCCTGCACAGAGGGTGGATCCACCCTGCCGGCCTTGTGGGGGCTAACCCTAACTGTAGGTCGGCCCTCCAGGGTCCCTCCCAAGGATTCTTGTGCCTATGCGCCGGGGATCGGGGACTCCAAGACCCAGAACCAGACTCACGCTGCCGCAACGCCGCCACCCAGGCCACTAGGGGCGCCACCACTCATTCAGGGCGGGAGAAGGGACAGGGCCCTGGAGAAACTGGGGACATTTGAAGCCTCCCGCGCCAAAATGCAGGGGCCCACGCTCCCGCTCCTCTGTGCCTTTACCTCGGCCCACCCACCTCTTGCCAACCAGCCAGAGGATTGGGCCTGCTGGCCTCCTGGGTGCTAACTCTAACCCTAGGTCGGCCCAGGAGGAGCCCCTCCCAAAGGACCTGGCCCCACAATGCTGGGGATTGGGGATCCCCGAGCCGCAGCTCAGGACTCACCCTGCAACCCCACCGCAATGGAGCCGCTAAGGGTGCCGCTGGTTATTCAGGGCAGGAGAACGGGCAGGGCCCTCCGAGACATGGCAACATTCAAAGGCCCAGGACGCCAAAATGCTGAGGGCCACGCTCCCTCTCCGCATCCCCCTCAACTCGGTCCACACCTCCACTCCTCGCACAGCCGGCGACTCGGGCCTGCCAGCCTCCTGGGCGCTAACCCTAACCCTAGGACGGCCCCTGAGGGTCCCTTCCTAAGGAGCCTTGCAGTGCAACGCCGGAGATTGGCGACCAGCAAGCCCCAGCGCCGGACGCACGCTGCCGCCCCGCCCCACACGGGCCGCTAGGGGCGCCGCCATTCATTCGTGGTGGGAGAACTGGCAGGGCCCTCCGAAACCCTGCCGACCTTCGAAGGCGCCCAGAACCAAAACGCTTGGGCCCAGGCTCATGTTCACCAGCACCCTCACTTAGGCCCAACTGTCCTCTCTATGCACAGGCGGTGTATCCGGCCTGCTGGCCTCCTGAGGGCTAACCCTAACTGTAGGTCGGCCACGGAGGGGCCCTTCCCAAGTGGCCTGGCGCCACAATGCCGGGAATGGGGACCCCAACCCAAGTGCCGGTCTCAACCTGCTGTCTTTCAGGCCCCGGAGCCTCTAGGGGCCCCGCCGGTCATTCAGAGCGGGAGAACGGGCAGGTCCTTCTGACCCGCACCGACCTTCGAAGACCCCCCGCACTAAAACACTTGGGATCATGCTCAGTCTCGCCAGCGCCCTCACCTTGGCCCAACCCTCCGTGTGCTGCACAGCCACTGATCGGGTCCACCGGCTTGCTGGGGGCTAACCGTAACCCTAGATCGACCCCCAAGGGCCCCTCCCAAGGGCCCTGGCACCGCAACACCGGGAATTGTGGACCCCTGAGCCCCAGCGCCAGACTCACCCTGCCGCCCTGCCGCCACACAGGCCGCTAGGAGTGTAGCCGGTCATTCAGGGCGGGAGAACGGGTAGGGCCCTCCAAGCCCCCACCTACATTTGAAGGTGCCCCGAATCAAAACGCTTGGGCCCAGGCTCATGTTCACCAGCACCCTCAACTCGGCCCGCATCTCCGCTCCTTGCACAGCCGGCGACTCGGGCCTGCCGGCCTCTTGGGCGTTAACTAGAACCCTAGGACGGCCCCTGAGGGTCCCTTCCTAAGGGGCCTGGCACCGCAACACCGGGGATTGGGTACCCCCAATCCCCGGCGCCAGATGCACGCTGCCGCCCCACCCCACACGGGCCGCTAGGGGCGCCGCCTTTCATTCGGGGTGGGAGAACTGGCAGGGCCCTCCGAACCCCCGCCGACCTTCGAAGTCGCACCGAACCAAAACGCTTGGACCCAGGCTCATGTTCACCAGCACCCTCACTTCGGCCCAACTGTCCTCTCGATGCACAGGTGGTGTATCGGGCCTGCGTGGCTCCTGGGGGCTAACCCTAACCCTAGGTCGACCACCGAGGGGCCCTTCCCAAGGGGCCTGGCATCGCAATGCGGGGATTGGGGAGCCCCAAACCCCAGCACCAGACTAACCTTACCGCTCTGCCGGCGGCCGGGCCGCTAGGGGCGCCACCGGTCATTTAGGGCGGGAGAATGTGTAGGGCCCTCCAAGCCTCCTGTGACATTCGAAGGCCCCCCATCCCAAAACGCTTAGGCCCATGCTCCTTCTCGCCAGTGCCCTCACCTCGGCCCACGCCTCCCCTCGCAGCACAGCCGGCAGATCGGGCCTGCTGGCCTCCTGGGGGTTAACCCTAACCATAGTTCGGCCCACGAGGGCCCCTCCCAAGGGGCTTGGTGCGGCACGTGGGGATTGGGGACCCCTGAGCCCCTGCGCCAGACTCAATGTGTTGCCCCGCCTCCACCCTGGCCGATAGGGGCGCCGCTGGTCATTCAGGGCAGGAGAACGGGCAGGGCCCTCAGAGCACCCAGAGACCTTTGAAGGCTCCCAGCGCCAAAATCCTTGGGCCCGTGCTCCCGCTCGCCAGCAGCCTCACCTCGGCCCGCCCCTCCGCTCACCGCACAGCTGGCTGATTGGGCCTGAAGGCCTCCTGGGAGCTAACCCAAACCATACGTCGGCCCAAGAGGGGCCCCTCCCAATGGGCCTGGCACCGCTAAGCCGGGGCTTGGCGACCCCCGAGCACCAGTGCAAGACACCCTGCCACCTCGCCAGGACCCGGCCCGCTAGGAGCGCTGTCCTCATTCAGGGCTGGAGAACGTGCGGGGACCTCAGAGCCACCAGCGACCTTCGAAGGCCCTCCGTGCCAAAACGCTTGGGCCCACGCTCCCGATCGCGAGCGCCCTCACCTCGGCCAACCACTCCGCTCGCCGCACAGCTGGCGGATCAGGCCTGTGGGCCTCCTGGGGGCTAACCCTAACACTAGGTCGCACCCGAGGGGCCCCTCCCAAGGGGCCTGGCGCTGCAACACCGGGGATTGGGGACCCCCGAGCCCCAGCACCAGACTCACTCTGCCGCCCCTCTGCAACCTGAGCCGCTAGGTGCACCGTCGGGCTTTCAGCGCAGTAGAACCGGAAGTGCGCTCTGAACCCCTGGCAACTTTTGAATGCCCCCACGCCAAAACGCTTGGGCCCATGCTCCCGCTCTACAGTGCCCTCACCTTGGCCTGCCCCACTGCTCTCTACACAGCTAGCGGATCGGCCTGCCGGCCTCCTGGGGGCTAATACTAACGCTGGTTTAGACCCCGAGGGCCCTACCCAAGGGGCCTGGCGCCCCAACGCAGAGTATTGGGGACCCCCATGCCCCAGCTCCGGACTTACCGTGCTGCCCCACCGCAACCCGGGCCACTAGGGGCACCACCGGTCTTTCAGGTCGGGAGAACGGGCAGGGCTTTCCGAGCCCCCAGCGACTTTCGAAGGCCCCGCACGCCAAAAGGCTGGGCCCACGCCTCCATATGCCAGCGCCCTCACCTCAGCGCGCTGCTCTGCTCGCAGCACAGCCAGTGGATGAGGCCTGCCAGCTTCATGGGGGCTAACCCTAAACCTAGGTTGGCCCCCAGTGGGCCCCTCCCAAGGAGCCTGGAGCTGCAAGGCCTGGGATTGGGGGCCTCCGAGCCCCAGCACCGGACTCACCCAGCCACCCCACCACAACCCGCGGCACCAGGGGCGCCGCCGGTTATTCAGGGCGGGAGAACGGGCAGGGCCCTCCAGTCCCCTGGCAACTTTTGAAGGCCCCCCACGCCAAAACGCTTGGGCCCACGCTCCCGCTCACCAGCGCCCTCACCTCAGCCCACCCCACCGTTGCCACACACTGGCGGATCGGGCCTGCCGGTGCCCTGGGAAATAACCCTAAATCTAGGTTGGCGTTCGAGGGGCCCCTCCCAAGGGGCCTGGCACCGCAACGACAGAGATTGGGGACCCCCGAGCCCCAGCTCCAAACACACTCTGCAGCCCCACTGCCAACGGAGCTTCTAGGGGTGCCGCTGGTTATTCAGGGCAGGAGAATGGGCAGGGCCCTCCGAGACATGGCAACATTCGAAGGCCCAGGACGCCAAAACGCTGGGGCCCCCACTCCCGCTCGGCATCCCCCTCAACTCGGCCCACACCTCCACTCCTCGCACAGCTGGCGGATCGGGCCTGCCGGCCTCCTGGGCGCTAACCCTAACCCTAGGATGGCCCCTGAGGGTCCCATCCTAAGGAGCCTTGCGGCGGAACTCTGGGGATTGGCAACCCCCAAGCCCCAGCGCCCAGTACACCCTGCCGCCCCACCCCACACAGGCCGCTAGGGGCGCCGCCATTCATTCTGGGTGGGAGAACTGACAGAGTCCTCCGAACCCCCAGTGGCGCCCAGAACCAAAATGCTTGTGCCCAGGCTCATGTTCACCAGCAGCCTCACCTCGGCCCAACTCTCCGCTCCACGCACAGGTGGTGTATAGGGCCTGCCAGCCTCCTGGGAGCTAACCCTAACTGTAGGTCGGCCCCCGCGGGGCCCTTCCCAAGTGGCCTGGTGCCCCAACGCCGGGGATGGGGCAACCGAGCCCAAGTGCCGGACTCACCCTGCTGCCCTTCAGCCACCTGAGCCACTAGGGGCCCCGCCGGTCATTCAGAGTGGGAGAATGGGCAGGTCCCTCCGAGCCCCCACTGACCTTCGAAGACCCCCCACGCTAAAACGCTTGGGCTCATGCTCAGGCTCGCCAGTGCCCTCACCTCGGCCCACCCTGCTGCGTGCCGCTCAGATGGTGATCGGGTCCACCAGCCTCCGGGGGGCTAACTGTAACCCTAGATCGACCCCCGAGGGGCCCCTACCAAGGGGCCTGGCGCCGCAATGCCGGGGATTGGGGACCCTGAGCCTCAGCACCTGACTCACCCTGCCACCCAGCCACCACCCAGGGGCTTGGGGTGCTGCCGTTCATTCAGGGCGGGAGAACGGGCAGGGCCCTCTGAGACACGGTGACTTTCGAGTCCCCCCCGCGCCAAAACGCCCGGGCCCTCGCACCCAAACACCAGCGCCCTCACCTCGGTCCGCCGCTCCACTCTCCACGCAGCTGGCGAATAGGACCTGCCGAGTTCTTAGGGGCTAAACCTAACCCTAAGTTGTCATCCGAGGGGCCCCACCCAAAGGGCCTGGCACCGCATCCCTGGGGATTGGAGATACCCGAGCTGTAGGGCCTGACTCACCCTGCCACCCCTCACCACCTGGGCCGCTAGGGGCGCCGCCATTCATTCAGGGTGGGAGAACCTGCAGGGCACTTCGAACCCCCGCCGACCTTTGAAGGCGTTCTGAACCAAAACGCTTGGGCCCAGGCTCATGTTCACCACCACCCTCACCTCGGCCCAACTCTCTGCTTCATTCAGACCCGTTGGAAAGGGCCTGCCGGGCTCTTGGTTCTAAGGAAAACCCTAGGTCGGCCCCGTGGGGCACATCCCAAGGGGCCTGGCTCCGCAACGCTGGGGATTGGTGACTCAGAGCCCCAGAGCCGGACTCACCCTGCCGCACTATCGCCACCTGGGCCTCTAGGGGCGCCACCGGTCATGCATGGTGAGAGAAGGGCAGGGCCTTCTGAGTCCCCAGTGACCTTCAAAGGTTCCCCGCGCCAGAACACTGGTGCCCATGCTCCCGCTCCCCAGCGCCCTCACCTCGGCCCGCCCCTCCATTTGCTGCAGAGCCAGTGGATAGTGCCTGCCATGCTCCTGGGGGCTAACTAAAACCCTAGGTCGGCCCCGTGGGGCACATCCCAAGGGGTCTGGCTCTGCAATGCTTGGGATTGGTGACTCAGAGCCCAAGAGCCAGACTCACCCTACCACACTGTCGCCACCCAGGCAGCTAGGGGCGCCGCTGGTCATTCAGGGCGAGAGAAGTGGCAGGTCCTTCAGAGTCCCCAGTGACCTTCAAGGTCTCCCTGCACCAAAACACCTAGGTCCACCCTCCCACTCACCAGTGCCCTCACCTAGGTCTGCCACTCTGCTCTCCACACAGCTGGCGAATAGGGCCTGCTGGCCTCCGAGGAGCTAAACCTATCCCTAGGTTGGCCCCCGAAGGGCCCCTCCCAAGGGGCCTGGTGCCACAACGCCGGAGATTGGGGACCCCCAAGCCCCAGCGCCGGATGCACCCTGTCGCCACTCCCCATCCAGGCCGCTAGGGGCACCGCCATTCATTCAGGGTGGGAGGATAGACAGGGCCCTCCGAATCCCCGCCAACTTTCGAAGGCGCCCCGAACCAAAACGCTTGGGCCCAGGCTCATGTTCACCAGCACCCTCACCTCGCCCCAACTCTCCGCTCGACGCACAGGTGGTGTATCGGGCCTGCGGGGCTCCTGGAGGCTAACCCTAACCATAGGTCGGCCCCCGAGGGGCCCTTCCAAAGGGGCCTGGCGTCGCAACGCTGGGGATGGGGACCCCGAGCCCATGTGCCGGACGCACCCTGCTGCCCTTCAGCCACCCAAGCCGCTAGGGGACCACGGGTCAATCAGGACAGGAGAACGAGCAGGGACCTCCGAGCCCATGCTGACCTTTGAAGGCTCCCCGCGCAAAAACGTTGGCTCCCAGGATCCTGCTCGCCAGCGCCCTCACCTCAGCCCGCCCCTCCGCTTGCTTCAGAGCCGGTGGATAGGGCCTGCCGGGCTCCTGGCAGCTAACCAAAACCCTAGGTCGGCCCTGAGGGGACATCCCAAGCGGCCTGGCTCTGCAATGCTGGGGATTGGTGACTCAGAGCCCCAGAGCCGGACTCACCCTGCCGCACTGTCCCCACCTGGGCCGCTAGGGGCGCCGCGGGTCATAGAGGGCGAGAGAAGGGCAGGGCCTTCTGAGTCCCCGGTGACCTTCAAAGGCTCCCCGTGCCAAAACGCTGGAGCCCATGCTCCCGCTCCCCAGTGCCTTCACCTCGGGCCGCACCTCAGCTCGCCGCACAGTGTGCGGTTGGGCCTGACGGTCTCCTGGGGGCTAACCCTAACCCTAGGTCGGCCCCCCAGGGGCCCCTCCCAAGGGTCCTGGTGCCGCTACGCCAGGGATCGGGGACCCCAAGCCCCAGAGCCAGACTCACCATGCCGCAACCCTGCCACCCAGGCCGCTAGGGGCACCGCCAGTCATTCAGGGCGGGAGAAGGGACAGGGCCCTGGAGAAACCGGAGACATTTGAAGCCTCCCGTGCCAAAATGCAGAGGCCCAGGCTCCCGCTCGCCAGCGCCTTTACCTCCTCCCACCCACCTCTCCCCTCCCAGCCAGAGGATTGGGCCTGCCGGCCTCCTGGGTGCTAACTCTAACCCTAGGTCAACCCACGAGGAGCCCCTCCCAAGGGGCCTGGCCCCGCAACGCTGGGGATTGGGGATACCTGAACCGCAGAGCAGGACTCACCCTGCCGCCCCACTGCCAACCGAGCCCCTAGGGGCGTCGCTCGTTATTCAGGGCAGGAGACAGGGCAGGGCCCTCCGAGCCATGGCAACATTCGAAGGCCCAGGGCGCCAAAATGCTGGGGACCACGCTCCTGCTGGGCATCGCCCTCAACCTGGCCCGCACCTCCGCTCCTCGCACAGCCTGCGACTGGGGCCTGCCGGCCTCCTGGGCGCTAACCCTAACCCTAGGACAGCCCCTGAAGCTCCCTTCCTAAGGGGTCTGGAGCCGCAACGCCGGGGATTGGGGACCCCCAGGCCCCAGCGCCAGATGCACGCTGCCGCCCCGCCCCACAGGGGCCGCTAGGGGCGCCGCCATTCATTAAGGGTAGGAGAAGTGGAGGGCCCTCCGAACCCCTACAGACATTCGAAGGCACACCAAACCAAAACGCTTGGGCCCAGGCTCATGTTCACCAGCACCCTCACCTCGCCCCAACTATCCCCTCGACGCACAGGTGGTGTATCGGGCCTGCGGTGCTCCTGGAGACTAACCCTAACCATACATCAGCCCCCGAGGAGCCCTTCCCAAGGGGCCTGGCGTCGCAACTCTGGGGATGGGGATCCCGAGCCCATGTGCCTGACTCACCCTGCTGCCCTTCAGCCACCCGAGCCACTAGAGGCCCCGCTGGTCAATCAGGGCAGGAGATTGGGCAGGGCCCTCTGAGCCCACGCTGACCTTTGAAGGCTCCCCGCGCAAAAACGTTGGCTCCCAGGATCCTGCTCACCAGCGCCCTCACCTAGGCCCACCCCACCGCTTGCTTCAGAGCCGGTGGATAGGGCCTGCTGGGCTCCTGGCAGCTAATCAAAACCCTAGGTCGGCCCTGTGGCGACATCCCAAGTGGCCTGGCTCTGCAATTCTGGGGATTGGTGTCTCAGAGCCCCAGAGCCAGAGTCACCCTGCCACACTGTACCCACCCGGGCCACTAGGGGAGCTGTCGGTCATAGAGAGCGAGAGAAGGGCAGGGCCATCTGAGCCACAGGTGACCTTCACAGGCTCCCCACACCATAACGCTGGTGCCCACGCTCCCGCTCCCCAGCGCCCTCTCCTCGGCCCACACCTCCGCTCACCGCACAGTGTGCGGATTAGGCCTGAAGGTCTCCTTGGGGCTAATCCTAACCCTAGGTCGGCCTCCCAGGGGCCCCTCCCAAGGGTCCTGCTGCCACTACGCCCGGGATCTGGGACTCCAAGCCCCAGAGCCAGACTCACCCTCCCACAACGCTGCCACCCAGGCCGCTAGGGGCACCGCCGGTCATTCAGGGCGGGAGAAGGGACAAAGCCCTGGAGAAACCGGAGATATTTGAAGCCTCCAGCGCCAAAATGCAGGGGCCCACAATCCTGCTCCCCAGCGCCCTCACCTCGGCCCACCCCTCTGCTCGCCCCACAGCCATCGTATTGGGACTGCAGGCCTCCTGGGGGCTAACCCTAACCCTAGGTCGGCCCCCGAAGGGCACTCCCAAAGGGCCTGGCACCGTGATGCCGGACATTGGGGACCCCCAAGCCCCAGCGATGTACTCAAAATGCCCCTCCGCTGCCACCCGGGCCACTTGGGGCGCCGCCAGTCATTCAGGGTGGGGGAATGGGCAGGACCCTCCAAGCCAAAGAATAGGAAAACAGTAAGTAAAAAGGATACGTGCACCCCTATGTTTCTTGCACCATTATTTACAATGTCACAATATGTAAGCAACCCAAGTGTCTGTAGAAAAATTGACAAATGAGATGATAGATGTGAGTATTCACACACACACACACACAGACACAGACACACACACACACACACACACACACACAATGGAGTATTACTCGGATTGCAAAAGAATGAAACCTTGCCATTTGCAGACACATGGATGGAGCTAGAGAGTATTATCCAAACTAAAATCAGTCAGTCAGAGAAAGACAAATCCCATATGATGTCACTCTAATGGGGAATTTAAAAAACAAACAAAAATAAATAACTAAAAGAGAAAAAGGAGACACACCAAAATACAAACTCTTAACAATAGAGAACAAACGGATGGTTACAAGAGAGGAGGTGGATAGAGGGATGAGTGGAATAGATGAAGGGGATTAAGAGGACACTTCTTGATGACCACTGAATAATATATAGAAATACTGAATCACTCTACTGTACACCTGAAACTAATGTAACACTGTATGTTAGCTTTAATGGAATTAAAATAAATTTTAAAAAAAGATTTTTCTTTCAGAAACCTCTTTGAAAAAGCTTTTCCTGTGCAATGTGCAAAAGCCCTACTTGGGAGGATTCACTCTACAATAATTATTCACTTAATGCCTAAAATTCAGATTTCACTGAGTTCTTACCATGGATCCCAGCCCACGGGAGCCATGGTCCTTTTCAGTCCAGGCTCAGCACCTATGCATTCAAGATTGGAAGTAGAGACACATATCACTTCACAGTCCAGATAGCTATTATTGTTTCTGTTTCAGTGTGAGAGAGTCACAGACTTTGGGACAGGTTTCAGAGCAGATTTATTATGGATCCTGGATCTCTACTTCAATGTTCATTGCCTGGATCCATTTGACTAATAGGTTCTCTGTGGATGGGCTTGCTTCCAAGCACATACATGGAAGATGCAAAGGTGGGTGGGCTTGGTGCGGGACAGGAAGAAGACCAAAAGCAGACAAGGGTCCGACCCCTCCCCTGATCCAGGAACTGCTATGGGAGAGGGTACGGGAGGTAGAATCCATGTGAAATTCCAAGGTCACCAGGTGAACACAGGAGGCACAGGTCAAGGGATCTGGAGATGCAGGGGTTGAAGGCTGCTCTGAGCTACCTCTGGGAGGAAGGGAGGGAAGGAATGAGAAGGAGACACTGCCTGCCCCTGGCCCATGCCATCTGCCCACCACTCCGACACGCATCAGGCTATGAGCTGACACAGCCTGGGCTCAGGATGGGCTGGCTTGGGTCCCTCAATCCTCAGTAGGACAGCTGGCCCCAGGGCTCAGAGACATGCTGAGGGAGATGAGAGGGAAAGCTGCCCCACCCAGGTCATCCCCTCCTTGAGCAGACAGCCCTTCAGAACTGCTAAAAAAAACCCCACTAACGGGGTTGAAAGACATTCCATGGATGAACTAAGGCATAGAGATATGTAAAATAACATTCATTTTTAAGTTCAGAGCTGTCATCTCAGGAAGTGGGGAGAGCTTCCCTGAAGAAGACTGAGGGGAGGGCAGGCCATGCTGAAAAGGGAGACATGGCTGTCCTGATTGGGGACCTGCAGCCCCCTTCCAGGGCAGGGCATCATCCTCACATCAAAAGAGATCCATGGAAGTGTTCCATCAGGGCCAGATGTTTGTCTCGAGAAGGCTACCCTGGCATTGGACTGCACAGGGCACCAGGGACGAGGGCCAGATGGAGGACGGACAATACCCCGGAGGCCATGGGGCAAGAGCAGAGGCACATGACCTTGAAGATGATGATGAAAAGCAGGAGGTTGCAGCATGGACCTGGCCCAAAAGTGCCATGGGAGCAGTGCCCAGAGCTACACTGACTGGGTGCCTTCTGTGCCCGGTGCGGCTAACTTCAGTGGGTTCCAGACTAGTCCTGACCACAAGTCTAGGAAGTGTGCACCACCCCCGACCTCCTCTCCCCTTGCGGCTGCTAGGAATCACGGTCACAGACCATGGTCAGCTTTCATGGAAACCAAGCAGTGGCTCCCCCGCACGCTGCACCTCTGGTCGTGGTCCAGTGCAACCCTCGTGCCTGGCCAGACAGTGATGTCTACCTGTCTCCACACAAATCCACAGACAGGAGGGTGTCCCTGAATTCCACAGCACCTGATGAGACAGATCCACAGAACCCAACACCCAGTGGGTCACTCGGGACCTCACCTATGGTCATGGAGCTCACCATACCTTATTTCTGTCACTTCCCACAGAAAGCCTGGTTCTGATACCCCACAATACCGTACATTCTGGTTGCTGACCTGGGGTCATGCCATGAACCCACATGACACCTTTCTTTAAGTGAAGGCTATGCCTATATCTCCTAGAAAATATTTAATGAAGTACAAGTCCAACAGGACTATGGTGTGAACAGTAGCACACAGCCTGCATGGTAGTAGTCAGTAATTCTAACAAGTGTTAACCCCACCCCCCGTCTCACAAAGCCTTCCTCCATCCCCACTGAACTCATGGTCTGCCCTCAGAAAACCCTCCAGGAAACAAACCTTTCATCTGAGTGCTCTCTTCACCTTCTGCTTCAAATCTTGTCCGACCACAATGATATGAAACTAGAAATCAGTCGCAAGAAAAAAATGGGACAGTCAAAAATAGGTGGAGATTTTTGGGGCCTGGGTGGCTCTGTCGTTAAGGATGTGCTTTCAGCTCAGGTCTTGACCCCGGATCCTGGGATCTAGCCCCAAATCAGGTCCTTGCTCAGTGGGAAGCCCGCTTCTCCCTCTCCCACCCCCCTGCTTGTGTTCCCTCTCTCGCTGTCTCACTCTCTGTCAGATACTTAAATAATCTTAAAAAATATGTGGAGATTTAACAACATGCTACTGAACAACCAACAGTCAAAGAAGAAATCAAAAAAATTTTAGAAGTACCTTGACATTGATGAAAAAGACAACCTACAAAAACTTATGGGATGCAGAAAAAGTAGCTTTATGGGGGACATTCATAGAAATTCAGATCTTCATCAATCCATGATAATGCTCTCCAATAAACAACCGGATTTATGTGGTAAAGAAGTAGAAAAAAAATAACAAAGCCCCAAATTAGTAGAAATAAGGAAATAACAAAAATGAATACATAAATAAATCCAACGGAGACTAAAAAGAAAAAAAAATGAAAATGAGAGCAGCCTTTTTTTGGAAAGATAAACAAAACTGACAAACTTAGCTAGACTCACCAAGAAAGACAGAGGACTCGAATACAATCAGGAAAGAAAGATAATGGATTCCTGTCTCATATCAAAATCAAAAGAACCCTTCAACCTTGGACACAACAACATCTTGTAAGCCACGTCTCTAAAGGCAAAGGAATATAAAAGCAAAAAATGAACTATTGGCACTTCATCAGGATAAAAAGCTTCTGCTTGGCAAAGCAAATGATCAAAAAACAAAAAGGCAACCTATGGAATTGAAGAAGATATCTGCAAATGATATTACAGATAAAGGGTTGGTATCCAAGATCTATAAAGAACTCCTCAAACTCGACACCCAAAAAATGGGCAGAAGACAAAAAGAGATACTTCTCCAGAGAAGACATACAAATGGCCAACAGACACATGAAAAAATGCTCCACATCACTTGCCATCAGGCAAATACAAATCAAAATGACAATGAGATACCACCTTACACCAGTTAGAATGGTTAAAATTAACAAGGCAGGGGGCACCTGGGTGGCAGAGAGGTTAAGCATCTGCCTTCGGCTAAGGGCGTGATCCTGGCATTATGGGATCGAGCCCCACATCAGGCTCCTCCGTTATGAGCCTGCTTATTCCTCTCCCACTCCCCCTGCTTGTGTTGCCTCTCTCGCTGGATGTCTCTATCTCTGTGGAATGAATAAATAAAATCTTGAAAAAAAATTAACAAGACAGAAATAAAAAAAAGTCAGAGAGGATGTGAAGAAAGGGGAGCCCTCTTACACTACTCGTGAGAATTCAAGCTGGAACAGCCACTTTTGAAAACAATATGGAGGTTCCTCAAGACGTTAAACACAGAGCTATCCCATGACCCACCAATTGCACTACTGGGTATTTACCCCATCGACACAGAGTAATGAAAAGAAGGGGCACCTGTATCCCAATGTTCATAGCAGCAATGTCCATAATAGCCAAACTGTGGAAGGAGCCAAGATGTCCTTCAGCAGATGAATGGACAAAGAAGATGTGGTTCATCTATACAATGGAATATTACTCAGTCATCAGAAAGGATGAATACCCCCCATTTGCACCAACGTGGATGGACCAGGAGGGGATTATGCTAAGTGAAATTAAGTCAAGCAGAGAAAGACAATTATCATATGGTTTCACTCCTATGTGGAACTGAAGGAATAGCATGGAGGACATTAGAAGAAGGAAGGGAAAACTGAAGGGGTGGGAATGAGAGGGGAAGATGAACCATGAGAGACTACTGACACTGGGAAACAAACTGAAGGTTGCAGAAAGGGAGGGGAAGAGGAATGAGTTATCCTGGTGATGGGTATTAAGGAGGGCACGTGTTGGGGCGCCTGGGTGGCACAGCGGTTAAGCGTCTGCCTTCGGCTCAGGGCGTGATCCCGGCGTTATGGGATTGAGCCCCACAACAGGCTCCTCCGCTGTGAGCCTGCTTCTTCCTCTCCCACTCCCCCTGCTTGTGTTCCCTCTCTCGCTGGCAGTCTCTATATCTGTCGAATAAATAAATAAATTCTTTTAAAAAAAAAGGAGGGCACGTGTCATAATGAGCACTAGGTGTTATATGCAAACAATGAATCATGGAACACTACATCAAAAACAAATGAATTACTGTAGGGTGACATCATTTTAAAAAAAGAAAGATATGAAATCCATACAGGAAAACTGTCACTATTTGCAAATGACATGAAATCCCGAAAGATTCCACAAAAAAAAAAAAACTGTAAGAATAAACAAATTCAAGAAAGCTGCAGGATATAAAGTCAATATACAGAGACCTGTTGTCTTTATTTATTTTCAAATTTTATGTATTTATTTGACAGGAAGAGAAAAAGCACAAGCAGTGGGAGTGTCAGAAAGAGGGAGAAGCAGACCCTCGCTAAGCGGGGAGCACAACACGGGGCTCGATCCCAGAACTCTGGGTTCATGACCTGAGCTGAAGGCAGACGCTTCACCTATGGGGCCACCCAGATGACCCAACTTCTTTCATTTCTGTATACTGATGACACACTGTCGTAAAGAGAAATTAAAAAAGCAATGCCATTTACAATTGCATAAAAAAAATCTAGGAATAAAAGTAACCAAGAATGAGAAAGACATAGTACACTCAACACATGGCAGAAAAGAAATGAAAAGCATGTGTGTCGAGGGGGGCAGGATGAATGGGTCAAAGATTTGGAAGGCAACACAAACAAATGGAAGCATACGCCATGCTCCTTAACTGGAAGAGTTAATTATGTGAACATGTCTATCGTACCCAAAGCAATCGACAGATGTGATGAAATCCCTATCTGAATTCCAGTGGCATTATTCCAGCAGGTAGAAAACAGTCCTCAAACTTGTATGGAATCACAAAACACCCCAAATACCCAAAGGAACCTGGAGAAAGAAAGGTGCAGTCAACACACTCCTGGATTTCAAGCTAGATTACAAAGCTCTTGTCATCAAAACAGGATGGTACTGGCATAAACACAGACACCAGGTCAGTGGAACAGAACAGAAAGCTCAGAAACTTACCCACACGTAGATGATCCTAACTTACGACACAGCAGCAGAAGATATGCCATGAGGGAAGGACTGTCTCTTCAGTGAGTGGTAACAGGCAAACTGGACACTAAATGCAGAAGAATATAACTGGGTCACTTTCTTACACCACACACAAAATTTTTAATGGATGAATGATATGAATGTAAGACCTGAATCCATAAACCTCCAAGAAGACACAGGTACTAAGTCTCTCGACATTGGTTTTGACAAAGTGTCTTCAGATCGGACACCAAATGCAAAGGCAACAAAAGCAAAAAGTAAACAAGTGGAACAACTTCAAAGTGAAATCTTCCACGCGGAAAAAGAAACCAGCAAAAACTTACAAGGCCACAGACCCAATAAGAAAAAAATATCTGTGAATCATATGTGTGAGAAGACGCTAATATCCAAAATACACACAACACTCATACAAATCAAAACAAACAAACAAAATAAAAACGGTATAAAAAATGTGGGGAATATGTGAATAGATACTTTCCAAAGACGGCACACAGGTGCCAACAGACAGAAAAAGTTGTTCCACATCACTAAATATCGTCAGGGAAACATCAGTCAAACCCACAATTGGCTATTCCCTCACAACTGTTGGAACACCTATTGTCCCAGAGACAGACACCAGGTGGGGTCAAGGGTGTGCAGACGAGGAGACTCTGTGCACTGTAGGTGGGAATGGAAATTGGTGCAGCCACTGTGACAAACGGTATGGAGGTTCCTGAAAAAATAAAAGCAACTACGACATGACCCAATAATGGCTCTACTGAGTATTGATTCGGAGAACACAAAAATACTGCCTCAAAAAGACAGATGCACTCCCACGTTCACTGCAGCATTATTCACAAGAACCAGACATGGAAACACAGACCTTGGGGGCCTTATGCCAAGTAACTCAGACACAGAAAGACCAATACCAGATGCTCTCATGTACATTCCACGAGGAATAAACAAATACTGAACACATAGACACTGAGAGCAGATTGGTAGGTGCCAGATTCAGGGTTGGGGTGGTAGAAACGGGTAAAGGTGGTCAAAGTCTCAATGTTTGAGTGAGAAAATCCGACAGTCATGAAATGTTCTGTCCAGCATGGAGACTAAAACTAACCCCGCAGTATGAGGTATAGGTTTCCCTGCTCTTTGAAAGTACAGGGCTTCTGAGAAACCTTGCACAGCGGAAATGGTGTCAAGAAGGAATGGCCATTAATTTACACGGAACAATTAGACAGTGTGCTCAAACACCAAAATTCCTTCTCTTTGGCTTTTCTTAGGCCTCAGCACACAAGTTTCTAAGGGAGGCCCAGCATAAATGAAGATAAAGCACAGCAGAGGCTCACAGACACCATTCAAAGTGCTGGTGGCTGGATGCGGAGAGCGGTTCCCAGCGGAAGGAGCTGGTTGGGGTGCACGCCGCCTCTGTTGTGCTTCTCCCCAAAACAGATGCTGAACGTGATTCTCACTGTTCACCTTTTTTCATAAGAGGGAAATCCTCTTCAGGTCTCTTCCTCTTACTGAAGATGGGTAATAACATAGTTCTTTCAAGAAAGCCCAATGTCTTACTGTGAACGTTTAAAAAGTGGGGGACACTTGTACTTGAGCATTACTGAGGGAGGAGATGTGAAAGGTTCTCCTAGACACAAATCTCAGCAGATCCACCGGGAAAGGCACCTTCCTCCGCATGCGGAACATGGACTACATCCTACCCCCAGAAACCCTCTCCTTCCCCTCGATCAGGACAACCCACACCAGCTGGGAGTTACCCCAACTCCTCCGTTCTCCTGCTCCTAATAGCTAACCGATCAGCAAATCCTGTGAGCTCCATCTTCAAAATGGACCCCGAATAGGTCTAACCACTCCATCCAAGGCCACCTGTCTGGTCCACAGTGCCTGAGTTCCTGGAAAAGCTTCGTCATTGACGTGCCTTGCCGTCTTCAACACTCTGTCATCTGTTCTCAACACAGTAGCCAGGATGGCCCAGTGAAACAGGGTCTCATGGGGTTATAGCCCTGGAATGCCTTTCTTTCACCTCTCTGAGGTAATGTCCTAAGCTGTCTCCTGTGGCCACAGGGCCTTCTTGCTGCTCCTGGACATACCTGGAATTCTCCTTCCCCAGAGCCTTTGCACATGCTTTCCCTTCTGTTAAGAATGCTGTTGATGTGTTCTCACTCACCTTCGGAGAAGTCTGAATTGGAGTGACAGGGACAGAAGATGAGCCTGTGTGTGTTGGGTGAGGCTGGTGGCCCAGAAGAGGGTTCTCTGCCAGCTCTCCGCCTGTGCCTCACTTGTCCTCAGCCAGGAACTTGCACACAGCCCTCACCTGTCACAACTCTCACCCAGGAGACCCACAGCCACCCTTGGAGCCCACCCTGCCCATACCCTGCTGCAGAATGCATTCAGCTCTCCTCTGAGACCCCTGTCAGCTTTACCCAGACCTGGAACTCCCCCATCTCCTGCAATGCTCCTGGATTCCCCCTCTTCTTCCAAAATCACACTGGCGCAAGGCTTTCATGAGAAAGATATAATGCTAACTAATGAAAGGTTCACACCTACTTTCCCCTTCTGTTGCCTTTCTCTCCACCTTCTTTCCTACCTGTGCAAATTGTAACATATCAGTGGAACATGAACATGCTCTGAGACCTGAGTCTTTCATTGCAGCTTTCTGAGGACTCCTTATGTGATAAGAAACTAGTGTATCTTACAACAGGGTGTTTTACAACTCTCATCTATAGAATAGTACAGCCCAAATCACTACAATTTTACCTCACTCTTCATGAAGCAGAACACTTTTTCCTTTCTTCTCTTACTTAAATTCCAGTTAGTTCACATGCCATGGAATATTCGCTTCAGGGGTAGGATTTAGTGATTCCTCACCTGCATACAGTACCCGGTGCTCATCACAAGTACCATCCTTAATACCCCTCACCCATTTAACTCTTCCCCCCACGCCCCTGTCCTGCAGCAACACTCAGTTTGTTCTCCAAGATTGAGTCTATTTCCTTGTTTGCCTCTCTCATCACCCCTCCACTCTGTTCATCTGTTTTTTTTTTTTTCTGAAATTCCACAAGTGTGAGAGCATAGGATATTTGTCTTTCCTCACTGATTCTGCTTAGCTTAATACACTCTAGGTCCATGCACATCCTTGCAAATGGTAAGATTTCATTCTTTTTGAAGCTGGGTCATATTCCATTATATATAGGTATCCCACATCTGCTTTATCCATTCATCAGTGCATGGACTTTGGGATTCTCTCCATAGTTTGGCTACTGTGGACATTACTGCCATAAACATCATTGTGCATGGACCCCCTTCGAATCTGCATTTCTGTATCCTTTGGGTAATTACATAGGAGAGCAATTGATGAATCATGGGGTTTTTCAATGTTTAACTTTTTGAGGAACCCCCACACTGTTTCCCAGGCTGGCTGAACCACTTTGCATTGCCACCAACAGGATGGGAGGGTTCCCCTTTAAGCAGAACATTATCTGCCAGCAATTTCATAAGAGGAAACAAAACCTCTGGGAGATGCACCCAGGGTCAGGCAAGCAGTTGCAGACTTCACCCCAAGGCTCCTGACGCCAAGCCCCTTGAAGCCACCAGCATGCCACTATCCAAAAGAATTCCCAGACTCTCCTTCTGACTCCACCACCAAAGAAACTACAGAGAGAATATGGCACCTCAAAATATCGAGATAATACATTTAGTAAAACTAGAAAGTCAAGCTCAACTTTTAAACAGGAGCAGGCTGCTTTGGATAATTTTCAATTTTCCCTCCACCCTAATTTTAACTCTTCTGACGAATAAACTAATCAATGATGAAACATCACCTTTGTCAAATGACATCATCCAAGTCTGTATCAGATGAAAAAAAAGCCACCTAACTCTAGATGCTGGCCACTCAACCATATCTTAGGCCCAATTGAATAAACACTGTTAGATGAAGGAACAAATTAGATGTTACAAACAGGCACAGAGTGAATCTCACCTTCCCTTTCTAATAAAAGAGGGTTCCTAGGAAACAGATGGTCAAAATACATTTGTAAGCAATAAATGGACAGAGAAATTGTGATCCCCTGCAAAGTTCTACCTGCAGGGAAACTAAGTAATTCTTGCACCAAACCCAGAATCCTGACAGCTACTTCAATTTTACTTTGTGGCTCAACTAGAGAAAAGAGAAAAGCCCAGGAGGTTTTGGGATAATGAGAGGTTTTACCTCCAGCCCTGACATAGATAGGACATTTTGCCAAACATACCTGTGCTTTCTCTGAACACTGGCGTCCTGTGACAAGCTGCCTCGCTGACTCCGATGCTAACGTTCAAAACCTCGGGTGTCTTGGAGCCAGAGCAGAGAAGTGTTGTCAGCTGGGGAGAAGAAGGCACCTCTGACCTAAGGCCTGCACACCTGCTTCGGTTTCTGGTTGAAGGGGCAACACATACTTGTTGTTTGTCAGTAATTATCTTCATTCTCAACAGACCAATGACCTTGCCTTTTCTGGAAAGCAGACTTACTCTTCTAAAGAAACCCTCAATTCATCTATTCCCAATGCAACTAGAGTGGGGTCTGGTTTACGCACGCCTCCAGGCCCCCACCTGGAGGATTTTCCTGCATGATTCTAATAGCCAATTACCACTAACCCGGGGGCACAGGGGGCATAATGCTGAAGTTGGGGGATGGCTCTGGGGCTTGCTACTGCCACACCTGTGCCTGGGGGACCAGGGCACACCCTGCTGAACTCGGGGTACTGCTCAAGAGGCATCACCTGCACTGTGTCAGAGAACTAAATGTGGGGATTGTGTGAGGTCCTTTCCCGCACTCTTCCAGGGGAACAGGGGAAACCCTGAAATTCTGCAACCCATCCCACCAAAGCTCAGGGGAGCGGGCGCCATGGAGTTCACGGGTATGGAGATAAGGCCAGTTGAGGACATGGGGCAGAAGAGACTTTAAAGGGAAAAAGAAAACTCACTTGAGTCCCCACAATGAACCCTCTCCATGTGCCCTTCCAGAACCCTGCCTCCCACCTGAGGCGCACCCTACCCCCGGACCCCCACCCCAGTGCATGCTGCTCACTCACCAGCAGGGATCTCCACAGGGCAACTCTCTCTCTCTCAGTGCCCCTTCTTCTGCCCCAAGTCTGCAACCCACTGCAAATCTGGGCCAGCCCACAGTGATGTAGCTCCACCCCCAAGTGGTGAATGGTCTGGGAGGGTGGTGCCTGAGCTCCTTGGATGCTGTGCAACCAGTCCTCAAGCCCCTGGAACCCTGAAAGTGCAGGGGGCACAAGAGGAGCCTCCTCTACCCAACACCAGGCACAGGCATGGGTGGGCTCGTGGGCTGGGTCCCCCACACAACCTGGCCCCTTCTAGGGACCTCTGTAGCTGTAGACCACCCTCAGAGTCCTGCCCCTTCCCTTTCTGCACCAGCCCTCCCTGCTGGGGTGTGCCTGGTTCTGGGCATAGTCAGTGACTATCAGACCCTCCAAGACTTGGGCTTTAGGAAATGCAATGATTTCATGCATTTTCAGTATGCACATGTCAGTATGACTTTAATCTTATGGGAGCCAAAGAGGTTCTTTATTTTCTCTTATCTTTATGTTGGCATTTTTGGTTATTGTTTTCTTCTCGAAGCAGATGTACAACATGTGCTTGGGGCAGAAATAGGGCCCATGCTTTCAGGTGTTGCCCAGTCATTTTGAGCCGGGTAAAATGTTAAAGGATAGCTTCCCTGGGAGCCGAGGATCAGGGCCCACAGATGATATAAGATAAAAATTCCTTTTATCATTATAATTACTCCTAAATGGAGGAATTTGAGACAAAAGCACCTTTCACAACAGTACCAAGAAATCAAAATGATGCCCACGGAAGGCTTACTGCTCCATGGTCAGCACAGGTAACAGAAGTGTTAACAGTCTCTGGACTACTGCCCTTCTCCTGCCCAAATCACTGAAGCACACAGACCACTTAAAATGAGAATTGTAGAACTGCTAGACACCTTAGAGATGTCTGGCACCATTCCCTTGGACTGCAGAATAAAACACAGTAGCTCATTGTCACAAACTAATTTCAACATGAAGTGCCCCCTGGATGCAGTAAGTTCTTTCTCTGCAAATGTTGACTAATATAAGTCACAGTCATACCATATAAACACTACGATGGCTGGGAAGTCATCGTAGGTAAGGGAATATTTTAGCCATGTTTATAAGCATTGGCTCACGTTGTAGAAGAGGCTGAGCTGAGTGTTTTTAAATACTATTTCAGACCTGTTTTACAGCAACCTCTGAACATACCAGAGCCTGAATGGACTGAAAAAGATAGTTGGTTTCAGTAACTTTAATACCAGAAAAATATTATACTGTCTGTATTCCTTAGGATCTTTGAGTATCTTACCCAGAGGTCCTCCACTGAGATAATGATCTTAATGATCACCATGGGTAGATGTGAAAAGGCCCGCTGAATTCATTCCAGTTGTCCACATGACAAGAAAATCCTGATACTTGATAGGTTTCCAGATCGAGAAGACCAGAGATAAGAGGGAAATAGTACCCTGTATGGAACAACAAGGGACTTGTAGTCAATTTGGGGATGCCACTTAGGTTTCTGACACTAAAATCCTCTGTGACTCATATCATCTGAGTCCCTTTCTAACCGTCTGAAAATGTGCCTAAAAATATCTACACCCTAGATTCAAGTTTAAGAGGCAAAATGCTATTAAGAGGCAGTATGATGTCTCTCAAGAACAGGTGCTCAGGAAGCCATAATTGCTATTAGGTCTATTTCTTTTCCAGAAGAAAGAACACATGTTGAATCCATATTCCTAATAGATGACTCACCAGATGATTTTCAAACCTGAAGGAAGGCCAAGAAGTCGCTCTTGTGTCATATTTCACTCAGAAATCATATTGTTGGACTGGTGAGGACGATACGATAGCAACGTTATCACTAAGAGTGGGGAGCTTCTAATTTCCATACGGCCATGTTGACCCCCTTAGCTCAGAACCACCAGAAAGGGCAGCTGGGGAGTGGGCACCGCCATCACTATGAGTGGGGAGCTTCCCATTTCCATATGGCCATGATGACCCCCTTAGCTCAGGGCCACCAGAAAGGACAGCTGAGGGGGACCACAGGCCAAGGCTGCCAGGTGTGGCTGGGGCAGGCAGAACTCTGACTTAAGGCTCAACTCCTGTCTAGGTTATTATAATGCTCTTCACAAAGAAAGTGCCATTGTGTGTGAGCCCTCATGTAGAAAAGGTTCAGAATTTCCATTAAGATTCCCTCTCTGACCTTTAGGATATGTAGCAAAGTTCCATTTAATTTTTAAACATTGAAGGACTTCCTGGTTTTCTTTTCGCTATGACTGTGGCTCAATTCCCCTGTGGTCTAGGAATAGAACCTAGTTAATTTCAGGGTTTAACATTTGTAGCCTTGATTCATGGCCCCACCTATCATCTATTTGGCTAAAGAGTCTATGACCACTTGAAAATAATGTATTCTGCACTTATTATGGAATGTTCCCTATATGTCAATTAGGTCACATTTGTTACCAATGTTTTGTCTGCTTTTTCTGTCAGATATTGAGAAAGGTATATTTAAATCTTCAAACAATGCTGCTCTATTCAACGTGGCATCGAAGAATCTACCAGTGTTAGAAGGCAAGAGAAACAAAAAGTATAAGAATTGAGGGGATAATTGTGACTATTCACAGATAATACGATTGTGTACATAGAAAATCCAAAACAGTCTATAAATACCCTATTAGAATTAAAAATATAATTTATAAATTTGAGATGGATTGTAGCTTCCCATTGGACAGTTTCTGAAAGAAAACGTAGAACCTGTCAATCTTGGGGTAAGACATAGTGTGCAATAACCATTGAGAAGAATTCAGTGGGACTTCATAAAAATGTGACATTTCTCCTTATCTTATGACCATAAGAAAATGAAAAAGTGAACCGCAGGCTGGGAAGTAAAGATTTGCAATACACACACTGACGAAGACTTGTCAATAATGAATTCCTGCTCATCAACCATAAAAAGTCTATGTACAAATGAATACTTCACAAAAGATTGACTGATGGCCAATAAGAACAGGAAAGGGTGCTCTACAGTATTATTTTCAGGAACAGCAAGGCCTTTCCTAAAATGAAAACATACACACAAACCAGTATTCCCTAGATGGATGATGTCCTTATTTCTGAGGACAGCTTGAAGAACAAGAACACACTAGCATCAAAGTAAAGTGATGGAATTCCTGACACTCAGAGGATGGATAATTGACCTCAAACTACAGTACAATTTCTAGGCATCATTCGGTCCTCTGAAGGCAGACAACTACCACACCCCTTCCTACACCACACAGGTTGCTTCCCAACCCCTACCATAAACGAAGAAGATGAGAAATAGATAGGACTAGTAGGAAATAGTAAAAATCACATGTGGGGATTATCCTGAAACACACTGATCACATAACTAGTGTAAGGAAGTGTAAGGAACTGAGAAGGACAGAGACTCAAGAGGTACTTCTTTGGGAAATGTTGTCTGAAATCGTCCCACGTTGGTACCAGCTAATGAGGGCTCTGAGCATATCCTAGGGTTTGCTCACAAGGGTCTGCAACACCATCGCTGAGGACTGAAACTCTTCAAGACCTCAAAGCTTGCCTGTTTGGACTAAGAGATTCCCATGTTCTGAGAACAGATACCAACTAATTGAAAGGTTCACCTGGGCTCTCACGGAGGCCCTACAAGTAGCTGAACCATTCATTGAAAATCAATTACACACACACACACACACACACACACACACACACACACACACCTGTCATTTCACCAATTACTTAAACATTCAAGGTTCTTCCTACCTTTTCTTTTTCACATTGATATTTATACTCACATGAAATGTCATCATTTCTAATGAACACTGATGTCAAAATAGAGATCCATTGACACAATATTCACAAAATGGAACTTCCCTGCTGTCATTTTCAATATAGCGTTTTTTAAAGTTCATACATATTTTAGGTTTTTGGTAACTTATACAGGAGAATATCAGCATTGAAAAACTCTGAATACTGACAATGAGTTTTAAGCCTAGAGAACAAAAATTGTCCAATTTCATAGATAATAAGGAACAAAAGGGAAAGCATAGAAGCTGTAGTTGAATAATTTTACACATATGCATCCTCTATTATTCTGCTACTGAGGGGTATGTTTTATTACCACTATACATGCATCAATTGTCTTCCACGTGCACTTGCACAGATATAATGAATTACTACAGTAGAATGAAATGTCTGGGAACTACTTGGTGGCATGTATAATGAACAATGAAATTTCGATCTTATATTTGGTGAACTTCCACTGTCTGTCCCTTTAGACAATGGACCCTAAAAAGAAGGGGGAATATACCACGAGAGACTATGGACTCTGGGAAACAAACTGAGGGCGTCAGAGGGGAGAGGGGTGGGGGATTGGGATGGTCCAGTGATGGGTATTAAGGAAGGTACATATTGCATGGAGCACTGGGTGTTATATGCAAATAATGAATCACGGAACACTACATCAAAAACTAAGGAAATACTGTATAGTTACTAACATATCATAATAAAAATTATTATTAGAAAAAAATTAAAGGTAAAAAAAAAACAATACAGCTTTTCTGTTTCAAGAACAATCACAATTGAGAAAAAACTAACTTCCAATCCCTAAAGCCAAACACAGACCAAGTTCCATTTCACTCCCCTTTATTCACATTCTCTGTGGGTTCTAAGCTATTTCCCTACCTCCTTTCCTGCTGAGCAGGGAGCCCGGGCTCAATCCCAGAACCCTGAGATCATAACCTGAGCCAAAGGCACATGCTTAACTGGCTGAGCCAGCCAGGAGCCCCAGCCATGTTTTTCTTAAGCAAAAGGACACTTTCTCACGATGCCTTCACATGACTTCACATGGTACCAGAGATCTGCATTTGCCTCTAGGAGGTTGCAGATGAAGGCAATTGCAAACTCTTACAGTGGTTTATCAAATACAATGACCTGCCTGGTGATAGTGAAACTCTTATGAGCCCACGAGAGGGTGCTGTGACACTCAGCTGTGGCTGGGTTGGCACAGAGAACCAAATCCATTTCCCTGCCTGATGTCTGTGAGGAACAGATGCCCCCACTGTGAATGAGACCCTGCCACTGAGCTGTCCAGAGATGGCCATCCTCACGGAGGATGAGGATAAAGGACAATGCCTGAGGAGACCTCATCTGTCTCTTTTATCTTTTCATATTTTTGACAGTGGACAAATCACTGCCTAGGAGTCCCCAACTACCTTAGTCTCAACTGTGAATGACCAAGAGATTTTACAAAACACTCAAGATTTTCACCTCACAATTGGCCACAACCACTTATCATAGGGATTCAACATTAAGCAAAGATAATGTTCCTTGGAAGAGAGGTCCTGCCCACTGTTGTTTCTCACTTATATGCTCATCTTCCTTACCTCATGGTAACATAACCAGCTTGATTCCTGCTTCCATCTTCAGGAAGGCTGATGTGACTTGAAGGGCATTACCCTGACATCATTCTTTCTTAGCAATAAGATGTGGACATTTCCCTAGTCCTACACACCCAAAGTTGATTCGGAATCAGGATTGAGGAGGCTGATGAGAGTTGAAGGTGTTTTCCTGTACAGGGTGGTTTATTACCAATAAGGATGGGTCAGAATCCTCGAAATTCAAGAACCTTTTCATTAATGCTTCCTACTCGTGAAAGATGATGTACATTGGTCTTTCCCTGTATAGTGTGGTGACTCAGAGAAAAGTGCTTAGCCCTTTCGTCAGACTTCCACGACCACTTGGGGCTGGCTTCCATATTCACAAATGATGATATTAGGGCTAACAGGGTTCCTGTACACTGTTATTTCTTACAGATAAGTTTATGGCATTTTTGTTACATTGCCAGAACCACTTAGCACCGGGTTTGCCGGCCTCCTGGGGACTAACACTAACCCTAGGTAGGCCCACAAGGGGCCCCTCCCAAGGGGCCTGGCACCACAGCGCCGGGGATTGGGGATCCCTGAGCCCAGCGTCGGAGTCACCCTGCCGCCCCGCAGCAATGCCGGCTGCTAGGGGCGCCGCCAGTCTTTCAGGGCGAGAGAACGGGCAGGGCCCTCCAAGCCCCCAGCGACCTTCGAAGGCCCCCCCGCGCCAAAACGCTTGGGCCTACACTCCCTCTCGCCAGTGCCCTCACCTTGGGTTGCCCCTCCACCTGCCTCAGAGCTGGCGGAACGGGCCTGCTGGACTCCTGCGGGCTAACACTTACCCTAGGTCGGCCCCCGCGTGGCCCCTCCCAAAGAGCCTGGCACCGCAATGCCGGAGATTTGGGACCCCCGAGCCCCAGTGCTGGACTCACTCTGCCACCGGGCAATCACCCAGGGTGCTAGGGGCGTTGCCAGTCATTCAGGAAGGGAGAACGGGCAGGGCCCTCCGATCCCCCTGGGACCTTCAAAGGCCCCCCCGCCCAAAAACTCTGGCTCGCATGCGCCTGCTCCCCAGCGCCTTAATCTCAGCCAACCCCTCCGCTCGCTGCAGAGCTGGCGGATTGGGCCTGCCGGCATCCTGGGGGCTAACCCTAACACTAGGTGGGCCCCTGAGGGGCCTCTCACAAGGGGCCTGGCGCAGCAATGCCAGGAATTGGGGACACCGAGCCCCAGCACCTCACCCTGCTGACATGCGCCACCCGGTCTGCTAAGGGCGTCGCTGGTCATTCAGGGCGGGAGTATGGGCAGGTCCCTCTGAGCCCCCGGCGACCTTCAAAGGCCCCCCACGCCAAAACTCAGGAGCCCACACTCCCGCTCACCATCGCCCTCACCTCGGCACGACCATCCGCTCGTGGTACAGCAGGTGGATCGGGCCTGCTGGCCTACTGGGGTCTAACTCTAACCCTAACCCCTAACCCCTAACCCTAAGCCCTAAACCCTAACCCCTAACCCTAACCCTAACCCTAAACCCTAACCCTTACCCTAAACCTAACCCTAACCCTAAACCCTAAACCTTAAACCCTAAACCCTAACGCTAACACTAATCCCTAAACCTTAATCCCTAACCCTAAACCCAAAAGCCTAAATTCTAAACCCTAACCCTAACTGCTAACCCCAAACCCCAAACCCTAACCCTAAACCCTAAACCTACCCCAACTCCTACCCTACCCCCAACCCTACCCCCAACCCTACACCTTCAGCTAACCCTACCCCTAACCCGTACTCTAACCCATATGCTAACCCGTACCCTATCCCTAACCCGAACTCTAACCCATACCCTAACCCGTACCTAACCCTAACATGTACCCTAACCTGTACTCTAACCCTAAACCGTACCCTATCCCTAACCTGTTCCCTAACTCGTATCCTAACTTTAACCCTAAACCGTAACCAAACCCGTACCATAACCCTAACCCATACCTTAACCCTAAACCGTACCCTAAACCGTACCCTAACCCGTACCCTAACCCATACACTAACCCGTACCCTATCCCTAACCTGGACCGTAACCCATACCCTAACCCGTACCTAACCCTAACATGTACCCTAACCCATACCCTAACCCTAAACCGTACCCTATCCCTAACCTGTTCCCTAACTCGTATCCTAACTCTAACCCTAAACCATAACCAAACCCGTACCATAACCCTAACCCGTACCCTAACCCTAAACCGTACCCTAAACTGTACCCTAACCCGTACGCTAACCCGTACCCTAAACCGTACCCTAACCCGTACCCTAAACCTTACCTAATGTCTACCCTAACCCATACACTAACCCTAACCCATACCCTAACACTAACCCGAACTCGAACCCTAATCCTAACCCTAAACCCAAACCCTAATCCCTAACCCGTACCCTAAACCTTAATCCGTACCCTAACCCATAACCCCTAACCTGTAACCCCTAAAGCCAACCCCAACCCGTACCCTCACCTTACCCTAACCCTAACCCCTACCCTCACCCATACACTAACAGTAACCCATACCCTAAACCATACCCTAATCTGTACCCTAACCCTGGGGATTGGGTACACCTGAACCCCACCACAGGACTCAGCCTGCCACCCCACAGGAAACCATGCCCCTTGGGGCGCCACAGAGCATCCCGTGCAGGAGAACTGGTAGGGCCCACCTGAGCCCCCAGCGATCCTCGGAGGCCCCCTACACCCCAACCCTGATGCCCACGCTCATCCTGCCCCACGCCTTCCCTTCAGCCTGCCACCGAGCTTGTCGCAAAGCCGGAAGATCAGGCCTGTTGGGTTCCTGGGGCGTAGCCCTGACCCTAGGTCGGCTGGGGAGGGCCCTCCCCCGGGGCCCAGGCCGTAGCCCCAGGGACTGGGTACACTTGAGCCCCACTGCAGGACAAAGCCTGCCACCCCCGCAGGAAACTGTGCCTCTTGGGGCTCTATGGAGCATACAGGGCTCGAGAACTTGGGGAGGCCCCCGGAGCCTGTCCTCAGCTTTGGCAGCCCCCATGCCCCAACCCTGAGGCCCATGCTCACTCTCCCCCATGACCTCATCTCAGCCCTCCACGGAGCTCACCGCACAGCCTGCGGATTAGCGCTGCCGGTCTCCTGGACCCTAACCCTTACCCTAGGTTGGCCACAGAGGGGCCCTTCCCCAGGGTCCTGGCACCGCACTCTGGGGGATTGGGGACACCCCAGCCCCACCATAGGACTCAGCCTGCAGCCCACAGGAAACTGTACCATTTTGGGGCACAACAGAGCATTCAGGGCAAGAGAATTGGGGCACCCCCTGAGAGCCCCTGCTGGTGAACTCCGACATTTGTGGGCCCTTCTGGATGAAACCCCAAGGCTCATATTCACCCGCCCTTGTGCCCTCATCTCAATCGGCCTGGGAGTTCTCTGAGCACTGGGCAGTTCAGAAATGCTGTCTTTTGAGGCCTAACCTAACCCTGGGTCTTCTGCTGAGGGTCCCCTCCCCATTTGCCTGCCTCCAAGGCACCAGGCATTGGGCTCACCTCTGCACGACCAGAGGACTCAGCCAGCCCCACAGCAGGAAACTGTCCATTTGGGGCTGTAGCAAGGATTCATAGGAAAATCGGAGGGCCCCCCTCAGCCCATTCCAGGGAACCCCCACTTTCAGAGATCTCCCCAGATCCAATTAGTAGCTTCACACTGACCTTTAAACTTGCTCTCCACGGAGATCTTTTGAAATTCTCCACACTTCCAACCGATGGCATCATCCAGCTTCAGTGCCTTACCCAGCTTTAGGTCTTGAGATGGATTAAAATGGGAAGTTATTTCACTGATGATGACGTACTGGTGACCAAAAGATACATGCATAAATGCTTCATATCATTTGGCTTCAGGGAAATGCAAATCTAAACCCCTATAGATGCCATATCACACGAGGCCGAATATCTAAAAATAAGAAGACATGAAACTATACATGTTGGAGAGGATGTGGAGAAACGGGAACCCTATTACACCCCTGTACGAATGCAGTCCATTACAGCCACTCTTGAAAATGGTACGGCGTTTCCTCAAGAAGTTATAAATAAAGCTACCCTATGTCCCAGCAATTGCACTACTGGGTATTTACCCCAAAGAGACAGAGGTAGTGAAGACGGGACACATGCACCCCAGTGTTCATAGCAGCAATATCCATAATAGACAAACTGTGGAAAGAATGCAGATGACCATCGACAGATGAATGGATAAAGAAGATGTGGATCATATATATACTGGAATATTACTCAGCCATCAGAAAGCATGAACACTTACCATCACACCGACCTGGGTGGAGCTGGAGGGTATTATGCTGAGTGGAATAAGCCAATGAAAGAAAGACAATGATCATATGCTTTCACTCCTATGTGGAATATCAGAAAAAGGGAAGAAGACCATAGGGGAAGGGAGGGAAAATAGAATGGGAAGTCATCAGAGAGGGAGAAAACCCATGATAGACTCTTAACTATCGCAAATAAAATGATGTATGCTGGAGGAGAAGTTGGGGGGGGTAACTGGGTGAGTGGCATTAAGGAGGTCACACGATACAATGAGCACTGGGTGTTACACACGACTGAAAATTTATTGAAGACTACATCTGAAACTAATGGTGTACTGTAAGTTGGCTAATTGAATTTAAATTAAAGAATAAAAGACCTCGAATAAACAATCCTAAACATTTGTATGGAACCACTAAAGATTCCGAACAGCCAGTGCAATGTGGAAAAGAAAAACAAAGCTGGAGGACTCACAATTTCAGATTTCAGGTTATACTACGAAGCTGCAGTCATCCTAACAAGACAGTACGGCACAAAAATAGACACAGCGACCAAAGGAACAGGATACAAGTTCAGACAGAAACCCACAATTATGTGGTCCATGAATCTTCCACAAAGCAAGCAACGATATCAAAAGGGAAAAGGTCATTATCTACAACAAACGGTGTTGGGAAAACTAGACAGCTACGCACAAAAGAATGAAATTAGACTGCTTTCTTACACAATACAGACAAACACAAAACAGTTTCAAGACCTCAATATGAGACCTGAATCCGTAAAAATCCTACAGGAGGGAAGACAGTAACTTCTTGACATGGACCATACCAACGTTTTTCTGGACTGTCTCCTGAGGCAAAGGAAATGAAAACAAAAATAAACTATTGGGAATACAGCAAAATAAAACGTTTCCACATGGCAGAAGAACAATGAAAACGTAAAAATAATAAGACAACCTACTCAAAGGGAAAAGATATTTGCAATGATCATAAGCAATAAAGGGATAGTGTCCAAAACGTATAGAACTGATACTACCTGAACCCAAAAAAACATATAATCCAGTTAAAAAATAGGCAGAAGACATGGACAGACATTTCCCCAAGGAAGAGATACAAATGGCCAACAGTCCCATGAAAAGATATTCACCATCACGCATCATCAGGAAAATTTAAATCCAAAGGACAATGAGGTATTACATCAAACCTGTCAGAATGGCTAACATCAAAAGCACAACAAAGAGCAGGTGTTGGGAGGATGTGGATAAAGGGGAATCCTCGCAAACTGTGGGTGGGAATGCAAACTGTGGTGGCCACCGTGGAAAACAGTATGAAGGTTCCTCAAAAAATTAAATATAGAACTACTCTACGATCCAACAATCACTCTACTGGTATTTCCCCAAAGGGTAGGAAAACAGTAACTTATAAGGATATGTGCACCCCTATGTTTCTTGCACCATTATTTAGAATATCACAATATGGAAGCAACCCAAGTGTCTGTAGAAAAATTGACAAATGAGATGACAGATGTGTGTATTCACAAACACACACACACACAGACACACACACACACACACACACACACAATGGAGTATTACTCGGCTTGAAAAAGAATGAAACCTTGCCATTTGCAGCCACATAGATGGAGCTGGAGAGTATTATGCTAACTGAAATCAGTCAGTCAGAGAAAGACAAATCCCATACGATGTCACTCTTATGGGGAATTGAAGAAACAAACAAAAATAAATAGAGAGAAAAAGGACACACACCAAAATACAAACTCTTAACAAGAGAGAACAAACGGATGGTTACCAGAGAGGAGGTGAATAGAGGGATGAGTGAAATAGATGAAGCAGATTAAGAGGACACTTTTCTAGATGACCACTGAGTAATATATAGAATTACTGAATCACTCTCTTGTACACCTGAAAAGAATGTAACACTGTATGTTAGCTCTACTGGAATTAAAATAAATTTTTAAAAAAGAATTTTCTTTCAGGAACCTCTTTGAAAAAGCTTTTCGTGTGCAATGTGCATAAGCCCTACTTGGGAGGATTCACTCTACAATAATTATTCATTCTATGCCTCGAATTCAGATTTCACTGAGTTCTTACCATGGATCCCAGGCCACGGGAGCCATGGTCCTTTTCTGTCCAGGCTCAGCACCTATGCATTCAAGATTGGAAGTAGAGACACATGTCGTTTCACAGTACAGAAAGCTATTATTGTTTCTGTTTCAGTGTGAGAGAGTCACAGACTTTGGGACAGGTTTCAGAGCAGGTATACTATGGATCCTGGATCTCTACTTCAATGTTCATTGCCTGGATCCATTTGGCTAATAGGTTCCCTGTGGATGGGCTTGCTCCCAAGCACATATATAGAAGATGCAAAGGTGGGTGGGCTTGGTGTGGGACAGGAAGAAGACCAAAAGTAGACAAGGGTTCGACCCCTCCCCTGATACAGGAACTGCTACAGGAGAGGGTACGGGAGGTAGAATCCATGCGAAACTCCAAGGTCACCAGCTGAACACAGGAGGCATAGGTCAAGGGATCTGGAGATGCAGGGGTTGAAGGCTGCTCTGAGCTACCTCTGGGAGGAAGGGAGGGAAGGAATGAGAAGGAGACACTGCCTGCCCCTGGCCCATGCCAGCTGCCCACCACTCCGACACGCATCCGTCTACACAGCTGACACAGCCTGGGCTCAGGATGGGCTGGCTCAGATCCTTCAATCCTCAGTGGGATAGCTGGTCCCAGGGCTCAGAGACATGCTGAGGGAGATGAGAGGGAAAGCTGCCCCACCAAGGTCATCCCCTCCTTGAGCAGACAGCTCTTCAGAACTGCTAAAAAAAAAAACCCACTAACGGGGTTGAAAGACATGCCATGGATGAACTAAGGCATAGAGATATGTAAAATAACATTCATTTTTAAGTTCAGAGCTGTCAGCTCAGGAAGTGGGGAGAGCTTCCCTGAAGAAGACTGAGGGGAGGGCAGGCCATGCTGAAAAGGGAGTCATGGTTCTCCTGATTGGGGACCTGCAGCCCCCTTCCAGGGCAGGGCATCATCCTCAATCACATGAGATCCATGAAAGTGTTCCATCAGGACCAGATGTTTGTCTCGAGAAGGCTACCCTGGCATCGGACTGCACAGGGCACCAGGGACGAGGGCCAGATGGAGGATGGACAATATCCCGGAGGCCATGGGGCAAGAGCAGAGGCACATGACCTTGAAGATGATGATGAAAAGCAGGAGGTGGCAGCATGGAGCCGGCCCAAAAGTGCATTGGGAGCAGTGCCCACAGCTACACTGACTGGGTGCCTTCTGTGCCCGGTGTGGCTGACTTCAGTGGGCTCCAGACTAGTCCTGACCACAAGTCTAGGAAGTGTGTACCACCTCTGGCCTCCTCTCCCCTTGCAGCTGCTAGGAATCACGTTCACAGACCCTGGTCAGCTTTCGTGGAAACCAAGCAGTGGCTCCCCCGCACGCTGCACCTCTGGTGGTGGTCCAGTGCGACCCTCGTTCCTGGCCAGACAGTGATGTCTACCTGTCTCCACACAAATCCACAGACAGGAGGGTGTCCCTGAATTGCACAGCACCTGATGAGACATATCCACACAACCCAACACCCAGTGGGTCACCTGGGACCTCAAGTATGGTCATGGAGCTCACCATACCCTATTTCTGTCACTTCCCACAGAAAGCCTGGTTCTGATCCCCCACAATACCATACATCCTGGTTGCTGACCTGGTTAAGCATCTGCCTTCGGCTAAGGGTGTGATCCTGGCATTATGGGATCGAACCCCACATCAGGCTCCTCCGTTATGAGCCTGCTTCTTCCTCTCCCACTCCCCTGCTTCTGTTCCCTCTCTCGCTGGATGTCTCTATCTCTGTTGAATGAAATAATAAAATCTCGAAAAAAATTAACAAGACAGAAATAAAAAAAAAGTCAGAGAGGATGTGAAGAAAGGGGAGCCCTCTTACACTACTCGTGAGAATTCAAGCTGGTACAGCCACTTTTGAAAACAATATGGAGGATCCTCAAGACATTAAACACAGAGCTATCCTACGACCCACCAATTGTACTGCTGGGTATTTACCCCATAGACACAGAGTAATGAAAAGAAGGGGCACCTGTATCCCAATGTTCATAGCAGCAATGTCCATAATAGCCAAACTGTGGAAGGAGCCAAGATGTCCTTCAGCAGATGAATGGACAAAGAAGATGTGGTTCATCTATACAATGGAATATTACTCAGTCATCAGAAAGGATGAATACCCCCCATTTGCACCAACGTGGATGGACCAGGAGGGGATTATGCTAAGTGAAATTAAGTCAAACAGAGAAAGACAATTATCATATGGTTTCACTCCTATGTGGAATGGAAGGAATGGCATGGAGGACATTAGAAGAAGGAAGAGAAAAGTGAAGGGGGGGAATGAGAGGGGAAGATGAACGGTGAGAGACTACTGACACTGGGAAACAAACTGAAGGTTGCAGAAAGGGAGGGGAAGGGGAATGGGTTATGCTGGTGATGGGTATTAAGGAGGGCACGTGTTGGGGCGCCTGGGTGGCACAGAGGTTAAGCATCTGCCTTCGGCTCAGGGCGTGATCCCGGTATTATGGGATCGAGCCCCACCACAGGCTCCTCCGCTGTGAGCCTGCTTCTTCCCCTCCCACTCCCCCTGCTTGTGTTCCCTCTCTCGCTGGCAGTCTCTATATCTGTCGAATAAATAAATAAATTCTTTTTTTTAAAAAAAGGAGGGCACGTGTCATAATGAGCACTAGGTGTTATATGCAAACAATGAATCATGGAACACTACATCAAAAACAAATGAAGTACTGTAGGGTGACATCATTTAAAAAAAAGAAAGATATGAAATCCGTACTGGAAAACTGTCACTTTTTGCAAATGACATGAAATCCCAAATGATTCCACAAAAAAAAAAAACACAAATAACCACAACAACAAAAAAAAACAAAACACAACTGTTAGAATAAACAAATTCAAGAAAGCTGCAGGATATAAAGTCAATATACAGAGACCTGTTGTCTTTATTTATTTTCAAATTTTATTTATTTATTTGACAGGAAGAGAAAAAGCACGAGCAGGGGGAGTATGAGAAAGAGGGAGAAGCAGACTCTTGCTAAGCAGGGAGCCAAACACGGGGCTCGATCCCAGAACTCTGGGATCATGACCTGAGCTGAAGGCAGACGCTTCACCTATGGGGCCACCCAGATGACCCAACTTCTTGCATTTCTGTATACTGATGACACACTTTCACAAAGAGAAATTAAAAAAGCAATGCCATTTACAATTGCATCAAAAAAATCTAGGAATGAAACTAACCAAGAATGAGAAAGACATAGTACACTCAACACATGGCAGAAAAGAAATGAAAAGCATGTGTGTCGAGGTGGGCAGGATGTATGGGTCAAAGATTTGGAAGGCAACACAAACAAATGGAAGCTTATGCCATGCTCCTTAAATGGAAGAGTTAATTATGTGAACATGTCCATTGTACCCAAAGCAATTGACAGATGTGATGAAATGCCTATCTGAATTCCAGTGGCATTATTCGAGCAAATAGAAAACAGTCCTCAATCTTGTATGGAATCACAAAACACCCCAAATACCCAAAGCAACCTGGAGAAAGAAAGGTGCAGTCAACACACTCCTGGATTTCAAGCTAGATTACAAAGCTGTTGTCATCAAAACAGGATGGTACTGGCATAAACACAGACACCAGGTCAGTGGAACAGAACAGAAAGCTCAGAAACTTACCCACACGTAGATGATCCTAACTTACGACACAGCAGCAGAAGATATGCCATGAGGGAAGGACTGTCTCTTCAGTGAGCGGTAACAGGCAAACTGGACACTAAATGCAGAAGAATATAACTGGGTCACTTTCTTACACCACACACAAAATTTTTAATGGATGAATGATATGAACGTAAGAACTGAACCCATAAACCTCCAAGAAGACACAGGTACTAAGTCTCTCGACATTAGTTTTGGCAAAAAGTCTTCAGATCGGACACCAAATGCAAAGGCAACAAAAGCAAAAATAAACAAGTGGAACAACTTCAAACTGAAATCTTCCACATGGAAAAAGTAACCAGCAAAAACTTACAAGGCCACAGACCCAATAAGAAAAAAAATATCTGCGAATCATATGTGTGAGAAGAGGCTAATATCCAAAATACACACAACACTCATACAAATCAAAACCAAAAAAAAAAAAAAAAACTGTATAAAAAATGTGGGGAATATGTGAATAGATACTTTCCAAAGATGGCACACAGGTGCCAACAGACAGAAAAAGTTGTTCCACATCACTAAATATCGTCAGGGAAACATCAGTCAAATCCACAATTGGCTATTCCCTCACAACTGTTGGAACACCTATTGTCCCAGAGACAGACACCAGGTGGGGTCAAGGGTGTGCAGACGAGGAGACTCTGTGCACTGTTGGTGGGAATGGAAATTGGTGCAGCCACTGTGACAAATGGTATGGAGGTTCCTGAAAAAATAAAAGCAACTACAACATGACCCAGTAATGGCTCTACTGAGTATTGATTCGGAGAACACAAAAATACTGCCTCAAAAAGACAGATGCACTCCCACGGTCACTGCAGATTTATTCAAAAGAAACAGACATGGAAACACAGACCTTGGGGGCCTTATGCCAAGTAACTCAGACACAGAAAGACCACTACCAGATGCTCTCATGTACATTCCACGAGGAATAAACAAATACTGAACGCATAGAAACTGAGAGCAGATTGGTAGGTGCCAGATTCGGGGATGGGGTGGTAGAAACGGTTGAAGGTGGTCAAAGTCTCAATGTTTGAGTGAGAAAATCCGACAGTCATGAAATGTTCTGTCCAGCATGGAGACTAAAACTAATGCTGCAGCATGCGGTATAGTTTTCCCTGCCCTTTGAAAGTACAGGGCTTCTGAGAAACCTTGCACAGCAGAAATGGTGTCAAGAAGGAATGGCCATTAATTTACACGGAACAATTAGACAGTGTGCTCAAACACCAAAATTCCTTCTCTTTGGCTTTTCTTAGGCCTCAGCACACAAGTTTCTAAGGGAGGCCCAGCATAAATGAAGATAAAGCACAGCAGAGGCTCACAGACACCATTCAAAGTGCTCTTGGCTGGATGCGGAGAGCAGTTCCCAGAGGAAGGAGCTGGTTGTGGTGCACGCTGCCTCTGTTGTGCTTCTTCCCAAAACAGATGCTGAACGCGATTCTCACTGTTCACCTTTTTTCATAAGAGGGAAATCCTCTTCAGGTCTCTTCCTCTTACTGAAGATGCGTAATAATATAGTTCTTTTAAGAAAGCCCAGTGTCTTACTGTGAACGTTCAAAAAGTGGGGGATACTTGTACTTGAGCATTTCTGAGGGAGGAGATGTGAAAGTTTCTCCCAGACACAAATCTCAGCATATCCACCGGGAAAGGCACCTTCCTCAGCATGCGGAACACGGACTACCTCCTACCCCACGAGAAACCCTCTCCTTCACCTCGATCAGGACAACCCACAACAGCTGGGAGTTACCCCAACTCCTCCGTTCTCCTGCTCCTACTAGCTAACCCATCAGCAAATCCTGTGTGCTCCATCTTCAAAATGGACCCAGAATAGGTCTAACCACTCCATCCAAGGCCACCTGTCTGGTCCACAGTGCCTGAGTTCCTGGAAAAGCTTCGTCATTGACGTGCCTTACCGTCTTCAACCCTCTGTCATCTGTTCTCAACACTGTAGCCAGGATGGCCCAGTGATACAGGGTCTCATGGGGTTATAGCCCTGGAATGGCTTTCTTTCACCTCTCTGAGGTCATGTCCTAAGTTATCTCCTGTGGCCACAGGGCCTTCTTGCTGTTCCTGGACATACCTGGAATTCTCCTGCCCCAGAGCCATTGCACATGCTTTCCCTTCTGGTTTGAATGCTCTTGATGTGTTCTCACTCACCTTCTGAGAAATCTGAATTGGCGTGACAGGGACAGAAGATGAGGCTCTGTGTGTTGGGTGAGGCTGGTAGCCCAGAAGAAGGTTCTCTGCCAGCTCTCCGCCTGTGCCTCACTTGTCCTCAGACAGGAACTTGCACACAGCCCTCACCTGTCACAACTCTCACCCAGGAGACCCACAGCCACCCTTGGAGCCCGCCCTGTCCACACCCTGCTGCAGAATGCATTCAGCTCTCCTGTGGGACCCCTGTCAGTTTACCCAGTCCTGGAACTCCCCCGTCTCCTGCAAAGCTCCCGGATTCCCCCTCTTCTTTCAAAATCACACTAGCGCAAGGCTTTCATGAGAAAGCTATAACGCTAACTAATGAAAGGTTCATACCTACTTTCCCCTTCTGTTGCCTCTCTCTCCACCTTCTTTCCTACCTGTGCAAATTGTAACATATCAGTGGAACATGAACATGCTCTGAGACCTGAATCTTTCATTGCAGTTTTCTGAGGACTCTTTATGTGATAAGAAACTAGTGTATCTTACAACAGGGTGTTTTACAACTCTCATCTATAGAATAGTAGAGCCCAAATCACTACAATTTTACCTCACTCTTCATGAAGCAGAACACTTTTTCCTTTCTTCTTTTACTTAAATTCCAGTTAGTTCACATGCCATGGAATATTCACTTCAGGGGTAGGATTTAGTGATTCCTCACCTGCATACAGTACCCGGTGCTCATCACAAGTACCCTCCTTAATACCCCTCACCCGTTTAACTCTTCCCCCCACGCCCCTGTCCTGCAGCAACACTCAGTTTTTTCTCCTCAGTTGAGTCTATTTACTTGTTTGCCTTTCTCATCACCCCTCAACTCTGTTCATCTGTTTTCTTTCTGAAATTCCACAAGCGTGAGAGGATAGGATATTTGTCTTTCCTCACTGATTTTGCTTAGCTTAATACACTCTAGGTCCATCCACATCCTTGCAAATGGTAAGATTTCATTCTTTTTGAAGCTGGGTCATATTCCATTATATATAGGTATCGCACATCTGCTTTATCCATTCATCAGTGCATGGACTTTGGGATTCTCTCCATAGTTTGGCTACTGTGGACATTGCTGCTATAAACATCATGGTGCATGGACCCCCTTTGAATCTGCATTTTTTAATCCTTTGGGTAAATACCTAGGAGAGCAATTGCTGGATCATGGGGTTGTTCAATGTTTAACTTTTTAAGGAATCCCCACACAGTTTCCTAGACTGGCTGCACCACTTTGCATTGCCACCAACAGGATGGGAGGGTTCCCCTTTAATCAGAACATTATCTGCCGGCAATTTCATAAGAGGAAACAAAACCTCTGTGAGATGCACCCAGGGTCAGGCAAGCAGTTGCAGACTTCACCCTAAGGCTCCTGACGCCAAGCCCCTTGAAGCCACCAGCATGCCACTATCCAAAAGAATTCCCAGACTCTCCTTCTGACTCCACCACCAAAGAAACTACAGAGAGAATATGGCACCTCAAAATATCGAGATAATACATTTAGTAAAAGTAGAAAGTCAAGCTCAACTTTTAACAGGAACAGGCCGCTTTGGATAATTTTGAATTTTCCCTCCACCCTAATTTTAACTCTTCTGATGAATAAACTAATCAATGATGAAACATCACCTTTGTCAAATGACATCATCCAAGTCTGTATCAGATGAAAAAAAGCCACCTAACTCTAGGTGCTGGCCACTCAACCATATCTAAGGCATAATTCAATAAACAGTGTTAGATGAAGGAACAAATTAGATGTTACAAACAGGCACAGAGTGAATCTCACCTTCCCTTTCTAATAAAAGAGGGTTGCTAGGAAACAGATGGTCAAAATACATCTGTAAGCAATAAATGGACAGAGAAATTGTGATCCCCTGCAAAGTTCTACCTGCAGGGAAACTAAGTAATTCTTGCTCCAAACCCAGAATGCTGACAGCTACTTCAATTTTACTTTGTGGCTCAACTAGAGAAAAGAGAAAAGCCCAGGAGGTTTTGGGATAATGAGAGGTTTTACCTCCAGCACTGACATAGATAGGACATTTTGCCAAACATACCTGTGCTTTCTCTGAACACTGGCGTCCTGTGACAAGCTGCCTCGCTGACTCCGATGCTAACGTTCAAAACCTCGGGTGTCTTGGAGCCAGAGCAGAGAAGTGCTGTCAGCTGGGGAGAAGAAGGCACCTCTGACCTAAAGCCTGCACACCTGCTTCGGTTTCTGGGCAAGGGGCAACACATACTTGTTGTTTAGCAGTAATTATCTTCATTCTCAACAGACCAATGACCTTGCCTTGTCTGGAAAGCAGACTTACTCTTCTAAAGAAACCGTCAATTCGTCTATTCCCAATGCAACTAGAGTGGGGTCTGGTTTACGCACGCCTCCAGGCCCCCACCTGGAGGATTTTCCTGCATGATTCTAATAGCCAATTACCACTAACCCGGGGGCACAGGGGGCATAATGCTGAAGTTGGGGGATGGCTCTGGGGCTTGCTACTGCCACACCTGTGCCTGGGGGACCAGGGCACACCCTGCTGAACTTGGGGTACTGCTCAAGAGGCATCACCTGCGCTGTGTCAGAGAACTGAAGGTGGGGATTGTGTGAGGTCCTTTCCCGCACTCTTCCAGGGGAACAGGGGAAACCCTGAAATTCTGCAACCAATCCCATCAAAGCTCAGGGGAGCGGGCACCCTGGAGTTCACGGGTATGGAGAATAAGGCCAGTTGAGGACATGGGACAGAACAGACTTTAAAGGGAAAAAGAAAACTCATCTGAGTCCCCACAATGAACCCTCTCCTCGTGCCCTTCCAGAACCCTGCCTCCCACCTGGGGCGCACCCTACCCCCGGACCATCACCCCAGTGCAAGCTGCTGACTCACCAGCAGGGATCTCCACAGGGCAACTCTCTCTCTCTCAGTGCCCCTTCTTCTGCCCCAGGACTGCAACCCACTGCAAATCTGGGACCGCCCACAGTGATGGAGCTACACCCCCAAGTGGTGAATGGTCTGGGAGGGTGGTGCCTGAGCTCCTTGAATGCTGGGCAAACTGCCCTCAAGCCCCTGGAACCCTGAAAGTACAGGGGGCCCAAGAGGAGCCTCCTCTACTCAACACCAGGCACAGGCATGGGTGGGCTCATGGGCTGGTGCCCCCACACACACCTGGCCCCTTCCAGGGACCCCTCTAGCTGCAGACCACCCTCAAAGACCTGCCCCTTCCCTTTCTGCACCAGCCCTCCCTGCTGGGGTGTGCCTGGTTCTGGGCAAGGTCAGTGACTCTCAGACCCTCCAAGACTTGGGCTTTAGGAAATGCAATGTTTTCATGCATTTTCAGTATGTATATGTCAGTATGACTTTAATCTTATGGGAGCCAAAGAGGGTCTTTATTTTTTCTTATCTTTATGTTGGCATTTTTGGTTATTGTTTTCTTCTCGAAGCAGATGTACAACATGTGCTTGGGGCAGAAATAGGGCCCATGCACTGAGGTTTTGCCGAGTCATTTTGAGCCAGGTACAATGTTAAAGGATAGCTTCCCTGGGAGCCCAGGATCAGGGCCCAAAGATGATATAAAATAAAAATTACTTTTATCATTATAATTACTCCTAAATGGAGGAATGTGAGACAAAAGCACCTTTCCCAAGAGTACCAAGAAATCAAAATGATGTCCACAGAAGGCGGCCTGCTCCATGGTCAGCACAGGTGACAGAAGTGTTCACAGTCTCTGAACTCCTGCCCTTCTCCTGCCCAAATCTCTGAAGCACACAGACCACTTAAAATCAGAATTGTAGAACTGCTAGACACCTTAGAGATGTCTGGCACCATTCCCTTGGACTGCAGAATAAAACACAGTAGCTCATTGTTACAAACTAATTTCAACATGAAGTGCTCCCTGGATGCACTAAGTTCTTTCTCTGCAAATGTTGACTAATGTAAGTCACAGTCATAACATATAAACACTACGATGGCTGGGAAGTCATCGTAGGTAAGGGAATATTTTAGCCATGTTTATAAGCATTGGCTCACGTTGTAGAAGAGGCTGAGCTGAGTGTTTTTAAATACTATTTCAGACCTGTTTTACAGCACCCTCTGAACATACCAGAGCCTGAATCGACTAAAAAAGATAGTTGGTTTCAGTAACTTTAATACCAGGAAAATATTATACTGTCTGTATTCCTAAGGATCTTTGAGTATCTTACCCAGAGGTCCTCCACTGAGATAATGATCTTAATGATCACCATTGGCAGAGGTGAAAAGGCCCACTGAATTCGTTCCAGTTGTCCACATGACAAGAAAATCCTGATACTTGATAGGTTTCCAGATCGAGAAGACCAGAGATAAGAGGGAAATAGTACCCTGTATGGAACAACAAGGGATTTGGAGTCAATTTGGGGATCCCACTTAGGTTTCTGACACTAAAATCCGCTGTGACTCATATCATCTGAGTCCCTGTCTAACCACCTGAACATGTGCCTAAAAATATCTACACCCTAGTTGAGAAGTTTAAGAGGCAGAATGCTACAAAGAGCCAGTATGATGTCTCTCAGGAACAGGTGCTCAGGAAGCCATAATTGCTATTGGGTCTATTTCTTTTCCAGAAGAAAGAACACATGTTGAATCCATATTCCTAATCGATGACTCACCAGATGTTTTTCAAACCTGAAGGAAGGCCAAGAAGTCGCTCTTGTGTCATATTTCACTCAGAAATCATGTTGTTGGACTGGTGAGGATGATACGATAGCGACGTCATCACTAAGAGTGGGGAGCTTCTAATTTCCATATGGCCATGTTGACCCCCTTAGCTCAGAGCAACCAGAAAGGGCAGCTGGGGAGGGGGCACTGCCATCACTATGAGTGGGGAGCTTCCCATTTCCATATGGCCATGTTGACCCCCTTAGCTCAGGGCCACCAGATAGGACAGCTGAGGGGGACCACAGGCCAAGGCTGCCAGGTGTGGCTGGGGCAGGCAGAACTCTGACTTAAGGCTCAACTCCTGTCTAGGTTATTATAATGCTCTTCACAAAGAAAGTGCCATTGTGTGTGAGCCCTCATGTAGAAAAGGTTCAGTATTTCCATTGAGATTCCTTCTCTGACCTTTAGGATATGTAGCAAAGTTCCATTTAATTTTTAAACATTGAAGGACTTCCTGGTTTTCTTTTCGCTATGACTGTGGCTCAATTCCCCTGTGGTCTAAGAATAGAATCTAGTTAATTTCAGGGTTTAACATTTGTAGACTTGATTCGTGGCCCCACCTATCATCTATTTGGGTAAAGAGTCTATGACCACTTGAAAATAATGTATTCTGCACTTATTATGGAATGTTCCCTATATGTCAATTAGGTCACATTTGTTACCAATGTTTTGTCTGCTTTTTCTTTCAGATATTGAGAAAGGTATATTAAAATCTTCAAACAATGCTGCTCTATTCAACGTTGCATCAGAGAATCTACCAGTGTTTTAAGGCAAGAGAAACAAAAAGTATAAGAATTGAGGGGATAATTGTGACTATTCACAGATAATACGATTGTGTACATAGAAAATCCTAAACCGTCTATAAATACCCTATTAGAATTAAAAATGCAATTTATAAATTTGAGATGGATTGTGCTTCCCATTGGACAATTTCTGAAAGAAAACGTAGAACCTGTCAATCTTGGGGTAGGACATAGGGTGCACTAACCATTTAAAAGAATTCAGTGGGACTTCATAAAAATGTGACATTTCTCCTTATCTTATGACCATAAGAAAATGAAAAAGTGAACCGCAGGCTGGGAAGTAAAGATTTGCAATACACACACTGACAAAGACTTGTCAATAAAGAATTCCTGCTCATCAACCATAGAAAGTCTATTTATAAATGAATACTTCACAAAAGATTGACTCATGGCCAATAAGAACAGGAAAGGGTGCTCTACAGTATTATTTTCAGGAACAGCAAGGCTTTTCCTAAAATGAAAACATACACACAAACCAGTATTCCCTAGATGGATGACGTCCTTATTTCTGAGGACAGCTTGAAGAACAGACTAGCATCAAAGTAGAGTGATGGAATTCCTGACACTCAGAGGATGGACAATTGACCTCAAACTACAGTACAATTTCTAGGCATCATTCGGTCCTCTGAAGGCAGACAACTACCACACCCCTTCCTACACCACACAGGTTGCTTCCCAACCCCTACCATAAAAGAAGAAGAAGAGAAACAGATAGGACTAGTAGGAAATAGCAAAAATCACATGTGGGGATTATCCTGAAACACACTGATCACATAACTAGTGTAAGGAAGTGTAGGGAACTGACAAGGACAGAGACTCAAGAGGTACTTCTTTGGGAAATGCTGTCTGAAATCGTCACACCTTGGTACCAGCTAATGAGGGCTCTAAGCATACCCTAGGGTTTGCTCACAAGGGTCTGCAACACCATCGCTGAGGACTGAAACTCTTCAAGACCTCAAAGCTTGCCGGATTGACTATTGGACTAAGAGATTCCCATGTTCTGAAAACAGATACCAACTCATTGAAAGGTTCACCTGGGCTCTCTCAGAGGCCCTACAAGAAGCTGAACCATTCACTGAAAATCAATTAAACACACACACACACACACACACACACACACACACACACACACACACCTGTCATTTCACCAATTACTTAAACATTCAAGGTTCGTCCTACCTTTTCTTTTTCACATTGATATTTATACTCACATGAAATGTCATCATTTCTAATGAACACTGATGTCAAAATAGAGATCCATTGACACAATATTCACAAAATGGAACTTCCCTGCTGTCATTTTCAATATAGCGTTTTTTAAAGTTCATACATATTTTAGGTTTTTGGTAACTTATACAGGAGAAGATCAGCATTGAAAAACTCTGAATACTGACAATGAGTTTTAAGCCTAGAGAACAAAAATTGCCAATTTCATAGATAATAAGGAACCAAAGGGAAAGCATGGAAGCTGTAATTGAATAATTTTACACATATGCATCCTCTATTATTCTACTACTGAGGGGCATGTTTTACTACCACTATACATGCATCAATTGTCTTCCACGTGCACTTGCACAGGTATAATGAATTACTACAGTAGAATGAAATGTCTGGGAACTACTTGGTGGCATGTATAATGAACAATGAAATTTCGATCTTATATTTGGTGAACTTCCACTGTCTGTCCCTTTAAACAGTGGACCCTAAACAGAAGGGGGAATATACCACGAGAGACTATGGACTCTGGGAAACAAACTGAGGGCTTCAGAGAGGAGAGGGGTGGGGGATTGGGATGGTCCAGTGATGGGTATTAAGGAAGGTACATATTGCATGGAGCACTGGGTGTTATATGCAAATAATGAATCACGGAACACTACATCAAAAACTAAGGAAATACTGTATAGTGACTAACATATCATAATAAAAATTATTATTAGAAAAAAAATTAAAGGTAAAAAAAAACAATACAGCTTTTCTGTTTCAAGAACAATCACAACTGAGAAAAAACTAACTTCCAATCCCTAAAGCAAAACACAGACAAAGTTCCATTTCACTCCCCTTTATTCACATTCTCTGTGGGTTCTAAGCGATTTCCCTACCTCCTTTCCTGCTGAGCAGGGAGCCTCGGCTCGATCCCAGAAGCCTGGGATCATAACCTGAGCCAAAGGCACATGCTTAACTAGCTGAGCCAGCCAGGAGCCCCAGCCATGTTTTTCTTAAGCAAAAGGACACTTTCTCACGATGCCTTCACATGACTTCACATGGTACCAGAGATCTGCATTTGCCTCTAGGAGGTTGCAGATGAAGGCAATTGCAATCTCTCACAGTGGTTTATCAAATACAATGACCTGCCTGGTGACAGTGAAACTCTTATGAGCCCACGAGAGGGTGCTGTGACACTCAGCTGTGGCTGGGCTGGCACAGAGAACCAAATCCATTTCCCTGCCTGATGTCTGTGAGGAACAGATGCCCCCACTGTGAATGAGACCCTGCCACTGAGCTGTCCAGAGATGGCCATCCTCACGGAGGATGAGGATAAAGGACAATGCCTGAGGAGACCTCATCTGTCTCTTTTATCTTTTCATATTTTTGACAGTGGACAAATCACTGCCTAGGAGTCCCCAACTACCTTAGTCTCATCTGTGAATGGCCAAGAGATTTTACAAAACACTCAAGATTTTGACCTCACAAATGCCCACAACCACTTACCATAGGGATTCAACATTAAGCAAAGATACTGTTCGTTGGAAGAGAGGTCCTGCCCACTGTTGTTTCTCACTTATATGCTCATCTTCCTTACCTCATGGTAACATAACCAACTTGATTCCTGCTTCCGTCTTCAGGAAGGCTGAGGTGACTTGAAGGGCATTACCCTGACATCGTTCTTTCTTAGCAATAAGATGTGGACATTTCCATAGTCCTACACACCCAAAGTTGAATCGGAATCAGGATTGAGGAGGCTGATGAGAGTTGAAGGTGTTTTCCTGTACAGGGTGGTTTATTACCAATAAGGATGGGTCAGAGTCCTCGAAATTCCAGAACCTTTGCATTAATGCTTCCTGCTCATGAAAGATGATGTACATTGGTCTTTCCCTGTATAGTGTGGTGATTCAGAGATAAGTGCTTAGCGCTTTCGTCAGACTTCCACGACCACCTTGGGCCTGGCTTCCATATTCACAACGGATGAAGTTAGGGCTAAGAGGGTTCCTGTACACTGTTATTTCTTACAGATAAGTGTATGGCATTTTTGTTACATTGCCAGAACCACTTAGCGCTGGGCTTGCCGACCTCCTGGGGACTAACACTAACCCTAGGTAGGCCCACAAGGGGCCCCTCCCAAGGGGCCTGGCGCCACAACGCCGGGGATTGGGGACCCCTGAGCCCAGCACCGGAGTCACCCTGCCGCCCCGCAGCAACCCAGGCTGCTGGGGCGCCGCCAGTCTTTCAGGGCGAGAGAACTGGCAGGGCCCTCCAAGCCCCCGGCGACCTTCGAAGGCCCCCCGCGCCAAAACATTTGGGCCCACATTCCCTCTCACCAGCGCCCTCACCTCGGGTTGCCCCTCCGCCTGCCGCAGAGCTAGCGGAATGGGCCTGCCGGACTCCTGGGGGCTAACACTTACCCTAGGTCGGCCCCCGAGGGGCCCCTCCCAAGGAGCCTGGCACCACAATGCCGGGGATTTGGGACCCCCGAACCCCAGTGCTGGACTCACTCTGCCACCCCGCAAGCACCCAGGGTGCTAGGGGTGTTGCCAGTCATTCAGGAAGGGAGAACGGGCAGGGCCCTCCAATCCCCCTGCGACCTCGAAGGCCCCCCGCGCAAAAACTCTGGCTCCCACGCTCCTGCTCGCCAGTGCCCTAACCTCGGCCCATCCCTCCGCTCGCTGCAGAGCTGGCGGATCAGGCCTGCTGGCTTCCTGGGGGCTAACCCTATCCCTAGGTTGCCCCCGAGGGGCCCCCCCCACATGGCCTGGCGCCACATGCCAGGGATTCGGGACCCCCAAGTCCCAGCACCAGACGCTCCCTGCCGTTCCGCCTCCACATGGGGCGCTAAGGGCGTCACCAGTCCTTCAGGGCGACAGAACGGGCAGGACCCTCCGAGCAACCTGCGACCTTCGAAGGCACCCCAAGCCAAAGCCAAAATGCTCTGGCCCACGCTCCCGCTCTCCAGCTACCTCACCTACCCCACCTGCACATGGGCGGAATGAGCCTGCCAGCCTCCTGGGGGCTAACCCTAACCGGAGGTCGGCCCCCGAGAGGCCCATCCCAAGGGGCCTGGCACCACAACGCCGAGTATTAGGGACCCCGAGCCCCAGCGCCGGAGTTGCCCTGCCACCCCACCGCCACCTGGGCCGCTAGAGGTGCCGCTGGTCATTCAGCGCGGGAGAATGGGCAGGGCCTTCCGAGCCCGTGGCGACCTTCAAAGGCCCCCCCATGCAAACGCTTGAGCCCACGCTCCCGCTCCTCAGCGCCCTCACCTCGGCCTGCCCCTCCGCTCGCCACAGAGCCAGCGGATGAGGCCTGACCTCATCCTGGGGGCTACCCATAACCCTATGTTGTTCCCTGAGGGGCCCCTCTGAAGGGGTCTGGCACCGCAATGCCTGGGATTGGGGACCCCCGAGGCCCAGCCCGGACTCACAGTCTCGCCCCGCTGCCACCCGGGTCGCTAGGAGCACTGTTGGTCATTCAGGGTGGGAGAACGGGCAGATCCCTCTGAGTCCCTGGTGACCTTCGAAGGTCCCCCGCGCCAAAACGCTTTGGCCCGTGCTCCCGCTCGCCTGGGCCCTCACCTCGGTCCACCCCTCCGCTCGCTGCAGGGCCGGTGGATCGGGACTGCCGGCCTCCTGGGTGTTACCCTAACCGTTGGTGGGCACCTGAGGGGCCCATCCCAGGTTCCTATTGCCACAACACCGGGGATTGGGGACTCCCGAGCCCCAGCGCCGGACTCACCCTCCCGCCCTACCGCCACCTGGGCCGCTACGGGCGCCCTTGGTCATTCAGGGAGGGAGAACGGACAGGGACCTTCGAGCCACCTGCAACATTCGAAGGCCCCCCGCACCAAAACGCTTGGGCCCACGCTCCCGCTCGCCAGCACCCTTACCTCGGCCCTCCCCTCTGCTCCCCACACAGTGGGCGGATCGGGCCTGTGGGCCTTCTGGGGGCTAACACTAACCCTAGGTCGGCCTCCTAGTGGCACCTCCCAAGGGGCCTGGCGCCACAACAACGGGGAAAGGGGACTCCCGAGCACCAGCGCCAGACTCACCATGCCCCCCGCTGCCACCCGAGCCACTAGGGGCACCGCCGGTCATTCAGGGCGGGAGAACGGGCAGGGCCCTCCAAGCCCCCAGCGACCTTCGAAGGCCCCCCGCACCAAAGCACTAGGTCCCACGCTCCTGCTCGCCATCACCCTTACCTCGGCCTGCCCCTCCTCTCGCCACACAGCCGGCAGATCGGGCACCCTAGCCTCCTGGGGGCTAACCCTAACCCTAGGTAGGCCCCCTAGGGGCCCATCCCAAAGGGCCTGGTGCTGCAATGCCGGTGATGGGAGCCCCGAGCCCCAGCACCAGACTCTCCCTGCCGCCCCGCTGCCAACCAGGCTGCGAGGGGTGCCGTCGGTCATTCAGGGCAGGAGAACGGGCAGGGCCGTCTGAGCCCCCGGCGACCTTCGAAGGCCTACCACGCTAAAACGCTAGGGCCCATGTTCCCTCTTGCCAGCGCCCTCACCTTGCCCGCCCCTCCCCTTGCCTCACAGCCTGCGTAATGGGCCTGCCAGCCTCCTGGGGCTAACCCTAAACCTAGGTCGGCTCCCAAGGGGCCTGGAGTCGCACCGCTGGGGATTGGGGACCCCTGAGCACCAGCGCCGGACTCACCTTGCCGCCCCGCCACCACAAGGGCCGCTAGGGGTGCGGCAGGACATTCAGTGCAGGAGAACGGGCAGGGCCCTCCGAGCCCCTATCGTCCTTCGAAGGCCCACCGCACCAAAACGCTTGGGCCCACGCTCCCGCTCACCAGCGCCCTCACCTCGGCCCGCCTCTCCACTCGCCACACAGCTGGCGGATCGGGCCTCCCAGCCTCCTGGGGGTTAACCCTAACCCTAGGTAGGCCCCCCAAGGGCCCATCCCAAGGGGCCTGGCATCCGCAATGCCTGGGATTGGGGACTCCTGAGCCCCAGTGCTGGACTCACTGTGCCGCCCCGCCACCACCCGGGCCGCTAGGGGAGCCGCCCGTCATTCAGTGCGGGAGAACGGGTAGGGCCCTCTGAGACCCAGAGACATTTGAAGGCCCCCCGCGATAAAACGCTTCGGCCCACACTCCTGCTTGCCAGCGCCCTTACCTCAGCCTGCCCCTCCACTCGCCGCACAGCTGGTGGATCCGGCCTGCCGGCCTCCTGGGGGCTAACCCCAACCCTAGGTCGGCCCCCGAGGGGCCCTTAATGGGGCCTGGCGCCACAACACCTGGGATTGCTGACACCTGAGCCCCAGCGCCGGACTCACCATGCCGCCCCGCCACCACCCGGGCTGCTAGCTGCACCACCAGTCATTCAGGGCGTGAGAACAGGCAGGGCCCTCTGAGCCACGGGCGACCTTCGAAGGCACCCCACATCAAAACGCTTGCGCCCACACTCCTGCTCCTCAGCACCCTCGCCTCGGCCCGCCCCTCCGCTCGCCGCAAAGCTGGCCTATCGGGTCTGCCGACCTCCTGGGGGCTAACCCTAACCCTAGATCGGCCCAGGAGGGACCCCTCCCATGGCACCTGGCGCCACAACCCCGGGGATTATGGACCCCCGAGTCCCAGCGCCGGACTCACTTTGCTGCCCCGCTGCCAACTGGGCCAGTAGGGGCGCCGCCGGGCATTCAGGGAGGGAGAACAGGCAGGGCCCTCTTAGCCCCCGGCGACCTTTGAAGGCCACTCGCGCCAAAACGCTTGGGCTTATGTTCCAGCTCGCCAGTGCCCTCATCTCGGCCTGCCCCTCCGCTTGCCGCACAGCCGGCGAATCGGGCCTGCTGGGCTCCCGGGGGCTAAACCTAAACCTAGGTCTGTCCCCAAGGGGAAACTCCGAAGGGCCCAGGCGCCTAAAAGGCGGGGATTGGGGACCCCCGAGCCCCAGCACCAGACTCTCCCTGCTGCCCCGCTGCCAAACGGGCCGCGAGGGGTGCCGTTGGTCATTCAGGGCAGGAGAATGGGCAGGGCCCTCCGAGCCCCTGGCGAACTTCAAAGGCCCCTTGCGCCAAAATGCTTGGGCCCACATTCCCGCTCGCCAGCGCCCTCATCTCAGCCTGCCCCTCTGCTCGCCGCACAGCTGGCAGATCTGACCTACCGGCCTCCTGGGGGTAACCCTAACCCTAGGTCGACACCCAAGGGGGCCTTCCCAAGGGGCCTGGCGCCGCAACACCAGGGATTGGGGACCCCCGAGCTCCAGCGCTGGACTCACCCTGCTGCCCCGCCAGCACACGGGCTGCTAGGGGCGCGGCAGGACATTCAGTGCAGGAGAACGGGCAGGGCCCTCCAGTAGGGGCGCCGCCGGTCATTCAAAGAGGCAGAAGGGGCAGGGCCCTCTGAGCCCCTGGAGACCTTCGAAGAACTCCCGCGCTAAAACGCTTGGGCCCACCTTCCCGCTCACCAGCGCCCTCACCTCGGCCAGATCCTGCGCTAGCCGCACAACCAGCTGATGAGGCCTGCCGGCTTCCTGTGGGCTAACCCTAACCCTAGGTCGGCCCTCGAGGGACCCGTCTGATGGGGCCTGGCGCCACAAAGCCTGGGATTGCTGACCCCCGAGCCCCAGCACCGGACTCACCGAGCCGCCCTGCTGCTACCCGGACCGCTAGTGGCGCCACCGGTCATTCAGGGTGGGAGAACGGGCAGGGCCCTCCGAGTCCCCGGAGACTTTCGAAGGCCCCCCACGCCAAAACGCTTGGACCAATGCTGCCGCTCGCCAGCGCCCTCACCTCGGCCCACCCCTCCGCTCTCCAAACAGCCGGCGGATCAGGCCTGCTGGCCTCCTAGGGGCTAACCCTAACCATACGTCGGCCCCCGAGGGGTATATCCCAAGGGGCCTGGCTCTGCAATGCAGGGGATTGGGGACCCCTGAGCCCCAGCGCTGGACTCATCCTGTCACCCTGATGTAACCGGGCCGCTACGGGTGCTGCCGGTCATTCAGGGCGGGAGAATGGGCAGGGTCTACCGAGCCTCTGGCGACCTTTGAAGGCCCCCCCATCCAAAACGTTTGAGCCCATGCTCCCGCTCCTCAGCGCCCCCACCTCGGCCTGCCCCTCCTCTTGCCGCAGAGCTGGCGGATGAGGCCTGCTCTCCTCTGGGGGCTCCCCATTAACCCTAGGTTGGCCCCTGAGGGGCCCCTCCGAAGGGGCCTGGCACCGCAACGCCGGGGATTGGGGACCCCCGAGCCCCAGCGCCGGACTCACCCTACTGCCCCAATGCCACCCAGGCTGGTAGGGGCACCGCTGGTCATTCACGACGGCAGAATGGGCAGGGCCCTTCGAGCCCCCGGCAACCATCGAAGGCCCCCCATGCCAAAATGCTTGGGCCCACGCTCCCACTCGCCAGCGCCCTCACCTCAGCCTACCCCTCCGTTCAATGCACAGCTGGCGGATCGGACCTGCCGGCCTCCTGTGGGCTAACCCTAACCAAAGGTCAGCTCCTGAGGGGCCCATCCCAGTGGCCTATCGCTGCAATGCCGGGGATTGGGGACCCCCGAGCCCCAGTGCTGGACTCAACTTGCTGCCCCACCACCACCCAGGCCGCTAGGGGTGCCGCTGGTCATTCAGTGCAGAACGGGCAGGGCCCTCCGAGCCCCCGGCCACCTTCAAAGGCCCCCCGCGCCAGAATGCTTGGGCCCACACTCCCGCTCGCCAGCACCCTTACCTCAGCCCGCCCCTCCGCTCGCCGCACAGCCGGCGGATCGGGCCATCCGGCCTCCTGGTGGCTAACCCTAACCCTAGGTCTGCCCCCGAGGGGCCCATCCCAAGGGGACTGTCTCCGCAATGACGGGGATTGAGGACCCCAGAGGCCCAGCGCTGGACTCACACTGCTGCCACGCCGCCCCCTGGGCAGCTAGGGGCACCGCCGGTCATTCAGAGGGGAAAAACAGGCAGTGCCTTCCGAGCCCTAGTGACTTTCGAAGGCCTCCCGTGCCAAAACGCTTGGGCCCATGCTCCTGCTCACCTGCGCCCTCACTTTGGTCTGCCCCTCAGCTCGCTGCACAGCTGGTGGATCGGGATTGCCAGCCTCCTGGGTGTTACCCTAATTGTTGTTGGGCCCCAGAGGGGCCCATCATAGGTTCCTATTGCCACAATGCCAGGGATTGGGGACCCCCGAGCCCCAAGGACGGACTCACCCTCCCGCCCTACCGCCACCTGGGCCGCTAGGGGCACCGCCGTTCATTCAGGCAGGGAGAACGGGCAGGGCCCTCTGAGCCACTGGCAAATTTTGAAGGCCCCCCACACCAAATCTCTTGGGCCCACGCTCCTGCTCCCCAGCGCCCTTACCTCGGCCCGCCCCTCCACTCACTGCACAGCTGGTGGATCGGGCCTGTGGGCCTTCTGGGGGCTAACCCTAACCTTAGGTCGGCCCCCTAGTGGACCCTCCCAAAGGGCCTGGCCCCACAACAACAGGGATTGGGGTCTCCCGAGCCCCAGCGCCGGACTCATCCTGCTGCCCTGCCACAACCCGGGCCGCTAGGAGCGCCGTCGATCATTCAGGGAGGGAGAACTGGTAGATTCCTCTGAGCCACTGGCGACCTTCGAAGGCCCCCCGCGCCAAAATGCTTGGGCCCATGCTCCTGCTCGCCTGCACCCTCACTTCGATCCGCCCTTCAGCTCACTGCACATCTGGTGGATCGGGACTGCCGGCCTCCTGAGTTTTACCCTAATCGTTGGTGGGCCCCAGAGGGGCCCATCCCAGGTTCCTATTGCCGCAATGCCGGGGATTGGGGACCCCCGAGCCCCAAGGCCGGACTCACCCTCCTGCCCTACCGCCACCTGGGCCGCAAGGGGTGCCGCCGGTCATTCAGGGAGGGAGAACGGGCAGGGCCCTCCAGGCCACCAGTGACCTTCGATGGCTCCCCGCACCAAAACGCTTGGGCCATGCTCCCGCTCACCAGCGCCCTTACCTTGGCCCGTCCCTCCGCTCGCCGCACAGCTGGCGGATTGGTCCTGTGGGCCTTCTGGGGGCTAACCTTAACCTTACGTCGGCCCCCTAGTGGCCCCTCCCAAGGGGCCTGGTGCCGCAACAACAGGGATTGGGGACTCCCGAGCCCCAGCGCCAGACTCACCCTGCCACCCCGCTACCATCCGGGCCGCTAGGGGAGCCGCCGGTCATTCAGGGCAGGAGAACGGGTAGGGCCCTCTGAGCCCCCGGAGACTTTTGAAGGCCCCCCGTGACAAAATGCTTCGGCCCACGCTCCCGCTCGCCAGCGCCCTTACCTTGGCCCGCCCCTCCACTCGCCGCACAGTGGGAAGATCCGGCCTGCCGGCCTCCTGGGGACTAACCGTAACCCTAGGTCGGCCCCCAAGGGGCCCGTCCGATGGGGCCTGGCACCACAACGCCTGGGATTGCTGACCCCCGAGCCACAGCACCGGACCCACTGTGTCGCCCCGCTGCCACACGGGCCGCTAGCGGCGCTGCCATTCATTCAGGGCGTGAGAACAGGCAGGGCCCTCCGAGCCCCAGGTGACCTCGAAGACACCCCTCATCAAAACGCTTGCGCGTACGCTCCCACTTGTCAGCGCCCTCACCTCGTCCCGCCCCTCCGCTCACCGCAAAGCTGGCCGATCGGGCCTGCCGGCCTCCTGGGGGCTAACCCTAACCATAGGTCAGCCCTCCCAAGGCACCTGGCGCCGCAACGCTGGGGATTGTGGACCCCCGAGCCAAAGCGCCGGACTCACCCTGAACCCTGCCGCCAACCGGGCAGGTAGGGGCACCGCCGGTCAAACAGGGAGGGAGAAGGGGCAGGGCCCTCTTAGCCCCCGGCGACCTTCGAAGGCCACTCGCGCCAAAAAGCTTGGGCCCATGTTCCAGCTTGCCAGTGCCCTCATCTCGGCCCGCCCCACCGCTCGCCGCACAGCCGGTGGATCGGGCCTGCAGGCCTCATGGGGGCTAAACCTAACCCTAGGTCCGTCCCCAAGGGGCCCCTCCCATGGGCCCTGGTGCCACAAAGCTGGGGATTGGGGACCCCCGAGCCCTAGCGCCGGGCTCACACTGCTGCCACACTGCCCCCAGGGCTGCTAGGGGTGCTGCCGGTCATTCAGAGCGGGAGAACGGGCAGTGCCCTCCAAGCCGCTGCGACTTTTGAAGGCCTCCCATGCCAAAACGCTTGGGCCCACACTCCCGCTCGCCAGCGCCCTCCCTCGTACTTCCCCTCTGCACGCCACACAGCCGGCAGATCGGGCCTCCCAGCCTCCTGGGGGCTAACACTAACCCTAGGTAAGCCCCCTAGTGCCCCATCCTAAGGGGCCTGGCGCCGCAATGCCGGGGATTGGGGACCCCCGAACCCCAGCGCTGGACTCACCCTGCTGCCCCGCCGCCACCCTGGCCGCTAGGGTGCCGCCGGTCATTAAGGGCGGGGGAACGGGCAAGTCCATCAGAGCTCATGGCGACCATCGAAGGCCCCCTGCGCCAAAACGCTTGGGCCCACGCTCCTGTTTCCAGCGCATTCACATCGGCCCACCCCTCCGCTCGCCGCACAGCTGGCAGATCGGCCTGCCAGCCTCCTTGGGGCTAACCCTAACCCTAGGTCGACGCACGAGGGGCCCCTCCCGAGGGGCCCCTCCCAAATGGCCTGTCGCCACCACGCCAGGGATTGGGGACGCCCGAGCCCCAGCGCCGGACTCACCATGCCACCCCGCCACCACCCGGGCCACTAGGGGCGCCGCTGGTCATTCAGGGCGGGAGAACGGGCAGAACCCTCCAAGCCCCTGGCGACTTTCGAAGGCTGGCCATGCCAAAACGCTGCGCCCATGCTCCTGCTCGCCAGCGCCCTCCCCTGGCCTGCCCTACTACTCGCCGAACAGCTGGCAGATCGGGCCTGCTGGCCTCCTGGGGGATAACCATAAGCCTAGATCGGCCCCCGAGGGGCCCCTCCCAAGGGGCCTGGCGCCACCACGCCAGGGATTGGGGACGCCTGATCCCCAGCGCCGGACTCACCTGGCCGCCCCACCACAACCAGGGGCACTAGGGGCGCCGCCAGTTATTCAGGGCGGGAGAATGGGCAGGGCCCTCCGAGCCCCCGCCGACTTTTGAAGGCCCCCCATGCCAAAACGCTTGGGCCCATGCTCCCGCTCCCCAGTGGCCCCACCTCGGAACGCCCCTCCTCTCGCTGCACAGCCAGCGGATCGGGCCTGCCGGCCGCCTGGGGCTAACCATAAACCTAGGTCGGTCCTCGAGGATCCCATCCCAAGGGGTCTGGAGCAGCAACGCCTGGGATTGGGGACCCCCAAGCTCCAGCACCGGACACACCCGGCAGCCCCGCCAACACCCGGGGTGCTAGAGGCGCCGCCGATTATTCATGGTGGTAGAACGGGCAGGGCCCTCCGAGACTTCGACGACCTTCGAAGGCCCGCTTCGCAAAATGCGTGGAGCCATGCTCCCGCTCGCCAGCGGCCTCACCTCGGCCCACCCGACCGTATGCCGCACAGCCTGCGGATCGGGCCTGCCGGCCACCTGGGGCTAACCCTAAACCCAGGTCCCCCCTGAGGGGCCCCTCTCAAGGGGCCTAGCGCCACAACGCCAGGGATTGAGGACACCCGAGCCCCTGCGCCAAACTCACCCTGCCTTCCCGCCTCCACCCGGGCCGCTAGGGGCGCTGCAGTCATTCAGGGCGGGAGAACCGGCAGGGGCTTCCAAGCCCCCGGAGACATTCAAAGGCCCTCCGCGCCAAAACGCTTGGGCCCACGCTCTGGCTCTCAAGCGCTCTCACCTGGGCCCACCCCTCTGCTCGCCGCACAGCTGGGTGATTGGGGCTGCCGGCCTCCTGGGGGCTAATCCTAACCCTAGGTAGGCCCCCGACGGGCCCCTCCCAAGGGGCCTGGCGCCACAACGCCATGGATTGGGGACCCCTGAGCCCCAGTGCCGGACTCACCCTGCCACCCCGCCCCCCCCGGCCGCTAGGGGCGCCGCTGGTCATTCAGGGCAGGAGAACGGGTAGGGCCCTCCGAACCCCCGATGACCTTCAAAGGCCCCCCGCACCAAAGCGCGTGGGTCAACGTTCTTGCTTTCAAGCGCCCTCACCTGGGTCCACCCCTCTGCTCGCCTCACAGCCGGCAGATCGGGCCTGCTGGCCTCCTGGGGGCTAACAATAACCCTTGGTCGGCCCCCGAGGGGCCCATCCAAAGGGGCCTGGTGCCGCAAGGCCGGGGTTTGGGCACCCCCGAGCCCCAGCACCGGACTCACCCTGCTACCCCTCTGCAACCCGGACCGCTAGGTGCGCCATCGGGCATTCAGCGTGGTTTAACGGGAAGGGTGCTCTGAGCCCCGGCGACATTCAAATGCCCCCCACGCCAAAACGCTTCGACCCACACTCCCGCTTACCAGCGCCCTCACCTCGACCCACCCCTCTGCTCGCCACACAGCCAGCAGATCGGGTCTGCCGGCCTCCTGTGGGCTAACAGTAACGCTTGGTCGGCCCCCTAGAGCCCTTCCAAAGGGGCCTGGCTCCCCAACGCCGAGGATTGGGGACCCCCAAGCCCCAGCGCCCGACTCACCCTACCGCCCCTCCTCCATCCAGGCCGCTAGGGGAGCCACCGATCATTCAGTGCAGAAGAACTTACAGGGCCCTCAAAGCCCCCGGCGACTTTTGAAGGACCCCTGCGCCAAAACGCCTGGGCCCACGCTCCAGCTCGCCAGCGGCCTCACCTCCGCCCGCCCTCCGCTCGCCACAGAGCTGGCGGATCGGGCTGACGGCCTCCTGGGGGCTAAATCTAACCGTAGGCCGGTCCCCTAGGGGCCCCTAGCAAGGAGCCTAGAGCCGCAACACCGGGGATTGGGGAACCCTGAGCCCCAGCGCCGGACTCACCCGGATGCCCCGCCACCACCCGGGCCGCTAGGGGCACCTCCAGTCATTCAGGGCGGGAGAACAGGCAAGGCCCTCCGGGCCATCGATGACCTTCGAAGTCCCCCTTCGACAAAACGCTTGGGCCCATGTTCCGCTCTCCAGCGCCCTCACCTCGGTCCGCCCCTCCGCACATTGCACAGCCGGGGGATAGGGCCTGCAGGCGTCCTGTGGGTTAACCCTAACCCTAGGTCATCCCCCAAGGGGCCCCTCCCAAGGGGCCTGGCGCAGCAACCCCAGGGATTGGGGACCCCTCAACCACAAGGCCGGACTCCCCCTGCCGTACTGCCACAACCCGGGCCACTAGGGGCGCCGATGGTCATTCAGGGCGGGAAAACGATCAGAGCCCTCCGATCCCCAAGCGACCATCGAAGGCCCTAGCGCCAAAATGCTTGGGCCCAAGCACCCGCTCCCCAGCGCCCTCACCTCGGCCCACCTCTCCACTCCCCACACAGCTGACGGATCTGGCCTGCCGGCCTCCTCGGGGCTAACCCTAACCCTAGGTCGGTCCCCGAGGGCCCCTCCAAAGGGGCCTGGCTTTGCCACGCCAGGGATTGGGGACTCTAGAGCCCCAGCGCCAGACTCACCCTGCCGACCCGCCACCACCCGGGCCGCTAGGTGCGCCGCCGATCATTCAGGGTGGTAGAACGGGCAGGGCCCTCAGAGCTCCTGGCGACCTTCGAAGGCCCCCAGTGCCAAAACGCTTGGGCCCACGATCCCTGTCGCCAGTGCCCTCACCTCAGCCCACCACTCCGCTCGCCGCACACCCGGCAGATCGGGCCTGCCGACCTCCTTTGGTCTAACCCTAACACTAGCTCGGCCCCCGAAGGCCCCTCCCAAGGTGCCTGGCGCAAAACACGCCGGGGTTTGGGGACCCCCGACCCCAGCGCCGGAATCACCTGCAACCCCACCGCCACACTGGCCGCTAGGGGTACCGCTGGTCATTCAGGGCGGGAGAACGTGCAGTGCCCTCCGAGCCCCCAGCGAACTTCGAAGGCCCACGTGCGAAAACTCTTGGGCCCACGCTCCTGCTCGTCAGCATCCTCACCTCGGCCAGCACCTCCGTATGCCTGCCGGCCTCCTGGGGCTAACCCAAACCCTACTTCGGCACCCAAGGGGCCCTTCCCATGGGGCCTGGCACCACCACGCCGGGGATTGGGGACCCCTGAGCACCAGCACCGGATTCACCCTGCCGCCCTGCCGCGACCCCGCCCGATAGGGGCGCCATCCTCATTCAGGACGGGAGAATGGGCATAGCCCTCCGAGCCCCCGGCGACCTTCGAAGGCCCGCCACGCCAAAACGCTTGGGCTCACGTTCCCGCTTGCCAGCGCCCTCAACTTGGCCCGCCCCTCCGCTCCCCACACAGCCGGCGGATCGGGCCTGCTGGCCACCTGGGACTAACCGTAACCCTAGGTCGGTCCTCGAGGGGCCCATCCCAAGGGGCCTGGAGCAGCAACGCCTGGGATTGGGGACCCCCAAGCACCAGCACCGAAGTCACCCGGGGCCCCACCGCCACCCGGGGTGCTAGGGGCGCTGCCGGTTATTCAGGGCGGTAGAACGGGCAGGGCCCTCTGAGACTTCGACGACCTTAGAAGGCCCACTTTAAAAAATTCTTGGAGCCATGCTCCCACTCGCCAGCGGCCTCACCTAGGCCCGCCCCATCGTATGCCGCACAGCCTGTGGATTGGGCCTGCTGGCCTCCTGGGGCTAACCCTAAAACCAGGTCCCCCCGGAGGGACCCCTTTCAAGGGTCCTAGCGCCACAACGCCGGGGATTGAGGACACCTGAGCCCCTGCGCCGGACTCAACCTGCCAACCTGCCGCCACCCGGGCCGCTAAGGGAGCCGCCGGTCATTCAGGGCGTGAGAACGGGAAGGGCCCTCCGAACCCCCGATGACTTTCGAAGGCCCCCCGCGCCAAAACGCTTGGGCCCACGCTCCCACTTGACAGCGCCCTCACCTCGGCCTGCCCCTCTGCTCACTACACAGCATGCGGATCGGGCCTGCCAGCTTCCTGGGGGCTAACCCTAAACCTAGGTCGGCCCCTGATGGGCCCCTCCCAAGGAGCCTGGAGCTGCAAGGCCTGGGATTGGGGACCCTCGAGCCCCAGCAGTGGACTCATACGGCCGCCCCACTGCAACCCGGGGCTCTAGGGGTGCCGCCGGTTATTCAGGGCGGGAGAACGGGCAGGGCCCTCCAAGCCCCCACCGACTTTTGAAGACCCCCCACACCAAAACGCTTGGGCCCACGCTCCCACTCCCCAGCGCCCCCACCTCGGCCCACCCCTCTGCTCGCTGCACAGCCTGCGGATCGGGCCTGCCAGCCGCCTGGAGCTAACCATAACCCTAGGTCGGTCCCCGAGGGACCACTCCCAAGTGCCTGGCGTTGCCACGCTGGGGATTGGGGACCCCCAAGCACCAGCACCGAACTCACCCTGCCGCCCCGCCATGACCTGGCCCGCTAGGGATGCCGTCCTCATTCAGGGCGGGAGATCGGGCAGGGCCTTCCGAGCGCTGTCGACCTTCCATGGCCCCCCACGCCATAACGCTTGGGCCCAAGCTCACATTCACCAATGCCCTCACCTCGGCCCGTCCCTCCGCTCACCACAGGCAGGCAGATTGGGCCTCTCGGCCTCCTGGGGACTAACCCTAACCCTAGGTCTGCTCACGAGGGGCCCCTCCCAAGGGGCCTGGCACCGCGAAGCTGATGATTGGGGACCCTCGAGCCTCAGCGCAGGACTTACCCTGCCATCCCGCCGCCACCCGGGCAGCTAGTGGCTCCGCCGGTCATTTAGGGCGGGAGAACGGACAGGGACCTCCGAGCCCCTGGAGACCTTCGAAGCCCCCCCACGCCAAAACGCTTGGGCCTACGCTCCTGCTCACCAGCACCCTCTCCTCAGGCCACCCCTCTGCTCGCCGCACAGCTGGCAGATCGGGACTGCCGGCCTCCTGGGGGCTAACCCTAACCCTAGGTTAGCTCCTGAGGGGCCCATCCCAAGGGGCCTGGCGCTGCCACACTGGGGATTGGGGACCCCCAGAGCAAACTGCGGGACGCACCCTCGCACCCCGCTGCCACCCGGGCCGCTAGGGGCGCCACCAGTCATCTGGGTTGGAGAATGGGCAGGGCCCTCCGAGCCTCCGGCGACATTCCAAGGCCTCCCGCGCCAAAATGCTTTGGCCCACGCTTCTGCTCACCAGCGCCCTCCCCTCGGCCAGCCCCTCCGCAAGCTGCACAACCGCAGGATCGGGCCTGCTGGCCTCCTGGGGTCTAACCCTAACCCTAGCTCGGCCCCTGAGGAGCCCCTCCCAAGGGGACTGGCACCGCCATGCCAGAGATTGGGGACCCTCGAGCCCCAGCGCCGGACTTACACTGCCACACCACCGCCAACTGGGTTGCTAGGGGCACCGCCGGTCCCTCAGGGCGGGAGAAGGGGCAGGGCCTCCGAGCCCCTGGCGACCTTCGAAGGCCCCCCACGCCAAAATGCTTGGGCCCACGCTCCAGATCACCAGCGCCCTCACCTCGGCCCACCACGCTGCTCACCGCACAGCTGGCAGATCCGGCCTGCCGGCCTCCTTTGAGCTAATTATAACCGTACATCAGCCGAGAGGGACCCCTCCCAAGGGGTCTGGTGATGCCACGCCGGGGATTGGGGATCCCCGAGCCCCAGCTCCGGGCTCACCCTACCGCCCCGCCGCCACCCAGGCTGCTAGGGCACCGGCGGTCATTCAGGACGGGAGAACTTGCTGGGCCCTCTGAGCCCCCGGTGACCTTCGAAGGCACCCCACGCCAAAACGCTTGTGTTCACGTTCCCACTCACCAGCGCCCTCAACTCAGCGAGCCCTTCCACACACCGCATAGCCGGTGGATCAGGCCCACCTGCCTCCTGGGGGTTAAACCAAACCCTACATAAGCGCCCAAGGGGCTCCTCCCAAAGGGCTTGGCGCCGCCACGCCAGGGCTTGGGATCCCCCGAGCCCTAGCTCTGGACTCACCCAGCCGTCCCGCCGCCACCCGGGCCACAGGGGCGCCGCCGGTCATTCAGGGCGGGAGAACAGGCAGGGCCTTCCAAGCCCCCGCTGACCTTCGAAGGCCCCCCGCGCAAAAACGTTGGCCCCATGCTCCTGCTCGCCAGTGCCCTCACATTGGCCCACGCCTCCGCTTGATTCAGAGCCGGTGGATAGGGCCTGCCAGGCTCCTGGGGGCCTACCGAAACCCTAGGTCGAGCCCAAGGGGCACATCCCAAGGGGCCTGGCTCTGCAATGCTGGGGATTGGTGACGCAGAGCCCCAGAGCCGGACTCACCCTGATGCACTGTCCCCACCCGGGCCGCTAGGGGCACCGCCGGTCATTCAGGGCGACAGAACCAGCAGGGCCCTCCGAGCCCCCGCCGACCTTTGAAGGCCCCCCGCGCTAAAACACTTGGGCTCATGCTCAGTCTCGCCAGTGCCCTCACCTCGGCCCAACCCTCAGCGTGTTGCACAGCCGCTGATCGGGTCCACTGGCCTTCTGGGGGCTAACCGTAACCCTAGATTGACCCCCGAGGGGCCCCTTCCAAGGGGCCTGGCGCCACAACGCCAGGGATTGTGGACCCCCGAGCTTCAGCACTGGACTCACCCTGCCCCCCAGCTGCCACCCGGGGGCTTGGGGTGCTGCCGTTATTCAGGGCGTGAGAACGGGCAGGGCCCTCAGAGACACGGAGACCTTCAAAGGCCCCCCGCGCCACAACACCTGGGCCCACAGTCCTGCTCACCAGCGCCCTAACCTCGCTCCGTCACTCCAGTCTCCACACAGCTGGGGAATAGGGCCTGCCGGCCTCCTAGGGGCTAAACCTAACCCTAGTTTGGCCCCCGAGGGGCCCCTCCCAAGGGGCCTGGCGCCACAATGCCAGGGATTGGGGATACCCGAGCCACAGTGCCTGACTCACCCTGCCGCCCCGCCGCCACCTGGGCTGCTAGGGGCGCTGCCGGTCACTCAGGGAGGAGAATGGGCAGGGCCTGTCGAGTCCCCGGAAACATTCGAAGGCCCCCGGTGCCAAAACGCTTGAGCCCACGCTCCCTCTCCACAGAGACCTCACCTCGACCCACCCCTCAATTCGCTACACAGCTGGCGGATTGAGCCTGCCGGCGTCCTGGGGGCTAAGCCTAACCCTAGGTCATTCCCTGAGGGGCCCCTCCCAAGGGGCCTGGCGCCGCAAAACAGTGGATTGGGGACCCCTGAGCCCCAGCGCCGGATTCACCTGCCGCCCCTCCACCACCCGGGCCGCTAGAGGCACCGCCGGTCATTCAGGGCGGGAGAACGGGCATGGCCCTCCGAGCCCCCGGTGACACTCGAAGGCCCCCCGCGCCAAAATGCTTGTGCCCACGCTCCCGCTCACCAGCGTCCTCACCTCTGCCCACCCCCCCCCTCCGTTTGCCACACAGCTGGTGGATCAGGCCTGCAGGACTCCTGGGGGCTATCCCTAACCCTAGGTCGGCACACGAGGGGCGCTTCCCAAGGGGCCTGGGCCACAACGCCGGGGATTGGGGACCCCCGAGCCCCAGCGCCAGACTCACTCTGCCTCCCTGCTGACACCAGGCACGCTGGGGCGGCGCTGTTCATTCAGGGTGGGAGAACGGGCAGGGCCCGCGAGACCCCAGCGACCTTTGAAAGCCCCAAGTCAAAACACTGGTGCCCATGTTCCCGCTCGCCAGCACCTTTACTTCCGCCCGCCCCTCCTCTCGCAGTCTAGCTGGCATATCAGGCCTGCCGGCCTCCTGGGAGCTAACCCTAACCCTAGATTGGCCCATGAGGGGCCTATCCTAAGGGTCTTGATCCCGCAATGCCGGGGATTGGGGACTCCCGATTCCTAACGCCTGACTCACCCTGCCGTCCCACATCACCCGGGCCACTAGGGGCGCCGCCGGTCATTCAGGTCAGTTGAAGGGGCAGGGCTTTCGGAGCCGCGGGACATTCGAAGGCCCCCCCGAGCCAAACCACCGCGGCCACGCTCCCACTGACCAGCACCCTCAACTCAGCCCGCCCCTCTGCTGCCCCACAGTGGCGTATCGGTCCTGCCGGCCTCCTGGGGGCTGACGCTACCCTAGGTCAGCCCCCAAGGGGCCACTCTCAAGGGGACTGGAGCAGCAACGCCTGGGATTGGGGACACCCTAGCTGCAGCACTGGACTCACCCTGCCACCCCGCCGACACCGGACCCACTGGGGCATCGCAGGTCATTCAGGGTGGGAAAACGGGCAGGGCTCTCAAGAACCCAGAAACTTTCGAAGGCCATCCATGCCAAAACGCTGGGGCCCATGCTCCCACTCACCTGGGCCCTCACCTCAGTCCACCCTCCGCTTCTCCAACAGCCGGTGAATCAGGCCTGCAGGCCTCCTAGGGGCTAAACCTAACCCTAGGTCGGCCCCAAGGGGCCCATCCTAGGGGCCTGGTGCTGCAACGCCTGGGATTGGGGATTCCTGAGCCGCAGCGACAGAGTCACCATGCCTCCCCGTCACCACCCAGGCCGCTAAGGGTGCCGCCAGTCATTCAAGGCGGGAGAAAGGGCAGGATCCTCAGACCCCTGGCGACCTTCGGAGGCCCCCCGTGCCAAAATGTTGGGTACCACGATTCCACTAGCCAGCACCCTTACCTCGGCCCACACCTCCACTCGCCCCACAGCCATCTTATCGGGCCTGCCGGCCTCCTGGGGGCTAACTCTAACCCTAGGTCGGCCCCCGAAGGGCCCTACCAAAGTGCCTGGCACCACAACGTCGGAGATTGGGGACCCCCAAGCCCCAGCGATGTACTCAACCTGCCCCTCCGCCGCCACCCGAGCCACTTGGGGTGTCACCTGTCATTCAGCGTGGGGGAACAGGCAGGGCCCTCCGAGCCCCAGGCGACATTCGTAGGTCCCCTGCGCCAAAACGCTGAGGCCCACGCTCCCGCTCTACAGCGCCCTCACCTCGGCCCACCCCCCCTCTAGCCACACAGCTGGCGGATCCGGCCTCCCGGGCTCCTTGGGGCTAACCATAACCCTAGGTGGGCCCCAGAGTGGCCCCTCCCAAGAGGCTTGGTGCTGCAATGGCAGGGATTGGGGACCCGCAAGCCCCAGCGCCAGGCTCACCCTGCCGTCCCGCTGCCATGCGGGCCACTAGCTGCGCCACCGGGCATTCAGGGCGGGATAACCGGCAGGGCCCTCCGAGCCTCCGGTCAAATACGAAGGCCCCCGACACGCCAAAATGCTGGGTACCACGCTACCGCTCGACTGCGCCCTACCACGGTCAATCCCTCCCCTCACTGCACAGCCGGCAAATCGGGACTGCTGGCCTCCTGGGGGTTAACCTAACCCTAGGACAGTCCCCGAGGGGCCCCTCCCAAGGGGCCTGGCGCTGCAACGCTGGGGATTGGGGAAAACCGAGCAACACTGCTGGACTGACCCTGCCACTCCGCCGCCACCCGGGGCGCTAGGGGATTGCCGGTCCTTCATGGCGGGAGAACAAGCAGGGCCCTCAGAGCCCCCTGTGACATTCGAAGGCCCACTGAGCCAAAATGTTGGGGCCCACGCTTCCGCTCGTCAGCGACCTCACCTTGGCCCACCCCTCCATTCGCCGCAGAGCCAGTGAATCGAGCCTGCCGGCCTCCCGAGGGCTAACCCTAACCCTAGGTTAGCCCCCAAGGGGCCCCTCCCAAAGCGACTGCCGCCGAACGCCAGGGATTGGGGACCCCTGAGTCGCAACGCTGGACTCACCCTTCCGCCCCGACCATACGCAGGCCGCTAGGGCACAGCCGATCATTCAGGGCGGGAGAATGGGCAGGACCCTCCTTGCCCTGGTGACTTCGAAGGCTCCCAGCGCCAAAACGCTGGGGCCCACTCTCCTGCTCACCAGCGCCCTGATCTTCACTGCACCTCCATTCGCCCCAGACGGCGGATTGTGCCTGCCGGCCTCCAGGAGCTAACCTTTACCCTAGGTTGGCCCCCAAGGGGCCCCTCCCAAGGGGCCTGGGGCTGAAACGCTGGGGACCCCCGAGCCCCAGCGCCGTAATCACTGTGCCGCCCCGCCGCCACCCAGGCCGCTAGGGGTACAGCTGGCCATTCAGGGCGGGAGAACCGGCAGGGCCCTCCGATCCCCTGGCGACTTTTCAAGGCCCCCCGCGCCAAAATGCTTGGGCCCACACTCCAGCTTGCCAGCACCTTCACCTCGGCCCAGCCCTCCACTACCGCACAGCTGGTGGAATGGTCCTGCTGGAATACTGGGGTGTAACCCTAACCCTAAACCCTAACCCATAACCTTAAAACCTATACCTTAACCCCTAACCCTACCCTAACCCTAACCCCTAAACCTTACCCTAACCCTATACCTACCCTAAACCTAACCCTAAACCCTAATCCTTAAACCCTAAACCCTAACCTTAACCCTAAACCCTAAACCCTAAACCCTAACCCTAAACCCGATACCCTAAACACTAAACCCTAACCTTAACCACTAACGCCAAACCCCAAACCCTAACCCTAAACCCTAACCCTACCCCGACCCCTACCATACCCCTAACCCCCATCCCTACCCCTTCAGCTAACCCTACCCCTAACCCGTAACCTAACCCTAAACCTAACCCTAACCCATACACTAACCCATACTCTAACCCTAACTCTAACCCATACCCTAACACTAACTCTAACATGTACCCTAACCCTAACCGTAACCCTAACACGTACTCTAACCCATACTCTAACCCGTACCCTACCCTAACCATAAACGGTACCCTAACCCATAACTTAAACCATACCCTAAACCTAACTGTAGCCCTAACAAGTACCCTAACCCGTACCCTAACCTTAACCCTAAACCCTAAACCCTGACCCTAACCCATACCCTAACTCGTAACATAACCTGTACCCTAACCTTACCCATACCCTAACCCGAACCTGTACCCTAACCATAACCCTAAACCCTAAACCGTAACCCGTACCCTAACCCTAACCAGTACCCTTACCTTAACCTTAACCCGTACCCTATCCCGTACCCTAACCCATACCCTAATCCATACCCTATCTCTAACCCGGACCCTATACCATACCCTAACCCATACCTAACCCTAACCTGTACCCTAACCCATACCCTAACCCATACCCTAACCCTAAACCGTACCCTATCCTTATCCCAAACCCGTTCCCTAACCCGTACCCTAACCCTAACCCTAAACCATAACCTAACCTGTACCATAACCCAAAAACTGTACCCTAACCCTAACCCTTACCCTAACCCTAACCCGTAACCTAAAGCGTACCCTAATCCGTACGCCAACACTTACCCTAAACAGTACCCTAACCCGTACCCTAAACCATACCCTAATGCATACCCTAACCCGTACCCTAACCCTAACCCATACCCTAAACCTAACCCGTACTCCAACCCTAACCCTAACCCTAAACCCAAACCCTAAACTCTAACCCGTACCCTAAACCCGCATCCGTACCCTAACCCATAACCTCTAACCTCTAACCTGTAACCCCTAAACCCAACCCTAACCCGTACCCTCTCCTTACCCTAACCCTAACCCCTACACTCACCCATACCCTAACCCTAACCCATACCCTAACCTTAACCCGTACCCTAATCCGTACCTTAAACCCAGGGATTGGGTACACCTGAGCCCCAGCACAGGACTCAGCCTGCCACCCCTCAGGAAACCATGCCCCTTGGGGCGCCGCAGGCATCCCGTGCAGGAGAACTGGTAGGGCCCCCCTGAGCCCCAGCGATTCTCGGCAGCCCCCTACACCCCAACCCTGAGGCCCACGCTCATCCCACCCCACGCCTTCCCTTCAGCTTGCCACCGAGCTCGACGCAGAGCCGGAAGATCAGGCCTGCCAGGTTCCTGGGGCCTAGACCTGACCCTAGGTTGGCTGGGTAGGGCCCCTCCCCTGGGGCCCGGTGCCGCAGCCCCAGGGACTGGGGACACCTGAGGCCCATTGCAGGACAAAACCTGCCAGCCTGCAGGAAACCGTGCCCCTTGGGAGGCTGTAGAGCATTCAGGGGGGGAGAACCAGGAGGGCCCCCAGAGCCCCCGGCGAACTTCGGCGATCCCTAAACCCAACCTTGAAGCCCATGCTCACCCCACCCCGCACCCTCACCTCAGCCCGTGGCAGAGCTTGCGACATAGTGGGCAGATCTGGCCTGCGGGGTTCCTGGACCCCAACCCTAACCCTAGTTCATCTGTGGAGGGGCCCCTCCCCAGGAGCCTGGAGCTGCAGCCCCAGGGATTGGGGACACCTGAGCCCCACAGCAAGACTCAGTCTGCCACCCCACAGGAAACCATGTGCCTTGGGAGGCCATAGAGTATTCAGGGCGGGAGAACCAGGAGGGCACTCCTGAGCCACCAACGAACTTCGGCAGCCTCCCGCACCCCAACCCTAAGGCCCACGCTCACCCTCCCCACACCCTCACCTCAGCCCGTGTAGCTCGACATACAGCCAGCAGATCGGGCCTGCAGGGCCCCTGAGACCTAACCCTAACCCTAGGTCGGCCGCGGGTGTGGGGGCCTCCCCAGGAGCCTTATACTGCAGGCCTGGGGAAGTGGGATACCTGTGCCCCACCGCAGGACTCAGCTTGCCACCCGACAGGAAACCATGCCCCTTGGGGCTCTACGGAGCCTACAGGGCACAAGAACTTGGGGAGGCCCCCGGAGCCCATCCCCACATTTGGCAGCCCCCCATGCCCCAACCCTGAGGCCCATGCTCACCCTCCCCCATGGCCTCCTCTCAGCCCTCCACGGAGCTCGCCGCACAGCCTGCAGATTGTCCCTGCCGGGCTCCTGGACCGTAACCCTTACCCTAGGTTGGGCAGAGAGGGGCCCCTCCCCAGGGTCCTGGCACCCCACTCCGGGGGATTGGGGACACCCAAGCCCCACCGTAGGACTCAGCCTGCAGCACACAGGAAACTGTACCGTTTGGGGGCACAACAGAGCATTCAGGGCAAGAGAATTGGGGCACCCCCTGAGAGCACCTGCTGATGACCTCTGACCTTTGTGGGCCTTTCTGGATGAAACCCCAAGGCTCACATTCACCCGCCCTTGTGCCCTCATCTCAGTCGGCCTGGGAGTTCTCTGAGCACTGGGCAGTTCGGACCTGCTGTCTCTTGAGGCCTAACCTAACCCTGGGGCTTCTGCTGAGGGTCCCCTCCCCGTTTGCCTGCCTCCAAGGTACCAGGCATTGGGATCACCTCTGCACGACTAGAGGACTCAGCCTGCCCCACAGCAGGAAAATGTCCATTTGGAGCTACCGCACGGATTCATAGCAGGAAAATCGGAGGGCCCCCCTCAGCCCATCCTAGGGAAGCCCCACTTTCAGAGATCGCCCTGGATCCAATTACTAGCTTCACACTGACCTTTAAACTTACTCTCCACAGAGATCTTTTGAAATTCTCCACACTTCCAACCGATGGCATCATCGAGCTTCAGTGCCTTACCCAGCTTTAGGTCTTGAGATGGATTAAAATGGGAAGTCATTTCACTGATGACGACGCACTAGGGACCAAAAGATACATGCATAAATGCTTCATATCACTTGGCTTCAGGGAAATGCAAATCTAAACCCCTATAGATGCCATATCACACGAGGCCGAATATCTAAAAATAAGAAGACATGAAACTATACATGTGGAGAAGATGTGGAGAAACGGGAACCCTCTTACACCCCTGTGCGAATGCAGTCCGGTACAGCCACTCTTGAAAATGGTACGGAGTTTCCTCAAAAAGTTATAAATAAAGCTACCCTATATCCCAGCAATTGCACTACTGGGTATTTACCCCAAAGAGACAGGTAGTGAAGACGGGACACATGCACCCCAGTGTTCATAGCAGCAATATCCATAATAGACAAACTGTGGAAAGAGTGCAGATGAGCATGGACAGATGAATGGATAAAGAAGATGTGGATCATATATATAATGGAATATTACTCAGCCATCAGAAAGCATGAACACTTACCATCACACCGACCTGGGTGGAGCTGGAGGGTAGTATAGTGAGTGGAATAAGCCAATGAAAGAAAGGCAATGATCATATGCTTTCACTCCTATGTGGAATATCAGAAAAAGGGAAGAAGACCATAGGGGAAGGGAGGGGAAATAGAATGGGAAGTCATCAGAGAGGGAGAAAACCCATGATAGACTCTTAACTATTGCAACAAACTGATGATTGCTGGAGGAGAAGTTGGGGGGGGGTAACTGGGTGAGTGGCATTAAGGAGGCCACACGATACAATGAGCACTGGGTGTTACACACGACTGATAATTTATTGAAGACTACATCTGAAACTAATGGTGTACTGCAAGTTGGCAAATTGAATTTAAATTAAAGAATAAAAGACCTCGAATAAACAATCCTAAACATTTGTATGGAACCACTGAAGATACTGAACAGCCAGTGCAATGTGGAAAAGAAAAACAAGGCTGGAGGACTCACAATTTCAGATTTCAGGTTATACTACAAAGCTGCAGTCATCCTAACAAGACAGTATGGCACAAAAATAGACACAGCGACCAAAGGAACAGGATACAAGTTCAGACAGAAACCCACAATTATGTGGTCCATGAATCTTCCACAAAGCAAGCAACGATATCAAAAGGGAAAAGGACAGTCTCTACAACAAATGGTGTTGGGAAAACTAGACAGCTACGCACAAAAGAATGAAATTAGACTGCTTTCTTACACAATACAGACAAACACAAAACAGTTTCAAGACCTCAATATGAGACCTGAATCCATAAAAATCCTACAGGAGGGAAGACAGTAACTTCTTGACATGGACCATACCAACGTTTTTCTGGACTGTGTCCTGACAAAGGAAATGAAAGCAAAAATAAACTATTGGGAATACAGCAAAATAAAAAGTTTCCACACGGCAGAAGAACAATGAAAACGTAAAAGTAATAAGACAACCTACTCAAAGGGAGAAGATATTTGCAATGATCATATGCAATAAAGAGATAGTGTCCAAAACATATAGAACTGATACTACTCGACCCCAAATAAACAAATAATCCAGTTAAAAAATAGGCAGAAGACATGGACAGACATTTCTCCAAAGAAGAAATACAAATGGCCAACAGTCCCGTAAAAAGATGTTCACCATCACCCATCATCAGGAAAATGTAAATCCAAAGGACAATGAGGTAATACCTCAAACCTGTCAGAATGGCTAACATCAAAAGCACAACAAAGAGCAGGTGTTAGGAGGATGTGGATAAAGGGGAATCCTCGTGAACTGTGGGTGGGAATGCAAACTGCGGTGGCCACCGTGGAAAACAGTATGAAGGTTCCTCAAAAAATTAAATATAGAACTAAGCTACGATCCAACAATCACTCTACTAGTATTTCTCCAAAGACTAGGAAAGCAGTAACTTAAAAGGATACGTGCGCCCCTATGTTTCTTGCACCATTATTTACAATATCACAATATGGAAGCAAACCAAGTGTCTGTAGAAAAATTGACAAATGAGATGATAGATGTGTGTATTCACACACACATGCACGCACACACACACACACACACACACACACACACACACAAGATGGAGTATTACTCGGCTTGAAAAAGAATGAATCCTTGCCATTTGCAGCCACATGGATGGAGCTAGAGAGTATTATCCTAACTAAAATCAGTCAGTCAGAGAAAGACAAATTCCATACGATGTCACTCTGATGGGGAATTTGAGAAACAAACAAAAATAAATCAATAAAATAGAAAAAGGAGACACACCAAAATACAAACTCTTAACAAGAGAGAACAAACGGATGGATACCAGAGAGGAGGTGGATAGAGGGATGAGTGAAATAGATGAAGCGGATTAAGAGGACACTTTTCTTGATGACCACTGAGTAATATAGAATATACTGAATTATAGATTCATATAGAATCACTGAATCACTCTATTGTACATTTGAAACGAATATAACACTGTATGTTAGCTCTACTGGAATTAAAATAAATTTTTAAAAAGATTGTTCTTTCAGGAACCTCTTTGAAAAAGCTTTTCCTGTGCAATGAGCATAAGCACTACTTGGGAGGGTTCACTCTACAATAATTATTCACTCTATGTCTCGAATTCAGATTTCATTGAGTTCTTACTGTGGATCCCAGCCCACGGGAGCCATGGTCCTTTTCTGTCCAGGCTCAGCACCTATGCATTCAAGATTGTAAGTAAAGACACATGTCACTTCACAGTCCAGAAAGCTATTATTATTTCTGTTTCAGTGTGCTATAGTCACAGATTTTGGGACAGGTTTCACAGCAGGTTTATTATGCATCCTGGATCTCTACTTCAATGTTTATTGCCTGGATCCATTTTGCTAATAGTTTCCCTGTGGATGGGCTTACTTCCAAGCACATACATGGAAGATGCAAAGGTGGGTGGGCTTGGTGCGGGACAGGAAGAAGACCAAAAGCAGACAAGGGTCCGACCCCTCCCCTGATCCAGGAACTGCCACAGGAGAGGGTACCGGAGGTAGAATCCATGCGAAACTCCAAGGTCACCAGCTGAACACAGGAGGCACAGGTCAAGGGATCTGGAGATGCAGGGGTTGAAGGCTGCTCTGAGCTACCTCTGGGAGGAAGGGAGGGAAGGAATGAGAAGGAGACACTGCCTGACCCTGGCCCATGCCAGCTGACCACCGCTCCGACACGCATCAGTCTACACAGCTGACACAGCTTGGTCTCATGATGGGCTGTCTCGGGTCCCTCAATCCTCAGTGGGACAGCTGGCCCCAGGGCTCAGAGACATGCTGAGGGAGATGAGAGGGAAAGCTGCCCCACCCTGGTCACCCCCTCTTTGAGCAGACAGCCCTTCAGAACTGCTAAAAAAAACCCACTAACGGGGTTGAAAGACTTGCCATGGATGAACTAAAGCATAGAGATATGTAAAATAACATTCATTTTTAAGTTCAGAGCTGTCATCTCAGGAAGTGGGGAGAGCTTCCCTGAAGAAGACTGAGGGGAGGGCAGGCCATGCTGAAAAGGGAGACATGGCTCTCCTGATTGGGGACCTGCAGCCCCCTTCCAGGGCAGGGCATCATCCTCGCATCACACGAGATCCATGGAAGTGTTCCATCAGGGCCAGATGTTTGTCTCGAGAAGGCTACACTGGCATCGGACTGCACAGGGCACCAGGGACGAGGGCCAGATGGAGGACGGACAATACCCCGGAGGCCATGGGGCAAGAGCAGAGGCACAGGACCTTGAAGATGATGATGAAAAGCAGGAGGTGGCAGCATGGAGCCGGCCCGAAAGTGCCATGGGAGCAGTGCCCACAGCTACACTGACTGGGTGCCTTTTGTGCCCGGTGTGGCTGACTTCAGTGGGTTCCAGACTAGTCCTGACCACAAGTCTAGGAAGTGTGCACCACCCCCAGCCTCCTCTCCCCTTGCAGCTGCTAGGAATCATGGTCACAGACCCTGGTCAGCTTTCATGGAATCCAAGCAGTGCCCCCCCCCCCCGCACGCTGCACCTCTGGTGGTGGTCCAGTGCGACCCTCGTGCCTGGCCAGTGATGTCTACCTGTCTCCACACAAATACACAGACAGGAGGGTGTCCCTGAATTGCACAGCACCTGATGAGACAGATCCACAGAACCCAACACCCAGTGGGTCACTTGGGACTTCACCTATTGTCATGGAGCTCCCCGTACCCAATTTCTGTCAATTCGCACAGAAAGCCTGGTTCTGATCCCCCACAATACCATACATCCTGGTTGCTGACCTGGGGTCATGCCATGAACTCATATGGCACCTTTCTTTAAAGAGAAGGCTATGCCTACACCTCCTAGAAAATATTTCTAATGAAGTACAAGTCCATCAGGATTACACTGTGAACGGTAGCACACAGCCTGCATGGTAGTAGTCAGTAATTCCAACAAGGGTTAACCCCATCCCCCGACTCACAAAACCTTCCTCCGTCCCCACAGAACTCATGGTCTGCCCTCAGAAATCGCTCCAGGAAACAAACCTTTCATCTGAATGTACTCTTCACCTTCTGCTTCAAATCTTGTCCAAACACAATGATATGAAACTAGAAATCAGTCTCAAGAAAAAAAAATAGGACAGTCAAAAATAGGTGGAGATTGGGGGGCCTGGGTGGCTCAGTCTTAAGGATCTGCCTTCAGCTCAGGTCGTGATCCCAGGATCCTAGAATCTAGCCCCGAATCAGGCTCCTTGCTCAGTGGGAAGCCCGCTTCTCCCTCTCCCACCCTCTGCTTGCATTCCCTCTCTCGCTGTCTCACTCTCTGTCAGATAATTAAATAATCTTAAAAAATATGTGGAGATTTAACAACATGCTACTGAACAACCATCAGTCAAAGAAGAAATAAAAAAAATTTTTGGAAGTACCTTCACACTGATGAAAAAGTCAACCTACAAAAACTTATGGGATGCAGCAAAAGTAGCTCTATGGGGACGTTCATAGAAATTCATGTCTTCATCAATCCATGAGAATGCTCTCCAATAAACAACCTGATTTATGTGGTAAAGACGTAGAAAATAAAACAAAAAACAAAGCACCACATTAGTAGAAATAAGGAAATAACAAAAATGAATGCATAAATAAATCCAAAGGAGACTAAAAAGACAAAAAAAAAAACCAATAAAAATGAGAGTTGCCTTTTTTGGAAAGATAAAAAAAACTGACAAACTTAGCTAGACTCACCAAGAAAGACAGAGGACTCCAACACAATGAGGAAAGGAAGATAATGGATTCCTGTCTCATATCAAAATCAAAAGAACTCTTCAACCTTGGACAAACAACTTCTTGCAAGCCACGTCTCTAAAGGCAAAGGAAATAAAAGCAAAAATGAACTATTGGCACTTCATCAAGATAAGAAGCTTCTGCTCGGCAAAGCAAACGATCAACAAAACAAAAAGGCAACCTTTGGAATCGAAGAAGATATCTGCAAATGATATTACAGATAAAGGGCTGGTATCCAAGATCTATAAAGAACTCCTCAAATTCGACACCCAAAAAATGGGCAGAAGACACAAAGACGGGGTGCCTGGGTGGCACAGCAGTTAAGCATCTGCCTTCAGCTCAGGGAGTGATCCCAGCGTTATGGGATCGAGCCCCACATCAGGCTCCTCCACTATGAGCCTGCTTCTTCCTCTCCCACTCCCCCTGCTTGTGTTCCCTCTCTTGCTGCCTGTCTCCATCTCTGTGGAATAAATAAATAAAATTTTGAAAAGAAAATTAACAAGGCAGGAAATTTAAAAAAGTCAGAGAGGATGTGGAGAAAGGGGAACCCTCTTACACTACTCGTGAGAATTCAAGCTGGTACAGCCACTTTTGAAAACAATATGGACGTTCCTCAAGACATTAAACACAGAGCTATCCTACGACCCACCTATTGCACTAGTGGGTATTTACCCCATAGACACAGAGTAATGAAAAGAAGGGGCACCTGTATCCCAATGTTCATAGCAGCAATGTCCATAATAGCCAAACTGTGGAAGGAGCCAAGATGTCCTTCAGCAGATGAATGGACAAAGAAGATGTGGTTCATCTATACAATGGAATGTTACTCAGTCATCAGAAAGGATGAATACCCACCATTTGCACCAAGGTGGATGGACAGGAGGGGATTATGCTAAGTGAAATTAAGTCAAGCAGAGAAAGACAATTATCATATGGTTTCACTCCTATGTGGAATGGAAGGAATAGCATGGAGGACATTAGAAGAAGGAAGGGAAAAGTGAAGAGGGGGAATGAGAGGGGGACATGAACCATGAGAGACTACTGACACTCGGAAACAAAATGAAGGTTGCAGAAAGGGAGGGGTAGGGGAATGGGTTATCCTGGTGATGGGTATTAAGGAGGGCACGTGTCATAATGAGCACTAGGTGTTATATGCAAACAATGAATCATGGAACACTACATCAAAAACAAAAGAAGTACTGTAGGGTGACTAACATAATTTTAAAAAAAGAGAAAGATATGAAATCCATACAGGAAAACTGTCACTATTTGCAACTGACACGAAATCCCGAAAGATTCCACAAAAATAATGTTAGAATAAACAAATTTAAGAAAGCTGCAGGATATAATATACAGAGACCTGTTGTCTTTATTTTTTTTCAGATTTTATTTATTTATTTGACAGGAAGAGAAAAAGCACAAGCAGGGGGAGTGTCAGAAAGAGGGAGAAGCAGACCCTCGCTAAGCGGGCAGCCCAACACGGGGCTCAATCCCAGAACTCTGGGATCATGACCTGAGCTGAAGGCAGACGCTTCACCTATGGGGCCACCCAGATGAACCAACTTCTTGCATTTCTGTATACTGATGACACACTTTCGCAAAGAGAAATTAAGAAAGCAATGCCATTTATAATTGCATTAAAAAAATCTAGGAATAAAAGTAACCAAGAATGAGAAAGACATAGTACACTCAACACATGGCAGAAAAGAAATGAAAAACATGTGTGTCGAGGGGGAAGAATGTATGGGTCAAAGATTTGGAAGGCAACACAAACAAATGGAAGCATACGCCATGCTCCTTAACTGGAAGAGTTAATTATGTGAACATGTCCATCGTACCCAAAGCAATTGACAGATGTGATGAAATGCCTATCTGAATTCCAGTGGCATTATTCAAGCAAATAGAAAACAGTCCTCAGACTTGTATGGAATCACAAAAGACCCCAAATACCCAATGCAACGTGGAGAAAGAAAGGTGCAGTCAACACACTCCTGGATTTCAAGGTAGATTACAAAGCTCTTGTCATCAAAACAGGATGGTACTGGCATAAACACAGACACCAGGTCAGTGGAACAGAACAAAAAGTTCAGAAACTTACCCACACGTAGATGATCCTAACTTACGACACAGCAGCAGAAGATATGCCATGAGGGAAGGACTGTCTCTTCAGTGAGTGGTAACAGGCAAACTGGACACTAAATGCAGAAGAATATAACTGGGTCACTTTCTTACACCACACACAAAATTTTTAATGGATGAATGATTTGAACATAAGACCTGAATCCATAAACCTCCAAGAAGACACAGGTACTAAGTCTCTCGACGTTGGTTTTGGCAAAGAGTCTTCAGATCGGACACCAAATGCAAAGGCAACAAAAGCAAAAATAAACAAGTGGAACAACATCAAACTGAAATCTTCCACACGGCAAAAGAAACCAGCAAAAACTTAAAAGGCCACTGACTGAATAAGAAAAAAGTATCTGCGAATCATATGTGTTAGAAGACGCTAATATCCAAAATACACACAACACTCATACAAATAAAAAAACTGTATAAAAAATGGGGGGAGGGGCGCCTGGATGGTGCAGTCATTAAGCGTCTGCCTTCAGCTCAGGGCGTGATCCCAGTTTTGGGATCGAGCCCCACATCGGGCTCCTCCACTGGGAGCCTGCTTCTTCCTCTCCCACTCCCCCTGCTTGTGTTCCCTCTCTCGCTGGCTGTCTCTATCTCTGTCAAATGAATAAATAAAAAAAATCTTTAAAAAAATGGGGGGAATATGTGAATAGAAACAATCCAAAGATGGCACACAGGTGTCAACAGACAGAAAAAGATGTTCGACATCACTAATCTTCGTCAGGGAAACATCAGTCAAACCCACAATCGGCTATCCCCTCACAACTGTTGGAACAGAAATTGTCCCAGAGACAGACACCATGTGGGGTCATGGGTGTGAAGACGAGGAGACACTGTGCACTGTTGGTGGGAATGGAAATTGGTGCAGCCACTGTGACAAACGATATGGAGGTTCCTGAAAAAATAAATACAACTACCACATGACCCAGTAATGGCTCTACTGAGTATTGATTTGGAGAACACAAAAATACTGCCTCAAAAAGACAGAAGCACTCCCACGTTCACTGCAGCATTATTCACAATAACCAGGCATGGAAACACATACCTTGGGGGCCTTATTCCAAGTAACTCAGACACAGAAAGACCAATACCAGATGCTGTCATGTACATTCCATGTGGAATAAACAAATACTGAACGCATAGATACTGAGAGCAGATTGGTAGGTTCCAGATTCAGGGATGGGGTGGTAGAAACGGGTGAAGGTGTTCAAACTCTCAATGTTTGAGTGAGAAAATCTGACAGTCATGAAATGTTCTGTCCAGCATGGAGACTAAAACTAACCCCGCAGCATGGGGTATAGGTTTCCCTGCTCTTTGAAAGTACAGGGCTTCTGAGAAACCTTGCACAGCAGAAATGGTGTAAAGAAGGAATGGCCGTTAATTTACACGGAACAAGTAGACAGTGTGCTCAGACTCCAAAATTCCTTCTCTTTGGCTTTTCTTAGGCCTCAGCACACAAGTTTCTAAGGGAGGCCCGGCATAAATGAAGATAAAGCACAGCAGAGGATCACGGACACCATTCAAAGTGCTGGTGGCTGGATGTGGAGAGTGGTTCCCAGAGGAAGGAGCTGGTTGGGGTGCACGCCGCCTCTGTCGTGCTTCTCCCCAAAACAGATGCTGACCGCGATTCTCACTGTTCACCTTTTTTCATAAGAGGGAAAGCCTCTTCAGGTCTCTTCCTCTTACTGAAGCTGGGTAATAACGTAGTTCTTTCAAGAAAGCCCAGTGTCTTACTGTGAACGTTTAAAAAGTGGGGGATACTTTTACTTGAGCATTGATGAGGGAGGAGATGTGAAAGGTTCTCCCAGACACAAACCTCAGCAGGTCCACCTGGAAAGGCACATTCCTCAGCATGCGGAACACGGACTACCTCCTACGCCCCGAGAAACCCTCTCCTTCCCCTCGATCAGGACAACCCACAACAGCTGGGAGTTACCCCAACTCCTCCATTCTCCTGCTCCTAATATCTAACTCATCAGCAAATCCTGTGAGCTTCATCTTCAAAATGGACCCAGAATAAGTCTAACCACTCCATCCAAGGCCACCTGTCTGGTCCACAGTGCCTGAGTTCCTGGAAAAGCTTCATCATTGACCTGCCTTGCCATCTTCAACTCTCTGTCATCTGTTCTCAACACTGTAGCCAAGATGGCCTAGTGAAACAGCATCTCATGGGGTTATAGCCCTGGAATGGCTTTCTGTCACCCTCTTTCACCTCTCTGAGCTCATGTCCTAAGCTGTCTCCTGTGGCCACAGGGGCTTCTAGCTGCTCCTGGACATACCTGGAATTCTCCTGCCCCAGAGCCTTTGCACATGCTTTCCCTTCTGTTTTGAATGCTCTTGATGTGTTCTAACTCACCTTCTGAGAAGTCTGAATTGGAGTGACAGGGACAGAAGTTGAGGCTGTGTGTGTTGGGTGAGGCTGGTGGCTCAGAAGAAGGTTCTCTGCCAGCTCTCTGCCTGTGCCTCACTTGTCCTCAGCCAGGAATTTGCAGACAGCCCTCACCTGTCACAACTCTCATCCAGGAGACCCACAGCCACCCCTGGAGCCCACCCTGCCCACACCCTGCTTCAGAATGCATTCAGCTCTCATCTGGGAACCCTGTCAGCTTTACCCAGACCTGGAACTCCCCCGTCTCCTGCAAAGATCCTGGATTCCCCTCTTCTTCCAAAATCACATGGCGCAAGGCTTTCATGAGAAAGCTATAACGCTAACTACTGAAAGGTTCACACCTTCTTTCCCCTTCTGTTGCCTTTCTCTCCACCTTCTTTCCTACCTGTGCAAACTGTAACATATCAGTGGAACATGAACATGCTCTGAGACCTGAATCTTTCATTGCAGCTTTCTGAGGACTCCTTATGTGATAAGCAACTAGTGTATCCTACAACAGGGTGTTTTACAAATATCATCTATAGAAGACTACAGCCCAATTCACTACAATTTTACCTCACTCTTCATGAAGCAGAACACTTTTTCCTTTCTTCTTTTACTTAAATTCCAGTTAGTTCACATGCCATGGAATATTCGCTTCAGGGGTAGGATTTAGTGATTCCTCACCTGCATACAGTACCCGGTGCTCATCACAAGTGCCCTCCTTAATACCCCTCACCCATTTAACTCATCGCCCACGCCCCTGTCCTGCAGCAACACTCAGTTTGTTCTCCAAGGTTGAGTCTATTTCCTTGTTTGCCTCTCATCACCCCTCCACTCTGTTCATCTGTTTTCTTTCTGAAATTCCACAAGTGTGAGAGCATAGGATATTTGTCTTTCCTCAATGATTTTGCTTAGCTTAATACACTCTAGATCCATGCACATCCTTGCAAATGGTAAGATTTCATTCTTTTTGAAGCTGGGTCATATTCCAGTATATATATGTATCCCACATCTGCTTTATCCATTCATCAGTGCATGGACATTGGGATTCTCTCCATAGTTTGGCTACTGTGGACATTGCTGCTATAAACATCATGGTGCATGTACCCCCTTTGAATCTGCATTTTTGTATCCTTTGGGTAAATACCTAGGAGAGCAATTGCTGGATCATGTGGTTGTTCGATGTTTAACTTTTTGAGGAACACCCACACTGTTTCCTAGACTGGCTGCACCACTTTGCATTGCCACCAACAGGATGGGAGGGTTCCCCTTTAAGCAGAACATTATCTGCTGGCAATTTCATAAGAGGAAACAAAACCTCTGGGAGATGCACCCAGGGTCAGGCAAGCAGTTGCAGACTTCACCCCAAGGCTCCTAACGCAAAGCCCCTTGAAGCCACCAGCATGCCACTATCCAAAAGAATTCCCAGACTCTCCTTCTGACTCCACCACCAAAGAAACTACAGAGAGAATATGGCACCTCAAAATATCGAGATAATACATTTAGTAAAACTAGAAAGTCAAACTGAACTTTTAAACAGGAACAGGCCGGTTTGGATAATTTTGAATTTCCCCTCCACCCTAATTTTAACTCTTCTGATGAATAAACTAATCAATGATGAAACATCACCTTTGTCAAATGACATCATCCAAGTTTGTATCAGATGAAAAAAGCCACCCAACTCTAGATGCTGGCCACTCAACCATATCTTAGGCCCAATTGAATAAACATTGTTAGATGAAGGAACAAATTAGATGTTACAAACAGGCACAGAGTGAATCTCACCTTCCCTTTCTAATAAAAGAGGGTTCCTAGGAAACAGATTGTCAAAATACATTTGTAAGCAATAAATGGACAGAGAAATTGTGATCCCCTGCAAAGTTCTACCTGCAGGGAAATTAAGTAATTCTTGCACCAAACCCAGAATGCTGACAGCTACTTCAATTTTTCTTTGTGGCTCAACTAGAGAAAAGAGAAAAGCCCAGGAGGTTTTGGGATAATGAGAGGTTTTACCTCCAGCCCTGATATAGTTAGGACATTTTGCCAAACATACCTGTGCTTTCTCTGAACACTGGCGTCCTGTGACAAGCTGCCTCGCTGACTCCGATGCTGACGTTCAAAACCTCATGTTTCTTGGAGCCAGAGCAGAGAAGTGCTGTCAGGTGGGGAGAGGAAGGCACCTTTGAACTAAAGCCTGCACACCTGCTTCGGTTTCTGGGTGAAGGGGCAACACATACTTGTTGTTTATCAGTAATTATCTTCATTCTCAATAGACCAATGACCTTGCCTTTTCTGGAAAGCAGACTTACTCTTCTAAAGAAACCCTCAATTCATCTATTCCCAATGCAATTAGAGTGGGGTCTGGTTTACGCCCTCCTTCAGGCCCCGAATTGGAGGATTTTCCTGCATGATTCTAACAGCCAATTACCACTAACCTGCGGGCACAGGGGCCATAATGCTGAAGTTGGGGGATGGCTCTGGGGCTTGCTACTGCCACACCTGTGCCTGGGGGACCAGGGCACACCCTGCTGAACTTGGGGTACTGCTCAAGATGCATCACCTGCACTGTGTCAGAGAACTGGGGGACACATCACTGAAGGTGGGGACTCTGTGAGGTCCTTACCCGCACTCTTCCCGGGGAACAGGGGAAACCCTGAAATTCTGCAACCAATCCCACAAAAGCTCAGGTGAGTGGGCGCCCTGGAGTTCACGGGTATGGGGAATAATGCCAGTTGAGGACATGGGGCAGAAGAGACTTTAAAGGGATAAAGAAAACTCACCTGAGTCCCCACAATGAATCCTCTCCAGGTGCCCTTCCAGAACCCTGCCTCCCACCTGGGGCACACCCTACCCCTGGACCCCCCCCACCCTCGGTGCACGCTGCTCACTAACCAGCAGTGACTTCCGCAGGGCTACTCTCTCTCTCCCAGTGCCCCTTCTTCTGCCCCAGGTCTGCACCCCACTGCAACTCTGGAACAGCCCACAGAGACGTAGCTCCACCCCCAAGCGGTGATTGGTCAGGCAACGTGTTACCCCAGCCCCTGGGATGCCAGGCAACCCGCCCTCAAGCCCCTGGAACCCTGAAAGTGCAGGGGGTCCAAAAGGCGCCTCCTCTACACAACACCCAGCTTAGGCATGGGTGGGGTTCTGGGCCGGGCTCCCTCCACACACCTGGCCCCTTCCAGGAACCCCTCTGGCTGCAGACCACCCTCAGAGTCCTGCCCCTTCCCTTTCTGCACCAGCCCTCCCTGCTGGGGTGTGCCTGGTTCTGGGCAAGGTCAGTGGCTCTCCCAACATCCAAGGCTTGGGCTTTAGGAAATGCAATGATTTCATGCATTTTCAGTATGTACATGTCAGTATGACTTTAATCTTATGGGAGCCAAAGAGGTTCTTTATATTTTCTTAACTTCATGTTGGCATTTTGGTTATTGTTTTCTTCTCGAAGCAGATGTAAAACATGTGCTTGGGGCAGAAATAGGGCCCATGCTTTGAGTTTTTGCCCAATCATTTTGAGCTGGGTAAAATGTTAAAGGATAGCTTCCCTGGGATCCCAGGATCAGGGCCCACAGATGATATAAGATAAAAATTACTTTCATCATTATAATTACTCCTAAATGGAGGAATTTGAGACAAAAGCACCTTTCACAAGAGTACCAAGAAATCAAAATGATGCCCACAGAAGGCTACCTGCTCCATGGTCAGCACAGGTAACAGAAGTGTTCACAGTCTCTGGACTCCTGCCCTTCTCCTGCCCAAATCGCTGAAGCACACAGACCACTTAAAATCAGAATTGTAGAACTGCTAGACACCTTAGAGATGTCTGGCACCATTCCCTTGGACTGCAGAATAAAACACAGTAGCTCATTGTCACAAACTAATTTCAACATGAAGTGCCCCCTGGATGCACTAAGTTCTTTCTCTGCAAATGTTGACTAATGTAAGTCACAGTCATACCATATAAACACTACGATGGCTGGGAAGTCATCGTAGGTAAGGGAATATTTTAGCCATGTTTATAAGCATTGGCTCACGTTGTAGAAGAGGCTGAGCTGAGTGTTTTTAAATACTATTTCAGACCTGTTTTACAGCACCCTCTGAACATACCAGAGCCTGAATGGACTAAAAAAGATAGTTGGTTTCAGTGACTTCAATACCAGAAAAATATTATACTGTCTCTATTCCTAAGGATCTTTGAGTATCTTACCCAGAGTCCTCCACTTAGATAATGATCTTAATGATCACCATGGGCAGAGGTAAAAAGGCCCGCTGAATTCGTTCCAGTTTTCCACATGACAAGAAAATCCTGATACTTGATAGGTTTCCAGATCGAGAAGACCAGAGATAAGAGGGAAATAGTACCCTGTATGGAACAACAAGGGATTTGGAGTCAATTTGGGGATCCCACTTAGGTTTCTGACACTAAAATCCTCTGTGACTCATATCATCCGAGTCCCTGTCTAACCACCTGAAAATGTGCCTAAAAATATCTACACCCTAGTTGAGAAGTTTAAGAGGCAGAATGCTACAAAGAGCCAGTATGATGTCTCTCAGGAACAGGTGCTCAGGAAGCCATAATTGCTATTGGGTCTATTTCTTTTCCAGAAGAAAGAACACATGTTGAATCCATATTCCTAATAGATGACTCACCAGATGATTTTCAAACCTGAAGGAAGGCCAAGAAGTTGCTCTTGTGTCATATTTCACTCAGAAATCATGTTGTTGGACTGGTGAGGACGATACCATAGCAACGTCATCACTAAGAGTGGGGAGCTTCTAATTTCCATACGGCCATGTTGACCCCCTTAGCTCAGAGCAACCAGAAAGGGCAGCTGGGGAGGGGGCACCGTCATCACTATGAGAGGGGAGCTTCCCATTTCCATATGGCCATGTTGACCCCCTTAGCTCAGGGCCACCAGAAAGGACAGCTGAGGGGGACCACAGGCCAAGGCTGCCAGGTGTGGCTGGGGCAGGCAGAACTCTGACTTAAGGCTCAACTCCTGTCTAGGTTATTATAATGCTCTTCACAAAGAAAGTGCCATTGTGTGTGAGCCCTCATGTAGAAAAGGTTCAGAATTTCCATTGAGATTCCTTCTCTGACCTTTAGGATATGTAGCAAAGTTCCATTTAAGTTTTAAACATTGAAGGACTTCCTAGTTTTATTTTCGCTATGACTGTGGCTCAATTCCCCTGTGGTCTAAGAATAGAATCTAGTTAATTTCAGGGTTTAACATTTGTAGCCTTGATTCGTGGCCCCACCTATCATCTATTTGGGTAAAGAGTCTATGACCACTTGAAATAATGTATTCTGCACTTATTATGGAATGTTCCCTATATGTCAATTAGGTCACATTTTTACCAATGTTTTGTCTGCTTTTTCTGTCAGATATTGAGAAAGGTATATTAAAATCTTCAAACAACGCTGCTCTATTCAATGTTGCATCAGAGAATCTACCAGTGTTAGAAGGCAAGAGAAACAAAAAGTATAACGAATTGAGGGGATAATTGTGACTATTCACAGATAATACGATTGTGTACATAGAAAATCCAAAACAGTCTATAAATACCCTATTAGAATTAAAAATGCAATTTATAAATTTGAGATGGATTGTAGCTTCCCATTGGACAGTTTCTGAAAGAAAATGCAGAACCTGTCAATCTTGGGGTAGGACATAGGGTGCACTAACCATTTAAAAGAATTCAGTGGGACTTCATAAAAATGTGACATTTCTCCTTATCTTAAGACCATAAGAAAATGAAAAAGTGAACCGCAGTCTGGGAAGTAAAGATTTGCAATACACACACTGACAAGTCTTGTCAATAAAGAATTCCTGCTCATCAACCATAAAAAGTCTATTTATAAACGAATAATTCACAAAAGATTGACTGATGGCCAATAAGAACAGGAAAGGGTGCTCTACAGTATTATTTTCAGGAACAGCAAGGCCTTTCCTAAAATGAAAACATACACACAAACCATTATTCCCTAGATGGTTGACGTCCTTATTTCTGAGGACAGCTTGAAGAACAGACTAGCATCAAAGTAAAGTGATGGAATTCCTGACACTCAGAGGATGGACAATTGACCTCAAACTACAGTACAATTTCTAGGCATCATTTGGTCCTCTGAAGGCAGACAACTACCACACCCCTTCCTCCACCACACAGGTTGCTTCCCAACCCCTACCATAAAAGAAGAAGAAGAGAAACAGATAGGACTAGTAGGAAATAGCAAAAATCACATGTGGGGATTATCCTGAAACACACTGATCACATAACTAGTGTAAGGAAGTGTAGGGAACTGACAAGGACAGAGACTCAAGAGGTACTTCTTTGGGAAATGCTGTCTGAAATCTTCACACTTTGGTACCTGCTAATGAGGGCTCTGAGCATACCCTAAGGTTTGCTCACAAGGGTCTGCAACACCATCGCTGAGGACTGAAACTCTTTAAGACCCCAAAGCTTGCCTGATTGACTATTGGAATAAGAGATTCCCATGTTCTGAAAACAGATACCAACTCATTGAAAGGTTCACCTGGGCTCTCTTGGAGGCCCTACAAGAAGCTGAACCATTCACTGAAAATCAATTACACACACACACACACACACACACACACACACACACACACACACAGACACCTGTCATTTCACCAATTACTTAAACATTCAAGGTTCTTCCTACCATTTCTTTTTCACATTGATATTTATACTCATATGAAATGTCATCATTTCTAATGAACACTGATGTCAAAATAGAGATCCATTGACACAATATTCACAAAATGGAACTTCTCTGCTGTCATTTTCAATATAGCGTTTTTTAAAGTTCATACATATTTTAGGTTTTTGGTAACTTATACAGGAGAAGATCAGCATTGAAAAACTCTAAATACTGACAATGAGTTTTAAGCCTAGAGAACAAAAATTGTCCAATTTTATAGATAATAAGGAACCAAAGGGAAAGCATGGAAGCTGTAGTCGAATAAATTTACACATATGCATCCTCTATTATTCTACTACTGAGGGGCGTGTTTTATTACCACTATGAATGCATCAATTGTTTTCCACGTGCACCTGCACAGGTGTAATGAATTACTGCAGTAGAATGAAATGTCTGGGAACTACTTGGCGGCATCTATCATGAACAATGAAATTTCGATCTTATATTTGGTGAACTTCCACTGTCTGTCCCTTTAGACAATGGACCCTAAACAGAAGGGGGAATGAACCAAGAGAGACTATGGACTCTGGGAAACAAACTGAGGGCTTCAGAGAGGAGAGGGGTGGGGGATTGGGATGGGCCAGTGATGGGTATTAAGGAAGGTACATATTGCGTGGAGCACTGGGTGTTGTATGCAAATAATGAATCACGGAACACTACATCAAAAACTAAGGAAATACTGTATAGTGACTAACATATCATAATAAAAAAATTATTATTAGAAAAAAATTAAAGGTAAAAAAAAACAATATACCTTTTTTGTTTCAAGAACAATCACAATTGAGAAAAAACTAACTTCCAATCCCTAAAGCAAAACACAGACCAAGTTCCATTTCACTCCCCTTTATTCACATTCTCTGTGGGTTCTATTTCCCTACCTCCTTTCCTGTTGAGCAGGGAGCCTCGGCTCGATCCCAGAACCCTGGGATCATAACCTGAGCCAAAGGCACATGCTTAACTAGATGAGCCAGCCAGGAGCCCCAGCCATGTTTTTCTTAAGCAAAAGGACACTTTCTCATGATGCCTTCACATGACTTCACGTGGTACCAGAGACCTGCATTTGCTTCTTGGAGGTTGCAGATGAAGGCAATTGCAAACTCTCACAGTGGTTTATCAAATACAATCACCTGCCTGGTGACAGTGAAACTCTTATGAGCCCATGAGAGGGTGCTGTGACACTCAGCTGTGGCTGGGCTGGCACAGAGAACAAAATCCTTTTCCCTGCCTGATATCTGTGAGGAACAGATGCCCCCACTGTGAATGAGACCCTGCCACTGAGCTGTCCAAAGATGGCCATCCTCACGGAGGATGAGGATAAAGGACAATGCCTGAGGAGACCTCATCTGTCTCTTTTATCTTTTCATATTTTTGACAGTGGACAAATCACTGCCTAGTGGTCCCCAACTACCTTAGTCTCATCTATGAATGGCCAAGAGGTTTTACAAATCACTTCAGATTTTGACCTCACAAATGCCCACAACCATTTACCATAGGGATTCAACATTAAGCAAAGATACTGTTCGTTGGAAGAGAGGTCCTGCCCACTGTTGTTTCTCACTTATATGCTCATCTTCCTTACCTCATGGTAACATAACCACCTTGATTCTTGATTCCATCTTCAGGAAGGCTGAGGTGACTTGAAGGGCATTACCCTGACATCGTTTTTCTTAGCAATAAGATGTGGACATTTCCCTAGTCCTACACACCCAAAGTTGAATTGGAATCAGGATTGAGGAGGCTGATGAGAGTTGAAGGTGTTTTCCTGTACACGGTGGTTTATTACCAATAAGGATGGGTCAGAGTCCTCGAAATTCCAGAACCTTTTCATTAATGCTTCGTACTCGTGAAAGATAATGTACATTGGTCTTTCCCTGTATATTGTGGTGACTCAGAGAAAAGTGCTTAGCGCGTTCGTCAGACTTCCACGACCACTTTGGGGCTGGCTTCCATATTCACAAAGGATGATGTTAGGGCTAAGAGGGTTCCTGTACACTGTTATTTCTTACAGATAAGTGTATGGCATTTTTGTTATATTACCAGAGCCACTTAGCGCCGGGTTTGCCGGCCTCCTGAGGTGCCCCCCCAAGGGGCCTGGTGCCACAACGCCGGGGATTGGGGACCCCTGAGCCCAGTGCCGGAGTCACCCTGCTGCTCCGCAACAACGCGGGCGGCTAGGGGCGCCGCCAGTCTTTCAGGGCGAGAGAACAGGCAGGGCCCTCCATGTCCCCAGTGACCTTCGAAGGCCCCCCGTGCCAAAACGCTTGGGCCCACACTCCCTCTTGCCAGCGCCCTCACCTCGGCCTGCCCTTCCACCTGCCTCAGAGCTGGCGGAACGGGCCTGCTGGACTCCTGGGGGCTAACACTTACCCTAGGTCGGCCCCCGAGGGCCCCCTCCCAAGGAGCCTGGCACCACAATGCCGGGGATTTGGGAACCCGAGCCCCAGTGCTGGACTCATTCTGCCACCCCGCAAGCACCCATGGCACTAGGGGCGTTGCCCTTCATTCAGGAAGGGAGAACGGGCAGGGCCCTCCGATCCCCCCGTGACCTTCGAAGGCCCCCTGCGCAAAAACTCTGGCTCCCTCGCTTCTGCTCGCCAGCGCCCTAACCTCGGCCCACCCCTACGCTCGGTGCAGAGCTGGCGGATCGGGCCTGCTGGCTTCCTGGGGTCTAACCCTAACCCTAGGTCACCACCGAGGGGCCCCTCCCACGTGGCCTGGTGCCGCATGCCATTGATTGGGGACCCCCAAGTCCCAGCGCCGGATGCACCCTGCCGCCCCACCGCCACATGGGGAGCTAGGGGCGTTGCCAGTCCTTCAGGGCGACAGAACGGGCAGGACCCTCCGAGCCACCTGTGACTTTCGAAGGCACCCCAAGGCAAAGCCAAAATGCTCTGGCCCACGCTCCCGCTCGCCAGCTATCTCACCTCGACCCACACCTCCATTCACTGCACATGGGCTGATCGAGCCTGCCAGCCTCCTGGGGGCTAACCCTAACCCTAGGTTGGCCACCGAGGGGCCCATCCCAAAGGGCCTGGCGGGGCAACGCCGGGTATTAGGGACCCCCGAGCCCCAGTGCCAGACTCACCCTGCAGCCCCGCCACCACCCGGGCTGCTACAGGTGCCGCCGGTCATTCAGGGAGGGAGAACAGGCAGGGACCTCCGAGGCCCCTGGGACCTTCGTAGGCCCCCCGCGCCAAAACGCTTGGGCCCACGCTCCCGTTCGCCAGCGCCCTCACCTCGGCTCGCCCATCTGCTCGCCACACAGCTGGCGTGTTGGGCCTGCCGGCCTCCTGAGGTCTAACTCTAACCCTAGGTCAGCCCCCGAGGCGTACCTCCCAAGGCGCTTGGTGCCACAATGCCAGAGATTGGTGACCCCCGAGCTGCAGCGCCGGACTCATATTGCCACCCCACCGCCACCCGGGCTTCTAGGGCCGCTGCCAGTCAGTCAGGACGGGAGAACGGGCAGGGCCCTCCGAGCCCACAGCGACCATCGAAGGCCCCCTGCGCCAAACGCCTGGGCCCATGTTCCTGCTCGCCAGCACCCTTGCCTCGGCCCACCCCTCCGCTCGCTGCACAGCCGGCATACGGGCCTGCCGACTCCTGGGAGCTAACCCTAACGCTAGGTCGGCGCCCGAGGGGCCCCTCCCAAGGGGCCTGGTGCCGCAAGCCAGGGATTCAGGACGCCCAAGCCTCAGCACTGGACTCACCCTGCTGACCCACCGCCACCCTGGCCGCTAGGAGCGCTGTCAGTCATTCAGGGCGGGAGAATGGGCAGGGCCCTCTGAGCCCCCTGCGACTTTCGAAGGCCCCCCTCGCCAAAACGCTTGGGCCCATGCTCCCGCTCGCCAGCACCCTCACCTCGGCCCCCCCCTCCGCTAGTCGCATAGCCAGCGGATTGGGCCTGCTGGCCTCCTGGGGACTATTGGTATCCCTAGTTCAGCCCACTAGGGGCCCTTCCCAAGGGGCCTGGCGCCGCAACGCTGGGGATTGGGAATCCACGATCCCCAGCGCTGGACTCACCCTACTGCCCCGCTGCCACCCGGGCTGGTAGGGGCGCCGCCGATCATTCAGGGCGGGAAAACGGGCAGGGCCCTCCGAGCCCCTGCCGACCATCGAAGTCCCCCCACGCCAAAACGCTTGGGCCCTCACTCCCGCTTGCCAGCTCCTTCACCTCGGCCCGCCACTCCACTCGACGCACACCTGGCGGATAGGGTCTGCCGGCCTCCCGGGGGCTAACCCTAACACTAGTTCGGTCCCCAAAGGGCCCCTCCAAAGGGGCCTGGCACCACAACGCCGGGTATTGGGGACCCCCATGCCCCAGCGCCGGACTCACCCTGCCGTCCTGCCGCCACCTGGGCCGCTAGGGGTGCGGCCGGATATTCAAGGCTGGAAAACGGGCAGGGCCCTTGGAGCCCCCGGCGACCTTCAAAGGGCCCCTGCGCCAAAACGCTTGAGCCCAGGCTCCCGCTCGCCAGCGCCCTCACCTTGGCCTGCCCCTCCGCTCACCGGATAGCTGGCGGATCGGGCCAGCCTGCCTTCTGGTGGCTAAACCTAACCGTAGGTCGGCCACCGAGGGGCCCCTCCGATGGATGGGGCCTGGCGCCACATCGCCTGGGATTGCTGACCCCGAGCCCCAGCGCGGGATTCACCTTGCCGCCCCACCGCCAACTGGGCTGCTAGGAGTGCCGTCAGTCATTCAGGGCGGGGGAACGGGCAGGGCCATCAGAGCTCACGGCGACCATCGAAGGCCCCCTGCGCCAAAACGCTTGGGCCCATGCTCCCGCTCCCCAGCGCCCTCACCTCAGCTTGCCCCTCCGCTTGCCGCAGAGCTGGCGGATCGGGCCTGCCGTCCTCCTGGGGAATCTCCCTAAGCCTAGGTCGGCCATCGACGGACCCCTCCCAAGGGCCCTGGCGCCACAACGCCAGGGATGGGGGACCCCCGATCCCCAGCGCTGGACTTAACCTGCCCCCCTGCCACCACCCTGGCGACTAGGGGCGCCGTCGTTCATTAAGGGCAGGAAAACGGGCAGCGCCCTCCAAGGCCCCAGCGACCTTCGAAGCCCTCCGCGAAAAAACGCTTGGGCCCAAGCTCTTGCTCGCCAGCGCCCTCACCTCAGCCCTCCCCTCCGCTCACCACACAGCGGGTGGATCGGGCCTGCCGGCCTACTGGGGGCTAACCCTATCCCTAGGTCTGTCCCCGAGGGCCCCCACCCAAGGGGCCTGGCGCCGCAAGCTGGGGATGGGGGACCCCCAAGCCCCAGCGCCGGACTCACCCTGCCACCCTTCCGACATCCGGGCAGCTAGGGGCGCCGCAGGTCATTGAGGGCGGGAGAATGGGCAGGGCCCTCGAGCCCCCGGCGAACTTCAAAGACCCCCTCGCCAAAACGCTTGGGCTCACGCACCCGCTCGCCAGAGCCCTCACCTCGGTTCGCCCCTCCGCTCTGCACAGCCAGCAGATTGGCCTGCCGGCCTCCTTGGGGCTAACCGTAACCCTAGGTCGGCCCCTTAGGGGCCCCTCCCCAGGGGCCTAGCACCACAACGCCGGGGGTTGGGGATCCCTGAGCCCCAGCGCCGGATTCACCCTGCTGCCCCACCGCCAACCGGGCCGGTAGGGGCGCCGCTGGTCATTCAGTGCGGGAGGACATGTAGGGCCCTCCGAGCTATCGGTGACTTTTGAAGGCCCCCAGAGCCAAAACGCTTGGGCCCATGCTCCCATTCGCCAGCACCCTCACTTCGGCCAGGCCCTCTGCTTGCCGCACAGGAGGCGGATAGTGCCTGTCAGCCACCTGGGGGCTAACCCTAAACATAGGTCGGCCCCCTAAGGTCCCCTCCTAAGTGGCCTGGACCCACAACGCCGGGGATAGGGTACCTCCCAGCCCCAGCGCCGGATTCACCCTGCCGCCCTTCTGCCAACTGGGTCGGTAGGGGCAACACCGGACATTAAGGGCGGGAGAACGGGCAGGGCCCTCCGAGCCCCCGGCGACCTTCGAAGGACCCCCGCACCAAGGAACTTGGGTCCACGCTTCCGCTCGCAGCGCCCGTACCTCGATCCCCCGTCCGCTCACCACAAGCTGGCGGATCGGGTCGGCTGGCCTCCTGGGGGCTAACGCTAACCCTGGGTCGGCCCCCGAGGGGCCCCTCCCAAGGGACCTGGCACCGCAACACCAGGGATTGGGCCCACACAGCCCCAACTCCGGACTCACCCTGCTGCCCCGCCACCACCTGGGCCACTAGGGGCGTCGCCCATCATTCAGGGCTGGAGAACGGGCAGGGTCCTCCGAGGCCCCTGTGACCTTAGTAGGCCCCCCGTGCCAAAAAGCTTGGGCCCATGCTCCTGCTCGCTAGCGCCTTACCTCAGCCGCCCCTCCGCTCGCCGCGAGCTGCCAGATCGGGCCTGCCGGCCTTCTGGGGGCTAACCCAAACACCAGGTCGGCCCCCAAGGGGCCCCTCCCAAGGGGCCTATCGCTGCAATGCCTGGGATTGGTGACCCCCGAGTCCCAGCGCCGGACTCACCGTGCCGCCCCGCCGCCACCCGGGCCGGTAGGAGAGCCGTCGGTCATTCAGGGTAGAACAATGGACAGGGCCCTCCCAGCCCCCGGCGCCATTTGAAGGCCCTCTGCACCAAAACCCTTGGGCCCACGCTCCCGCTCGCCAGCACCATCACTTCGGCCCACCCTCCGCTCGCTGCACAGCTGGCGGATTGGGCCTGACGGTCTCCTGGGGTTAACCCTAACCCTAGGTCGGCCCTTGAGGGGCCCCTCCCAAGGGGCCTGGTGCCGCAACGCCAGGGATTTGGGACCCACAAGCCCCAGTGCCGGACTCACCCTCCCGCCCCGCTGCCACCTGGGCCTCTAGGGGCACCGCCGGTCATCCAGGGCGGGAGAACGGGCAGGGTCCTCCGAGCCCCTGGTGACCTTTGAAGGCCCCCACACCAAAACGCTTGGGCCCACGCTTCTTGCTAGTAAGTGCCCTCACCTCGGTCCGCCCCCCCTCTCGCCGCACAGACAGCGGATTGTGCCTGCCAGCCTCCTGGGAACTAACCCTAACTCTAGGTCTGCTCACGAGGGGTCCCTCCCAAGGGGCCTGGCAATGTCACGCCGGGGATTGGGGACCCTCGAGCCCAGTGCATTACTTACCCTGCTGCACTGCCACCACCCAGGCTGCTAGGGGCGCCGCCAGTTATTTAGGGTGGGAGAACGCGCAGGGCTCTCCGAGCCCCGGCGACCTTCGAAGACCCCCGCGCCAAAACGCTTGGGCCTATGCTCCTGCTCGCCAGCACCCTCTCCTCAGCCCGCCCCTCCGCTCGCTGCACAGCCGGCAGATCGGGACTGCCGGCCTCCTGGGGCTAACCCTAACCCTAGGTCGGCTCCCGAGGGGCCCATCCCAAGGGGCCTGGTGCCGCCACGCAGGTGATTGGGGACCCCCGAGCACCAGGGCCGAAGTCACCCTGCCGCCCTGCTGCGACCCGGCTCACTAGGGGCACCGTCCTCATTCGGGGCTGGGGAACCTGTAGGGCCCTCCGAGGCCCCGGCGACTTTTGAAGGCCCACCGCGCCAAAACGCTTGGGCCCAAGCTCCCGTTCGCAAGCGCCCTCACCTCGGCCCATCCCTCCACTTGCCACACAGCTGGCGGATCGGGCCTGCAGGCCTCCTGGGGGCTAACCCTAAACCTAGGTTGGCCCCCAAGGGGCCCCTCCCAAGGTGCCTGGCGCCACCACACCTGGGATTGGGGTCCCCTGAGCCCCATCGACTGACTCACCCTGCCGCCCCGCCACCACCCGGGCTGCTAGGGGTGCCGCCGGTCATTCAGGGCGTTAGAACGGGCAGGGCTCTCCGAGCCCCCGGCAAGCTTCGAATGCCCGCTCGCCAAAATGCTTGGGCCCATGCTCCCACTCGCCAGTGCATTCACATCGACCCACCCTCCACTCACAGTACAGCCGACGGATAGGTCCTGCCGGCCTCCTGGAGCTAACACAAACCCTACTTCGGCGCCCGAGGGGCCCCTCCCAAGGGGCCTGGCTCCGCCACGCCAGGGCTTGGGGACCCCTGAGCACCAGCGGCAGTCTCACCCTGCCTCCGCGCTGTGACCCGGCCCGCTAGGGGCGCTGTCCTCATTCAGGGCGGGAGAACGGGCAGGGCCCTCAGAGCCCCGGGCGACATTTGAAGACCCCCGCGCCAAAACGCTTGGACCCACAGAACCGCTCGCCAGCGCCCTCACCTAGACTAGCCCCTCCGCATGCCACACAGCCAGCGGATCAGGCCTGCCAGCCTCCTGGGGGCTAAACCAAACCCTACATCAGCCCCCGAGGGGCCCCTCCCAAGGGGCCTGGCTCCGCCACGCTGGGGCATGGGGACCCTCGAGCACCAGTGCCGGACTCACCCTGCCGCCCCACCACGACCCGGGGCGCTAGGGGCGCTGCCGGTCATTAAGGGCGGGAAAGCGGCCAGGGCCCTGTGAGCCCCCGGCGACCTGCGAAGGCCCCCTGCGCCAAAACGCTTGGGCCCACGGTCCCGCATGCCAGCGTGCTCACCTCAGCCCACCCCCCCTCTTGCCGCACAGACAGCGGATCGGGCCTGCCAGCCTCATGGGAACTGACCCTAACTCTAGGTCTGCTCACGAGGGGCCCCTCCCAAGGGGCCTGGCGATGCCACGCCGGGGACTGGGGACCCTCGAGCCCCAGCGCATTACTTACCCTGCCGCCCTGCCGCCACGCGGGCTGCTAGGGATGCCACCAGTTATTTAGGGCGGGAGAACGGGCAGGGCCCTCCAAGCCCCCAGTGACCTTCAAAGGCCCCCCGCGCCAAAACACTTGGGCCTACGCTCCTGCTCGCCAGCACCCTCTCCTCAGCCCGCCCCTCCGCTCACTGCACAGCTGGCAGATCGGGACTGCCGGCCTCCTGGGGCTAACCCTAACCCGAGGTCGGATCCCGAGGGGCCCATTCCAAGGGGCCTGGTGCCGCCACGCGGGTGATTGGGGACCCCCAAGCACCAGGGCTGAACTCACCCTGCCGCCCTGCTGCGACCCGGCTCACTAGGGGCACCGTCCTCATTCGGGGCTGGGGAACGTGTAGGGCCCTCCGAGCCCCCGGCGACTTTTGAAGGCCCACCGCGCCAAAACGCTTGGGCCCAAGCTCCCGTTCGCAAGCGCCCTCACCTTGGCCCGTCCCTCCACTTGCCACACAGCTGGCGGATCGGGCCTGCAGGCCTCCTGGGGGCTAACCCTAAACCTAGGTTGGCCCCCAAGGGGCCCCTCCCAAGGTGCCTGGCGCCACCACACCTGGGATTGGGGTCCCCTGAGCCCCATCGACTGACTCACCCTGCCGCCCCACCACCACCCGGGCTGCTAGGGGCGCCGCTGGTCATTCAGGGCGTTAGAACGGGCAGGGCTCTCCGAGCCCCCGGCAAGCTTCGAATGCCCGCTCGCCAAAACGCTTGGGCCCATGCTCCCACTCGCCAGTGCATTCACATCGACCCACCCTCCACTCACAGTACAGCCGATGGATAGGTCCTGCCGGCCTCCTGGAGCTAACACAAACCCTACTTCGGCGCCCGAGGGGTCCCTCCCAAGGGGCCTGGCTCCGCCACGCCAGGGACCCCCGAGCACCAGCGGCAGTCTCACCCTGCCTCCGCGCTGTGACCCGGCCCGCTAGGGGCGCTGTCCTCATTCAGGGCGGGAGAACGGGCAGGGCCCTCAGAGCCCCGGGCGACATTTGAAGACCCCCGCGCCAAAACGCTTGGACCCACAGAACCGCTCGCCAGCGCCCTCACCTAGACTAGCCCCTCCGCATGCCACACAGCCAGCGGATCAGGCCTGCCAGCCTCCTGGGGGCTAAACCAAACCCTACATCAGCCCCCGAGGGGCCCCTCCCAAGGGGCCTGGCTCCGCCACGCTGGGGCATGGGGACCCTGGAGCACCAGTGCCGGACTCACCCTGCCGCCCCACCACGACCCGGGGCGCTAGGGGCGCTGCCGGTCATTCAGGGCGGGAAAGCGGCCAGGGCCCCGTGAGCCCCCGGCGACCTGCGAAGGCCCCCTGCGCCAAAACGCTTGGGCCCACGGTCCCGCATGCCAGCGTGCTCACCTCAGCCCACCCCCCCTCTTGCCGCACAGACAGCGGATCGGGCCTGCCAGCCTCCTGGGAACTGACCCTAACTCTAGGTCTGCTCACGAGGGGCCCCTCCCAAGGGGCCTGGCGATGCCACGCCGGGGACTGGGGACCCTCGAGCCCCAGCGCATTACTTACCCTACCGCCCTGCCGCCACGCGGGCTGCTAGGGATGCCACCAGTTATTTAGGGCGGGAGAACGGGCAGGGCCCTCCAAGCCCCCAGTGACCTTCAAAGGCCCCCCGCGCCAAAACACTTGGGCCTACGCTCCTGCTCGCCAGCACCCTCTCCTCAGCCCGCCCCTCCGCTCACTGCACAGCTGGCAGATAGGGACTGCCGGCCTCCTGGGGCTAACCCTAACCCGAGGTTGGATCCCGAGGGGCCCATCACAAGGGGCCTGGCACCGCCACGTGGGTGATTGGGGACCCCCAAGCACCAGGGCTGAACTCACCCTGCTGCCCCACTGCGACCCGGCTCGCTAGGGGCACCGTCCTCATTTGGGGCTGGGGAACGGGCAGGGCCCTCTGAGCCCCCGGTGACATTCGAAGGCCTGACACACCAAAACGCTTGGGCTCATGCTCCCGCTCGCCAGCGCCCTCACCTCGCCCCACCCGTCCGTTCTCTGCACAGCCAGCGGATCGGGCCCCAGCCTCCTTTGGGCTAACCCTAACCCTAGGTCGGCCCCCGAGGGACCCCTCCCAAGGGGCCAGGCGCCACCACGCCGGGGCATTTGGATCCCTGAGCCCTACTCCAGACTCACCCTGCCGCCCCGCCGCCACCCAGGATGCTAGGGGCGCCACCGGTCATTCAGGGAGGGAGTACCGGCAGGGCCCTCTGAGCCCCTGATGACCTTCGAAGGCCCCCCGCACCAAAACGTTTGGGCCTAAGCTCCTGCTCACCAGCGCCCTCACCTCGGCTCACCCCTCCCCTCGCCACACAGCGGGCGGATCGGGCCCCGGCCTCCTTTGGGCTAACCCTAACCCTAGGTCAGCCCCCGAGGGACCCCTCCCAAGTGCCTGGAGCCACCACGCCGGGGATCGGGGACCATTGAGCCCCAGCTCCAGACTCATCCTGTTGACACGCCGCCACTCTGGCCGCTAGGGGCGCCACCGGTCATTTAGGGTGTGAGAATGGGCAGGGCCCTACAAGCCCCCAGCGAAAAAGGAAGGCCCTCCATGCCAAAACACCTGGGCCCACGCTCCCGCTTGCCAGCGCCCTCACCTTGGCCCGCCCCTCTGCTCACCGCACAGCCGGCGGTTCGGGCCTGCTGGCCTCCTTTGGGCTAACCCTAAACCTAGGTCGGCCCCAGAGGAGCCCCTCCCAAGGGGCCTGGCGCCACCATGCTGGGGATTGGGGACACCTGAACCCCACCGCCGGACGCACGCTGCCGCTCCTCACCACCCGGCCCGCTAGGGGCGCCGTCCTCATTCAGGGCGTTAGAACGGGCAGGGCCTGCGGAGCCCCCGGCAACCTTCCAAGGTCCCCCGCGACAAAACGCTTGGGCCCATGCTCCCGCTCGCCAGCGCCCTCACCTCGGCTAGCCCCTCCGCATGCGGCAGAGCTGGCGGATCGGGTCTGCCAGCCTCCTGGGGGCTAACCCTAACGCTAGGTCGGCCCCAGAGGGGCCCCTCCCAAGGGGCCTGGCGCCACCACGCCAGGGATTTGGGATCCCCAAGCCCCACCGCCGGACACACCCTGCCACCCCGGCGCCACCCAGGCTGCTAGGAGCGCCACCGTTCATTCAGGGAGGGAGAACGGGCAAGGCCTTCTGAGCCCCCGCCGATATTCGAAGTCTCCTGGCGCCAAAACCCTAGGGTCCACGGTCCCGCTCGCCAGTGCCCTCACCTCGGCCAGCCCCTCTGCACGCCGTAGAGGCGGCGGATCGGACCTGCCGGCCTCCTTGGGGCTAACGAAAACCCTAGCTCGGCCCCTGAGGGACCCCTCCCAAGGGGCCTGGCAATGCCACGCCGGGTATTGGGGACCCCCGAGCCCGAGCTCTGGACTCACCCTGCCTCCCCGCCACCACCCTGGCCGCTAGTGCGCCGCCGGGCATTCAGGCCCGGAGAACTTGCTGGGCTCTCCGAGCCCCCAGTGAGCTTCGAAGGCCCCCCATGCCAAAACGCTTGGGCCCACGCTCCCGCTTGCCAGCGCATTAACGTCAGCCCACCCCTCTGCTCTCTGCACAGCCGGCGGATCAGGCCGGCCGGCCTCCTTTGGGCTAACACTAACCATATGTCGGCCCCCGAGGAACCACTCCCAAGTGCCTGGCGCTGCCACGCCGGGGATTGGGGACCCCCGAGCCCCAGCTCCAGACTCACCCTGCCGGCCTGCCATCACACCGGCCACTAGGGGTGTCACCGGTCATTCAGGGTGGGAGAACGGGCAGGGCCTTCTGAGCCCCCAGTGACATTCGAAGACCCCCTGCGCCAAAATGCTTGCGCCCACACTCCCGCTTGCCAGCGTGCTCACCTCAGCCCGCCCCTTGATCGCTGCACAGCCGGCAGATAGGGCCTGCCAGCCAACTGGGGGCTAACCCTATCCAAAGGTCAGCCCCCGAGGGGCCCATCCCAAGGGTCCTATCGCCGCAACGCTGGGGATTGGGGAACCCCGAGCCCCAGTGCCAGGCTCACCCTTCCACCCCACCCCTACCGGGCTGCTAGTGGTGCCGCCGATCATTCAGGGCGGGAGAATGGGCAGGGCCCTCTGAGCCCCCGACGACTTTCGAAGGCCCCCCGTGCCAAAACGCTTGGGCCCACGCTCCCACTCTCCAGCACCCTCACCTTGGCCCGCCCCACCGCTCACCGCAAAGCCGACGAATCGGGCCTGCCGGCCTCCTAGGGTCTAAACCTAACCCTAGGTCGGCCCAAGAGGGGCTCCACCCAAGGTGCCTGGCGCAGCTATGCCGGGGATTGGGGTCCCCCGAGCACCATTGCCGGACTCACCCTGCCGCCCCTCCGTGACCCGGCCCACTAGGGGCGCCGTCCTCATTCAGAGCGGAAGAACGGGAAGGGCCATCCAAGGCCCGGTGACCTTCGAAGGACCCCCGGTCCAAAACGCTTGGGCCTACGCTCCCGCTCGCCAGCGCATTCACGTCGGCCCGCCCCTACGCTTACTGCACAGCCAGCAGATCGGGCCTGCCAGCATCCTTTGGGCTAACCCTAAACCTAGGTCGGCCCCAGACGAGTCCCTCCCAAGGGGCCTGGCGTCGCCACGCCAGGGATTGGGGATGCCCAAGCCCCAGTGCCGGACTCACTCTGCCGCCACGCCACCACCCAGGCCGCTAGGGGCGCCTCAGGTCATTCAGGATTGGAGAACGGGAAGGGCCCTCCGAGCCCCTGGCGACCTTTGAAGGCCCCCTGTGCCAAAATGCTAGGGCCCACGCTCCCGCTTGCCATTACCCTCACCTTGGCCCTCCCCTCCGCTTGCCACTCAGCTGGCAGATCGGTCCTGCCGGCCTCCTGGGGGCTAACCCTAACCCTACATCGGGCCCGAGGGGCCCCTACGAAGGGGACTGGCGCCGCCACGCCGGCGATTGGAAACCCTCGAGCCCCAGCGCAGGACTTACCCTGCAGCCCCGCCGCCACCCAGGCCTCTAGGGGCGCCACCAGTCATTCAGGATGGGAGAACGGGCAGGGCCCTCCGAGCTCCTGGCGACATTTGAAATCCCCCTGCGCCAAAACGCTTGGGCCCACACTCCTGCTGCCCAGCGCCCTCACCTCAGCCCGCCCTTCTGCTCACTACACAGCCGGCGGATTGGGCCTGCAGGCCTCCTGGGGGCTAACCCTAACCCTAGGTCGGCCCCCGAGGGGCCCCTCCATAGCGGCCTGGCGCCGCAACACCGGGGATTGAGGACCCCTGAACCCCAGCGCCAGACTCACCCAGCTGCCCCGCCGCCTTGCGGGCCGCCTGGGGCGCCGCAGATCATTCAGGGCGGGAGAAAGGGCAGGGCTCTATGAGCTCCTGGCGATCTTTAAAGGCCCCCCGTGCCAAACGCTTGGGCCCACGCTCCCGCTCGCCAGCGCCTTCACTTCGGCCCACCCCTCCGCTCGCCGCACCACTGGCGGATCGGGCCTGTCGGCCTCCTAGGAGCTAACACTAACCCTAGGTCGGCCCCAGAGGGGCCCGTCCGAGGGGCCTGGCGCTGCCACACCAAGGATTGGGGACTCCTGAGCCACAACGCCAGATGCAGCCTGCTGCCCTTCCACCACCCGGGCCACTAGGGGCGCTGCTGGTCATTCTGGGCTGGAGAACTTACAGGGCCTTCTGAGCCACCCTCGATCTTTGAAGGCCCCCACGCCAAAACGCCTGGGCCCACGCTCCCGCTTGCCAGCACTCTCACCTCGGCCTGCCCCTCTGCACGCCGCAAAGCTGGCAGATCAGGCCTGCCGAAATCCTGGGGGCTAACACAAACCCTGTGTCAGCCCCCGAGGGGCCCCTCACAAGGGTCCTGGAGCCGCCACTCCTGTGCTTGGGCACGCTCAGCAGCAGCGCCAGGCTCACCCTGCCACCATGCCACCACCCGGGCTGCTAGGGGCGGCTCCGGTCATTCAGGGCGGGAGAACGGGCTGGGATCTCCGAGCCCCTGATGACATTGGAAGGCCCCCCGTGCAAAAACGCTTCAGCCAACGATCCCGCTCCCCAGAGCCCTCACCTTGGCCCGCCACTCTGCTCTCCACACAGCCGGCGTATCGGGCCTGCTGGCCTCCTTTGAGCTAACACTAACCCTAGGTCAGCCCCCGAGGGACCCCTCCCAAGTGCCTGGCGCCATCACGCCAGTGATTGAGACCCCCAAGCCCCAGCTGTGGACTCACCCTGCCGCTGCGTCTCACCTTGGCCCGCCACTCCGCTCTCCACACAGCTGGTGGATCGGGCCTGTCGGCCTCCTGGGAACTAACTCCAAACCCTACGTCGGCCCCCAAGGGGCCCCTCCCAAGGGGCCTGATGTCGCCACGCCAGGGATTGGGGATGCCCTAGCCCTAGCGCCAGACTCACCCTGCAGCCCCGCCTCCACCCTGGCCTCTAGGGGTGCTGCCGGTCATTCAGTGCGGGAGAACGTGCAGTGCCCTCCGAGCCCCCAGCAAACTTCGAAAGCCCCCTTGCCAAAACTCTTGGGCCCACGCTCCCACTCGCCAGTGCCCTCACCTCGGCCCACCCCTCCGCTCACCGCACAGCTGGCAGATCTGGCCTGCCGGCCCCCTTGGGGCTAACTCTACACCTAGGTCAGCCCCGGTGGGCCCCCTCCCAAGGTGCCTGGTGCCGCCTCTCTGGGGACTGGGGTCCCCGGAGCCCCTTCGCCACACTCACACTGCCGCCCCACCGCCAACCGGGACACTAGGGGTGCCGCCGGTTATTCAGGTTGGGAGAACCGGTAGGGCCCTCCGAAACATCGGCGACATTCGAAGGCCCCCCGCATCAAAAGGCTTAGGCCCATGCTCTTGCTCCCCAGTGCCCTCACCTCGGCCCACCCCACTGCTCGCTGCACAGCTGGCGGATTGGGCCTGCCGGCCTCCTGAGGGCTAACCCTAACCCTAGGTCAACCCCTGAGGGGCCCCTCCCAAGGGGCCTGGCGTCACCACGCCACGGATTGGGGACCCCCGAGCCCCAGGTCTGGACTAACCCTGCCGCCCTGCGTCCATCTGGGCTGCTATCGGCACCACCGGTCATTCAGCGCCGGAGAATGAGCAGGGCCCTCAGAGACCCCGGCAACATTCGAAGTTACCCTGCGCCAAAACCCTTGGGTGCACGCACCCGCTCCCCAGCACCCTCACCTTGGCCCACCGCTCCACACCCCGCTCAGCCGGGGGATCAGGCCTGCCTGCCTCCTGGGGGCTAAACCTATTCCAGGTCGGCCCCCGAGGGGCCCCTCCCAAGGGGCCTGGCGTCGCCTCGCCAGGGATTGGGGACACCCGAGCCCCAGCGCCGGACTCACCCTGCCGCCCCGGCACCACCCGGGCCGCTAGGGGCGCCGCCGGTCATTCACGGAGGGAGAACATGCAGGGCCTTCCAAGCCTCCGTCGACCTTTGAAGGACCCCGCGCCAAAACTCCTGGGCCTATGCTCCCGCTCGCCAGCGCCATCACCTCGGCCTGCACCTCTGCAAACTGCACAGCCGGCGGATTGCGCATGTCGGCCTCCTGGGGGCTCCTCCCAAGGGACCTGGCACCGCCACACCGGTGCTTGGGGACCCCCAGCACCAGCGCCAGACAAACCCTGCCGCCTTGCTGCCAACCCGGCCGCTAGGGACGCCGCCACTCATTCAGGTCGGTAGAATGAGCAGGGCCCTCTGAGCCCCCGGCGACCTTCGAAGGCCCCCCGTACCAAATCGCTTGGGCCCATGTTCCTGCTCGCCAGCTTGCTCACCTTGGCCCGCCCTCTGCTCAACACAGAGCTGTCGGATCAGGCCTACCGGCCTCCTGGGGGCTAACCCTAACCCTAGGTTGGCCCCCAAAGGGCCCCTCCCAAGGGGCCTGTCGCCACAACACCGGGGATTGATGACCCCCAGCCCCAGCGCCGGACTCACCCTGCATCCCCGCCGGCACCCAGGCCGCTAGGGCACCACCGGTCATTCAGGGCGGGAGAATGGACAGGGCCCTCCCAGTCCCAGTGAACTTCTAAGGCCCCAGGAGCCAGAATGCTTGGGCCCATGCTCCCGCTGACCAGCGCCCTCACCTCAGCCAGCCCCTCTGCTGGCTGCACAGCCAGCGGATTGGGCCTGCCAGCCTCCTGGGGGCTAACCCTAACTCTAGGTTGGCCCCCGAGGGGAACCTCCCAAGGGGCCTGGCGCAGCAATGCCAGGGACTGGGGACCCCTGAGCTCCAGCGCCGGACTCACCCTGCTGCCCCGACGCCACCCGAGCTGCTAGGGGCGCTGCCGGTCATTCAGTGCGGGAGAACAGGCAGGGCCCTTCGAGCCCCTGGCGACCTTCGAAGGCCAACTTGCAAATACGCTTGGGCCCACACTCCTGCTCACTAGCACCCACATCTCAGCCCGCCCCTCCGCTTGCCACACACCTGGCAGATCAGGCCTTCTGGCATCCTGGGGGCTAACTCTAACACTTGGTCAGCCCACGAGGGGCCCCTCCCAAGGGGCCTTGCACCGCAACACCGGGGATTGGGGACACCCGAGCCACAGCGCCAGACTCTCCCTGCCGCCCTGCCGCCAACTGGGCCAGTAGGGGCGCCGCCGATCATTCAAGGAGGGAGAAGGGGCAGGGCCCTCTGAGCCCCCGGCGACCTTCGAAGAACTCCTGCGCTAAAATGCTTGGGCCCACTTTTCCTCTCCCCAGCGCCCTCACCTCGGCCCGCACCTCCACTTGCCGCACAGTGTGCGGATTGGGCCTGACGGTCTTTTTGGGGCTAACCTTAACCCTAGGTCGTCGCCCCAGGGGCCCCTCCCAAGGGTCCTGGTGCCACTACGCCGGGGATGTGGTACCCCAAGCCCCAGAGCTGGACTCACCCTCCACAGTGCAGCCACCCGGGCCGCTAGGGGCACCACCGGTCATTCAGGGTGGGAGAACGGACAGGGCCGTGGAGAAACCGGCGACATTTGAAGCCTCCCACCCCAAAATGCTGGGGCCCACCATCACGCTCCCCAGCACCTCCACCTTGGCCCTCCCACCTCTAGCCGCCTAGCCAGAGGATCACGCCTGCTGGCCTCATGGGGGCTAAATCTAACCCTAGGTCGGCCCACAAGGAGCCCTTCCCAAGGGGCCTGGCACTGCAACGCCGGGGATTGGGGATCACCGAGCCGCAGCGTGGGACTCACCCTGCTGCCCAACCGTGAATGGAGCCGCTAGGGGCATCGCCGGTAATTCAGGGCGGGAGAACGGGCAGGGCCCTCCGAGCCTCTAGCGACGTTCAAAGGCCCCTACTCCAAAACGCTGGATACCATACTCCCGCTCGCTGGGACCCTCACCTAGGCCCACTCCTCTGCTTGCCGCACAGACGGTGCATCGGGCCTGCTGGCCTACTGAGGTCTAACCCTAACCCCTAACCTTAAACCCTAAACCTTAACCCCTAACCCTAACCCTAACCATAACCCCTAACCCTTGCCCTAACCCTAACCCTACCCTAAATTTAACCCTAAACCCTAATCCTTAAACCCTAAACCCTAACATTAACACTAAACCATAAACCTTAACCCTAATCCCGAAGCCCTAAACAATAAACCCTAACCTTAACCACTAACCCCAAACCCCTAACCCTAACCCTCCCCTTAACGCTACCCCTTCAGCTAACCCTACCCCTAACCCGTAAACTAACCCTAAACCTAAACCTAACCCGTACCCTAACCTGAACCCTAACCTTAACCCTAAACCCTAAACCCTGACCCTAACCCATACCCTAATTCATACCATAACCCGTACCCTAACCCAACCCGTAACATAACCCTAACCCGTACCCTAACTGTAACCCTAAACCCTAAACCGTAACCCGTACCCTAACCCTAACCAGTATCCTTCCCTTAACGTTAACCCATACCCTAACCCGTACACTAACCCATACCATAACCCGTACACTATCCCAAACCCGGACCCTAACCCATACCCTAACCCATACCTAACCCTAACCTGTACCCTAACCCGTACCCTAACCCATACCCTAACCCTAAACCATACCCTATACCTATCCCTAACCCGTTCCCTAACCCGTACCCTAACCCCAACCCTAAACCGTAACCCAACCTGTACCATAACCCTAAACTGTACCCTAACCCTAACCCATACCCTAACCCTAACCCATACCCTAAACCATACCCAAATCCGTACGCCAACACTTACCCTAAGCCGTACCCTAACACGTACCCTAAACCGTACCCTAATGCGTACCCTAACCCGTACCCTAACCCTAACCCATACCCTAAACGTAACCCATACTCCAACCCTAACCCCACCCTAACCCCAAACCCTAAACCCTAACCCGTACCCTAAACCCTTATCTATACCCTAACGCATAACCTCTAACCTGTAACCCTAAACCCAACCCTAACCCGTACCCTCTCCTTCCCCTAACTCTAACCCCTACCCTCACCCATACCCTAACCGTAACCCATACCCTAACCTTAACCCATACCCTAATCCGTACCCTAACCCCCGGGGTTGGGTACACCTGAGCCCCACCACGGGACTCAGCCTGCCACCCCTTAGGAAACCATGCCCCTTGCGGCGCCACAGAGCATCCCATGCAGGAGAATTGGTAGGGCCCCCTGAGCCCCCAGCGATCCTCGGCGGCCCCCTACAACCCAACCCTGAGGCCCACGCTCATCCTGCCCCACGCCTTCCCTTCAGCTTGCCACCGAGCTCATCGCAGAGCCGGCAGATCAGGCCTGCCGGGTTCCTGGGGCCTAGACCTGACCCTAGGTCGGCTGGGTACGGCCCCTCCCCTGGGGCCCGGTGCCGCAGCCCCAGGGACTGGGGACACCTGAGCCCCACTGCGGGACAAAGCCTGCCAGCCCGCAGGAAACCGTGCCCCTTGGGAGGCTGTAGAGCATTCAGGGCGGGAGAACCAGGAGGGCCCCCAGAGCCCCCGGTGAACTTCAGTGATCCCTAAACCCAAGCTTGAAGCCCATGCTCACCCCACCCTGCACCCTCACCTCAGCCCGCGGCGGAGCTTGCCACATAGTGGGCAGATCTGGCCTGCGAGGTTCCTGGGCCCCAACCCTAACCCTAGTTCATCTGTGGAGGGGCCCCTCCCCAGGAGTCTGGAGCCACAGCCACGGGGATTCAGGACACCTGAGCCCCACCGCAGGACTCAGTCTGCCACCCCACAGGAAACCGTGTGCCTTGGGAGGCCATAGAGCATTCAGGGCAGGAGAACCAGGAGGGCACTCCTGAGCCACCAGCGACCTTCAGCGGCCTCCCACACCCCAACCCTGAGGTCCATGCTCACCCTCCCCACACCGTCACCTCAGCCCGTGTAGCTCGACATACAGCCAGCAGATCGGGCCTGCGGGGCTCCTGGGGCCTAAACCTAGCCCTAGGTCGGCCGCGGGTGTGGGGGTCTCTCCAGGAGCCTTACACCGCAGCCCCAGGGAATTGGGATACCTATACCCCACCGGGGGCTCAGCTTGCCACCCGACAGGAAACATTGCCCCTTGTGGCTCTATGGAGCCTACAGGGCACAAGAACTTGGGGAGGCCCTCGGAGCCCGTCCCCACCTTTGGCAGCCCCCCGTGCCCCAACCCTGAGGCCCATGCTCACCCACCCCCATGGCCTCCTCTCAGCCCTCCACAAAGCTCACCGCACAGCCTGCAGATTGTCCCTGCCGGGCTCCTGGACCCTAACCCTTACCCTAGGTTGGGCAGAGAGGGGCCCCTCCCCAGGGTCCTGGCACCACACTCTGGGGGATTGGGGACACCCAAGCCCCACCGTAGGACTCAGCCTGCAGCCCACAGTAAACTGTACCATTTTGGTGCACAAAGAGCAGTCAGGGCAAGAGAATTGGGGCACACCCTGAGAGCCCTTTCTGGTGAACCCCGACCTTTGTGGGCCCTTCCGGATGAAACCCAAGGCTCACACTCACCCGCCCTTGTGCCCTCATCTCACTCGGCATGAGAGTTCTCTGAGCACTGGGCAGTTCAGACCTGCTGTCCTTGAGGCCTAACCTAACCCTGGGTCTTCTGCTGAGGGTCCCTCCCCGTTTGCCTGCCTACAAGGCACCAGGCATTGGGCTCACCTCTGCACGACTAGAGGACTCAGCCTGCCCCACAGCAGGAAACTGTCATTTGGGGCTGCAGCAAGGATTCATAGTAAAATCAGAGGGTCCCCCTTCAGCCCATCCCAGGCAACCCCCACTTTCAGAGATGTCCCTGGATCCAATTAGTAGCTTCACACTGAACTTGGAACTTGCTCTCCACGGAGATCTTTTGAAATTCTCCACACTTCCAACTGATGGCATTATCCAGGTTCAGTGCCTTACCCAGCTTTAGGTCTTGAGATGGATTAAAATGTGAAGTCACTTCACTGATGACGAAGTACTGGTGACCAAAAGATACATGCATAAATGCTTCATATCACTTGGCTTAAGGGAAATGCAAATCTAAACCCCTATACATGCCATATCACACGAGGCCGAATATCTAAAAAAAAGAAGACATGAAACTATACATGTTGGAGAGGATGTGGAGAAACGGGAACCCTCTTACACCCCTGTACGAATGCAGTCCAGTGAAGCCACTCTTGAAAATGGTACGGAGTTTCCTCAAGAAGTTATAAATAAAGCTACCCTATATCCCAGCAATTGCACTAGTGGGTATTTACCCCAAAGAGACAGGTAGTGAAGACGGGACACATGCACCACAGAGTTCATAGCAGCAATATCCATAATAGACAAGCTGTGGAAGGAGTGCAGATGACCATGGATAGATGAATGGATAAAGAAGATGTGGATCATATATATAATGGAATATTACTCAGCCATCAGAAAGGATGAATACTTACCATCACACCGACCTGGGTGGAGCTGGAGGGTATTATGCTGAGTGGAATAAGCCAATGAAAGAAAGACAATGATCATATGCTTTCACTCCTATGTGGAATATCAGAAACAAGGAAGAAGACCATAGGGGAAGGAAGGGAAAATAGAATGGGAAGTCATCAGAGAGGGAGAAAACCCATGATGGACTCTTTACTATCATAAGAAACTGATGATTGTTGGAGGAGAAGTTGGGGGGGGTAACTGGGTGAGTAGCATTAAGGAGGTCACACGATACAATGAGCACTGGGTGTTACACACGACTGAAAATTTATTGAAGACTACATCTGAAACTAATGGTGTACTGTAAGTTGGCTAATTGAATTTAAATTAAAGAACAAAAGACCTCGAATAAACAATCCTAAACATTTATATGGAACCACTAAAGATTCCAAACAGCCAGTGCAATGTGGAAAAGAAAAACAAAGCTGGAGGACTCACAATTTCAGATTTCAGGTTATACTACAAAGCTGCAGTCATCCTAACAAGAGAGTACAGCACAAAAATAGACACAGCGACCAAAGGAACAGGATACAAGTTCAGACAGAAACCCACAATTATATGGTCCATGAATCTTCCACAAAGCAAGCAACGATATCAAAAGGGAAAAGGACGGTCTCTACAACAAATGGTGTTGGGAAAACTACACAGCTACGCACAAAAGAATGAAATTAGACTGCTTTCTTACACAATAAAGACAAACACAAAACAGTTTCAAGACCTCAATATGAGACCTGAATCCATAAAAATCCTACAGGAGGGAAGACAGTAACTTCTTGACATGGACCATACCAACGTTTTTCTAGACTGTGTCCTGAGGCAAAGGAAATGAAAGCAAAAATAAACTATTGGGAATACAGCAAAATAAAAAGTTTCCACATGGCAGAAGAACAATGAAAATGTAAAAATAATAAGACAACCTACTCAAAGGGAGAAGATATTTGCAAAGATCATATGCAATGAAGGGATAGTGTCCAAAACATATACAACTGATACTACTCGACCCCCCAAAAAACAAATACTCCAGTTAAAAAATAGGCAGAAGCCATGGACAGACATTTCTCCAAAGAAGAAATACAAATGGCCAACAGTCCCGTGAAAAGATGTTCACCATCACCCATCATCAGGAAAATGTAAATCCAAAGGAAAATGAGGTAATACCTCAAACCTGTCAGAATGGCTAACATCAAAAGCACAACAAAGAGCAGGTGTTGGGAGGATGTGGATAAAGGGGAATCCTCACGAACTGTGGGTGGGAATGCAAACTGTGGTGGCCACCGTGGAAAACAGTATGAAGTTTCCTCAAAAAATTAAATATAGAACTACCCTATGATCCAACAATCACACTACTCGTATTTACCCAAAGAATAGGAAAACAGTATCTTAAAAGGATACGTGCACCCCTATGTTTCTTGCACCATTATTTACAATATCACAATATGGAAGCAACCCAAGTGTCTGTAGAAAAATAGACAAATGAGATGATAGATGTGTGTACTCACACACACACACACACACACACACACACACACACACACATACACACATACAATGGAGTATTACTCGGCTTGAAAAAGAATGAAACCTTGCCATTTGCAGACACATGGATGGAGCTAGAGAGTATTATCCTAACTAAAATCAGTCAGTCAGAGAAAGACAAATCCCATACGATGTCACTCTTATGGGGAATTGAAGAAACAAACAAAAATGAATAACTAAAAGAGAAAAAGGAGACGCACCAAAATACAAACTCTTAACAATAGAGAACAAACGGATGGTTACCAGAGAGGAGGTGGATAGAGGGATGAGTGAAATAGATGAAGGGGATTAAGAGGACACTTTTCTTGATGACCACTGAGTAATATATAGAATTACTGAATCACTCTATTGTACACCTGAAGCGAATGTAACCCTGTATGTTAGCTCTACTGGAATTAAAATAAATTTTTTAAAAATATTTCTCTTTCAGGAACCTCTTTGAAAAAACTTTTCCTGTGCAATGTGCATAAGCCCTACTTGGGAGGATTCACTCTACAATAATTATTCACTCCATGCCTCAAATTCATATTTCACTGAGCTCTTACCGTGGATCCCAGCCCATGGGAGCCATGGTCCTTTTCTGTCCAGGCTCACCACCTATGCATTCAAGATTGGAAGTAGAGACACATGTCACTTCACAGTCCAGAAAGCTATTATTGTTTCTGTTTCAGTGTGAGAGAGTCACAGACTTTGGGACAGGTTTCAGAGCAGGTTTATTATGGATCCTGGATCTCTACTTCAATGTTCATTGCCTGGATCCATTTGGCTAATAGGTTCCCTGTGGATGGGCGTGCTTCCAAGCACATACATGGAAGATGCAAAGGTGGGTGGGCTTGGTGCGGGACAGGAAGAAGATCAAAAACAGACAAGGGTCGTAACCCTCCCCTGATCCAGGAACTGCTACAGGAGAGGGTACGGGAGGTAGAATCCATGCGAAACTCCAAGGTCACCAGCTGAACACAGGAGGCACAGGTCAAAGGATCTGGAGATGCAGGGGTTGAAGGCTGCTCTGAGCTACCTCTGGGAGGAAGGGAGAGAAGGAATGAGAAGGAGACACTGCCTGCCCCTGGCCCATGCCATCTGCCCACCGCTCCGACACGCATCAGTCTATGAGCTGACACAGCCTGGGCTCAGGATGGGCTGTCTCGGTTCCCTCAATCCTCAGTGGGACAGCTGTCCCCAGGGCTCAGAGACATGCTGAGCAGATGAGAGGGAAAGCTTCCCCACCCAGGTTATCCCCTCCTTGAGCAGACAGCCCTTCAGAACTGCTAAAAAAAAAACCACTAACGGGGTTGAAAGACATGCCATGGATGAACTAAGCCATAGAGATATGTAAAATAACATTCATTTTTAAGTTCAGAGCTGTTGTCACAGGAATTGGGAGAGTTTCCCTGAAGAAGACTGAGGGGAGGGGAGGCCATGCTGAAAAGGGAGACATGGCTCTCCTGATTGGGAAACTGCAGCCCTCTTCCAGGGCAGGGCATCAACCTCGCATCACACGAGATCCATGGAAGTATTCCATCAGGGACAGATGTTTGTCTCGAGAAGGCTACCCTGGCATCGGACTGCACAGGGCACCAGGGACGAGGGCCAGATGGAGGACGGACAATACCCCGGAGGCCATGGGGCAAGAGCAGAGGCACATGACCTTGAAGATGATGATGAAAAGCAGGAGGTGGCAGCATTGAGCCAGCCTGAAGTACCATCGGAGCAGTGCCCACAGCTACACTGACTGGGTGCCTTCTCTGCCAGGTGTGGCTGACTTCAGTCGGTTCCAGACTAGTCCTGACCACAACTCTAGGAAGTGTGCACCACCTCCGGCCTCCTCTCCCCTTGCAGCTGCTAGGAATCACGGTCACAGACCCTGGTCAGCTTTCGTGGAAACCAAGCAGTGGCTCCACCGCACGCTGCACCTCTGGTGGTGGTCCAGTGCGACCCTTGTGCCTGGCCAGACACTGATGTCTACCTGTCTCCATACAAATCCACAGACAGGAGGGTGTCCCTGAATTCCACAGCACCTGATGAGACAGATCCACAGAACCCAACACCCAGTGGGTCACTCGGGACCTCACCTATGGTCAAGGAGCTCACCATACCCCATTTCTGTCACTTCCCACAGAAAGCCTGTTTCTGATCCCCCACAATACCATACATCCTGGTTGCTGACCTGGGGTCATTCCATAAACCCACATGGCACCTTTCTTTTAGAGAAGGCTATGCCTACACCTCCTAGGAAATATTTCTAATGAAGTACAAGTCCATCAGGACTATGGTGTGAACAGTAGCACACAGCCTGCATGGTAGTAGTCAGTAATTCTAACAAGGGTTAACCCCAACCCCCGTCTCACAAAACCATCCTCCATCCCCAGTGAACTCATGGTCTGCCCTCAGAAAACCCTCCAGGAAACAAACCTTTCATCTGAATGCTCTCTTCACCTTCTGCTTCAAATCTTGTCCAACCACAATGATATGAAACTAGACATCAGTCTCAAGAAAAAAATGGGACAGTCAAAAATAGGTGGAGATTGGGGGGCCTGGGTGGCTCGGTCGTTAAGGATCTGCTTTCAGCTCAGGTCGTGATTCCAGGATCCTGAGATCTAGCCCCGAAGCAGGCTCCTTGCTCAGTGGGAAGCCCTCTTCTCCCTCTCCCTACCCCCTGCTTGCGTTCCCTCTCACTGTCTCACTCTCTGTCAGATACTCAAATAATCTTAAAAAAATATGTGGAGACTTAACAACATGCTACTGAACAACCAACAGTCAAAGAAGAAATCAAAAAAATTTTTAGAAGTACCTTGACACTGATGCAAAAGACAAACTACAAAAACTTATGGGATGCAGCAAAAGTAGCTTTATGGGGGACATTCATAGAAATTCAAGTCTTCATCAATCCATGAGAATGCTCTCCAATAAACAACCTGATTTATATGGTAAAGAAGTAGAAAAAAAAACAACAAACAAAGCCCCAAATTAGTAGAAATACGGAAATAAGAAAAAGGAATGCATAAAGAAATCCAATGGACTAAAAAGACAAAAAAATAAACAATGAAAATGAAAGCTGCCTTTTTGGAAAGATAAACAAAACTGACAAACTTAGCTAGACTCACCAACAAAGACAGAGGACTCGAATACAATCAGGAAAATAAGATACTGGATTCCTGTCTCATATCAAAATCAAAAGAACTCTTCAACCTTGGACACAACAACTTCTTGCAAGCCACGTCTCTATAGGCAAAGGAAATAAAAGCAAAAATGAACTATTGGCACTTCATCAGGATAAAAAGCTTCTGCTCGGCAAAGCAAACGATCAACGAAAGAAAAAGGCAACCTATGGAATCGAAGAAGATATCTGCAAATGATATTACAGAGAAAGGGCTGGTATCCAAGATCTATAAAGAACTTCTCTAACTCAACGCCCAAAAAATGGGCAGAAGACACAAAGAGATACTTCTCCAGAGAAGACATACAAATGGCCAACAGACACATGAAAAAATGCATCACATCACTTGCCATCAGGCAAATACAAATAAAACGACAATGAGATACCACCTTACACCAGTTAGAATGGTTAAAATTAACAGGGCAGGGGGCACCTGGGTGGCACAGAGGTTAAGTGTCTGCCTTCGGCTAAGGGCGTGATCCTGGCATTATGCGATCGAGCCCCACATCAGGCTCCTCTGTTATGAGCCTGCTTCTTCCTCTCCCACTCCCCATGCTTGTGTTCCCTCTCTCGCTGGCTTTCTCTATCTCTGTGGAATAAATAAATAAAATCTTGAAAAAAATTAACAAGACAGGAAATAAAAGAAAGTCAGAGGTGATGTGGAGAAAGGGGAACCCTCTTACACTACTCATGAGAATTCAAGCTAGTACAGCCACTTTTGAAAACAATATGGAGGATCCTCAAGACGTTAAACACAGAGCTATCCTACGACCCACAAATTGCACTACTGGGTATTTACCCCATAGACACACAGTAATGAAAAGAAGGGGCACCAGTATCCCAATGTTCATAGCAGCAATGTCCATAATATCCAAACTGTGGAAGGAGCCAAGATGTCCTTCAGCAGATGAATGGACAAAGATGATGTGGTTCATCTGTCCAATGGAATATTACCCAGTCATCAGAAAGGATGAATACCCACCATTTGCACCAACGTGGATGGATCAGGAGGGGATTATGCTAAGTGAAATTAAGTCAAGCAGAGAAAGACAATTATCATATGGTTTCACTCCTATGTGGAATGGAAGGAATAGCATGGAGGACATTAGAAGAAGGAAGGGAAAAGTGAAGTGAGGTAATGAGAGGGGAAATGAAACATGAGAGACTACTGACACTGGGAAACAAACTGAAGGTTGCAGAAAGGGAGGGTAGGGGAATGGGTTATCCTGGTGATGGGTATTAAGGAGGGCACGTGTTGGGGCACCGGGGTGGCACAGCGGTTAAGCATCTGCCTTCGGCTCAGGGCGTGATCCCGGCATTAGGGGATCGAACTCCACAACAGGCTCCTCCGCTGTGAGCCTGCTTCTTCCTCTCCCACTCCCCCTGCTTGAGTTCCCTCTCTCGCTGGCTGTCTCTATCTGTCGAATAAATAAATAAATTCTTTTTAAAAAGAAGGAGGGCACGTGTCATAATGAGCACTAGGTGTTATATGCAAACAATGAATCATGGAACACTTCATCAAAAACAAATGAAGTACTGTAGGGTGATTAACATCATTTTAAAAAAATAGAAGGATATGAAATTCATACAGGAAAACTGTCACTATTTGCAAATGACATGAAATCCTGAAAGATTACACACACACACACACACACACACAAACTGTTAGAATAAACAAATTCTAGAAAGCTGCAGGATATAAAGTCAATATACAGAGACCTGTTCTCCTTTTTTTTTCATATTTTATTTATTTATTTGAGAGGAAGAGAAAAAGCAAGGGCAGGGGGAGTGTCCGAAAGAGGGAGAAGCAGACCCTCGCTAAACGGGGAGCCCAACACAGGGCTCAATGTCAGAACTCTGAGTTCATGACCTGAGATAAAGGCAGAAGCTTCACCTATGGGGCCACCCAGGTGACCCAACTTCTTGCATTTCTGCATACTGATGACGCACTTTTGCAAAGAGAAATTCAAAAAGCAATGCCATTTATAATTGCATCAAAAAAAAATCTAGGAATAAAAGTAACCAAAAATGAGAAAGACATAGTACACTCAACACATGGCAGAAAAGAAATGAAAAACATGTGTGTCGAGGGGGGCAGGATGTATGGGTCAAAGATTTGGAAGGCAACACAAACAAATGGAAGCTTACGCCATGCTCCTTAACTGGAAGATTTAATTATGTGAACATGTCCATCGTACCCAAAGCAATCGACAGATATGATGAAATCCCTATCTGAATTCCAGCGGCATTATTCGAGCAAATAGAAAACAGTCCTCAAACTTGTATGGAATCACAAAAGACCCCAAATACCCAAAGCAACCTGGAGAAAGAAAGGTGCAGTCAACACACTCCTGGATTTCAAGCTAGATTACAAAGCTGTTGTCATCAAAACAGAATGGTACTGGCATAAACACAGACACCAGGTCAGTGGAACAGAACAGAAAGCTCAGAAACTTACCCACACGTAGATGATCCTAACTTACGACACAGCAGCAGAAGATATGCCATGAGGGAAGGACCGTCTCTTCAGTGAGCGGTAACAGGCAAACTGGACACTAAATGCAGAAGAATATAACTGGTCCACTTTCTTACACCACACACAAAATTTTTAATGGATGAATGATTTGAACATAAGACCTGAATCCATAAACCTCCAAGAAGACACAGGTACTAAGTCTCTCGACATTGGTTTTGGCAAAGTGTCTTCAGATCGGACACCAAATGCAAAGGCAACAAAAGCAAAAATAAACAAGTGGAACAACATCAAACTGAAATCTTCCACATGGCAAAAGAAACCAGCAAAAACTTAAAAGGCCACTGACCCAATAAGAAAAAAAATATCTGCGAATCATATGTGTGAGAAGAGGCTAATATCCAAAATACACACAACACTCATACAAATCAAAACAAAAAAATTGTATAAAAAATGTGGGGAATATGTGAATAGATACTTTCTAAAGATGGCACACAGGTGCCAACAGACAGAGAAAGTTGTTAGACATCACTCATCATCATCAGGTAAACATCAGTCAAACCCACAATCGGCTATCCACTCACAACAGTTGGAACAGCAATTGTCCCAGAGACAGACACCAGGTGGGGTCAAGGGTGTGCAGACGAGGAGACACTGTGCAGTGTTGGTGGGAATGGAAATTGGTGCAGCCACTGTGACAAACGGTATGGAGATTCCTGAAAAAATAAATGCGACTACCACATGACCCATTAATGGCTCTACTGAGTATTGATTTGGAGAACACAAAAATACTGCCTAAAAAAGACAGATGCACTTCCACGTTCACTGCAGCATTATTCACAAGAACCAGACATGGAAACAGACCTTGGGGGCCTTATGCCAAGTAACTCAGACACAGAAAGACCAATCTCATATGCTCTCATGTACATTCCACGTGTAATAAACAATTACTGAATGCATAGATACTGATAGCAGATTGGTAGGTGCCAGATTCGGGGATGGGGTGTTAGAAATGGGTGAAGGTGGTCAAAGTCTCAATGTTTGAGTGAGAAAATCCGACAGTCATGAAATGTTCCGTCCAGTATGGAGACTAAAACTAAACCCACAGCATGGGGTATAGGTTTCCCTGCTCTTTGAAAGTACAGGGCTTCTGAGAAACCTTGCACAGCAGAAATGGTGTTCAAGAAGGAATGGCCATTAATTTACACGGCACAATTAGATAGTGTCCTCAGACTCCAAAATTCCTTCTCTTTGGCTTTTCTTAGGCCTCAGGACACAAGTTTCTAATGGAGGCCCAGCATAAATGAAGACAAAGCACAGCAGAGGCTCACAGACACCATTCAAAGTGCTGGTGGCTGGATGCGGAGAGCAGTTCCCAGCGGAAGGAGCAGGTTGGGGTGCACGACGCCTCTGTCGTGCTTCTCCCCAAAACAGATGCTGAACGCGATTCTCACTGTTCACCTTTTTTCATAAGAGGGAAATCCTCTTCAAGTCTCTTCCTCTTACTGAAGCTGGGTAATAACGTAGTTCTTTCAAGAAAGCCCAGTGTCTTACTGTGAACGTTTAAAAAGTGGGGGATACTTTTACTTGAGCATTGCTGAGGGAGGAGATGTGAAAGGTTCTCCCAGACACAAACCTCAGCAGATCCACTGGGAAAGGCACCTTCCTCAGCATGTGGAACACGGACTACCTCCTACCACCCGAGAAACCCTCTCCTTCCCCTCGATCAGGACAACCCACAACAGCTGGGAGTTACCCCAGTTCCTCTGTTCTCCTGCTCCTAATAGCTAACCCATCAGCAAATCCTGTGAGCTCCATCTTCAAAATGGACCCAGAATAGGTCTAACCACTCCATCCAAGGCCAACTGTCTGGACCACAGTGCCTGAGTTCCTGGAAAAGCTTCGTCATTGACAGCCTTGCCATCTTCAACCCTCTGTCATCTGTTCTCAACACTGTAGCCAGGATGGCCCAGTGAAACAGGGTCTCATGGGGTTATAGCCCTGGAATGGCTTTCTGTCACCTCTCTGAGGTCATGTCCTAAGCTGTCTCCTGTGGCCACAGGGCCATCTTGCTACTCCAGGACATAGCTGGAATTTTCCTGCCCCAGAGCTATGCACATGCTTTCCCTTCTGTTCAGAATGCTCCTGATGTGTTCTCACTCACCTTCGGAGAAGTCTGAATTGGAGTGACAGGGACAGAAGATGAGGCTGTGTGTGTTGGGTGAGGCTGGTGGCCCAGAAGAAGGTTCTCTGCCAGCTCTCCGCCTGTGCCTCACTTGTCCTCAGCCAGGAACTTGCACACAGCCCTCACCTGTCACAAGTCTCACCCAGGAGACCCACAGCCACCCCTGGAGCCCACCCTGCCCACACCCTGCTGCAGAATGCATTCAGCTCTCCTCTGGAACCCCTGTCAGCTTTACCCAGTCCTGGAACTCCCCCATCTCCTGCAAAGCTCCCGGATTACCTCTCTGCTTCCAAAATCACACTGGCGCAAGGCTTTCATGAGAAAGCTATAACGCTAACTAATGAAAGGTTCACACCTACTTTCCCCTTCTGTTGCCTTTCTCTCCACCTTCTTTCCTACCTGTGCAAACTGTAACATATCAGTGGAACATGAACATGCTCTGAGACCTGAATCTTTCATTGCAGCTTTCTGAGGACTCCTTATGTGATAAGAAACTAGTGTATCCTACAACAGGGTGATTTACAACTCTCATCTATAGAATAGTACAGCCCAAATCACTACAATTTTACCTCACTCTTTATGAAGCAGAACACTTTTACCTTTCTCCTCTTACTTAAATTCCAGTTAGTTCACATGCCATGGAATATTCGCTTCAGGGGTAGGATTTAGTGATTCCTCACCTGCATACAGAACTCGGTGCTCATCACAAGTGCCCTCCTTAATACCCCTCACCCATTTAACTCTTCCCCCCACGCCCCTGTCCTGCAGCAACACTCAGTTTGTTCTCCAAGGTTGAGTCTATTTCCTTGTTTGCCTCTCTCATCACTCCTCAACTCTGTTCATCTGTTTTCTTTCTGAAGTTCCACAGGCATGAGAGCATAGGATATTTGTCTTTCCTCAATGATTTTGCTTAGCTTAATACACTCTAGGTCCATCCACATCCTTGCAAATGGTAAGATTTCATTCTTTTTGAATCTGGGTCATATTCCAGTGTATATATATGTATCCCACATCTGTTTTACCCATTCATCAGTGCATGGACGTTGGGATTCTCTCTATAGTTTGGCTACTGTTGACATTTCTGCTATAAACATCATGGTGCATGTACCCATTTCGAATCCACATTTTTGTATCCTTTGGGTAAATACCTAGGAGAGCAATTGCTGGATCATGGGGTTGTTCAATTTTTAACTTTTTGAGGAACCCCCACACTGTTTCCCAGACTGGCTGCACCACTTTGCATTCCCACCAACAGGATGGGAGGCTTCCCCTTTAAGCAGAACATTATCTGCCAGCAATTTCATAAGAGGAAACAAAACCTCTAGGAGATGCACCTAGGGTCAGACAAGTAGTTGCAGAGTTCACCCCAAGGCTCCTGACGCCAAGCCCCTTGAAGCCACCAGCATGCCACTATCCAAAAGAATTCCCAGACTCTCCTTCTGACTCCACCACCAAAGAAACTACAGAGAGAATATGGCACCTCAAAATATCGAGATAATACATTTAGTAAAACTAGAAAGTCAAGCTCAACTTTTAAACAGGAACAGGCCGCTTTGGAAAATTTTCAATTTTCCCTCCACCCTAATTTTAACTCTTCTGATGAATAAACTAATCAATGATGAAACATCACCTTTGTCAAATGACATCATCCATGTCTGTATCAGATGAAAAAAGCCACCTAACTCTAGATGTTGGCCACTCAACCATATCTTAGGCCCAATTGAATAAACACTGTTAGATGAAGGAACAAATTAGATGTTACAAACAGGCACAGAGTGAATCTCACCTTCCCTTTCTAATAAAAGAGGGTTCCTAGGAAACAGATGGTCAAAATACATTTGTAAGCAGTAAATGGACAGAGAAATTGTGATCCCCTGCAAAGTTCTACCTCCAGGGAAACTAAGTAATTCCTGCACCAAACCCAGAATGCTGACAGGTACTTCAATTTTACTTTGTGGCTCAACTAGAGAAAAGAGAAAAGCCCAGGAGGTTTTGGGATAATGAGAGGTTTTACCTCCAGCCCTGACATAGATAGGACATTTTGCCAAACATACCTTTGCTTTCTGTGAACACTGGCATCCTGTGACAAGCTGCCTCGCTGACTCTGATGCTGACGTTCAAAACCTCGGGTTTCTTGGAGCCAGAGCAGAGAATTGCTGTCAGGTGGGGAGAAGAAGGCACCTCTGACCTAAAGCCTGCACACCTGCTTCGGTTTCTGGGCGAAGGGGCAACACATACTTGTTGTTTAGCAGTAATTATCTTCATTCTCAATAGACCAATGACCTTGCCTTTTCTGGAAAGCAGACTTACTCTTCTAAAGAAACCCTCAATTCGTCTATTCCCAATGCAACTAGAGTGGGGTCTGGTTTACGCACGCCTCCAGGCCCCCACCTGGAGGATATTCCTGCATGATTCTAATAGCCAATTACCACTACCCAGGGGCACACGGGGCATAATGCTGAAGTTGGGGGATGGCTCTGGGGCTTGATACTGCCACACCTGTGCCTGGGGGACCAGGACACACCCTGCTGAACTCAGGGTACTGCTCAAGATGCATCACCTGCACTGTGTCAGAGAACTGAAAGTGGGGATTGTGTGAGGTCGTTACCCGCACTCTTCCCGGGGAACAGGGGAAACACTGAAATTCTGCAACCCATCCCACAAAAGCTCAGGTGAGTGGGTGCCCTGGAGTTCCCGGGTATGGGGAATAAGGTCAGTTGAGGACATGGGGCAGAAGAGACTTTAAAGGGAAAAAGAAAACTCACCTGAGTACCCACAAATGAACCCTCTCCACGTGCCCTTCCAAAACCTTGCCTCCCACCTGGGGCACACCCTACCCCCAGACCCCCACCCCAGTGCAAGCTGCTCATTCACCAGCAGGGATCTCCACAGGGCAACTCTCTCTCTCTCAGTGCCCCTTCTTTTGCCCCAATTCTGCAACCCACTGCAAATCTGGGACTGCCCACAGAGACATCTCCACCCCCAAGCAGTGAATGGTTGGGGAGGTTGGTACCTGAGCCCCTTGGATGCTGGGCAACCCGCCCTCAAGCCCCTGGAACCCTGAAAGTGCAGGGGGCCCAAGAGGTGCCTCCTCTACCCAACACCCGGCACAGGAATGGGTGGGGTCGTGGGCCAGGGCACCCACACACACCTGGCCCCTTCTAGGGACCCCTCTAGCTGCAGACCACCCTCAGAGTCCTGCCCCTTCCCTTTCTGCACCAGCCCTCCCTGCTGGGGTGTGCCTGGTTCTGGGCAAGGTCAGTGGCTCTCAGACCCTCCAAGGCTTTGGCTTTAGGAAATGCAATGGTTTCATGCATTTTCAGTATGTACATGTCAGTATGACTTTAATCTTATGGGAGCCAAAGAGGTTCTTTATTTTTTCTTATCTTCATGTTGGCATTTTTGGTTGTTTTCTTCTCAAAGCAGATGTACAACATGTGCTTGGGGCAGAAATAGGGCCCATGCTTTGAGTTTTTGCCCGATCATTTTGAGCCAGTTAAAATGTTAAAGGATAGATTCCCTGGGAGCCCAGGATCAGGGCCCACAGATGATATAAGATAAAAATTACTTTCATCATTATAATGACTACTAAATGGAGGAATTTGAGACAAAAGCACCTTTCACAAGAGTACCAAGAAATCAAAATGATGCCCACAGAAGGCTACCTGCTCCATGGTCAGCACAGGTAACAGAAGTGTTCACAGTCTCTGGACTCCTGCCCTTCTCCTGACCAAATCTCTGAAGCACACAAACCACTTAAAATCAGAATTGTAGAACTGCTAGACACCTTAGAGATGTCTGGCACCATTCCCTTGGACTGCAGAATAAAACACAGTAGCTCGTTGTCACAAACTAATTTCAACATGAAGTGCCCCCTGGATGCACTAAGTTCTTTCTCTGCAAATGTTGACTAATGTAAGTCACAGTCACACCATTTAAACACTAGGATGGCTGGGAAGTCAACGTAGGTAAGGCAATATTTTAGCCAGGTTTATAAGCATTGGCTCACTTTGTAGAAGAGGCTGAGCTGAGTGTTTTTAAATACTATTTCAGGTACAAGAGAGGAGTTAAGATGGTGGAGGAGTAGGGGACTCCTTTTTCCGCAGATCCCCTGAGTCCTGCTGGATAGGTAGCAGGCCAGCCTAAACAACCACGGAATCAGCCTGAGAGGCAGGAAGATATATCTGGATCTCTACAAATGAACATCTCCAGCGCTGCGTATTGAGGTAGGAAGCGGGGAGTCCTGAAACCTGGCACAGATACTGGAAGATAAAAGGAAGGGGGAGGGAGCCACCGCATTTGGGCGCCAGGAAGTAGCAGCCACCTGCACAGGGGAGCTGGCAGATTCACAGAAGGCACCCCTAGAGAGAGGACTGAGACTGGTGAGCCCAGAGAGCACACCACTAGGCATCTCCCAGAACACAGGAATCCCAGTGTGCTCATGGGATCCAGAATGAGAATGAGAGCTCCTGGAGCGCGTGCGGGTCCACTGGAGGCTGGCAGGCCACCTGCACAGGGGAGAGGGCAGATTCATGGTCAGAACCCAGGAAACAGCAGACTGAGACCCTGAACCAGGTGCGCCCACCACCAGGCTTCTCACGGAACTCCGGAATCCCAGTGTGCTCACCGGGAATAGACAGACCCAGAGACCCGGGAGCACGCGGGGCGGCTGGCGGCTGGTGGGCCACCTGCATGGGGCAGCGGGCGAACTCGTGGTTGGCACCCAGGAAACAGCAGACTGAGACCCTGAAGGAGGTGGTATGCCACCAGGCTTCTCAGGAAACTCCGTAATCCTGGTGTGCTCACGGGATCCAGACTGAGACCTGGAGATCTGGGAGCTCCAGGGGGCGGCTGGTGGCTGGTGGCCTTAGAAACACAAAGGACAGAGATGCACCTGCCCTGGAAGTGAGGACAGGGACACCAGGTGTGGGGCACACATCCAGGGACGCTATGGGGTTGAGCAGCACCAACAGTAACGGAGTGAAAGTGGCCAGAACATTCGTGAAGAACATGCCGCAATCCCTCTGTTCTGTGACAATTCAGCCTCTGCTGCTCTGACTCTCAGAAGAGGCACAGCAGACCGCCAGAGAAAGATGCCAGGGAACAAAAGCCTGGAAATACTGGCTCACAGCGTTCCCACACCCATCCCCCCTCGCAGGGGACAGGGCAACTCTACCCAAACAGGGTTGCCTGAGTATGGGTGTGGCAAAATACAAACTCTTAACAATAGAGAACAAACGGATGGATACCAGAGAGGAGGATGATAGAGGGATGAGTCAAATAGATGAAGCGGATTAAGAGGACACTTTTCTTGATGACCACTGAGTAATATATAGAATTACTGAATCACTCTATTGTACACCAGAAACGAATGTAACACTGTAGGTTAGCTCTACTGGAATTAAAATAAATTTTTAAAAAAGATTTTTCTTTCAGAAACCTCTTTGAAAAAGCTTTTCCTGTGCATTGTTCATAAGCCCTACTTAGGAGGATTCACTCTACAATAATTATTCACTCTATGCCTTGAATTCAGATTTCACTGAGTTCTTACTGTGGATCCCAGCCCACGGGAGCCATGGTCCTTTTCAGTCCAGGCTCAGCACCTATGCATTTAAGATTAGAAGTAGAGACACATGTCACTTCACAGTCCCGAAAGCTATTATTGTTTCTGTTACATTGTGAGAGAGTCACAGACTTTGGGACAAGTTTCCGAGCAGGTTTATTATGGATCCTGGATCTCTACTTCAATGTTCTTTGCCTGGATCCATTTGGCTAATAGGTTCCCTGTGGATGGGCTTGCTTCCAAGCACATACATGGAAGATGCAAAGGTGGGTGGGCTTGGTGCGGGACAGGAAGAAGATCAAAAGCAGACAAGAGTCCCACCACTCCCCTGATCCAGGAACTGCTACAGGAGAGGGTATGGGAGGTAGAATCAATGCAAAACTCCAAGGTCACCAGCTGAACACAGGAGGCACAGGTCAAGGGATCTGGAGATGCAGGGGTTGAAGGCTGCTCTGAGCTATATCTGTGAGGAAGGGAGGGAAGGAATGAGGAGACACTGCCTGCCCCTGGCCCATGCCACTGCCCACCACTCTGACACGCATCCGTCTACACAGCTGACACATCCTGGGCTCAGGATGAGCTGGCTCGGGTCCCTCAATCCTCAGTGGCACAGTTGGCCCCAGGGCTCAGAGACATGCTGAGGGAGATGAGAGGGAAAGCTGCCCCACCCAGGTCATCCCCTCCTTGAGCAGACAGCCCTTCAGAACTGCTAAAAAAAAAAAAAACCCACTAACGGGGTTGAAAGACATGCCATGGATGAACTAAGGCATAGAGATATGTAAAATAACATTCATTTTTAAGTTCAGAGCTGTCATCTCAGGAAGTGGGGAGAGATTCCCTGAAGAAGACTGAGGGGAGGGCAGGCCATGCTGAAAAGGGAGACATGGCTCTCCTGATTGGGGACCTGCAGCCCCCTTCCAGGGCAGGGCTACATCCTTGCATCACACGAGATCCATGGAAGTGTTCCATCAGGGCCAGATGATTGTCTCGAGAAGGCTATCCTGGCATCGGACTGCACAGGGCAACAGGGACGAGGGCCAGATGGAGGACTGACAATACCCCGGAGGCCATGGGGCAAGAGCAGAGGCACATGACTTTGAAGATGATGATGAAAAGCAGGAGGTGGCAGCATGGAGCCGGCCCGAAAGTACCATGGGAGCAGTGCCCACAGCTACACTGACTGGGGGCCTTCTGTGCCCAGTGTGGCTGACTTCAGTGGGTTCCAGACTAGTCCTGACCACAACTCTAGGAAGTGTGCACCACCCCCGGCCTCCTCTCCCCTTGCAGCTGCTAGAAATCATGGTCAAAGACCCTGGTCAGCTTTCGTGGAAAGCAAGCAGTGGCTCCCGCACATGCTGCACCTCTGGTGGTGGTCCAGTGCGACCCTTGTGCCTGACCAAACACTGATGTCTACCTGTCTCCACACAAATCCACAGACAGGAGTGTGTCCCTGAATTCCACAGCACCTGATGAGACAGATCCACAGAACCCAACACCCAGTGGGTCACTCAGGACCTCACCTATGGTCATGGAGCTCACCATAAACTATTTCTGTCACTTCCCACAGAAAGCCTGTTTCTCATCTCCCACAATACCATACATCCTGGTTGCTGACCTGGGGTCATGCCATGAACTCACATGGCACCTTTCTTTAAGAGAAGGCTATGCCTAAACCTCCTAGAAAATGTTCCTAATGAAGTACAAGTCCATCAGGACTACGGTGTGAACAGTAGCACACAGCCTGCATGGTAGTAGTCAGTAATTCTAACAAGGGTTAACCCCACCCCCGTCTCACAAAACCTTCCTCCGTCCCCACAGAACTCATGGTCTGCCCTCAGAAATCCCTCCAGGAAACAAACTTTTAATCTGAATGCTCTTCACCTTCTGCTTCAAATCTTGTCCAACCACAAAGATATGAAACTAGAAATCAGTCTCAAGAAAAAAATGGGACAGTCAAAAATAGGTGGAGATTGGGGAGCCTGGGTGGATCAGTTGTTAAGGATCTGCCTTCAGCTCAGGTCCTGATCCCAGGATCCTGGGATTTAGGTTGGAATCAGGCTCCTTGCTCAGTGGGAAGCCCGCTTCTCCCTCTCTCACCCCCCCTGCTTGCGTTCCCTCTCTCACTGTCTCACTCTCTGTCAGATACTTAAATAATCTCAAAAAAATATGTGGAGAATTAAAAACATGCTACCGAACAACCAACAGTCAAAGAAGAAATCAAAAAAGATTTTAGAAGTACCTTGACACTGATGAAAAAGACAACTTACAAAAACTTATGGGATGCAGCAAAAGTAGCTCTATGGGGGACATTCATAGAAACTCAAGTCTTCATCAATCCATGAGAAGGGTCTCCATTAACAACCTGATTTATGTGGTAAAGAAGTAAAAAATAAAACAACAAAGACCCAATTTAGTAGAAATAAGGAAATAACAAAAAGGAATGCATAAAGAAATCCAACAGAGACTAAAAAGACCAAAAAAAAAAAAAAACAACAAAAACAATGAAATTGAAAGGTGCCTTTTTTGGAAAGATAAATAAAACTGACAAACTTAGCTAGACTCACCAAGAAAGACAGAGGAATCGAATACAATCAGGAAAGAAAGATAATGGATTCCTGTATCATATCCAAATCAAAAGAACTCTTCAACCTTGGACACAACAACTTCTTGCAAGCCATGTCTCTAAAGGCAAAGGAAATAAAAGCAAAAATGAACTATTGGCACTTCATCAAGATAAAAACCTTCTGCACAGCAAAGCAAACGATCAACAAAACACAAAGGCAACCTATGGAAAAGAAGAAGATATCTGCAAATGATATTACAGATAAAGGGCTGGTATCCAAGATCTATAAAGAACTCCTCAAACTCGACACACAAAAAATGGGCAGAAGACACAAAGAGATACTTCTAGAGAAGACATACAAATGGCCAACAGACACATGAAAAAATGCTCCACATCACTTGCCATCAGGCAAATACAAATCAAAACGACAATGAGATACCACCTTACACCAGTTAGAATGGTTAAAATTAACAAGGCAGGGGGCACCTGGGTGGCACAGAGGTTAAGGATCTGCCTTCGGCTAAGGGCGTGATCCTGGCATTATGGGATCGAGCCCCACATCAGGCTCCTCCGCTATGAGCCTGCTTCTTCCTCTCCCACTCCCCCTGCTTGTGTTCCCTCTCTCGCTGGCTGTCTCTATCTCTATCAAATAAATAAATAAAATCTTGAGAAAAAAATTAACAAGACAGGAAATTACAAAAAGTCAGAGATGATGTGGAGAAAGGGGAGCCCTCTTACACTACTCGTGAGAATTCAACTGGTATAACCACTTTTGAACAATATGGATGTTCCGCAAGACATTAAACACAGAGCTATCCTATGACCCAACAATTGCACTACTGGGTATTTACCCCATAGACACAGAGTAATGAAAAGAAGGGGCACCTGTATCTCAATGTTCATAGCAGCAATGTCCATAATAGCCAAACTGTGGAAGGAGCCAAGATGTCCTTCAGCAGATGAATGGACAAAGAAGATGTGGTTCATCTATACAATGGAATATTACTCAGTCATCAGAAAGGATGAATACCCACCATTTGCACCAATGTGAATTGACCAGGAGGGGATTATGCTAAGTGAAATTAAGGGAAGCACAGAAAGAAAATTATCATAAGGTTTGACTCCTATGTGGAATGGAAGGAATAGCATGGAGGACATTAGAAGAAGGAAGGGAAAAGTGAAGGGGGGGAATGAGAGGGGGAGAGGAACCATGAGAGACTGTTGACACTGGGAAACAAACTGAAGGTTGCAGTAAGGGAGGGGTAGGGGAATGGGTTATCCTGGTGATGGGTATTAAGGAGGGCACGTGTCATAATGAGCACTAGGTGTTATATACAAACAATGAATCATGGAACACTTCATCAAAAACAAATGAAGTACTGTAGGGTGACTAACATCACTTTAAAAAAAGAGAAAGATATGAAATCCATACAGGAAAACTGTCACTATTTGCAAATGACATGAAATCCCGAAAGATTACACACACACACACACAAAAAACCAGTTAGTTTAAACAAATGCAAGAAAGCTGCAGGATATAAAGTCAATATACAGAGACCTGTTGTCTTTATTTTTTTCAGATTTTATTTATTTATTTGAGAGGAAGAGAAAAAGCACATGCAGGGGGAGTGTAGGAAAGAGGGAGAAGCAGACCCTCGATAAGCGGGGAGCCCAACATGGGGCTCGATCCAGGACTCTGGGATCATGACCTGAGCTGAAGGCAGACGCTTCACCTATGGGGCCACCCAGATGACCCAAGTTCTTGCATTTCTGTATACTGATGACACACGTTCACAAAGAGAAATTAAAAAAGCAATGCCATTTACAATTGCATCAAAAAAAAAATCTAGGAATAAAAGTAACCAAAAATGCGAAAGACATAGTACACTCAACACATGGCAGAAAAGAAATGAAAAACATGTGTGTCGAGGGGGGGCAGAATGTATGGGTCAAAGATTTGGAAGGCAACACAAACAAATGGAAGGATACGCCATACTCCTTAACTGGAAGAGTTAATTATGTGAACATGTCCATCGTACCCAAAGCAATCGACAGATGTGATGAAATCCCTATCTGAATTCCACTGGCATTATTCGAGCAAATAGAAAACAGTCCTCAAACTTGTATGGAATCACAAAAGACCCCAAATACCCAAAGCAACCTGGAGAAAGAAAGGTGCAGTCAACACACTCCTGGATTTCAAGCTAGATTATAGAGCTGTTGTCATCAAAACAGGATGGTACTGGCATAAACACAGACACCAGTTCAGTGGAACAGAACAGAAAGCTCAGAAACTTACCCACACGTAGATGATCCTAACTTACGACACAGCAGCAGAAGATATGCCATGAGGGAAGGACCGTCTCTTCAGTGAGCGGTAACATGCAAACTTGACAGTAAATGCAGAAGAATATAACTGGTCCACTTTCTTACACCACACACAAAATTTTTAATGGATGAATGATTTGAACATAAGACCTGAATCCATAAACCTCCAAGAAGACACAGGTACTAAGTCTCTCGACATTGGTTTTGGCAAAGAGTCTTCAGATCGGACACCAAATGCAAAGGCAACAAAAGCAAAAATAAACAAGTGGAACAATATCAAACTGAAATCTTCCACACGGCAAAAGAAACCAGCAAAAACTTAAAAGGCCACTGACCCAATAAGAAAAAAATATCTGTGAATCATATGTGTGAGAAGAGGCTAATATCAAAAATACACACAACACTCATACAAATCAAAAGAAACAAAAAAAACTGTATAAAAAAAACGTGGGGAATATGTGAATAGATACTTTCCAAAGATGGCACACAGGTGCCAACAGACAGAGAAAGTTGTTAGACATCACTAAAAATCGTCAGGGAAACATCAGTCAAACCCACAATCGGCTATCCCCTCACAACAGTTGGATCACCAATTGTCCAGAGACAGACACCAGTTGGGGTCAAGGGTTTGCAGAGGAGGAGACACTGTGCACTGTTGGTGGGAATGGAAATTGGTGCAGCCACTGTGACAAATGGTATGGAGGTTCCTGAAAAAATAAATGCAACTACCACATGGCACAGTAATGGCTCTACTGAGTATTTATTCGGAGAACACAAAAATACTGCCTCAAAAAGACAGATGCACTCCCACGTTCACTGCAGCATTATTCACAAGAATCAGACCTGGAAACACAGACCTTGGGGACCTTATTCCAAGTAACTCAGACACAGAAAGACCAATCCCAGATGCTCTCATGTACATTCCACGTGGAATAAACAAATACTGAATGCATAGATACTGATAGCAGATTGGTAGGTGCCAGATTCGGGGATGGGGTGGTAGAAATGGGTGAAGGTGGTCAAAGTCTCAATGTTTGAGTGAGAAAATCTGACAGTCATGAAATGTTCTGTCCAGCATGGAGACTAAAACTAACCCCGCAGCATGGGGTATAGGTTTCCCTGCTCTTTGAAAGTGCAGGGCTTCTGAGAAACCTTGCACAGCAGAAATGGTGTCAAGAAGGAATGGCCATTAATTTACACGGAACAATTAGACAGTGTGCTCAGACCCCAAAATTCCTTCTTTTGGCTTTTCTTAGGCCTCAGGACACAAGTACCTAACGGAGGCCCAGCATAAATGAAGATAAAGCACAATAGAGGCTCACAGACACCATTCAAAGTGCTGGTGGCTGGATGCGGAGAGCGGTTCCCAACGGAAGGAGCTTCTCCCCAAAACAGATGATGAACGCGATTCTCACAGTTCACCTTTTTTCATAAGAGGAAAATCCTCTTCAGGTCTCTTCCTCTTACTGAAGATGGGTAATTACGTAGTTATTTCAAGAAAACCAAGTGTCTTACTGTGAACGTTTAAAAAGTGGGGGATACTTGTACTTGAGCATTGCTGAGGGAGGAGAAGTGAAAGGTTCTCTCAGACACAAACCTCAGCAGATCCACTGGGAAAGGCACCTTCCTCAGCATGCAGAACACGGACTACCTCCTACCACCCGAAAAACCCACTCCTTCCCCTCGATCAGGACAACCCACAACAGCTGGGAGTTACCACAATTCCTCTGTTCTCCTGCTCCTAATAGCTAACCCATCAGCAAATCCTGTGAGCTCCATCTTCAAAATGGACCCAGAATAGGTCTAACCACTCCATCCAAGGCCACCTGTCTGGACCACAGTGCCTGAGTTCCTGGAAAAGCTTCGTCATTGACCTGCCTTGCCATCTTCAACCCTCTGTCATCTGTTCTCAACACTGTAGCCAGGATGGCCCAGTGAAACAGGGTCTCATTGGGTTATAGCCCTGGAATGGCTTTCTGTCACCATCTGTCACCTCTCTGAGCTCATGTCCTAAGCTGTCTCCTGTGGCCACAGGGCCTTCTTGCTGCTCCTGGACATACCTGGAATTCTCCTGCCCCAGAGCCTTTGCACATGCTTTCCCTTCTGTTTCGAATGCTCTTGATGTGTTCTCACTCACCTTCGGAGAAGTCTGAATTGGAGTGAAAGGGACAGAAGATGAAGCTGTGTGTTGGGTGAGGCTGGTGGCCCAGAAGAAGGTTCTCTGCCAGCTCTCCGCCTGTGCCTCACTTGTCCTCAGCCAGGAACTTGCACACAGCCCTCACCTGTTACAACTCTCACCCAGGAGACCCACAGCCACCCCTGGAGCCCACCCCGCCCACACCCTGCTGCAGAATGCATTAGGCTCTCCTCTGGGACCCTTGGCAGCTTTACCCAGATCTGGAACTCCCCCGTCTCCTGCAAATTTCCCGGATTCCCCTCCGCTTCCATAATCACACTGGCGCAAGGCTTTCATGAGAAAGCTATAATGCTAAGTAATGAAAGGTTCACACCTACTTTCCCCTTCTGTTGCCTTTCTCTCCATCTTCTTTCCTACCTGTGCAAACTGTAACATATCAGTGGAACATGAACATACTCTGACACCTGAATCTTTCATTGCAGCTTTCTGAAGACTCCTTATGTGATAAGCAACTAGTGTATCCTACAACAGGGTGTTTAACAACTCTCATCTATAGAATAGTACAGCCCAAATTACTACAAGTTTACCTCACTCTTCATGAAGCAGAACACTTTTTCCTTTCTTCTCTTACTTAAATTCCAGTTAGTCAAATGCCATGGAACATTTGCTTCAGGGGTAGGATTTAGCGATTCCTCACCTGCATACAGTACCCGATGCTCATCACAAATGCCCTCCTTAATACCTCTCACCGATTTAACTCTTCCCCCCATGCCCCTGTCCTGCAGTAACACTCAGTTTGTTCTCCAAGGTTGAGTCTATTTCCTTGTTTGCCTCTCTCATCGCCCCTCCACTCTGTTCATCTGTTTTCTTTCCGAAGTTCCACAAGCGTAAGAGCATAGGATATTTGTCTTTCCTCACTGATTTTGCTTACCTTAATACACTCTAGATCCATCCGCATCCTTGCAAATGGTAAGATTTCATTCTTTTTGAAGCTGGGTCATATTCCATTATATATATGTATCCCACATCTGCTTTATCCATTCATCAGTGCATGGATGTTGGGATTCTCTCCATAGTTTGGCTACTGTGGACATTTCTGCTATAAACATCATGGTTCAGGTTCCCCCTTTAAATCTGCATTTTTGTATCCTTTGGGTAAATACCTAGGAGAGCAATTGCTGGATCATGGGGTTGTTCAATGTTTAACTTTTTGAGGAACCCCCACACTGTTTCCCAGACTGGCTGCACCACTTTGCATTCCCACCAACAGGATAGGAGGGTTCCCCTTTAATCAGAACATTATCTGCCGGCAATTTCATAAGAGGAAACAAAACCTCTGGGAGATGCTCCTAGGGTCAGACAAGCAGTTGCAGACTTCACCCAAGGCTCCTGACGCCAAGCCCCTTGAAGCCACCAGCATGCCACTATCCAAAAGAATTCCCAGACTCTCCTTCTGACTCCACCACCAAAGAAACTACAGAGAGAATATGGCACCTCAAAATATCGAGATAATACATTTAGTAAAACTAGAAAGTCAAGCTCAACTTTTAAACAGGAACAGGCCGCTTTGGATAATTTTCAATTTTCCCTCCACCCTAATTTTAACTCTTTTGATGAATAAACTAATCAATGATGAAACATCACCTTTGTCAAATGACATCATCCAAGGCTGTATCAGATGAAAAAAGCCACCTAACTCTAGATGCTGGCCACTCAAACATGTCTTAGGCCCAATTGAATAAACATTGTTAGATGAAGGAACAAATTAGATGTTACAAACAGGCACAGAGTGAATCTCACCTTCCCTTTCTAATAAAAGAGGGTTCCTAGGAAACAGATGGTCAAAATACATTTGTAAGCAATAAATGGACAGAGAAATTGTGATCCCCTGCAATGTTCTACCAGCAGGGAAAATTGTAATTCTTGCACCAAACCCAGAATGCTGACAGTTACTTCAATTTTACTTTGTGGCTCAACTAGAGAAAAGAGAAAAGCCCAGGAGGTTTTGGGATAATGAGAGGTTTTACCTCCAGCCCTGACATAGATAGGACATTTTGCCAAACATACCTGTGCTTTCTCTGAACACTGGCGTCCTGTGACAAGCTGCCTCGCTGACTGCAATGCTGACGTTCAAAACCTCGGGTGTCTTGGAGTCAGAGCAGAGAAGTGCTGTCAGTTGTGGAGAAGAAGGCACCTCTGACCTAAAGCCTGCACACCTGCTTCGGTTTCTGGGCAAAGGGGCAACACATACTTCTTGTTTAGCAGTAATTATCTTCATTCTCAATAGACCAATGACCTTGCCTTTTCTGGAAAGCAGACTTACTCTTCTAAGGAAACCCTCAATTTGTCTATTCCCAGTGCAACTAGAGTGGGGTCTGGTTTACACCCACTTCCAGGTCCCCACCTGGAGAATTTTCCTGTATGATTCCAACAGCCAATGACCACTAACCTGGGGGCACACGGGGCATAATGCTGAAGTTGGGTATGGCTCTGGGGCTTGCTACTGCCACACCTGTGCCTGGGGGACCAGGGCACACCCTGCTGAACTCGGGGTACTGCTCAAGATGCATCACCTGCACTGTGTCAGAGAACAGGGGGACACATCACTGAAGGTGGGGACTCTGTGAGGTCCTTACCCACACTTTTCCAGGGAACAGGGGAAACCCTGAAATTCTGCAACCCATCCCACAAAAGCGCAGGTGATTGGGCGCCCTGGAGTTCACGGGTATGGGGAATAAGGCCAGTTGAGGACATGGGGCAGAAGAGACTTTAAAGAGGAAAAGAAAACTCACCTGAGTCCCCACAATGAACCCTCTCCAAGTGCCCTTCGAGAACCCTGCCTCCCACCTGGGTCGCACCCTACCCCCGAACCCCCCCGCCCCTGGTGCATTCTGCTCACTCAGCAGCTGGGACCTCCACAGGGCAACTCTCTCTCTCCCAGTGCCCCTTCTTCTGCCCCAGGTCTGCACCCCACTGCCACTCTGGAACAGCCCACAGAGATGTAGCTCCACCCCCAAGGGGTGATTGGTCAGGGAGGGTGGTGCCCCAGCCCCTGGGATGCCAGGCAACCCGCCCTCAAGCCCCTGGAACCCTGAAAGTGCAGGGAGTCCAAGAGGCGCCTCCTCTACCCAACACCCAGCACAGGCATGGTTGGGGTCCTGGGCCGGGCTCCCCACACACACCTGGCCCCTTCCAGGGACCCCTCTAGCTGCAGACCTCCCTCAGAGTCCTGCCCCTTCCCTTTCTGCACCACCCCTCCCTGCTGGGGTGTGCCTGGTTCTGGGCAATGTCAGTGGTTCTCAGACCCTCCAAGGCTTGGGCTTTAGGAAATGCAATGATTTCATGCATTTTCAGTATGTACATGACAGTATGACTTTAATCTTATGGGAGCCAAAGAGGTTCTTTATTTTTTCTTATTTTCATGTTGTCATTTTTGGTTATTGTTTTATTCTTGAAGCAGATGTACAACATGTACTTGGGGCAGAAATAGGGCTCATGCTTTGAGTTTTTGCCCAATCATTTTGAGCCAGTTAAAATGTTAAAGGATAGCTTCCCTGGGAGCCCAGGATCAGGGCCCACAGATGATATAAGATAAAAATTACTTTCATCATTATAATTACTCCTGAAAAGGAGGAATTTGAGACAAAAGCACCTTTCACAAGAGTACCAAGAAATCAAAATGATGCCCACAGAAGGCTACCTGCTCCATGGTCAGCACAGGTAACAGAAGTGTTCACAGTCTCTGGACTCCTGCCCTTCTCCTGCCCAAATCGCTGAAGCACACAGACCACTTAAAATCAGAATTGTAAAACTGCTAGACACCTTAGAGATGTCTGGCACCATTCCCTTGGACTGCAGAATAAAACACAGTAGCTCGTTGTCACAAACTAATTTCAACATGAAGTGCCCCCTGGATGCACTAAGTTCTTTCTCTGCAAATGTTGACTAATGTAAGTCACAGTCATACCATATAAACACTAGGATGGCTGGGAAGTCATCGTAGGTAAGGCAATATTTTAGCCATGTTTATAAGCATTGGCTCACTTTGTAGAAGAGGCTGAGCTGAGTGTTTTTAAATACTATTTCAGACCTGTTTTACAGCACCCTCTGAACATACCAGAGCCTGAATGGACTAAAAAAGATAGTTGGTTTCAGGAACTTTAATACCAGAAAAATATTATACTGTCTGTATCCCTAAGGATCTTTGAGTATCTTACCCAGAGGTCCTCCACTGAGATAATGATCTTAATGATCACCATGGGCAGAGGTGAAAAGGCCCGCTGAATTCGTTCCAGTTGTCCACATGACAAGAAAATCCTGATACTTGATAGGTTTCCAGATCGAGAAGACCAGAGATAAGAGGGAAATAGTACCCTGTATGGAACAACAAGGGATTTGGAGTCAATTTGGGGATCCCACTTAGGTTTCTGACACTAAAATCCGCTGTGACTCATATCATCTGAGTCCCTGTCTAACCACCTGAAAATGTGCCTACAAATATCTACACCCTAGTTGAGAAGTTTAAGAGGCAGAATGCTACAAAGAGCCAGTATGATGTCTCTCAAGAACAGGTGCTCAGGAAGCCATAATTGCTATTGGGTCTATTTCTTTTCCAGAAGAAAGAACACATGTTGAATCCTATTTCTAATAGATGACTCACCAGATGATTTTCAAACCTGAAGGAAGGCCAAGAAGTCGCTCTTGTGTCATAGTTCACTCAGAAATCATGTTGTTGGACTGGTGAGGACGATACGATAGCAATGTCATCACTAAGAGTGGGGAGCTTCTAATTTCCATACGGCCATGTTGACCCCCTTAGCTCAGAGCCACCAGAAAGGGCAGCTGGGGAGGGGGCACTGCCATCACTATGAGAGGGGAGCTTCCCATTTCCATATGGCCATGTTGACCCCCTTAGCTCAGGGCCACCAGAAAGGACAGCTGAGGGGGACCACAGCCCAAGCCTGCCAGGTGTGGCTGGGGCAGGCAGAACTCTGACTTAAGGCTCAACTCCTGTCTAGGTTATTATTATGCTCTTCACAAAGAAAGTGCCATTGTGTGTGAGCCCTCATGTATAAAAGGTTCAGAATTTCCAATGAGATTCCTTCTCTGACCTTTAGGATATGTAGCAAAGTTCCATTTAATTTTTAAACATTGAAGGACTTCCTGGTTTTCTTTTCGGTATGACTGTGACTCAATTCCCCTGTGGTCTAAGAATAGAATCTAGTTAATTTCAGGGTTTAACATTTGTAGCCTTGATTCGTGGCCCCACCTATCATCTATTTGGGTAAAGAGTCTATGATCACTTGAAAATAACGTATTCTGCACTTATTATGGAATGTTCCCTATATGTCAATTTGGTCACATTTGTTACCAATGTTTTTTCTGCTTTTTCTGTCAGATATTGAGAAAGGTATATGAAAATCTTTAAACAATGCTGCTCTATTCAACGTGGCATCGGAGAATCTACCAGTGTTTTAAGGCAAGAGAAACAAAAAGTATAAGAATTGAGGGGATAATAGTGACTATTCACAGATAACGCGATTGTGTACATAGAAAATTCAAAACAGTCTATAAATACCCTTTTAGAATTAAAAATGCAATTTAAAATAATAATAATAATAATAATAATAATAATAATAATAACAAAAGAGGTTTCCTAGGAAGCAGATGGTCAAAATACATTTGTAAGCAATAAATGGACAGAGAAATTGGATTGTAGCTTCCCATTGGACAGTTTCTGAAAGAAAACGTAGAACCTGTCAATCTTGGCGTAGGACATAGGGTGCACTAACCATTTAAAAGAATTCAGTGGGACTTCATAAAAATGTGAAATTTGTAAGCAATAAATGGACAGAGAAAATGGATTGTAGCTTCCCATTGGACAGTTTCTGAAAGAAAATGTAGAACCTGTCAATCTTGGGGTAAGACATAGGGTGCACAAACCATTTAAAAGAATTCAGTGGGACTTCATAAAAATGTGACATTTCTCCTTATCTTATGACCATAAGAAAATGAAAAAGTGAACCGCAGGCTGGGAAGTAAAGATTTGCAATACACACACTGACAAAGACTTGTCAATTAAGAATTCCTGCTCATCAACCATAGAAAGTCTATTTATAAACGAATAATTCACAAAAGATTGACTGATGGCCAATAAGAACAGGAAAGGGTGCTCTACAGTATTATTTTCAGGCACAGCAAGGCCTTTTCAAAAATGAAAACATACACACAAACCAGTATTCCCTAGATGGATGACGTCCTTATTTCTGAGGACAGCTTGAAGAACAGACTAGCATCAAAGTAAAGTGATGGAATTCCTGACACTCAGAGGATGGACAATTGACCTCAAACTACAGTACAATTTCTAGGCATCATTTGGTCCTCTGAAGGCAGACAACTACCACACCCCTTCCTACACCACACAGGTTGCTTCCCAACCCCTACCATAAAAGAAGAAGATGAGAAACAGATAGAACTAGTAGGAAATAGCAAAAATCACATGTGGGGATTATCCTGAAACACACTGATCACATAACTAGTGTAAGGAAGTGTAGGGAACTGACAAGAACAGAGACTCAAGAGGTACTTCTTTGGGAAATGCTGTCTGAAATCATCACACGTTGGTACCAGCTAATGAGGGCTCTGAGCATACCTAGGGTTTGCTCACAAGGGTCTGCAACACCATCGCTGAGGACTGAAACTCTTCAAGACCTCAAAGCTTGCCGGATTGACTATTGGACTAAGAGATTCCCATGTTCTGAAAACAGATACCAACTCATTGAAAGGTTCACCTGGGCTCTCTCGGAGGCCCTACAAGGACCTAAACCATTCACTGAAAATCAATTACACACACACACACACACACACACACACACACACACACACACACACCTGTCATTTCACCAATTACTTAAACATTCAAGGTTCTTCCTACCTTTTCTTTTTCACATTGATATTTATACTCACATGAAATGTCATCATTTCTAATGAACACTGATGGCAAAATAGAGATCCATTGACACAATATTCACAAAATGGAACTTCCCTGCTGTCATTTTCAATATAGCGTTTTTTAAAGTTCATACATATTTTAGGTTTTTGGTAACTTATACAGGAGAAGATCAGCATTGAAAAACTCTGAATACTGACAATGAGTTTTAAGCCTAGAGAACAAAAATTGTCCAATTTCATAGATAATAAGGAACCAAAGGGAAAGCATGGAACCTGTAGTCGAATAATTTTACACATGTGCATCCTCTATTATTCTACTACTGAGGGGCGTGTTTTATTACCACTAAACATGCATCAATTGTCTTCCACGTGCACCTGCACAGGTATAATGAATTACTACAGTAGAATGAAATGACTGGGAACTACTTAGCGGCATCTATAATGAACAACGAAATTTCGATCTTATATTCGGTGAACTTCCACTGTCTGTCCCTTTAGACAATGGACCCTAAACAGAAGGGGGAATGAACCACGAGAGACTATGGACTCTGGGAAACAAACTGAGGGCTTCAGAGGGGAGAGGGGTGGGGGATTGGGATGGGCCAGTGATGGGTATTAAGGAAGGTACATATTGCATGGAGCACTGGGTGTTATATGCAAATAATGAATCACGGAACACTACATCAAAAACTAAGGAAATACTGTATAGTGACTAACATATAATAATAAAAAATGGTTACTAGAAAAAAATTAAAGGTAAAAAAAAAAAACAATACAGCTGTTCTGTTTCAAGAACAATCACAATTGAGAAAAAACTAACTTCCAATCCCTAAAGCAAAACACAGACCAAGTTCCATTTCACTCCCCTTTATTCACATTCTCTGTGGGTTCTAAGCTATTTCCCTACTCCTTTCCTGCTGAGCAGGGACCCTCGGATCGATTCCAGAACCCTGGGATCATAACCTGAGCCAAAGGCACATGCTTAACTGGCTGAGCCAGCCAGGAGCCCCAGCCATGTTTTTCTTAAGCAAAAGGACACTTTCTCAGAAAGCCTTCACATGACTTCACATGGTACCAGAGATCTGCATTTGCCTCTGGAGGTTGCAGGTGAAGGCAATTGCAAACTCTCACAGTGGTTTATCAAATACAATGACCTGCCTGGTGACAGTGAAACCCTTATGAGCCCACGAGAGGGTGCTGTGACACTCAGCTGTGGCTGGGCTGGCACAGAGAACCAAATCCATTTCCCTGCCTGATGTCTGTGAGGAACAGATGCCCCCAATGTGAATGAGACTCTGACACTGAGCTGTCCAGAGATGGCCATCCTCACGGAGGATGAGGATAAAGGACAATGCCTGAGGAGACCTCATCTGTCTCTTTTATCTTTTCATATTTTTGACAGTGGACAAATCACTGCCTAGGAGTCCCCAACTACCTTAGTCTCATCTGTGAATGACCAAGAGGTTTTACAAAACACTTCAGATTTTGACCTCACAAATGCCCACAACCACTTACCATAGGGATTCAACATTAAGCAAAGATACTGTTCGTTGGAAGAGAGGTCCTGCCCACTGTTGTTTCTCACTTATATGCTCATCTTCCTTACCTCATGGTAACATAACCAGCTTGATTCCTGCTTCCGTCTTCAGGAAGGCTGAGGTGACTTGAAGGGCATTACCCTGACATCGTTCTTTCTTAGCAATAAGATGTGGACATTTCCCTAGTCCTACACACCAAAAGTTGAATCGGAATCAGGATTGAGGAGGCTGATGAGAGTTGAAGGTGTTTTCCTGTACACGGTGGTTTATTACCAATAAGGATGGGTCAGAGTCCTCGAAATTCCAGAACCTTCCATTCATGCTTCCTACTCGTGAATGATGATGTACATTGCTCTTTCCCTGTACAGTGTGGTGACTCAGAGAAAAGTGCTTAGCCCTTTCGTCAGACTTCCACGACCACTTTGGGGCTGGCTTCCATATTCACAAAGGATGATGTTAGGGCTAAGAGGGTTCCTGTACACGGTTATTTCTTTCAGATAAGTGTATGGCATTTTTGTTACATTGTCAGAGCCACTTAGCGCCGGGCTTGCCGGCCTCCTGTGGAAGAACCCTAACCCGAGGTCGGCCCCCGAGGGGCCCCTCCCAAGGAGCCTGGCACCACAATGCTGGGGATTTGGGACCCCCGAGCCCCAGTGCTGGACTCACTCTGCCACCCCGCAAGCACCCAGGGCGCTACGGGCGTTGCCAGTCATTCAAGAAGGGAGAACGGGCAAGGCCCTCCGATCCCCCTGCGACCTTCAAAGGCCCCCCGCGCAAAAACTCTGGCTCCCTCGCTCCTGCTCGCCAGCGCCCTAACCTCGGCCCACCCCTCCTCTCGCTGCAGAGCTGGCGGATCGGGCCTGCTGGCTTCCTGGGGGCTAACCCTATGCCTAGGTCGCACCCGAGGGGCCCCTCCCAAGTGGCCTGGCGCCGCATGCCAGGGATTGGGGACCCCCGAGTCCCACCACCGGATGCACCCTGCCGCCCTGCCGCCACATGGGGCACTAGGGGCATCACCAGTCCTTCAGGGCGACAGAACGGGCAGGACCCTCTAAGCCTCCTGCAACCTTCGAAGGCACCCCAAGCCAAAGCCTAAATGCTCTGGCCCACGCCCCCACTCGCCAGCTACCTCACCTCAACCCACACCTCCATTCACCGCACATGGGCGGAACGAGCCTGCCAGCCTCCTGGGGGCTAACCCTAACCCTAGGTCGGCCCCCGAGGGTCCCGTCCCAAGGGACCTGAGGCCACAACGCCGGGTATTAAGGAGCCCCGATCCCCAGCGCCGGAGTCTCCCTGCCACCCCATCACCACCCGGGCCGCTAGGGGTGCCGCTGGTCATTCAGGGCGGGAGAATGGGCAGGGCCCTCCGAGCCCCTGGCGAACGTCGAAGGCCCCCGCATCCAAAACACTTGAGACCACGCTCCTGCTCCTCAGTGCCCTCACCTCGGCCCGCCCCTCCGCTCGCCACAGAGCCAGCAGATGAGGCCTGCACTCCTCCAGAACCCTAGGTTGTCCCCTGAGATGCCCCTCCGAAGGGGCCTGGCACCGCAATGCCTGGGATTGGGGACTCCCGAGCCCCAGTGCCGGACTCACCCTCCTGCCCTACCGCCACCTGGGCTGCTAGGGGCGCCGCCATTCATTCAGGGAGGGAGAACGGGCAGGGCCCTCCGAGCGACCGGTGACCTTCGAAGGCCCCCCGCACCAAAACGCTTGGCCCCACGCTCCCGCTGGCCAGCGCCCTTACCTCGGCCCTCCCCTCCGCTCGCCTCACAGCTGGCGGATCGGGCCTGTGGGCCTTCTGGGGGCTAACCCTAAACCTAGGTCGGCCCTAGTGGCCCCTCCCAAGGGGCCTGGTGCCACAACGACGGGGAAAGGGGACTCCCGAGCCCCAGCGCCGGACTCACCATGCCCCCCGCCGCCACCCGGGCCACTAGGGGCACTGCCGGTCATTCAGTGCGGGAGAATGGGCAGGGCCCTCCGAGCCCCCAACGACCTTCGAAGGCCCCCTGCACCAAAGCACTAGGGCCCATGGTCCCGCTTGCCATCGCCCTTACCTCAGCCTGCCCCTCCGCTCGCTGCACAGCCGGCAGATCAGGCATCCTAGCCTCCTGGCGGCTAACCCTACCCTAGGTAGGCCCCCTAGGGGCCCATCCCAAAGGGCCTGGCGCTGCAACGCCGGGGATTGGGGACCCCCGAGCCCCAGCACCAGACTCTCCCTGCCGCCCCGCTGCTAAACGGGCCACGAAGGGCGCCGTCAGTCATTCAGGGCAGGAGAACAGGCAGGGCCCTCCGAGCCCCTGGCAACCTTTGAAGGCCCCTCGCGCCAAAATGCTTGGCCCCACCTTCCCGCTCGCCAGTGCCCTCATCTCATCCCACCCCTCTGCTCCTGCACAGCTGGAGGATTGGGCCTGCAGGCCTCCTGGGGGCTAACCCTAACCCTAGGTCACACCCGAGGGGCCCCTGCCAAGGGGCCTGGCGCTGCAACGCCGGGGATTGGGGACCAAGCTGCAGTGCCGGAGTCACCCTGCCGCCCCGCTGCCATTCGGGCCGCTAGGGGTGCAGCCGGTCATTCAGGGCGGGAGAACAGGCAGGGCCCTCCTAGCCCCCGGCGACATTCAAAGGCCCCCTGCGCCAAAACGTTTGGGCCTAGCCTCCCGGGCCTGCCGGCCTCCTGGGGGCTGACCCTAACCCTAGGTCAGCCCCCGAGGGGCCCCTTCCAAGGGGCCTGGTGGCACAATGCTGGGGATTGGGAACCCCCGACCCCCAGCACCGGACTCAACCTGTAGCCCCGCGGCCACCAGGGCCGCTGCAGGTGACGCCGGTCATTCAGGGAGGGAGAACAGGCAGGGACCTCCCAGGCCCCTGCGGCCTTCGTAGGCCTCCCATGCCAAAACGCGTGGGCCCACGCTCCCGCTCACCAGCGCCCTCACCTCGGCCCGCCCATCTGCTTTACGCACAGCTGGCGTTTCAGGCCTGCCGGCCTTCTGAGGTCTAACCCTAACCCTAGGTCAGCCCCCGAGTCATTCCTGCCAAGGGGCTTGGCGCTGCAACGCCGGAAATTGGTGACCCCTGAGCCGCAGCGCCAGACTCACATTGCCACCCCACCGCCACCCGGGCCTCTAGGGCCACTGCCGGTCAGTCAGGGCGGGAGAACGGGGAGGGCCCTCCGAGCCATGGCGACCATTAGAGGCCCCCTGCGCCAAAATGCTTGGGCCCATGCTCCTGCTCACCAGCGCCCTCGCCAAGTCCCGCCCCTCCGCTCGCTGCACAGCCGGCATACGGGCCTGCCGGATTCCTAGGAGCTAACCCTAACCCTAGGTCGGCCCCCGAGGGGCCTCTCCCAAGGGGCCTGGCGCCACAAGCCAGGGATTCTGGACCCGCAAGCCTCAGCGCCGGACTCACACTTCCGCTCCGCCACCACCCGTGCCGCTAGGAGCGCTGTAGGTCATTCAGGCCGGAACAAAGGACAGGGCCCTCTGAGCCACTGGCGACCTTCGAAGGCCCCCTGCGCCACAACGCTTGCGCCCACGCTCCCGCTAGTCAGCGCCCTCACCTCGGCCGGCCCCTCCGCTCCCCACACAGCTGGCAGATCGGGCCTCCCGGCCTCCAGGGGGCTAACCCTAACCCTAGGTCGGCCGCTGAGGGGCCCCTCCCAAGGGGCCTGGGACCGCAACGCCGGGTTGGGGACCCCCGAGCCCCAGCGCCGGACTCACCCTGCTGCCCCTCCACCACCCGGGCTGCTAGGGGTGTCGCTGGTCATTCAGTGTGGGAGAACAGGCAGGGCCCTCCGAGCCCACGGCGACCTTCCAAGGCCCCCCCATCCAAAACGCTTGAGCCCATGCTCCTGCTCCTCAGTGCCCTCACCTCGGCCCGTCCCTCCACTTGCTGCAGAGCTGGTGGATGAGGCCTGCCCGCCTCCTGGGGCTACCCATAACCCTAGGTTGGCCCCTGAGGGGCCCCTCCAAAGGGGCCTGGCACCGCAATGCCTGGGATTGGGGACCCCCGAACCCCAGCGCCGGACTCACCGTGTTGCTCCGCCACCACCCAGACCACTAGGAACACCGTCGGTCATTCAGGGAGGGAGTACGGGCAGATCCCTCCGAGCCCCTGGCGACATTCAAAGGCCCCCTGTGCCAAAATGCTTTGGCCCATGCTCCCACTTGCCTGCGCCCTCACCTTGTTCCGCCCCTCCGCTCGCTGCACAGCCGGTGGATCAGGACTGCCAGCCTCCTGGGTGTTACCCTAACCTTTGGTGGGCCCCGAGGGGCCCATCCCAGGTTCCTATTGCCTCAACACTGGGGACTGGGGACTCCTGAGCCCCAGCGCCCAGCTGACCCTCCCGCCCTACCGCCACCTGGGCCACTAGGGGCGCCTCTGTTCATTCAGGGAGGGAGAATGGCCAGGGCCCTCCAAGCCACCAGCAACCTTCGAAGGCCCCCTGCACCAAAACGCTTGGGCCCACGCTCCCGCTCGCCAGCGCCCTTACCTCGGCCCTCCCCTCCGCTCGCCACACAGATGGTGAATCGGGCCTGTGGGCCTTCTGGAGGCTAACCCAAACCCTAGGTCGGCCCGCTAGTGGTCCCTCCCAAGGGGCCTGGCGCCGCAACGACGGGGATTGGGGACTCCTGAGCCCCAGCGCCGGACTCACCATGCTCCCCCGCCGGCAACTGAGCCGCTAGGGGCACCGCCGGACATTCAGTGCGGGAGAACGGGCAGGGCTTCTTGAGCCCCGGTGACCTTCGAAGGCCCCCCGCGCCAAAACTCATGGGCCTACACTACCGCTCGCCAGCGCCCTCACCTCGGCCCTCCCCTCTGCTCACTGCACAGCCGGTGGATTGGGCCTGCGGCCTCCTGGGGGCTAACCATAACCCTAGGTCAGCCTCCGAGGGGCCCCTGCGAAGGGGCCTGGTGCCGCAACACCGGGGATTGGGAACCCCCAACCCCAGCGAGGGACTCACCCTGTTGCCCTGCTGCCACCCGGGCCCCAGGGGCGCCGCAGGTCATTCAGGGCGGGAAAACGGGCAGGGTCCTCCGATCCCCCGGCGACCATCGAAGGCTTCCCGCGCCAAAACGCTTCGGCCAAGCTCCAGCTCGCCAGCGATCTCACCTTGGCCCGCCCCTCCGCTCGCCGCACAGCTGGCACATCAGGCCTGCCGGCCTCCTGGGGGCTAACTGTAACCTTAGGTCGGCCCCCGAGGGGCCACTACCAAGGGTCTGCCCCCACAACGCCGGAGATTGGGGACCCCAAGCCCCAGTGCCGGGCTCACCCTGCTGCTCCGCCCCCCCGGGCCGCTAGTAGCGCCGCTGGTCATTCAAGGCAGGAGAACGGGTTGGGCCCTCCGAACCCCCGATGACCTTCGAAGTCCCCCTGTGCCAAAACGCTTGGGTCCACATTCTTGCTCTCAAGCGCCCTCACATGGGTCCACCCCTCCGCTCGCCTCACAGCCGGCGGATCTGGCCTGCTGGCCCCCTGGGGGCTAACAATAACCCTTGGTCGGCCCCCTAGAGCCCTTCCAAAGGGGCCTGGCGCCCCAACGCCGAGGATTTGGGACCCCCAAGCCCCACCGCCCAAGTCACCCTAACACCCCTCCTCCACCCGGGCCGCTAGGGGCACCGCCGGACATTCAGTGCGGGAGAACGGGCAGGGCTTCTTGAGCCCCGGCGACCTTCGAAGGCCCCCCGCGCCAAAACTCATGGGCCTACTCTACCGCTCGCCAGCGCCCTCACCTCGGCCCTCCCCTCTGCTCACCGCACAGCCGGTGGATTGGGCCTGCGGCCTCCTGGGGGCTAACCATAACCCTAGGTCAGCCTCCGAGGGGCCCCTGCAAAGGGGCCTGGTGCCGCAACACCAGGGATTGGGAACCCCCCAACCCCAGCGACGGACTCACCCTGTCGCCCTGCCGCCACCCGGGCCCCAGGGGCACCGCAGGTCATTCAGGGCGGGAAAAAGGGCAGGGTCCTCCGATCCCCCGGCGACCTTCGAAGGCTTCCCGCGCCAAAACGCTTCGGCCAAGCTCCCGCTCGCCCGCGCCCTCACCTCGGCCCTCCCCTCCGCTCGCCGCACAGCTGGCACATCGGGCCTGCCGGCCTCCTGGGGGCTAACTGTAACCTTAGGTCGGCCCCCGAGGGGCCACTACCAAGGGTCTGCCCCCGCAACGCCGGGGATTGGGGACCCCCAAGCCCCAGTGCCGGGCTCACCCTGCCGCCCCGCCCCCCCGGGCCGCTAGTAGCGCCGCTGGTCATTCAGGGCAGGAGGACGGGTTGGGCCCTCCGAACCCCCGATGACCTTCGAAGGCCCCCCCGTGCCAAAACGCTTGGGTCCACATTCTTGCTCTCAAGCGCCCTCACCTGGGTCCACCCCTCCGCTCGCCTCACAGCCGGCGGATCTGGCCTGCTGGCCCCCTGGGGGCTAACAATAACCCTTGGTCGGCCCCCTAGAGCCCTTCCAAAGGGGCCTGGCGCCCCAACGCCGAGGATTGGGGACCCCACGCCCCACCGCCCAAGTCACCCTAACACCCCTCCTCCACCCGGGCCGCTAGGGGAGCCACCGGTCATTCAGGGCAGAAGAACGTACAGGGCCCTCCAAGCCTCCAGCGACTTTCGAAGGACCCCCGCCCCAAAACGCCTGAGCCCACGCTCCCGCTCGCCAGCGGCCTCACCTCCGCCCGCCTCTCCGCTTGCCGCAGAGCTGGCGGATCGGGCTTCCGGCCTCCTGGGGGCTAAATCTAACCATAGGTCGGTCCCCTAGGGGCCCCAGCAAGGGGCCTAGAGCCGCAACACCGGGGATTGGAGAACCCCCAGCTCCAGCGCTGGACACAACCGGCTGCCCCGCTGCCACATGGGCCACTAGGGGCGCTGCCGGTCATTCAGGGCGGGACAAGGGGCAGGGCCCTCAGAGCCTCTGGCCACATTCGAAGGCCCCCCGCGCCAAAACGCTTGGGCCCACGCTCCTGCTCACAAGCGCCCTCACCTCGGCCTGCCCCTCTGCTCACCACACAGCCGGCGGATCGAGCCTGCCGGCCTCCTCGGAGCTAACCCTAACCCTAGGTGAGTCCCCGAGGGGCCCCTCCCAAGGGGCATGGCGCCAAAACGCCGGGGATTGGGAACCCCTGAGTCCCAGCGCCCGACTCACCCTACCGCCCCTCCTCCACCAGGGCTTTTAGGGGAGCCGCCCGTCATTCAGGGCGGGAGAACGGGCAGGGCCGTCCGAACCCCTGGCGACATTCGAAGGACCCCCGTGCCAAAATGACTGGGCCCACTCTCCAGATTGCCAGCGGCCTCACCTCCGACCACCCCTCCACTCACCGCAGAGCTGGCGGATCGGGCCTGCGGGCCTCCTGGGGGCTAACCCTTACCATATGTCGGCCCCCGAGGGGCCCCTAGCAAGGGGCCTGCAGTCGTAACACCGGGGATTGGGGACCCCTGAACCCCAGTGCCGGACTCACCCGGCCGCCCCGCTGCCACCTGCACCACTAGGAGCGCCACCGGTCTTTCAGTGCGGGAGAACGGGCAGGGTCCTCCGATCCCCCCACGACCTTCGAAGGGCCCCCCGCACCAAAACACTTGACCCACGCTCCCGCTAGCCAGCGCCCTCACCTCGGCCCGCCCCTCCGCTCGCCGCACAGCCGTAGGATCGGGCCTGTCAGCCCCCTGGGTGTAACCCTAACCCTAGGTCTGCCCCCACGGGGCCCCTCCCAAGGGGCCTGGCATCGCAATGCCGGGGATTGGGGACCCCCGAGCACCAGTGCTGGACTCTCCCTGCCACCCCACCACCACCCAGTCCGCTAGGGGCGCCGCCGGTCATTCAGTGCTGGAGAACAGGCAGGGCCCTCTGAGCCCCCGCGACCTTCGTAGGCCCCTCGCGCCAAAATGCTTGGGCCCACGCTCCCACTCGCCAGCGCCCTCTTCTCGGCCCGCCCCTCCACTCGATGAACAGCTAGCGGATCAGGCCTGCCTGTTTCCTGGGGGCTAACACTAACCCTAGGTCAGACCCCAAGGGGCCACTTCCAAAGGCCTGGTGCCACAACGCCGGGGATTGGTGACCCCCAAGCCTCAGCGCCGGAGTCACCCTTCTGCCCCACAGCTACCGGGCCAGTAGGGACGCCACCAGTCATTCAGAGCGGGAGAATGGGCAGGGCCCTCCGAGCCCCTGGCGACCTTTGAGGCCCCCCACGCCAAAACGCTTGGGCCCACGCTCCCGCTAGCAAGCGCCCTCACCTCGGTCCGCCCCCCTCTCGCCGCACAGACAGCGGATTGGGCCTGCCAGCCTCCTGGGAACTAACCCTAACTCTAGGTCTGCTCACGAGGGGCCCCTCCCAAGGGGCCTGGCGATGCCACGCCGGGGATTGGGGACCCTCAAGCCCCAGCGCATTACTTATCCTGCCGCCCTGCCGCCACCCGGGCTGCTAGGGGCGCCACCGGTTATTTAGGGCGGGAGAACGGGCAGGGCCCTCCGAGCCCCCAGTGACCTTTGAAGGCCCCCCGTGACAAAACGCTTGGGCCTAGGCTCCTGCTCGCCAGCACCCTCTCCTCAGCCCGCCCCTCCGCTCGCCGCACAGCCGGCAGATCAGGACTGCCGGCCTCCTGGGGCTAACCCTAACCCTAGGTCGGCTCCCGAGGGGCCCATCCCAAGGGGCCTGGCACCGCCACGCAGGTGATTGGGGACCCCCGAGCACCAGGGCTGAACTCACCCTGTCGCCTCGCTGCGACCCGGATCGCTAGGGGCACCGTCCTCATTCGGGGCTGGGGAACGGGCAGGGCCCTCTGAGCCCCCGGTGACCTTCGAAGGCCCGACACGCCAAAAGGCTTGGGCTCCCGCTCCCGCTCGCCAGCGCCCTCACCTCGCCCCGCCCCTCCGTTCTCTGCACAGCCGGCGGATCGGGCCCCGGCCTCCTTTGGGTTAACCTCAACCCTAGGTCGGCTCCCGAGGGACCCCTCCCAAGGGGCCAGGCGCCACCACGCCGGGGCATTTGGACCCCTGAGCCCTACTCCAGACTCACCCTGCCGCCCCGCCGCCACCCGGGACGCTAGGGGCGCCACCGGTCATTCAGGGAGGGAGTACGGGCAGGGCCCTCCGAGCCCCCGATGACCTTCGAAGGCCCCCCGCACCAAAACGCTTGGGCCTAAGCTCCCGCTCGCCAGCGCCCTCACCTCGGCTCACCCCTCCCCTCACCGCACAGCCGGCCAATCGGGCCTGCCGGCCTCCTTTGGGCTAACGATAACCCTAGCTCGGCCCCCGAGGGACCCCTCTCAAGGGGCCTGGCAATGCCACGCCGGGTATTGGGGACCCCCGAGCCTGAGCTCCGGACTCACCCTGCCTCCCCGCCGCCACCCTGGCCGCTAGGGAGCCGCCGGGCATTCAGGGCGGGAGAACTTGCTGGGCCCTCCGAGCCCCCGGTGAGTTTCGAAGGCCCCCCATGCCAAAACGCTTGGGCCCACGCTCCCGCTTGCCAGCGCATTAACGTCGGCCCACCCGTCCGCTCGCTGCACAGCCGGCGGATTGGGCCCGCCGGCCTCCTTTGGGCTAACACTCACCATATGTTGGCCCCCGAGGGACCCCTCCCAAGTGCCTGGAGCCACCGCGCCGGGGATCGGGGACCACTGAGCCACAGCTCCAGACTCATCCTGCCGACACGCCGCCACCCTGGCCGCTAGGGGCGCCACCGGTCATTTAGGGTGTGAGAATGGGCAGGGCCCTCCAAGCCCCCAGCGACAATCCAAGGCCCCCGTGCCAAAACGCCTGGGCCCACGCTCCATCTCGCCAGAGCCCTCACCTCGGCCCGCCCCTCTGCTCGCCGCACAGCCAGCGGTTCGGGCCTGCCGGCCTCCTTTGGGCTAACCCTAAACCTAGGTCGGCCCCAGAGGAGCCCCTCCCAAGGGGCCTGGCGCCGCCACGCTGGGGATTGGGGACACCCAAACCCCACCGCCGGACGCACTGTGCCACTCCTCACCACCCGGCCCGCTAGGGGCGCCGTCCTCATTCAGGGCGTTAGAACGGGCAGGGCCCCCCGGGCCCCCGGTGACCTTCGAAGGTCCCCCGCGACAAAACGCTTGGGGCCATGCTCCCGCTCGCCAGCGCCCTCACCTCGGCTAGCCCCTCCGCATGTGGCAGAGCCGGCGGATAGGGCCTGCCAGCCTCCTGGGGGCTAACCCGAACCCTAGGTCGGCCCCCAAGGGGCCCCTCCCAAGGGGCCTATCGCTGCAATGCCTGGGATTGGTGACCCCCGAGTCCCAGCGCCGGACGCACTGTGCCGCCCCGCCGCCACCCGGGCCGGTAGGAGAGCTGTTGGTCATTCAGGTCAGAACAACGGACAGGGCCCTCGGAGCCCCCAGCGCCGTTTGAAGGCCCTCCGCGCCAAAACCCTTGGGCCCACGCTCCCGCTCGCCAGCACCATCACTTCAGCCCACCCTCCGCTCCCTGCACAACCGGCGGATTGGGCCTGACGGTCCCCTGGGGGCTAAACCTAACCCTAGCTCGATCCCTCGAGGGGCCCCTCCCAAGGGGCCTGGTGCCGCAATGCCCGGGATTCCAGACCCACAAGCCCCAGCGCCAGACTCACCCTCCCGCCCCGCTGCCACCCGGGCCTCTAGGGGCACCGCCGGTCATCCAGGGCGGGAGAACGGGCAGGGTCCTCCGAGCCCCTGGTGACCTTCAAAGGCCCCCGCACCAAAACACTTGGGCCCATGCTCCTGCTCTTCAGCGCCCTCACCTCGGCCTGCCCCTCCGCTCGCCACACAGCTGGCAGATCGGGCCTGCCGGCCTCCTGGGGGCTAACCCTAACCCTAGCTCACCCTCGGAGGGGCTCATCCCAAGGTGCCTGGAGCGGCAATGCCGGGCATTGGAGAACCACGAGCCACAGTGCTGGACTCACCGTGCTGCCCCGCTGCCACACAGGCCGCTAGTGGCACCACCGGTCATTCAGGGCGGGAGAACGGGAAGGGCCCTTGGAGCCCCCGGCCTCTTTCGAAGGCCCCCCGCGCCAGAAAGCTTGCGCCCACTCTCCCGGTAGCCAGTGCCCTCACCTCGGCCCGCCCCTCCGCTCACCGCACAGCCGGCGGATAGGGCCCGCCAGCCTCCTGGGGGCTAACCCTATCCCTTCGTCGGCCCCCGACAGGCCCCTCCCAACGGGCCTGGCACCGCAACACCTGGGTTTGCGGACCGCTAGCCCCAGCATCGGACTCACCATGCTCCCCCGCCAGCAACTGAGCTGCTAGGGGCACCGCCGGACATTCAGTGCGGGAGAACGGGCAGGGCTTCTTGAGCCCCGGCGACCTTCGAAGGCCCCCCGCGCCAAAACTCATGGGCCTACGCTACCGCTCGCCAGCGCCCTCACCTCGGCCCTCCCCTCTGCTCACCGCACAGCCGGTGGATTGGGCCTGCCGCCTCCTGGGGGCTAACCATAACCCTAGGTCAGCCTCCGAGGGGCCCCTGCAAAGGGGCCTGGTGCCGTAACACCGGGGATTGGGAACCCCCCAACCCCAGCGACGGACTCACCCTGTCAGCCTGCCGCCACCCGGGCCCCAGGGGCGCCGCAGGTCATTCAGGGCGGGAAAACGGGCAGGGTCCTCCGATCCCCCGGCGACCTTCGAAGGCTTCCCGCGCCAAAACGCTTGGGCCCACGCTCCTGCTCTTCAGCGCCCTCACATCGGCCTGCCCCTCCGCTCGCCACACAGCTGGCAGATCGGGCCTGCTGGCCTCCTCGGAGCTAACCCTAACCCTAGGTTGGCCCCCAGGGGCCCCTCCCAAGGGGACTGTCGACGCAACAATGGGGATTGATGACCCCCAGCCCCAGTGCCGGGCTCACCCTGCTGCCCCGCCGGCACCTAGGCAGCTAGGGCACCGCCGGTCATTCAGGGTGGGAGAATGGACAGGGCCCTCCCAGTCCCAGTGAACTTCTAAGGCCCCAGGCGCCAGAATGCTTGGGCCCATGCTTCCGCTCACCAGCGCCCTCACCTCAGCCAGCCCCTCTGCTGGCCGCACAGCCAGCGGATCGGGCCTGCGGGCCTCCTGGGGGCTAACCCTAACCCTAGGTTGGCCCCCCAGGGGAACCTCCCAAGGGGCCTGGCGCAGCAATGCCAGGGATTGGGGACCCCTGAGCTCCAGCGCCAGACTCACCCTGCCGCCCCGATGCCACCAGAGCCGCTATGGGCGCTGCCGGTCATTCAGTGCGGGAGAACAGGCAGGGCCCTTCGAGCCCCTGGAGACCTTCGAAGGTCCAACTTGCGAATACGCTTGGGCCCACACTCCTGCTCGCTAGCACCCACATCTCGGCCAGCCCTTCCGCTTGCCGCACACCCGGCAGATCAGGCCTGCCCGCATCCTGGGGGCTAACTCTAACATTTGGTCGGCCCAGGAGGGGCCCCTCCCAAGGGGCCTTGCACCGCAACACCGGGGATTGGGGACACCCGAGCCCCAGCGCCAGACTCTACCTGCCGCCCTGCCGCCAACTGGGCCAGTAAGGGCGCCGCCGATCATTCAAGGAGGGAGAAGGGGCAGGGCCCTCTGAGCCCCTTGCGACCTTCGAAGACCTCCTGCGCTAAAACGCTTGGGCCCACTTTCCTGCTCGCCAGCGCCCTCACCTCGGCCCGCACCTCCACTCACCGCACAGTGTGCGGATTGGGCCTGACGGTCTTTTTGGGGCTAACCTTAACCCTAGGTCGTCGCCCCAGGGGCCCCTCCCAAGGGTCCTGGTGCCACTACGCGGGGGATCTGGTACCCCAAGCCCCAGAGCCAGACTCAACCTCCCATATTGCTGCCACCTGGGCCGCTAGGGGCGCCGCCGGTCATTCAGGGTGGGAGAACAGACAGGGCCCTGGAGAAACTGGCGACATTTGAAGCCTCCCGCGCCAAAATGCAGGGGCCCACCATCCCGATCCCCAGCACCTTTACCTCGGCGCACCCACCTCTAGCCGCCTAGCCAGAGGATCATGCCTGCCGGCCTAATGGGGTCTAAATCTAACCCTAGGTCGGCTCACGAGGAGCCCTTCCCAAGGGGCCTGGCACTGCAACACCGGGGATTGGGATTACCCGAGCCGCAGCGTGGGACTCACTCTGCTGCCCCACTGCCAACGGAGCCACTAGGGGCACGCCGGTTATTCAGGGTGTTAGAACGGGCAGGGCCCTCTGAGCCTCTAGCGACGTTCAAAGGCCCCTGCGCCAAAACGCTGGATACCATACTCCCGCTAGCCAGCGCCCTCACCTCGGCCCACTCCTCTTCTCGCCGCACAGCCGGCGCATTGGTCCTGCTGGCCTACTGAGATCTAACCCTAACTCTAAACCCTAACCCCTAACCTTAAACCCTAAACCTTAACCCCTAACCCTACCCAAAATCTAACCATAACCCCTAATCCTTAAACCCTAAACCCTAATATTAACACTAAACCCTAAACCTTAACCCTAATCCCGAAGCCCTAAACAATAAACCCTAACCTTAACCACTAACCCCAAACCCTAACCCTACCCTTAACGCTACCCCTTCAGCTAACCCTACCCCTAACCCGTAAACTAACCCTAAACCTAAACCTAACCCGTACCCTAACCTGTACCCTAACCTTAACCCTAAACCCTAAACCCTGACCCTAACCCATACCCTAAATCGTACCATAACCTGTACCCTAACCCAACCCATAACCTAACCCTAACCCGTACCCTAACTGTAACCCTAAACCCTAAACCGTAACCCGTACCCTACCCTAACCAGTACCCTTACCTTAATCTTAACCCATACCCTAACCCGTACACTAACCCATACCCTAACCCGTACACTATCCCAAACCCGGACCCTAACCCATACCCTAACCCATACCTAACCCTAACCTGTACCCTAACCTGTACCCTAACCCATACCCTAACCCTAAACCGTACCCTATACCTATCCCTAACCCGTTCCCTAACCCGTACCCTAACCCTAACCCTAAACCGTAACCTAACCTGTACCATAACCCTAAACTGTAACCTAACCCTAACCCGTACCCTAACCCTAACCCATACCCTAAACCGTACCCAAATCCGTACGACAACACTTACCCTAAACCGTACCCTAACACGTACCCTAAACTATACCCTAATGCGTACCCTAACTCGTACCCTAACCCTAACCCATACCCTAAACCTAACCCGTACTCCAACCCTAACCCCAACCCTAACCCCAAACCCTAAACCCTAACCCATACCCTAAACCCTAATCTGTACCCTAACCCATAACCTCTAACCTGTAACCCCTAAACCCAACCCTAACCCGTACCCTCTCCTTCCCCTAACTCTAACCTCTACCCTCACCCATACCCTAACCGTAACCCATACCCTAACCTCAACCCATACCCTAATCCATACCCTAACCCCGGGGATTGGGTACACCTGAGCACCACCACGGGACTCAACCTGCAAGCCCTCAGAAAACCATGCCCCTTGGGGCGCCACAGAGCATCCCATGCAGGAGAACTGGTAGTGCCCCCCTGAGCCCCCAGCGATCCTCAGCGGCCCCATACACCCCAACCCTGAGGCCCACGCTCATCCCACCCCACGCCTTCCCTTCAGCTTGCCACCGAGCTCATCGCAGAGCCGGCAGATCAGGCCTGCCGGGTTCCTGGGGCCTACAACTGACCCTAGGTCACCTGGGTAGGGCCCCTCCCCTGGGGCCCGTTGCCGTAGCCCCAGGGACTGGGGACACCTGAGCCCCACTGCAGGACAAAGCCTGCCAGCCCGCAGGAAACCGTGCCCCTTGGGAGGCTATAGAGCATTCAGGGCGGGAGAACCAGGAGGGCCCCCAGAGCCCCCGGCGAACTTTGGTGATCCCTAAACCCAACCTTGAAGTCCATGCTCACCCCAGCCCGCACCCTCACCTCAGCCCATGGCAGAGATCGCCACATAGTGGGCAGATCTGGCCTGCGGGGTTCCTGGGCGCCAACCCTAACCCTAGTTCATCTGTGGAGGGGCCCCTCCCCAGGAGCCTGGAGCTGCAGCCACGGGGATTTGGGACACCTGAGCCCCACAGCAGGACTCAGTCTGCCACCCCACAGGAAACCATGCGCCTTGGGAGGCCATAGAGCATTCAGGGCGGGAGAACCAGGAGGGCACTCCTGAGCCACCAGCGAACTTTGGCGGCCTCCCACACCCCAACCCTGAGTCCCACGCTCACCCTCGCCACACCCTCACCTCAGCCCGTGTAGCTAGCCATACAGCCAGCAGATCGGGCCTGCGGGGCTCCTGGGGCCTAACCCTAGCCCTAGGTCGGCCGCAGGTGTGGGGGCCTCCCCAGGAGCCTTACACCGCAGCCCCGGGGAATTGGGATACCTGTACCCCACCAGAGGACTCAGCTTGCCACCTGACAGGAAACATTGCCCCTTGGGGCTCTATGGAGCCTATAGGGCACGAGAACTTGGGGAGGCCCTCAGAGCCCATCCCCACATTTGGCAGCCCCCCGTGCCCCAACCTTGAGGCCCATGCTCACCCTCCCCAATGGCCTCCTCTCAGCCCTCCACAAAGCTCACCTCACAGCCTGCAGATTGTTCCTGCCGGGCTCCGGGACCCTAACCCTTACCCTAGGTTGGCCACAGAGGGGCCCCTCCCCAGGGTCCTGGCACCACAGTCCGGGGGACTGGGGACACCCAAGCCCCACCGTAGGACTCAGCCTGCAACCCACAGTAAACTGTACCATTTTGGTGCACAACAGAGCAGTCAGGGCAAGAGAATTGGGGCACCCCCTGAGAGCCCCTTCTGGTGAACCCCGACCTTTGTGGGCCCTTCCGGATGAAACCCCAAGGCTCACACTCACCCGCCCTTGTGCCCTCATCTCACTCGGCCTGGGAGCTCTCTGAGCACTGGGCAGTTCAGACCTGCTGTCCTTGAGGCCTAACCTAACCCTGGGTCTTCTGCTGAGGGTCCCTCCCCGTTTGCCTGCCTCCAAGGCACCAGGCATTGGGCTCACCTCTGCACGACTAGAAGACTCAGCCTGCCCCACAGCAGGAAACTGTGCATTTGGGGCTGCAGCAAGGATTCATAGGAAAATCAGAGGGTCCCCCTCAGCCCATCCCAGGCAACCCCACTTTCAGAGATGTCCCCGGATCCAATTAGTAGCTTCACACTGAACTTGCTCTCCACGGAGATCTTTTGAAATTCTCCACAATTCCAACTGATGGCATTATCCAGCTTCAGTGCCTTACCCAGCTTTAGCTCTTGAGATGGATTAAAATGGGAAGTCACTTCACTGATGACGACGTACTGGTGACCAAAAGATACATGCATAAATGCTTCATATCACTTGGCTTAAGGGAAATGCAAATCTAAACCCCTATACATGCCATATCACACGAGGCCAAATATCTAAAAATAAGAAGACATGAAACTATACATGTTGGAGAGGATGTGGAGAAACGGGAAACCTCTTACACCCCTATACGAATGCAGTCCGGTACAGCCACTCCTGAAAATGGTATGGAGTTTCCTCAAGAAGTTATAAATAAAGCTACCCTATGTCCCAGCAATTGCACTACTGGGTATTTACCCCAAAGCGACAGGTACTGAAGACGGGACACATGCACCACAGTGTTCATAGCAGCAATATCCATAATAGACAAGCTGTGGAAGGAGTGCAGATGACCATGGATAGATGAATGGATAAAGAAGATGTGGATCATATATATAATGGAATATTACTCAGCCATCAGAAAGGATGAATACTTACCATCACACTGACCTGGGTGGAGCTGCAGGGTATTATGCTGAGTGGAATAAGTCAATGAAAGAAAGACAATGATCATATGCTTTCACTCCTATGTGGAATATCAGAAACAAGGAAGAAGACCATAGGGGAAGGAAGGGAAAATAGAATGGGAAGTCATCAGAGAGGGGGAAAACCCATGATGGACTCTTAACTATCACAAGAAACTGATGATTGTTGGAGGAGAAGTTGGGGGGGGGTAACTGGGTGAGTAGCATTAAGGAGGTCACACGATACAATGAGCACTGGGTGTTACACACAACTGAAAATTGACTGAAGACTACATCTGAAACTAATGATGTACTGTAAGTTGGCTAATTGAATTTAAATTAAAGAACAAAAGACCTTGAATAAACAATCCTAAACATTTGTATGGAACCACTAAAGATTCCGAACAGCCAGTGCAATGTGGAAAAGAAAAACAAAGCTGGAGGACTCACAATTTCAGATTTCAGGTTATACTACAAAGCTGCAGTCATCCTAACAAGAGAGTACAGCACAAAAATAGACACAGCGACCAAAGGAACAGGATACAAGTTCAGACAGAAACCCACAATTATGTGGTCCATGAATCTTCCACAAAGCAAGCAACGATATCAAAAGGGAAAAGGACAGTCTCTACAACAAATGGTGTTGGGAAAACTAGACAGCTACGCACAAAAGAATGAAATTAAACTGCTTTCTTACACAATACAGACAAACACAAAACAGTTTCAAGACCTCAATATGAGACCTGAATCCATAAAAATCCTACAGGAGGGAAGACAGTAACTTCTTGACATGGACCATACCAACGTTTTTCTGGACTGTGTCCTGACAAAGGAAATGAAAGCAAAAATAAACTATTGGGAATACAGCAAAATAAAAAGTTTCCACACGGCAGAAGAACAATGAAAACGTAAAAATAATAAGACAACCTACTCAAAGGGAGAAGATATTTGCAAAGATCATATGCAATGAAGGGATAGTGTCCAAAACATATAGAACTGATCCTACTCGACCCCCAAAAAAACAAATAATCCAGTTAAAAAATAGGCAGAAGACATGGACAGACATTTCTCCAAAGAAGAAATACAAATGGCCAACAGTCCCGTGAAAAGATGTTCACCATCACCCATCATCAGGAAAATGTAAATCCAAAGGACAATGAGGTAATACCTCAAACCTGTCAGAATGGCTAACATCAAAAGCACAACAAAGAGCAGGTGTTGGGAGGATGTGGATAAAGGGGAATCCTTGCGAACAGTGGGTGGGAATGCAAACTTTGGTGGCCACCGTGGAAAACACTACGAAGGTTCCTCAAAAATTAAATATAGAACTACCCTATGATCCAATAATCACACTACTCCTATTTACACAAAGAATAGGAAAACAGTAACGTAAAAGGATACGTGCACCCCTATGTTTCTTGCACCATTATTTACAATATCACAATATGGAAGCAACCCAAGTGTCTGTAGAAAAATTGGCAAATGAGATGATAGATGTGTGTATTCACACACATACACACACACGGACACACACACACACACACACACACACACATACACACACACAATGGAGTATTACTCGGCTTGAAAAAGAATGAAACCTTGCCATTTGCAGACACATGGATGGAGCTAGAGAGAATTATCCTAACTAAAATCAGGCAGAGAAGGAAAAATCCCATACGATGTCACTCTAATGGGGAACTTAAGAAACAAACAAAAATAAATAAATAAAAGAGAAAAAGGAGATACACCAAAATACAAACTCTTAACAATAGAGAACAAACGGATGGTTACCAGAGAGGAGGTGGATAGAGCGATGAGTGAAATAGATGAAGGGGATTAAGAGGACGCTTTTCTTGATGACCACTGAGTAATATATAATTACTGAATCATTCTATTGTACACCTGAAACAAATGTAACACTGTATGTTAGCTCTACTGGAATTAAAATAAATTTTTTAAAAGATTTTTCTTTCAGGAACCTCTTTGAAAAATCTTTTCCTGTGCAATGTGCATAAGCCCTACTTGGGAGGATTCACTCTACAATAATTATTCACTTCATGCCTCAAATTCAGATTTCACTGAGTTCTTATCGTGGATCCCAGCCCGCGGGAGCCATGGTCCTTTTCAGTCCAGGCTCAGCACCTATGCATTCAAGATTGGAAGTAGAGACACATGTCACTTCACAGTCCAGAAAGCTATTATTGTTTCTGTTTCAGTGTGAGAGAGTCACAGACTTTGGGACAGGTTTCAGAGCAGGTTTATTATGGATCCTGGATCTCTACTTCAATGTTCATTGCCTGGATCCCTTTGGCTAATAGGTTTCCTGTGGATGGGCTTGCTTCCAAGCACATACATGGAAGATGCAAAGGTGGGTGGGCTTGCTGCGGGACAGGAAGAAGACCAAAATCAGACAAGGGTCAGACCCCTTCCCTGATCCAGGAACTGCTACGGGAAAGGGTACAGGTGGGAGAATTCATGCGAAACTCCAAGGTCACCAGCTGAACACAGAAGGCACAGGTCAAGGGATCTGGAGATGCAGCGGTTGAAGGCTGCTCTGAGCTACCTCTGGGAGGAAGGGAGGGATGGAATGAGAAGGAGACACTGCCTGCTCCTGGGCCATGCCAGCTGCCCACCGCTCCGACACGCATCAGTCTACACAGCTGACACAGCTTGGGCTCAGGATGGGCTGTCTCGGGTCCCTCAATCCTCAGTGGGACAGCTGGCCCCAGGGCTCAGAGACATGCTGAGGGAGATGAGAGGGAAAGCTGCCCCACCCAGGTCATCCCCTCCTTGAGCAGACTGCCATTCAGAACTGCTAAAAAAAAAACCACTAACGGGGTTGAAAGACATGCCATGGATGAACTAAGGCATAGAGATATGTAAAATAACATTCATTTTTAAGTTCAGAGCTGTCATCTCAGGAAGTGGGGAGAGTTTCCCTGAAGAAGACTGAGGGGAGGGGAGGCCATGCTGAAAAGGGAGACATGGCTCTCCTGATTGGGGACCTGCAGCCCCCTTCCAGGGCAGGGTATCAACCTCGCATCACACGAGATCCATGGAAGTGTTCCATCAGGGCCAGATGTTTGTCTCGAGAAGGCTACCCTGTCATCGGACTGCACAGGGCACCAGGGACGAGGGCCAGATGGAGGACGGACAATACTCCAGAGGCCATGGGGCAAGAACAGAGGCACATGACCTTGAAGATGATGATGAAAAGCAGGAGGTGGCAGCACGGAGCCAGCCTGAAAGTAACATGGGAGCAGTGCCCACAGCTACACTAACTGGGTGCCTTCTGTGTCAGGTGTGGCTGACTTCAGTGGGCTCCAGACTAGTCCTGACCACAAGTCTAGGAAGTGTGCACCACCCAGGCCTCCTCTCCCCTTGCAGCTGCTAGGAATCACGGTCACAGACCCTGGTCAGCTTTCATGGAAACCAAGCAGTGGCTCCCCTGCACGCTGCACCTCTGGTGGTGGTCCAGTGCGACCCTCATGCCAGGCCAGACACTGATGTCTACCTGTTTCCACACAAATCCACAGACAGGAGGGTGTCCCTGAATTCCACAGCACCTGATGAGACAGATCCACAGAACCCAACACCCAGTGGGTCACTTGGGACCTCACCTATGGTCATGGAGCTCACCATACCCCATTTCTGTCACTTCCCACAGAAAGCCTGCTTCTGATCCCCCACAATACCATACATCCTGGTTGCTGACCTGGGGTCATGCCATAAACCCACATGGCACCTTTCTTTTAGAGAAGGCTATGCCTACACCTCCTTGAAAATATTTCTAATGAAGTACAAGTCCATCAGGACTATGGTGTGAACAGTAGCACACAGCCTGCATGGTAGTAGTCAGTAATTCTAACAAGGGTTAACCCCAACCCCCGTCTCACAAAACCTTCCTCCATCCCCACTGAACTCATGGTATGCCTCAAAAAACCCTCTAGGAAACAAACCTTTCATCTGAATGCTCTCTTCACCTTCTGCTTCAAATCTTGTCCAACCACAATGATATGAAACTAGAAATCAGTCTCAAGAAAAAAATGGGACAGTCAAAAATAGGTGGAGATTGGGGGGCCTGGGTGGCTCAGTCGTTAAGGATCTGCTTTCAGCTCCGGTCGTGATCCCAGGATCCTGGGATCTAGCCCCGAATCAGGCTCCTTGCTCAGTGGGAAGCCCGCTTCTCCCTCTCCCACCCCCCTGCTTGCGTTCCCTCTCTCGCAGTCTCACTCTCTGTCAGATACTCAAATAATCTTAAAAAAATATGTGGAGACTTAACAACATGCTACTGAACAACCAACAGTCAAAGAAGAAAACAAAAAATTTTTAGAAGTACCTTGACACTGATGCAAAAGACAACCTACAAAAACTTATGGGATGCAGCAAAAGTAGCTTTATGGGGGACATTCGTAGAAATTCAAGTCTTCATCAATCCATGAGAATGCTCTCCAATAAACAACCTGATTTATGTGGTAAAAAAGTAGAAAAAAAAAACAACAAACAAAGCCCCAAATTAGTAGAAATAAGGAAATAACAAAAAGGAATGCATAAATAAATCCAAAGGAGACTAAAAAGACAAAAAAAAAAAAAACAACGAAAATGAGAGCTGCCTTTTTTGGAAAGATAAACAAAACTGACAAACTTAGCTAGACTCACCAAGAAAAAGGACTCCAATACAATCAGGAAAGGAAGATAATGGATTCCTGTCTCATATCAAAATCAAAAGAACTCTTCAACCTTGGACACAACAACTTCTTGCAAGCCACGTCTCTAAAGGCAAAGGAAATAAAAGCAAAAATGAACTATTGGCACTTCATCAGGATAAAAAGCTTCTGCTTGGCAAAGCAAACGATCAACAAAACAAAAAGGCAATCTATGGAATCGAAGAAGATATCTGCAAATGATATTACAGATAAAGGGCTGGTATTCAAGATCTATAAAGAACTCCTCTAACTCGACACCCAAAAAATGGGCAGAAGACACAAAGAGATACTTCTCCAGAGGGGAAACACAAATGGCCAACAGACACATGAAAAAATGCTCCACATCACTTGCCATCAGGCAAATACAAATCAAAACGACAATGAGATACCACCTTACAACAGATAGAATGGTTAAAATTAACAAGGCAGGGGGCATCTGGGTGGCACAGCAGTTAAGTGTCTGCCTTCGGCTAGGGGCGTGATCCTGGCATTATGGGATCGAGCCCCACATCAGGCTCCTCCGTTATGAGCCTGCTTCTTCCTCTCCCACTCCCCCTGCTTGTGTTCCCTCTCTCGCTGGCTGTCTCTATCTCTGTGGAATAAATAAATAAAATCTTGAAAAAAATTAACAAGACAGGAAATAAAAAAAAGTCATCGAGGATGTGGAGAAAGGGGAACCCTCTTACACTACTCGTGAGAATTCAAGCTGGTACAGCCACTTTTGAAAACAATATTGAGGCTCCTCAAGACGTTAAACACAGAGATATCCTACGACCCACCAATTGTACTACTGGGTATTTACCCCATAGACACAGAGTAATGAAAAGAAGGGGCACCTGTATCCCAATGTTCATAGCAGCAATGTCCATAACAGCCAAACTGTGGAAGGAGCCATGATGTCCTTCAGCAGATGAATGGACAAGGATGATGTGGTCATCTGTACAATGGAATATTACTCAGTCATCAGAAAGGATGAATACCCACCATTTGCACCAACGTGGATGGACCAGGAGGGGATTATGCTAAGTGAAATTAAGTCAAGCAGAGAAAGACAATTATCATATGGTTTCACTCCTATGTGGAATGGAAGGAATAGCATGGAGGACATTAGGAGAAGGAAGGGAAAAGTGAAGAGGGGGAATGAGAGGGGGAGTTGAACCATGAGAGACTATTGACACTGGGAAACAAACTGAAGGTTGCAGAAAGGGAGGGGTAGGGGAATGGGTTATCCTGGTGATGGGTATTAAGGAGGGCACGTGTCATAATGAGCACTAGGTGTTATATGCAAACAATGAATCATGGAACACTACATCAAAAACAAATGAAGTACTGTAGGGTGACTAACATCATTTTAAAGAAAGAGAAAGATATGAAATCCATACAGGAAAACTGTCACTATTTGCAAATGACATGAAATCCCGAAAGATTCCACAAAAAAAAAAACAAAAAACTGTTAGAATAAAAAAATTCAAGAAAGCTGCAGGATATAATGTCAATATACAGAGACCTGTTGTCTTTATTTTTTTTCAGATTTTATTTATTTATTTGACAGGAAGAGAAAAACCACGAGCAGGGGGAGTGTCAGAAAGAGGGAGAAGCAGACCCTTGCTAAGCGGGGGCCCAGCACGGGGCTCAATCCCAGAACTCTGGGATCATGACCTGAGCTGAAGGCAGATGCTTCACCTATGGGGCCACCCAGATGACCCAACTTCTTGCATTTCTGTATATTGATGACACATATCGTAAAGAGAAATTTAAAAAGCAATGCCATTTACAATTGCATCAAAAAAATCTAGGAATAAAAGTAACCAAAAATGAGAAAGACATAGTACACTCAACACATGGCAGAAAAGAAATGAAAAACATATCTGTCGAGGGGGGCGGAATGTATGGGTCAAAGATTTGGAAGGCAACACAAACAAATGGAAGCATACGCCATGCTCCTTAACTGGAAGAGTTAATTATGTGAACATGTCCATCGTACCCAAAGCAATCGACAGATGTGATGAAATCCCTATCTGAATTCCAGTGGCATTATTCGAGGAAATAGAAAACAGTCCTCAAACTTGGATGGAGTCACTAAAGACCCCAAATACCCAAAGGAACCTGGAGAAAGAAAGGTGCAGTCAACACACTCCTGGATTTCAAGGTAGATTACAAAGCTGTTGTCATCAAAACAGGATGGTACTGGCAGAAACACAGACACCAGGTCAGTGGAACAGAACAGAAAGCTCAGAAACTTACCCACACGTAGATGATCCTAACTTATGACACAGCAGCAGAAGATATGCCATGAGGGAAGGACTGTTTCTTCAGTGAGCGGTAACAGGCAAACTGGACACTAAATGCAGAAGAATATAGCTGGGTCACTTTCTTACACCACACACAAAATTTTTAATGGATGAATGATTTGAACATAAGATCTGAATCCATAAACCTCCAAGAAGACACAGGTACTAAGTCTCTCGACATTGGTTTTGGCAAAGAGTCTTCAGATCGGACACCAAATGCAAAGACAACAAAAGCAAAAATAAACCAGTGGAACAACATCAAACTGAAATCTTCCACACGGCAAAAGAAACCAGCAAAAACTTAAAAGGCCACTGACCCAATAAGAAAAAAATACACACAACACTCATACAAATCAAAACAAACAAACAAAAAAAGGTATAAAAATGGGGGGTATATGTGAATACATACTTTCCAAAGATGGCACACAGATGCCAACAGACAGAAAAAGTTGTTCGACATCACTAATCATCGTCAGGGAAACAACAGTCAAACCCACAATCGGCTATCCCCTCACAACTGTTGGAACAGCAATTGTCCCAGAGACAGACAAAAAGTGGGGTCAAGGGTGTGCAGACGAGGAGACACTGTGCACTGTTGGTGGGAATGGAAATTGGTGCAGCCACTGTGACAAACGGTATGGAGGTTCCTGAAAAAATAAATACAACTACCCCATGACCCAGTAATGACTCTAATGAGTATTGATTCAGAGAACACAAAAATACTGCCTCAAAAAGACAGATGAACTCCCACATTCACTGCAGCATTATTCACAAGAACCAGACATGGAAACACAGACCTTGGGGGCCTTATGCCAAGTAACTCAGACACAGGAAGACCAATACCAGATGCTCTCATGTACATTCCACGTGGAATAAACAAATACTGAACGCATAGATACTGAGAGCAGATTGGTAGGTGCCAGATTCGGGGATGGGGTGGTAGAAACGGGTGAAGGTGGTCCAAGTCTCAATGTTTGAGTGAGAAAATCCGACAGTCATGAAATGTTCTGTCCAGCATGGAGACTAAAACTAACCCCACAGCATGGGGTATAGGTTTCCCTGCTCTTCAAAAGTACAGGACTTCTGACAAACCTTGCACAGCAGAAATGGTGTCAAGAAGGAATGGCCATTAATTTACACGGAACATTTAGTGTGCTCAGACTCCAAAATTCCTTCTCTTTGATTTTTCTTAGGTATCAGGACACAAGTTTCTAACGGAGGCCCAGCATAAATGAAGATAAAGCACAGCAGAGGCTCACAGACACCATTCAAAGTGCTGGTGGCTGGATGCGGAGAGCGGTTCCCAGCAGAAGGAGCTGGTTAGGGTGCATGCCACATCTGTTGTGCTTTTCCCCAAAACAGATGCTGAACGCGATTCTCACTGTTCACCTTTTTTCATAAGAGGAAAATCCTCTTCAGGTACCTTCCTCTTACTGAAGCTGGGTAATAAACGTAGTTCTTTCAAGAATGCCCAGTGTCTTACTGTGAACGTTCAAAAAGTGGGGGATAATTGTACTTAAGCAATGCTGAGGGAGGAGATGTGAAAGGTTCTTCCAGACACAAACCTCAGCAGATCCACTGGGAAAGGCACCTTCCTCAGCATGCAGAAGACGGACTACCTCCTACCCCCAGAAACCCTCTCCTTCCCCTCAATCAGGACAACCCACAACAGCTGGGAGTTACCCCAATTCCTCCATTCTCCTGCTTCTAATAGCTAACCCATCAGCAAATCCTGTGAGCTCCATCTTCAAAATAGACCCAGAAAAGGTCTAACCACTCCATCCAAGGCCACTTGTCTGGTCCACAGTGGCTGAGTAACTGGAAAAGCTTCGTCATTGACCTGCCTTGCCATCTTCAACCCTCTGTCATCTGTTCTCAACACTGTAGCCACGACGGCCCAGTGAAACAGGGTCTCATGGGGTTATAGCCCTGGAATGGCTTTCTGTCACCCTCTGTCACCTCTCTGAGCTCATGTCCTAAGCTGTCTCCTGTGGCCACAGGGCCTTCTTGCTGCTCCTGGACATACCTGGAATTCTCCTGCCCCAGAGCCATTGCACATGCTTTCCCTTTTGTTCAGAATGCTCTTGATGTGTTCTCACTCACCTTCGGAGAAGTCTGAATTGGAGTGACAGGGACAGAAGATGAGGCTGTGTGTGTTGGGTGAGGCTGGTGGCCCAGAAGAAGGTTCTCTGCCAGCTCTCCGCCTGTGCCTCCCTTGTCCTCAGCCAGGAACTTGCACACAGCCCTCACCTGTCACAAGTCTCACCCAGGTGACCCACAGCCACCCCTGGAGCCCACCCTGAACACACCCTGCTGCAGAATGCATTCAGCTCTCCTCTGGGACCCCTGCCAGCTTTACCCAGACCTGGACTCCCCATCTCCTGCAAAGCTCCCGGATTACCTCTCTGCTTCCAAAATCACACTGGCGCAAGGCTTTCATGAGAAAGCTATAACGCTAAGTAATGAAAGGTTCACACCTACTTTCCCCTTCTGTTGCCTTTCTCTCCACCTTCTTTCCTACCTGTGCAAACTGTAACATATCAGTGGAACATGAACATGCTCTGAGACCTGAATCTTTCATTGCAGCTTTCTGAGGACTCCTTATGTGATAAGCAACTAGTGTATCCTACAACAGGGTGTTTTACAAATATCATCTATAGAAGACTACAGCTCAAATCACTACAATTTTACCTCACTCTTCATGAAGCAGAACACTTTTTCCTTTCTTCTTTTATTAAATTCCAGTTAGTTCACATGCGATGGAATATTCGCTTCAGGGGTAGGATTTAGTGATTCCTCACCTGCATACAGTACCCGGTGCTCATCACAAGTGCCCTCCTTAATACCCCTCACCGATTTAACTCTTCCCCCCACGCCCCTGTCCTGCAGCAACACTCAGTTTGTTCTCCAAGGTTGAGTCTATTTCCTTGTTTGCCACTCTCACCACCCCTCAACTCTGTTCCTCTGTTTTCTTTCTGAAATTCCACAAGCGTGAGAGCATAGGATATTTGTCTTTCCTCACTGATTTTGCTTAGCTTAATACACTCTAGATCCATGCACATCCTTGCAAATGGTAAGATTTCATTCTTTTTGAAGCTGGGTCATATTCCGTTATATATATGTATCCCACATCTGCTTTATCCATTCATCAGTGCATGCACTTTGGGATTCTCTCCATAGTTTGTCTACTGTGGACAATGCTGCTATAAACATCATGGTGCATGTTCCCCCTTCGAATCCGCATTTTTGTATTCTTTGGGTAAATACCTAGGAGAGCAATAGCTTGATCATGGGGTTGTTCAATGTTTAACTTTTTGAGGAACCCCCACACTGGTTTCCAGACTGGTTGCACCACTTTGCATTCCCACCAACAGGATGGGAGGGTTCCCCTTCAAGCAGAACATTATCTGCGGGCAATTTCATAAGAGGAAACAAAACCTCTGGGAGATGCACCCAGGGTTAGGCAAGCAGTTGCAGACTTCACCCCAAGGCTCCTGACGCCAAGCCCCTTGAAGCCACCGCATGCCACTATCCAAAAGAATTCCCAGACTCTCCTTCTGACTCCACCACCAAAGAAACTACAGAGAGAATATGGCACCTCAAAATATCGAGATAATACATTTAGTAAAACTAGAAAGTGAAGCTCAACTTTTAAACAGGAACAGGCCGCTTTGGATAATTTTGAATTTTCCCTCCACCCTAATTTTAACTCTTCTGATGAATAAACTAATCAATGATGAAACATCACCTTTGTCAAATGACATCACCCAAGTCTGTATCAGATGAATAAAGCCACCTAACTGTAGATGCTGGCCACTCAACCATATCTTAGGCCCAATTGAATAAACACTGTTAGATGAAGGAACAAATTAGATGTTACAAACAGGCACAGAGTGAATCTCACCTTCCCTTTCTAATAAAAGAGGGTTCCTAGGAAACAGATGGTCAAAATACATTTGTAAGCAATAAATGGACAGACAAATTGTGATCCCCTGCAAAGTTCTACCTGCAGGGAAACTAAGTAATTCTTGCACCAAACCCAGAATGCTGACAGCTACTTCAATTTTACTTTGTGGCTCAACTAGAGAAAAGAGAAAAGCCCAGGAGGTTTTGGGATAATGAGAGGTTTTACCTCCAGCCCTGACATAGATAGGACATTTTGCCAAACATACCTGTGCTTTCTCTGAACACTGGCGTCCTGTGACAAGCTTCCTCGCTGACTCAGATGGTGAAGTTCAAAACCTCGGGTTTCTTGGAGCCAGAGCAGAGAAATGCTGTCAGCTGGGGAGAAGAAGCCACCTCTAACCTAAAGCCTGCACATCTGCTTCGGTTTCTGGGCGAAGGGGCAACACATACTTGTTGTTTAGCAGTAATTATCTTCATTCTCAATAGACCAATGTCCTTGCCTTTTCTGGAAAGCAGACTTACTCTTCTAAAGAAACCCTCAATTCGTCTATTCCCAATGCAACTAGAGTGGAACATTTATTTCTCACTTAAATAGAAAACACTGTTATTGTCGACATTGCATGAATGAACTTTTAAAAACATTTTAGAGAGAAAGGAAGAGACCTTTATTCAAACCCAAGTCAGGACAGCTGCCTGGGAGACACAATCTTCACCAAGAAGGGAGTGCTCCGGGGAAGGAACTTTTGGGGCACGCTTATGTATTTTTTTCTGTTTTGTTTTACATACAGAGTTACACACCACAATGAGGATCTTCTTAGATTCCAGAAAGTGACAGACTCTTTCTTATGTTTTCAGTATGTACATGTCAGTATGACTTTAATCTTATGGGAGCCAAAGAGGTTCTTTATTTTTTCTTATCTTTATGTTGGCATTTTTGGTTATTGTTTTCTTCTCAAAGCAGATGTACAACATGCTTGGGGCAGAAACAAGGCCCATGCTTTGAGGTTTTGCCTAGTCATTTTGAGCCGGGTAAAATGTAAAGGGATAACTTCCCTGGGAGCCCAGGATCAGCGCCCACAGATGATATAAGATAAAAATTACTTTCATCATTATAATTACTTCTAAAGTGGAGGAATTTGAGACAAAAGCACCTTTCACAAGAGTACCAAGAAATCAAAATGATGCCCACAGAAGGCTACCTGCTCCATGGTCAGCACAGGTAACAGAAGTGTTCACAGTCTCTGGGCTCCTGCCCTTCTCCTGCCCAAATCTCTGAAGCACACAGACCACTTAAAATCAGAATTGTAGACCTGCTAGACACCTTAGAGATGTCTGGCACTATTCATTTGTACTGCAGAATAAAACACAGTAGCTCGTTGTCACAAACTAATTTCAACATGAAGTGCCCACTGGATGCACTAAGTTCTTTCTCTGCAAATGTTGACTAATGTAAGTCACAGTCATACCATATAAACACTACGATGGCTGGGAAGTCATCGTGGGTAAGGGAATATTTTAGCCATGTTTATCAGCATTGGCTCACTTTGTAGAAGAGGCTGAGCTGAGTGTTTTTAAATACTATTTCAGACCTCTTTTACAGCACCCTCTGAACATACCAGAGCCTGAATGGACTAAAAAAGATAGTTGGTTTCAGTAACTTTAATACCAGAAAAATATTATACTGTCTCTGTTCCTAAGGATCTTTGAGTATCTTACCCAGAGGTCCTCCACTGAGATAATGATCTTAATAATCACCATGGGCAGAGGTGAAAGGCCCGCTGAATTCGTTCCAGTTGTCCACATGACAAGAAAATCCTGATACTTGATAGGTTTCCAGATCGAGAAGACCAGAGATAAGAGGGAAATAGTACCCTGTATGGAACAACAAGGGATTTGGAGTCAATTTGGGGATCCCACTTAGGTTTCTGACACTAAAATCCTCTGTGACTCATATCATCCGAGTCCCTGTCTAACCACCTGAAAATGTGCCTAAAAATATCTACACCCTAGTTGAGAAGTTTAAGAGGCAGAATGCTACAAAGAGCCAGTATGATGTCTCTCAAGTACAGGAGCTCAGGAAGCCCTAATTGCTATTGGTTCTATTTCTTTTCCAGAAGAAAGAACACATGTTGAATCCATATTTCTAATAGATGACTCACCAGATGATTTTCAAACATGAAGGAAGGCCAAGAAGTCACGCTTGTGTCATAGTTCACTCAGAAATCATGTTGTTGGACTGGTGAGGACGATACGATAGCAACGTCATCAATAAGAGTGGGGAGCTTCTAATTTCCATACGGCCATGTTGACCCCCTTAGCTCAGAGCCACCAGAAAGGTTAGCTGGGGAGGGGGAACCGCCATCACTATGAGTGGGGAGCTTCCCATTTCCATATGGCCATGTTGACCCCCTTAGCTCAGGGCCACCAGAAAGCACAGCTGAGGCGGACCACAGGCCAAGGCTGCCAGGTGTGGCTGGGGCAGGCAGAACTCTGACTTAAGGCTCAACTCCTGTCTAGGTTATTATTATGCTCTTCACAAAGAAAGTGCCATTGTGTGTGAGCCCTCACGTAGAAAAGGTTCAGAATTTCCATTGAGATTCCCTCTCTCACCTTTAGGATATGTAGCAAAGTTCCATTTAATTTTTAAACATTGAAGGACTTCCTGGTTTTCTTTTCGCTATGACTGTGGCTCAATTCGCCTGTGGTCTAAGAATGGAATCTAGTTAATTTCAGGGTTTAACATTTGTAGACTTCATTCGTGGCCCCACCTATCATCTATTTGGGTAAAGAGTCTATGACCACTTGAAAATAATGTATTCTGCACTTATTATGGAATGTTCCCTATATGTCAATTAGGTCACATTTGTTACCAATGTTTTGTCTGCTTTTTCTGTCAGATATTGAGAAAGGTATATTAAAATCTTCAACAATGCTGCTCTATTCAACGTGGCATCGGAGAGTCTACCAGTGTTAGAAGGCAAGAGAAACAAAAAGTATAAGAATTGAGGGGATAATTGTGACTATTCACAGATAATACGATTGTGTACATAGAAAATCCAAAACAGTCTATAAATACCCTATTAGAATTAAAAATGCAATTTATAAATTTGAGATGGATTGTAGCTTCCCATTGGACAGTTTCTGAAAGAAAATGTAGAACCTGTCAATCTTGGGGTAGGACATAGGGTGCACTAACCATTTAAAAGAATTCAGTGGGACTTCATAAAAATGTGACATTTCTCCTTATCTTATGACCATATGAAAATGAAAAAGTGAACCGCAGGCTGGGAAGTAAAGATTTGCAATACACATACTGACAAAGACTTGTCAATAAAGAATTCCTTCTCATCAACCATAAAAAGTCTATTTATAAATGAATACTTCACAAAAGATTGACTGATGGCCAATAAGAACAGGAAAGGGTGCTCTACAGTATTATTTTCAGGAGCAGCAAGGCCTTTCCTAAAATGAAAACATACACACAAACCAGTATTCCCTAGATGGATGACGTCCTTATTTCTGAGGACAGCTTGAAGAACAGACTAGCATCAAAGTAAAGTGATGGAATTCCTGACACTCAGAGGATGGACAATTGACCTCAAACTACAGTACAATTTCTAGGCAGCATTCGGTCCTCTGAAGGCAGACAACTACCACACCCCTTCCTACAACACACAGGTTGCTTCCCAACCCCTACCATAAAAGAAGAAGATGAGAAACAGATAGGACTAGTAGGAAATAGCAAAAATCACATGTGGGGATTATCCTGAAACACACTGAACACATAACTAGTGTAAGGAAGTGTAGGGAACTGACAAGGACAGAGACTCAAGAGGTACTTCTTTGAGAAATGTTGTCTGAAATCGTCACACGTTGGTACCAGCTAATGAGGGCTCTGAGCATACCTAGGGTTTGCTCACAAGGGTCTGCAACACCATCTCTGAGGACTGAAACTCTTCAGGACCTCAAAGCTTGCCTGATTGACTATTGGACTAAGAGATTCCCATGTTCTGAAAACAGATACCAACTCATTGAAAGGTTCACCTGGGCTCTCTCGGAGGCCCTACAAGAAGGTGAACCATTCACTGATAATCAATTACACACACACACACACACACACACACACACACACACACACACCTGTCATTTCAGCAATTACTTAAACATTCAAGGTTCTTCCTACCTTTTCTTTTTCACATTGATATTTATACTCACATGAAATGTCATCATTTCTAATGAACACTGATGGCAAAATAGAGATCTATTGACACAATATTCACAAAATGGAACTTCCCTGCTGTCATTTTCAATATAGCGTTTTTTAAAGTTCATACATATTTTAGGTTTTTGGTAACTTATACAGGAGAAGATCAGCATTGAAAAACTCTAAATACTGACAATGAGTTTTAAGCCTAGAGAACAAAATTTGTCCAATTTCATAGATAATAAGGAACCAAAGGCAAAGCATGGAAGCTGCAGTCGAATAATTTTACACATGTGCATCCTCTACTATTTTACTACTGAGGGGCGTGTTTTATTACCACTAAACATGCATCAGTTATCTTCCACATGCACCTGCACAGGTATAATGAATTACTACAGTAGAATGAAATGTCTGGGGACTACTTGACAGCATCTATAATGAACAATGAAATTTCGATCTTATATTCGGTGAACTTCCACTGTCTGTCCCTTTAGACAATGGACCCTAAACAGAAGGGGGAATGAACCACGAGAGACTATGGACTCTGGGAAACAAACTGAGGGCTTCAGAGGGGAGAGGGGTGGGGGATTGGGATGGGCCAGTGATGGGTATTAAGGAAGGTACATATTGCATGGAGCACTGGGTGTTATATGCAAATAATGAATCACGGAACACTACATCAAAATCTAAGGAAATACTGTATAGTGACTAACATATCATAATAAAAAATTGTTATTAGAAAAAAAGGTAAAAAAAAACAATACAGGTTTTCTGTTTCAAGAACAATCACAATTGAGAAAAAACTAACTTCCAATCCCTAAAGCAAAACACAGACCAAGTTCCATTTCACTCCCCTTTATTCACATTCTCTGTGGGTTCTAAGCTATTTCCCTACCTCCTTTCCAGCTGAGCAGGGAGCCCGGGCTCGATCCCAGAACCCTGGGATCATAACCTGAACCAAAGGCACATGCTTAACTGGCTGAGCCAGCCAGGAGCCCCAGCCATGTTTTTCTTAAGCAAAAGGACACTTTCTCACAATGCCTTCACATGACTTCACATGGTACCAGACACCTGCATTTGCCTCTAGGAGGTTGTAGATGAAGGCAATTGCAAACTCTCACAGTGGTTTATCAAATACAATGACCTGCCTGGTGACAGTGAAACTCTTATGAGCCCACGAGAGGGTGCTGTGACACTCAGCTGTGGCTGGGCTGGCACAGAGAACCAAATCCATTTCCCTGCCTGATGTCTGTGAGGAACAGATGCCCCCATTGTGAATGAGACCCTGCCACTGAGCTGTCCGGAGATGGCCATCCTCACGGAGGATGAGGATAAAGGACAATGCCTGAGGAGACCTCATCTGTCTCTTTTATCTTTTCATATTTTTGACAGTGGACAAATCACTGCCTAGGAGTCCCCAACTACCTTAGTCTCATCTGTGAATGGCCAAGAGGTTTTACAAAACACTCAAGATTTTGACCTCACAAATGCCCACAACCACTTACCATAGGGATTCAATATTAAGCAAAGATACTGTTCGTTGGAAGAGAGGTCCTGCCCACTGTTGTTTCTCACTTATATGCTCATCTTCCTTACCTCATGGTAACATAACCACCTTGATTCCTGCTTCCGTCTTCAGGAAGGCTGAGGTGACTTGAAGGGCATTACCCTGACATCGTTCTTTCTTAGCAATAAGATGTGGACATTTCCCTAGTCCTACACACCCAAAGTTGAATCGGAATCAGGATTGAGGAGGCTGATGAGAGTTGAAGGTGTTTTCCTGTACACGGTGGTTTATTACCAATAAGGATGGGTCAGAGTCCTCGAAATTCCAGAACCTTTTCATTAATGCTTCCTACTCGTGAAAGATGATGTACATTGGTCTTTCCCTGTATAGTGTGGTGACTCAGAGAAAAGTGCTTAGCGCGTTCGTCAGACTTCCACGACCACTTTGGGGCTGGCTTCCATATTCACAAAGGATGATGTTAGGGCTAAGAGGGTTCCTGTAAACTGTTATTTCTTACAGATAAGTGTATGGCATTTTTGTTACATTGCCAGAGCCACTTAGCGCTGGGCTTGCCGGCCTCCTGGGGACGAACCCTAACCCTAGGTCGGCCCCCGAGGGGCCCCTCCCAAGGGGCCTGGCGCCACAACGCCGGGGATTGTGGACACCTGAGCCCAGCGCCGGAGTCACCCTGCCACCCCCCAGCAACCTGGGCTGCTAGGGGCGCCGCCAGTCTTTCAGGGCGAGAGAACAGGCAGGGCCCTCCAAGCCCCCGGCGACCTTTGAAGCCCCCCGCGCCAAAACGCTTGGGCCTACACTCCCTCTCGTTAGTGCCCTCACCTCGGCCTGCCCCTCTGCCTGCCGCAGAGCTGGCGGAAGGGGCCTGCTGGAATCCTGGAGGCTAACACTTACCCTAGGTCGGCCCCCGAGAGGCCCCTCCCAAGGAGCCTGGCACCGCAATGCCAGGGGTTTGGGGCCCCCGAGCCCCAGTGCTGGACTCACTCTGCCACCCCGCAATCACCCAGGGCGCTAGGGGCGTGGGAAGTCATTCAGGAAGGGAGAACGGGCAGGGCCCTCTGATCCCCCTGCGACCTTCGAAGGCCCCCCGCACAAAAACTCTGGCTTCCACGCTCCTGCTCGCCAGCGCCCTAACCTCGGCTCACCCCTCCGCTCTCTGCAGAGCTGGCGGATCGGGCCTGCTGGCTTCCTGGGGGCTAACCCTATCCCTAGGTCACCCCCAAGGGGCCCCTCCCAAGTGGCCTGGCGCCACATGCCAGGGATTGGGGACCCCAATCCCAGCGCCGGACGCACCCTGCCGCCCCGCTGCCACATGGGGTGCTAGGGGCGTCACCAGTCCTTCAGGGCGACAGAACAGGCAGGACCCTCTGAGCCACCTACGACCTTCGAAGGCACCCCGAGCCAAAGCCAAATGCTCTGGCCCACGCTCCCGCTCGCCAGCTACCTCACCTGGACCCACACCTCCATTCTCTGCACATGGGTGGAACGAGCCTGCCAGTCTCCTGGGGGCTAACCCTAACCCTAGGTCAGCCCCCGAGGGGCCCGTCCCAAGGGGCCTGGCGCCGCAACGCCGGGTATTAGGGACCCCCGAGCCTCAGCACCGGAATCACCGTGCTGCCCTGCCGCCACCCGGGCCGCTAGGGGTGCTGCTGGTCATTCAGTGCAGGAGAATGGGCAGGGCCCTCCGAGCCCACGGCGACCTTCGAAGGACCCCCGCACCAAAACGCTTGGGCCCACGCTCCGGCTCGCCAGCGCCCTTACCTCGGCCCTCCCCCCCGCTCGCCACACAGCTGGCGGATCAGGCCTGGGGGCCTTCTGGGGGCTAACCCAAACCCTAGGTCTGCCCCCTAGTGGCCCCTCCCAAGGGGCCTGGCGCTGCAACGAGGGGGATTGGGGACTCCTGAGCCCCAGCGCCGGACTCACCATACCCCCCACCGCCACCCGGGCCACAAGGGGCACCCCCGGTCATTCAGGGCAGGAGAACGGGCAGGACCCTCTGAGCCCCTGGTGACCTTCGAAGGCCCCTCGCTCCAAAACTTTGGGCCCACGTTCCCGCTCGCCAACGCCGTCATCTCAACCCGCCCCTCTGCTCACTGCACAGCTGGCAGATCGGGCCTACTGGCCTCCTGGGGTAACCCTAACCCTAGGTCGGCACCCAAGGGGGCCCTCTCAAGGGGTCTGGGGCCACAACGCTGGTAATTGGGGACCCCAGAGCCCTAGCGTCGGACTCAACCAGCCGCTCCGCCACCATCTGGGCTTCTAGGGGCGCCGCCGGTCATACAGGGTATGAGAACGGGCAGGGCCCTCCTAGCCCACGGTGACATTTGAAGGCGCCCCGCGCCAAAACGCTTGGGCCCATGCTCCCGCTCGCCAGCGCCCTCACCTAGGCCTGCCCCTTCGCTCGCCCGACAGAGGGCGGATCAGGCCTGCCCGACTCCTGGGGGCTAACTCAAACCCTAGGTCGGCCCCCCAGGGACCCGTCCGATGGGTCCTGGCGCCTCAACGCCTGGGACTGCTGAACCATGAGCTCCAGCGCCGGACTGACCGTGCTGCCCCGCTGACACCCGGGCCTCTAGAGGCGCCGCTGGTCATTCAGGGCGTGAGCACGGGCAGGGGCCTCCGAGCCCCCCTTGTCCTTCGAAGGCCCACCGCACCAAAACGCTTGGGTCCAGGCTCGCACTCGTCAGCACCCTCACTTCATCCCGCCCCTCCGCTCGCCACCCAAAGGGTGGATCGGGACTGCCGGCCTCCTGGGGGTTAACCCTAACCCTAGGTCGACCACCGAGGGGCCCTTCCCAAGGGGCCTGGCACCGCAATGCGGGGATTGGGGACCCCCGAACCCCAGCACCAGACTAACCTTACCACTCTGCCAGCAGCCGAGCCGCTAGGGGCGCCGCCGGTCATTCAGGGCGGGAGAACGTGTAGGGCCCTCCGAGCCCCCGGCGACCTACGAAGGCCCCCCGCGCCAAAACGGTTGGGCCCACCCTCCTGTTCGCCAGCATCCTCATCTCGGCCCGCACCTCCGCTCGTAGTAGAGCCCGCGGATCAGGCCTGCCGGCCTCCTGGGGGCAAATTCTAACCCTAGGTCGACCACCGAGGGGCCCTTCCCAAGCAGCGTGGTGCTGCAACGCCGGGGATTGGGGATACCTGAGCTGCAGCACGGGAATCACCCTGCCACCCCACCGCCAACGGAGCCACAAAGCGCGCCGCTGGTTATTCAGGGCAGGAGAACAGGCAGGGCCCTTCGAGACATGGCAACATTCAAAGGCCCAGGGCGCCAAAACGCTGGGGATCACGCTCCCGCTCTGCATCACCCTCAACTCGGCCCACACCTCCACTCTTCGCAGAGCCAGCGACTCAGGCCTGCCGGCCTCCTGGGCACTAACACTAACCCTAGGACAGCCCCTGAAGGTCCCTTCCTAAGGGGCCTGACGCCGCAACGCCAGGGATTGGGGACCCCCAAGCCCCAGCGCCGGATTCACGCTGCCGCCCCACCCCACATGGGCTGCTAGGGGCGCCGCCATTCATTCAGGGTGGGAGAACTGGAGGGCCCTCCGAACCCCTGCCGACATTCGAAGGCACACCGAACCAAAACGCTTGGGCCCAGGCTCATGTTCACCAGGACCCTCACCTCGGCCCAACTCTCCGCTCGACGCACAGGTGGTGTACCGGGCCTGCGGCGCTCCTGGAGGCTAACCCTAACCATAGGTCGGCCCCCGAGGGGACCTTCCCAAGGGGCCTGGCGTCGCAACACTGGGGATGGGGACCCCGAGCCCATGTGCCGGACTCACCCTGCTGCCCTTCAGCCACCCGATCCACTAGAGGCCCCGCCGGTCAATCAGGGCAGGAGATCGGACAGGGCCCTCCGAGCCCACGCTGACCATTGAAGGCTCCCCGTGCAAAACCGTTGGCTCCCTGGATCCTGCTCGCCAGTGCCCTCACCTCGGCCCGCCCCTCCGCTTGCTTCAGAGCTGGTGGATAGGGCCTGCTGGGCTCCTGGCAGCTAACCAAAACCTAGGTCGGCCCTGTGGGGACATCCCAAGAAGCCTGGCTCTGCAATGCTGGGGATTGGTGACTCAGAGCCCCAGAGCCAGACTCACCCTGCCGCACTGTACCCACCCGGGCCGCTAGGGGCGCAGCCGGTCATAGAGAGCGAGAGAAGGGCAGGGCCTTCTGAGCCACCGGTGACCTTCAAAGGCTCCCCACGCCAAAACGCTGGTTCCCACGCTCCTGCTCCCCAGCGCCCTCACCTGGGCCCGCACCTCCGCTCGCCGCACAGTGTGCGGATTGGGCCTGACGGTCTCCTTGGGGCTAACCCTAACCCTAGGGCCCCTCCCAAGGGTCCTGGTGCCACTAAGCCTGGGATCTGGGACTCCAAGCCCCAGAGCCAGACTCACCCTCCCACAACACTGCCACACGGGCCGCTAGGGGCGCCGCTGGTCATTCAGGGCGGTAGAAGGGACAGGGCCCTGGAGAAACAAGCGTCATTTGAAGCCTCCAGCGCCAAAATGCAGGGGCCCACAATCCCGCTCCCCAGCACCCTCACCTCGGCCCACCCCTCCGCTCGCCCCACAGCCATCATATCCGGACTGCCGGCCTCCTGGGGGCTAACCCTAACCCTAGGTCGGCCCCCGAAGGGCACTCCCAAAGGGCCTGGCACCGCGACGCCAGACATTGGGGACCCACAAGCCCCAGCGATGTACTCAACCTGCCCCTCTGCCGCCACCCGGGGCACTTGGGGCGCCGCCGGCCAATCAGGGTGGGGGAATGGGCACGGCCCTCCGAGCCCCCGGTGACATTCGTAGGTCCCCCATGCCAAAACGCTGAGGCCCATGCTCCCGCTCTACAGCGCCCTCACCTTGGCCTGCCCCCCCTCTAGCCACACAGCTGGCAGATCCTGCCTCCCGGGCTCCTCGGGGCTAACCGTAACCCTAGGTGGGCCCCAGAGTGGCCCCTCCCAAGAGGCTTGGTGCCGCAACGGCAGGGATTGGGGACCTGCAAGCCCCAGCGCCGGGCTCACCCTGCCGCCCCGCCGCCACGTGGGCCGCTAGGGGTGCCGCCGGGCATTCAGGGCGGGATAACCGGCAGGGCCCTCCGAGCCTCTGGTAAAATAAGAAGGCCCCCACGCCAAAACGCTGGGTACCACGCTACCGCTCGACTGCGCCCTACCACGGTCAATCCCTCGGCTCACTGCACAGCCGGCGGATCTGGACTGCGGCCTCCTGGGGGTTAACCTAACCCTAGGACAGTCCCCGAGGGGCCCTTCCCAAGGGGCCTGGCGCCGCAACGCTGGGGATTGGGGAAACCCAAGCACCAGTGCAGGACTGACCCTGCCACCCCGCTGCCACCCAGGGAGCTAAGGGCGTCGCCGGTCCTTCATGGCGGGAGAACGAGCAGGGCCCTCCGAGCCCCCTGCGACATTCGAAGGCCCACCGAGCCAAAATGTTGGGGCCCACGCTTCCACTCGCCAGCGACCTCACCTTGGCCCACCCCTCCATTTGCCACGGAGCCGGTGGATCGAGCCTGCCAGCCTCCTGGGGGCTAACCCTAACCCTAGGTCGGCCTCCAAGGGGCCCCTCCCAAAGGGACTGCCGCCGAATGCCAGGGATTGGGGACCCCTGAGTCACAACGCTGGACTCACCGTTCCGCCCCACCCACACCCGGGCCACTAGGGTACCGCCGATCATTCAGGGCTGGAGAATGGGCAGGGCCCTCCCTGCCCCGGTGACCTTCGAAGGCCCCCAGCGCCAAAAGGCTGGGGCCCACTCTCCTGCTCGCCAGCGCCCTGATCTTCGACCGCGTCTCCATTCGCCCCAGACTGCGGATTGTGCCTACGGCCTCCAAGAGCTAACCTTTACCCTAGGTCGGCCCCCAAGGGGCCTCTCCCAAGGGGCCTCATGCTGCAACGTCTGGCATTGGAGACCCCCGAGCCTCAGCGCCAGACCCACCCTGCCGCCCCGCCACCACTCGGGCTGCTAGTGGAGCCGCCACTCATTCAGGGCAAGAGAATGGGCAGGGCCCTCTGAGTCCCCGGCGACATTCGAGGGCCCCCGGCGCCAAAACTTTGGGTACCACCTTCCAGCTCGCCAGTCCCTCACCATGGCCCGCCCCTCCGCTCACCGCACAGCTGGCGTATGGGGCCTGCTGGCCTCCTGGGGGCTAACGCTAACACTAGATTGGCCCCAGAGGGGGCCCTCACAAGGGGACTGGTGACCAAAGCCGGGGATTGGGGACACCCGAGCTGCAGTGCCGGACTCACCCAGCCGCCCCGTCGACATCGGCCCGCTGGGGCGTCACTGGTCATTTAGGGCGGGAGAACGGGCAGGGCCCTCCGAGCCTCTAGCAATGTTCAAAGGCCTCCTGCGCCAAAACGCTGGATACCATACTCCTGCTCGCCAGCGCCCTCACCTCGTCCCACTCCTCCGCTCCCCGCACAGCAGGCGCATCGGTCCTGCTGGCCTACTGGGGTCTAACCCTAAGCCTAAACCCTAACACCTAACCTTAAACCCTAAAACTTAACCCCTAACCCTAACCCCTAACCCTACCCCTTCAGCTAACCCTACCCATAACCCGTAACCTAACCCTAAACCTAACCCTAACCCGTACCCTAACCCTAACCCTACCCGTACCCTAACCCTAAACCTAACCTGTACCCTAACCCTAACCGTAACCCTAAAACGTACTCTAACCCATACCCTAACCCTAACCCTAAACTGTACCCTAACCCATAACTTAAACCGTACCCTAAACCTAACCGTAACCCTAACAAGTACCCTAACCCATACCCTAACTTTAACCCTAAACCTTAAAACCTGACACTAACCCATGTCCTAACTGATACCATAACCCGTACCCTAACCCTACCCATAACCTAACCCTAACCCATACCCTAACCGTAACCCTAAACACTAAACTGTAACCCTTACCCTAACCCTAACCAGTACCCTTACCTTAACTTTAACCCATACCCTAACCCGTACCCTAACCCATAAACTAACCCATACCCTATCACTAACCTGGACCCTAACCCATACCCTAACCCATACCTAACCCTAATCTGTACCCTAACCCGTACCCTAACCCATACCCTAACCCTAAACCGTACCCAATCCCAATCCCTAACGTGTTTCCTAACCCGTACCCTAACCCTAATCCGTACCCTATGCCGTACCCAAATCCATACGCCAACACTTACTCTAAACCGTCCCCTAACCTGTACCCTAAACCGTACCCTAATGCGTACCCTAACCCATACCCTAAACCTAACCCATACCCTAAACCTAACCCGTACTCCAACCCTAACCCTAACCCTAAACCCGAACCCTAAACCCTAACCCGTACCCTAAACCCTAATCTGTACCCTAACCCATAACCTCTAACCTGTAACCCCAAAACCCAACCCTAACCCGTACCCTCTCCTTACCCTAACCCTAACCCCTACCCTCACCCATACCCTAACCGTAACCCATACCCTAACCTTAACCCATACCCTAACCTCAACCCATACCCTAATCTGTACCCTAACCCCAGGGATTGGGTACACCTGAGCCCCACCACGGGACTCATCCTGCCACCCCTCAGGAAACCATGCCCATTGGGGCGCCACAGAACATCCCACGCAAGAGAACTGGTAGGGCCCCCTGAGCCCCCAGGGATCCTCGGTGGCCCCTACACCCCAACCCTGAGGCCCACACTCATCCCGCCCCACGCCTTCTCTTCAGGTTGCCACTGAACTCGTCGCAGAGCCGGCAGATCAGGCCTACCGGGTTCCTGGGGCCTACACCTGACCCTAGGTCGGCTGGGTAGGGCCCCTCCCCTGGGGCCCGGTGCCGCAGCCCCAGGGACTGGGGACACCTGAGCCCCACTGAAGGATAAAGCCTGCCAGCCCGCGGGAAACAGTGCCCCTTGGGAGGCTGTAGAGCATTCAGGGCGGAAGAACCAGGAGGGCCCCCAGAGCCCCCGGCGAACTTCGGCGATCCCTAAACTCAACCGTGAAGCCCATGCTCACCCCACCCCGCACCTTCAACTCAGCCCAGGGCGGAGCTTGCCACATAGTGGGCAGATCTGGCCTGCGGGATTCCTGGGCCCCAACCCTAACCATAGTTCATCTGTGGAGGGGCCCCTCCCCAGGAGCCTGGAGCCGCAGCCGCGGGGATTCGGGACACCTGAGCCCCACAGCAGGACTCAGTTTGCCACCCTGCAGGAAACCGTGTGCCTTGGGAGGCCATAGAGCATTCAGGGCGGGAGAACCAGGAGGGCCCTCCTGAGCCACCAGCGAACTTCGGTGGCCTCCCGCACCCCAACCCTGAGGCCCATGCTCACTCTCCCCACATCCTCACCTCAGCCCGTGTAGCTCGCCATACAGCCAACAGATCGGGCCTGCGGGGCTCCTGGGCCTATCCCTAGCCCTAGGTCTGCCGTGGGTTTGGGGGCCTCCCCAGGAGCCTTACACCACAGACCCGGGTAATTGGGATACCTGTGCCCCACCGCAGGACTCAGCTTGCCACCCGACAGGAAACCGTGCCCCTTGGGGCTCTACAGAGCCTACAGGGCACGAGAACTTGGGGAGGCCCCCGGAGCCCATCCCCATCCTTTGGCAGCCCCCCGTGCCCCAACCCTGAGGCCCATGCTCACCCTCCCCAATGGCCTCCTCTCAGCCCTCCACAGAGCTCGCCGCACAGCCTGCAGAATGTCCCTGCCGGGCTCCTGAACACTAACCCTTACCCAAGGTTGGCCACAGAGGGGCCCCTCCCCGGGGACCTGGCACCCCACTCCAGCGGATTGGGGACACCCAAGACCCACCGTAGGACTCAGCCTGCAACCCACAGTAAACTGTACCATTTTGGGGCACAACAGAGCATTCAGGGCAAGAGAATTGGGGCACCCCCTGAGAGCTCCTTCTGCTGAACCCCGACCTTTGTGGGCCCTTCCGGATGGAACCTCAGGCTCACACTCACCCGCCCTTGTACCCTCATCTCACTCGGCCTGGGAGTTCTCTGAGCACTGGGCAGTTCGGACCTGCAGTCTCTTGAGGCCTAACCTAACTCTGGGTCTTCTGCTGAGGGTCCCTCCCCGTTTGCCTGCCTCCAAGGCACCAGGCATTGGGCTCACCTCTGCACGACTAGAGGACTCACCCTGCCCCACAGGAGGAAACTGTCCATTTGGGGCTGAAGCAAGGATTCATAGGAAAATCGGAGGGCCCCCCTCAGCCCATCCCAGGCAACCCCCACTTTCAGAGATCTCCCCGGATCCAATTAGTAGCTTCACACTGACCTTTAAACTTGCTCTCCACGGAGATCTTTTGAAATTCTCCACACTTCCAACCGATGGCATCATCCAGCTTCAGTGCCTTACCCAGCTTTAGGTCTTGAGATGGATTAAAATGGGAAGTCATTTCAATGATGACGACATACTGGTGACCAAAAGATACATGCATAAATGCTTCATATCACTTGGCTTCAGGGAAATGGAAATCTAAACCCCTATAGATGCCATATCACACGAGGCCGAATATCTAAAAATAAGAAGATATGAAACTACACATCTTGGAGAGGATGTGGAGAAACGGGAACCCTCTTACACCCCTGTAAGAATGCAGTGCGGTACAGCCACTCTTGAAAATGGTACAGAGTTTCCTCAAGAAGTTATAAATAAAGCTACCCTATGTCCCAGCAATTGCACTACGGGGTATCGACCCCAAAGAGACAGATGTAGTGAAGACGGGACACATGCACCCCAGTGTTCATAGCAGCAATGTCCATAATAGACAAACTGTGGAAGGAGTGCAGATGATCATGGACAGATGAATGGATAAAGAAGATGTGGATCATATATATATATAATGGAATATTACTCAGCCATCAGAAAGGATGAATACTTACCATCACACTGACCTGGGTGGAGCTGGAGGGTATTATGCTGAGTGGAATAAGTCAATGAAAGAAAGACAATGATCATATGCTTTCACTCCTATGTGGAATATCAGAAACAAGGAAGAAGACCATAGGGGAAGGAAGGGAAAATAGAATGGGAAGTCATCAGAGAGGGAGAAAACCCATGATGGACTCTTAACTATCGCAAGAAACTGATGATTGTTGGAGAAGTTGGGGGGGGTAACTGGGTGAGTAGCATTAAGGAGGCCACATGATACAATGAGCACTGGGTGTTACACACGACTGAAAATTTATTTAAGACTACATCTGAAACTAATGGTGTACTGTAAGTTGGCTAATTGAATTTAAATTAAAGAACAAAAGACCTCGAATAAACAATCCTAAACATTTGTATGGATCCACTAAAGATTTCGAACAGACAGTGCAATGTGGAAAAGAAAAACAAAGCTGGAGGACTCACTATTTCAGATTTCAGGTTATACTACAAAGCTGCAGTCATCCTAACAAGACAGTACGGCACAAAAATAGAAACAGCGACCAAAGGAACAGGATACAAGTTCAGACAGAAACCGATAATTATGTGGTCCATGAATCTTCCACAAAGCAAGCAACGATATCAAAAGGGAAAAGGACAGTCTCTACAGCAAATGGTGTTGGGAAAACTAGACAGCTACGCACAAAAGAATGAAATTAGACTGCTTTCTTACACAATACAGACAAACACAAAACAGTTTCAAGACCTCAATATGAGACCTGAATCCATAAAAATCCTACAGGAGGGAAGACAGTAACTTCTTGACATGGACCATACCAACGTTTTTCTAGACTGTGTCCTGAGGCAAAGGAAATGAAAGCAAAAATAAACTATTGGGAATACAGCAAAATAAAAAGTTTCCACACAGCAGAAGAACAATGAAAACGTAAAAATCATAAGACAACCTACTCAAAGGGAGATGATATTTGCAAAGATCATATGCAATAAAGGAATAGTGTTCAAAACATATACAATTGATTCTACTCGACCCCCCAAAAAACAAATAATCCAGTTAAAAAATAGGCAGAAGACATGGACAGACATTTCTCCAAAGAAGAAATACAAATGGCCAAGAGTCCTGTGAAAAGATGTTCACCATCACCCATCATCAGGAAAATGTAAATCCAAAGCACAATGAGGTATTACATCAAACCTGTCAGAATGGCTAACATCAAAAGCACAACAAAGAGCAGGTGTTCGGAGGATGTGGATGAAGGGGAATCCTCGTGAACTGTGGGTGGGAATGCAAACTGTGGTGGCCACCGTGGAAAACAGTATGAAGTTTCCTCAAAAAATTAAATATAGAACTACCCTACGATCCAACAATCACACTACTCGTATTTACCCAAAGAATAGGAAAACAGTAAGTAAAAAGGATACGTGCACCCCTATGTTTCTTGCACTATTATTTACAATATCACAATATGGAAGCAACCCAAGTGTCTGTAGAAAAATTGACAAATGAGATGATAGATGTGTGTATTCACACACACACACACACACACACACACACACACACACACAATGGAGTATTACTCGGCTTGAAAAAGAATGAAACCTTGCCATTTGCAGCCACATGGATGGAGCTAGAGAGTATTATCCAAACTAAAATCAGTCAGTCAGAGAAAGACAAATCCCATATGATGTCACTCTAACGGGGAATTTAAAAAACAAACAAAAATAAATAACTAAAAGAGAAAAAGGAGACACACCAAAATACAAACTCTTTTCAATAGAGAACAAACGGATGGTTACCAGAGAGGAGGTGGATAGAGGGATGAGTGAAATAGATGAAGGGGATTAAGAGGACACTTTTCTTGATGACCACTTTGTAATATATAGAATTACTGAATCACTCTACTGTACACCTGAAACGAATGTAACACTGTATGTTAGCTCTAATGGAATTAAAATAAATTTAAAAAAAAGATTTTTCTTTCAGAAACCTCTTTGAAAAAGCTTTTCCTGTGCAATGTGCAAAAGCCCTACTTGGGATTCACTCTACAATAATTATTCACTTAATGCCTAAAATTCAGATTTCACTGCGTTCTTACTGTGGATCCCAGCCCACGGGAGCCATGGTCCCTTTCTGTCCAGGTTCAGCACCTATGCATTCAAGACTGGAAGTAGAGACACATATCACTTCACAGTCCAGAAAGCTATTATTGTTTCTGTTTCAGTGTGAGAGAGTCACAGACTTTGGGACAGGTTTCAGAGCAGGTTTATTATGGATTCTGGATCTCTACTTCAATGTTCATTGCCTGGATCCATTTGTCTAATAGGTTCTCTGTGGATGGGCTTGCTTCCAAGCACATACATGGAAGATGAAACAGTCGGTGGGCTCGGTGCGAGACAGGAAGAAGACCAAAAGCAGACAAGGGTCCGACCCCTCCCCTGATCAAGGAACTGCTATGGGAGAGGGTACGGGAGGTAGAATCCATGCGAAACTCCAAGGTCACCAGCTGAACACATGAGGCACAGGTCAAGGGATCTGGAGATGCAGGGGTTGAAGGCTGCTCTGAGCTACTTCTGGGAGGAAGGGAGGGAAGGAATGAGAAGGAGACACTGCCTGCCCCTGGCCCATGCCAGCTGCCCACCGCTCCGACACGCATCAGTCTATGAGCTGACACAGCCTGGGCTCAGGATGGGCTGGCTCAGGTCCCTCAATCCTCAGTGGGACAGCTGGCCGCAGGGCTCAGAGACATGCTGAGGGAGATGAGAGGGAAAGCTGCCCTGCCCAGGTCATCCCCTCCTTGAGCAGACAGCCCTTCAGAACTGCTAAAAAAAAAAAACCCACTAACGGGGTTGAAAGACATGCCATGGATGAACTAAAGCATAGAGATATGTAAAATAACATTCATTTTTAAGTTCAGAGCTGTCAGCTCAGGAAGTGGGGAGAGCTTCCCTGAAGAAGACTGAGGGGAGTGCAGGCCATGCTGAAAAGGGAGACATGGCTCTCCTGATTTTGGACCTGCAGCCCCCTTCCAGGGCAGGGCATCATCCTCGCATCACACGAGATCCATGGAAGTTTTCCATCAGGGCCAGATGTTTGTCTCGAGAAGGCTACCCTGTCATCGGACTGCACAGGGCACCAGGGACGAGGGCCAGATGGAGGACGGACAATACCCCGGAGGCCATGGGGCAAGAGCAGAGGCACATGACCTTGAAGATGATGATGAAAAGCAGGAGGTGGCAGCATGGAGCCGGCCCAAAAGTGCCATGGGAGCAGTGCCCACAGCTACACTGACTGGGTGCCTTCTGTGCCAGGTGTGGCTGACTTCAGTGGGCTCCAGACTAGTCCTGAGGACAAGTCTAGGAAGTGTGCACCACCCCGGCCTCCTCTTCCCTTGCAGCTGCTAGGAATCACGGTCACAGACCCTGGTCAGCTTTCGGGGAAAACAAGCAGTGGCTCCCCCGCACGCTGCACCTCTGGTGGTGGTCCATTGCGACCCTCGTGCCTGACCAGACACTGATGTCTACCTGTCTCCACACAAATCCACAGACAGGAGGGTGTCCCAAATTCCACAGCACCTGATGAGACAGATCCACAGAACCCAACACCCAGTGGGTCACTAGGGACCTCACCTATGGTCATGGAGCTCACCATACCCTATTTCTGTCGCTTCCCACAGAAAGCCTGCTTCTGATCACCCACAATACCATACATCCTGGTTGCTGACCTGGGGTAATGCCATGAACCCACATGGCACCTTTCTTTAAGTAAAGGCTATGCCTACACCTCCTAGAAAATATTTAATGAAGTACAAGTCCATCAGGACTATGGTGTGAACGGTAGCACACAGCCTGCATGGTAGTAGTCAGTAATTCTAACGAGGGTTAACCCCACCCCCCGTCTCACAAAACCTTCCTCCATCCCCACTGAACTCATGGTCTGCCCTCAGAAAACCCTCCAGGAAACAAACCTTTCATCTGAATGCTCTTTTCACCTTCTGCTTCAAATCTTGTCCAACCACAATGATATGAAATTAGAAATCAGTCTCAAGAAAAAAATGGGACAGTCAAAAATAGGTGGAGATTTTTGGGGCCTGTGTGGCTCAGTCGTTAAGGATGTGCTTTCAGCTCAGGTCTTGACCCCGGATCCTGGGATCTAGCCCCAAATCAGGCTCCTTGCTCAGTGGGAAGCCTGCTTCTCCCTCTCCCACCCCCCTGCTTGTGTTCCCTCTCTCGCTGTCTCACTCTCTGTCAGATACTAAAATAATCTTAAAAAATATGTGGAGATTTAACAACATGCTACTGAACATCCAACAGTCAAAGAAGAAATCAAAAAACTTTTAGAAGTACCTGGTCACTGATGAAAAAGACAACCTACAAAAACTTATGGGATGCAGCAAAAGTAGCTTTATGGGGGACATTCATAGAAATTAAAGTCTTCATCAATCCATGAAAATGCTCTCCAATAAACAACCTGCTTTATGTGGTAAATAAGTAGAAAAAAAACAACAAACAAAGCCCCAAATTAGTAGAAATAAGGAAATAACAAAAAGGAATGCATTAATAAATCCAACGGAGACTAAAAAGACAAAAAAAAAAAAAAACAATGAAAATGAGAGCAGCCTTTTTTGGAAAGATAAACAAAACTAACCAACTTAGCTAGACTCACCAAGAAAGACAGAGGACTCGAATACAATCAGGAAAATAAGATAATGGATTCCTGTCTCATATCAAAATCAAAAGAACTCTTCAACCTTGGACACAACAACTTCTTGCAAGCCACGTCTCTAAAGGCACAGGAAATAAAAGCAAAGAATGAACTATTGGCACTTCATCAGGATAAAAGGCTTCTGCTTGGCAAAGCAAATGATCAAAAAACAAAAAGGCAACCTATGGAATTGAAGAAGATATCTGCAAATGATATTACAGATAAAGGGTTGGTATCCAAGATCTATAAAGAACTCCTCAAACTCGACATCAAAAAAATGGGCAGAAGACACAAAGAGATACTTCTCCAGAGAAGACATACAAATGGCCAACAGACACATGAAAAAATGCTCCACATCACTTGCCATCAGGCAAATACAAATCAAAATGACAATGAGATACCACCTTACACCAGTTAGAAATGTTAAAATTAACAAGGCAGGGGGCACCTGGGTGGCACAGAGGTTAAGCCTCTGCCTTCGGCTAAGGGCGTGATCCTGGCATTATGGGATCAAACCCCACATCAGGCTCCTCCGTTATGAGCCTGCTTCTTCCTCTCCCACTCCCCTGTTTGTGTTCCCTCTCTCGCTGGATGTCTCTATCTCTGTGGAATGAATAAATAAAATCTTGAAAAAAAATTAACAAGACAGAAATAAAAAAAAGTCAGAGAGTATGTGAAGAAAGGGGAGCCCTCTTACACTACTCGTGAGAATTCAAGCTGGTACAGCCACTTTTGAAAACAATATGGAGGTTCCTCAAGACGTTAAAAACAGAGCTATCCTAAGACCCACCAATTGAACTACTGGGTATTTACCCCATCGACACAGAGTAATGAAAAGAAGGGGCACCTGTATCCCAATGTACATAGCAGCAATGTCCATAATAGCCTAACTGTGGAAGGAGCCAAGATGTCCTTCAGCAGATGATTGGACAAAGAAGATGTGGTTCATCTATACAATGGAATATTACTCAGTCATCAGAAAGGATGAATACCCCCCATTTGCACCAACGTTGATGGACCAGGAGGGGATTATGCTAAGTGAAATTAAGTCAAGCAGAGAAAGACAATTATCATATGGTTTCACTCCTATGTGGAACGGAAGGAGTAGCATGGAGGACATTAGAAGAAGGAAGGGAAAAGTGAAGGGGGGGGAATGAGAGGGGGAGATGAACCATGAGAGACTATTGACACTGGGAAACAAACTGAAGGTTGCAGAAAGGGAGGGGTAGGGTAATGGGTTAACCTGGTGATGGGTATTAAGGAGGGCACCTGTTGGGGCCCCTGGGTGGCACAGCGGTTAAGCGTCTGACTTTGGCTCAGGGTGTGATCCCGGCATTATGGGATCGAGCCCCACAACAGGCTCCTCCGCTGTGAGCCTGCTTCTTCCTCTCCCACTCCCCCTGCTTGTGTTCCCTCTCTCGCTGGCAGTCTCTATATCTGTTGAATAAATAAATAAATTCTTTTTTTAAAAAAGGAGGGCATGTGTCATAATGAGCACTTGGTGTTATATGCAAACAATGAATCATGGAACACTACATCAAAAACAAATGAAGTACTGTAGGGTGACATCATTTTAAAAAAAGAAAGATATGAAATCCATACAGGAAAACTGTCACTATTTGCAAATGACATGAAATCCCGACTGATTCCACAAAAAAAAAAAAAACTGTTAGAATAAACAAATTCAAGAAAGCTGCAGGATATAAAGTCAATATGCAGAGACCTGTTGTCTTTATGTATTTTCAAATTTTATTTATTTATTTGACAGGAAGAGAAAAAGCACGAGCAGGGGGAGTGTGAGAAAGAGGGAGAAACAGACCCTCTGTAAGCGGGGAGCCCAACACGGGGCTCGAACCCAGAAATCTGGGTTCATGACCTGAGCTGAAGGCAGACGCTTCACCTATGGGGCCACCCAGATGACCCAACTTCTTGCATTTCTGTATACTGATGACACACTTTCGCAAAGAGAAATTAAAAAAGCAATGCCATTTACAATTGCATCAAAAAAAATTTAGGAATAAAAGCAACCAAGAATGAGAAAGACATAGTACACTCAACACATGGCAGAAAAGAAATGAAAAACATGTGTGTCGAGGGGGGCAGGATGTATGGGTCAAAGATTTGGAAGGCAACACAAACAAATGGAAGCATACGCCATGCTCCTTAACTGGAAGAGTTAATTATGTGAACATGTCCATCGTACCCAAAGCAATTGACACATGTGATGAAATCCCTATCTGAATTCCAGTGGCATTATTCGAGGAAATAGAAAACAGTCCTCAAACTTGTATGGAATCATAAAACACCCCAAATACCCAAAGCAACGTGAAGAAAGAAAGGTGCAGACAACACACTGTTGGATTTCAAGCTAGATTACAAAGCTGTTGTCATCAAAACAGGATGGTACTGGCATAAACACAGACACCAGGTCAGTGGAACAGAACAGAAAGCTCAGAAACTTACCCACACGTAGATGATCCTAACTTACGACACAGCAGCAGAAGATATGCCATGAGGGAAGGACTGTCTCTTCAGTGAGCGGTAACAGGCAAACTGGACACTAAATGCAGAAGAATATAACTGGGTCACTTTCTTACACCACACACAAAATTTTTAATGGATGAATGATATGAACGTAAGACCTGAATCCATAAACCTCCAAGAAGACACAGGTACTAAGTCTCTCGACATTGGTTTTGGCAAAGAGTCTTCAGATTGGACACCAAATGCAAAGGCAACAAAAGCAAAAATAAACAGGTGGAACAACTTCAACTGAAATCTTCCACACGGAAAAAGAAACCAGCAAAAACTTACAAGGCCACAGACCCAATAAGAAAAAAAATATCTGCGAATCATATGTGTGAGAAGAGGCTAACATCCAAAATACACACAACACTCATACAAATCAAAACAAACAAACAAAAAAAACTGTATAAAAAATGTGGGGAATATGTGAATAGATACTTTCCAAAGACAGCTCACAGGTGCCAACAGACAGAAAAAGTTGTTCGACATCACTAAATATCGTCAGGGAAACATCAGTCAAACCCAAAACTGGTTATTCCCTCACAAGTGTTGGAACACCTATTGTCCCAGAGATAGACACCAGGTGGGGTCAAGGGTGTGCAGACGAGAGGACTCTGAGCATTGTTGGTGGGAATGGAAATTGGTGCAGCCACTGTGACAAACGGTATGGAGGTTCCTGAAAAAATTAATGCAACTACCACCTGGACAAGTAATGGCTCTACTGAGTATTGATTCAGAGAACACAAAAATACTGCCTCAAAAAGACAGATGCACTCCCACGTTCACTGCAGCATTATTCACAAGAACCAGACATGGAAACACAGACCTTGGGGGCCTTATGCCAAGTAACTCAGACACAGAAAGACCAATACCAGATGCTCTCATGTACATTCCACGAGGAATAAACAAATACTGAACACATAGACACTGAGAGCAGATTGGTAGGTGCCAGATACGGGGATGGGGTGGTAGAAACGGGTGAAGGTGGTCAAAGTCTCAATGTTGAAGTGAGAAAATCCGACAGTCATGAAATGATCTGTCCAGCATGGAGACTAAAACTAACCCTGAAGCATCGGGTATAGGTTTCCCTGGCTTTGAAAGTACAGGGCTTCTGAGAAACCTTGCACAGCAGAAATGGTGTCAAGAAGGAATGGCCATTAATTTACACGGAACAATTAGACAGTGTGCTCAGACTCCAAAATTCCTTCTCTTTGGCTTTTCTTAGGCCTCAGGACACAAGTTTCTAAGGGAGGCCCAGCATAAATGAAGATAAAGCACAGCAGAGGCTCACAGACACCATTCAAAGTGCTGGTGGCTGGATGTGGATAGCTGTTCCCAGCGGAAGGAGCTGGTTGGGGTGCACGCTGCCTCTGTTGTGCTTCTCCCCAAAACAGATGCTGAACGCGATTCTCACTGTTCACCTTTTTGCATAAGAGGGAAAGCCTCTTCAGGTCTCTTCCTCTTACTGAAGCTGGGTAATAACATAGTTCTTTCAAGAAAGCCCAGTGTCTTACTGTGAACGCTTAAAAAGTGGGGGATACTTGTACTTGAGCATTTCTGAGGGAGGAGATGTGAAAGGTTCTCCCAGACAAAAATATCAGCAGACCCACCGGGAAAGGCACCTTCCTCAGGATGCGGAACACAGACTACCTCCTATCCCCAGAAACACTCTCCTTCCCCTCGATCAGGACAACCCACAACAGCTGGGAGTTACCCCAACGCCTCCGTTCTCCTGCTCCTAATAGCTAACCCATCAGCAAATCCTGTGAGCTCCATCTTCAAAATGGACCCAGAATAGGTCTAACCACTCCATCCAAGGCCACCTGTCAGGTCCGCAGTGCCTGAGTTCCTGGAAAAGCCTCGTCATTGACCTGCCTTGCCGTCTTCAACCCTCTGTAATCTGTTCTCAACACTGTAGCCAGGATGGCCTAGTGAAACAGGGTCTCATGGGGTTATAGCCCTGGAATGGCTTTCTGTCACCTCTCTGAGCTCATGTCCTAAGCTGTCTCCTGTGGCCACAGGGCCTTCTTGCTGCTCCTGGACATACCTGGAAATCTCCTGCCCCAGAGCCATTGCACATGCTTTCCCTTTTGTTCAGAATGCTCTTGATGTGTTCTCACTCACCTTCGGAGAAGTCTGAATTGGAGTGACAGGGACAGAAGATGAGGCTGTGTGTGTTGGGTGAGGCTGGTGGCCCAGAAGAAGGTTCTCTGCCAGCTCTCCGCCTGTGCCTCCCTTGTCCTCAGCCAGGAACTTGCACACAGCCCTCACCTGTCACAACTCTCACCCAGGAGACCCACAGCCACCCCTGGAGCCCACCCTGCCCACACCCTGCTGCAGAATGCATTCAGCTCTCATCTGGGACCCCTGTCAGCTTTACCCAGACCTGGAACTCCCCTGTCTCCTCCAATGCTCCCGGATTCCCCCTCTTCTTCCAAAATCACACTGGCGCAAGGCTTTCATGAGAAGGATATAATGCTAACTAATGAAAGGTTCACACCTACTTTCCCCTTCTGTTGCCTTTCTCTCCACCTTCTTTCCTACCTGTGCAAACTGTAACATATCAGTGGAACATGAAGATGCTCTGAGACCTGAATCTTTCATTGCAGCTCTCTGAGGACTCCTTATGTGATAAGAAACTAGTGTATCCTACAACAGGGTGTTTTACATCTATCCTCTATAGAATAGTACAGCCCAAATCACTACAATTTTACCTCACTCTTCATGAAGCAGAACACTTTTTCCTTTCTTCTTTTACTTAAATTCCAGTTAGTTCACATGCCATGGAATATTCGCTTCAGGGGTAGGATTTAGTGATTCCTCACCTGCATACAGTACCCGGTGCTCATCACAAGTGCCCTCCTTAATACCCCTCACCCATTTAACTCTTCCCCCCACACCCCTGTCCTGCAGCAACGCTCAGTTTGTTCTCCAAGGTTGAGTCTATTTCCTTGTTTGCCTCTCTCATCACCCCAACACTCTGTTCATCTGTTTTCTTTCTGAAATTCCACAAGCATGAGAGGATAGGATATTAGTCTTTCCTCACTGATTTTGCTTAGCTTAATACACTCTATGTCCATCCACATCCTTGCAAGTGGTAAGATTTCATTCTTTTTGAAGCTGGGTCATATTCCATTATATATAGGTATCCCACATCTGCTTGATCCATTCATCAGTGCATGGACTTTGGGATTCTCTCCATAATTTGGCTACTGTGGACATTGCTGCTCTAAACATCATGGTGCATGGACCCCCTTTGAATCCACATTTTTGTATCCTTTGGGTAAATACCTAGGAGAGCAATAGCTTGATCATGGGGTTGTTCAATGTTTAACTTTTTGAGGAACCCCCACACTGTTTCCTAGACTGGCTGCACCACTTTGCATTCCCACCAACAGGATGGGAGGGTTCCCCTTCAAGCAGAACATTATCTGCCGGCAATTTCATAAGAGGAAACAAAACCTCTGGGAGATGCACCCAGGGTCAGACAAGCAGTTGCAGAATTCACCCCAAGGCTCCTGATGCCAAGCCCCTTGAAGCCACCAGCATGCCACTCTCCGAAAGAATTCCCAGACTCTCCTTCTGACTCCACCACCAAAGAAACTACAGAGAGAATATGGCACCTCAAAATATCGAGATAATACTTTTAGTAAAACTAGAAAGTCAAGCTCAACTTTTAAACAGGAACAGGCCGCTTTGGATAATTTTGAATTTTCCCTCCACCCTAATTTTAACTCTTCTGATGAATAAACTAATCAATGATGAAACATCACCTTTGTCAAATGACATCATCCAAGTCTGTATCAGATGATAAAAGCCACCTAACTCTAGATGCTGACCACTCAACCATATCTAAGGCATAATTGAATAAACAGTGTTACAGGAAGGAACAAATTAGATGTTACAAACAGGCACAGAGTGAATCTCACCTTCCCTTTCTAATAAAAGAGGGTTCCTAGGAAACAGATGGTCAAAATACATTTGTAAGCAATAAATGGACAGAGAAATTGTGATCCCCTGCAAAGTTCTATCTGCAGGGAAACTAAGTAATTCTTGCACCAAACCCAGAATGCTGACAGCTACTTCAATTTTACTTTGTGGCTCAACTAGAGAAAAGAGAAAAGCCCAGGAGGTTTTGGGATAATGAGAGGTTTTACCTCCAGCACTGACATAGATAGGACATTTTGCCAAACATACCTGTGCTTTCTCTGAACACTGGCGTCCTGTGACAATCTGCCTCGCTGACTCTGATGCTGACGTTCAAAACCTCGGGTGTCTAGGAGCCAGAGCAGAGAAGTGTTCTCAGCTGTGGAGAAGAAGGCACCTCTGACCTAAAGCCTGCACACCTGCTTCGGTTTCTGGGCGAAGGGGCAACACATACTTGTTGTTTAGCAGTAATTATCTTCATTCTCAACAGACCAATGACCTTGCCTTTTCTGGAAAGCAGACTTACTCTTCTAAAGAAACCCTCAATTCATCTATTCCCAATGCAACTAGAGTGGGGTCTGGTTTACGCCCGCCTCCAGGCCCCCACCTGGAGGATTTTCCTGCATGCTTCTAATAGCCAATTACCACTAACCTGGGGGCACAGGGGGCATAATGCTAAGTTGGGGGACGGCTCTGGGGCTTGCTACTGCCACACCTGTGCCTGGGGGACCAGGGCACACCCTGCTGAACTCGGGTTAATGCCCAAGAGGCATCACCTGCACTGTGTCAGAGAACTGAAGGTGGGGATTGTGTGAGGTCCTTTCCCGCACTCTTCCAGGGGAACAGGGGAAACCCTGAAATTCTGCAACCCATCCCACAAAAGCTCAGGTGAGCGGGCGCCCTATAGTTCACGGGGATGGAGAATAAGGCCAGTTGAGGACATGGGGCAGAAGAGACTTTAAAAGGAAAAGGAAAACTCACCTGAGTCCACACAATGAACCCTCTCCACGTTCCCTTCCAGAACCCTGCCTCCCACATGGGGCGCACCCTGACCCGGACCCCCACCCCAGTGCATGCTGCTCACTCACCAGCAGGGATCTCCACAGGGCAACTCTCTCTCTCTCAGTGCCCCTTCTGCCCCAGGTCTGCAACCCACTGCAAATCTGGGACCGCCCACAGTGATGTAGCTCCACACCCAAGTGGTGAATTGTCTGGGAGGGCTGTGCCTGAGCTCCTTGGATGCTGGGCAACCCGCCCTCAAGCCCCTGGAACCCTGAAAGTGCAGGGGGCCCAAGAGGAGCCTCCTCTACCCAACACCAGGCACAGGCATGGGTGGGCTCGTGGGCTGGGGCCTCCACACACACCTGGCCCATTCCAGGGACCCCTCTAGCTGCAGACCACCCTCAGAGTCCTGCCCCTTCCCTTTCTGCACCAGCCCTCCCTGCTGGGGTGTGCCTGGTTCTGGGCAAGGTCAGTGACTCTCAGACCCTCCAAGACTTGGGCTTTAGGAAATGCAATGATTTCATGCATTTTCAGTATATACATGTCAGTATGACTTTAATCTTATGGGAGCCAAAGAGGTTCTTTATTTTTTCTTATCTTTATGTTGGCATTTTTGGTTATTGTTTTCTTCTCAAAGCAGATGTACAACATGTGCTTGGGGCAGAAATAGGGCCCATGCTTTGAGGTGTTGCCCAGTCATTTTGAGCCGGGTAAAATGTTAAAGGATAGCTTCCCTGGGAGCCCAGGATCAGGGCCCACAGATGATATAAGATAAAAATTACTTTCATCATTATAATTACTCCTAAATGGAGGAATGTGAGACAAAAGCACCTTTCCCAAGAGTACCAAGAAATCAAAATGTTGTCCACAGAAGGCTGCCTGCTCCATGGTCAGCACAGGTGACAGAGTGTTCACAGTCTCTGGACTCCTGCCCTTCTCCTGCCCAAATCTCTGAAGCACACAGACCACTTAAAATCAGAATTGTAGAACTGCTAGACACCTTAGAGATGTCTGGCACCATTCCCTTGGACTGCAGAATAAAACACAGTAGCTCATTGTCACAAACTAATTTCAACACGAAGTGCCCCCTGGATGCACTAAGTTCTTTCTCTGCAAATGTTGACTAATGTAAGTCACAGTCATACCATATAAACACTAGGATGGCTGGGAAGTCATCGTAGGTAAGGGAATATTTTAGCCATGTTTATAAGCATTGGCTCACTTTGTAGAAGAGGCTGAGCTGAGTGTTTTTAAATACTATTTCAGACCAGTTTTACAGCACGGTTTGAACATACCAGAGCCTGAATCGACTAAAAATGATAGTTGGTTTCTGTAACTTTAATACCAGGAAAATATTATACTGTCTGTATTCCTAAGGATCTTTGAGTATCTTACCCAGAGGTCCTCCACTGAGATAATGATCTTAATGATCACCATGGGCAGACGTGAAAAGGCCCGCTGAATTCGTTCCAGTTGTCCACATGACAAGAAAATCCTGATACTTGATAGGTTTCCAGATTGAGAAGACCAGAGATAAGAGGGAAATAGTACCCTGTATGGAACAACAAGGGATTTGGAGTCAATTTGGGGATCCCACTTAGGTTTCTGATACTAAAATCCGCTGTGACTCATATCATCTGAGTCCCTGTCTAACCACCTGAAAATGTGCCTAAAAATATCTACACCCTAGTTGAGAAGTTTAAGAGGCAGAATGCTACAAAGAGCCAGTATGATGTCTCTCAGGAACAGGTGCTCAGGAAGCCATAATTGCTATTGGGTCTATTTCTTTTCCAGAAGAAAGAACACATGTTGAATCCATATTCCTAATAGATGACTCACCAGATGATTTTCAAACCTGAAGGAAGGCCAAGAAGTAACTCTTGTGTCATATTTCACTCAGAAATCATGTTGTTGGACTGGTGAGGACGATACGATAGCAACGTCATCACTAAGAGTGGGGAGCTTCTAATTTCCATACGGCCATTTTGACCCCCTTAGCTCAGAGCCACCAGAAAGGGCAGCTGGGGAGGGGGCACCGCCATCACTATGAGTGGGGAGCTTCCCATTTCCATATGGCAATGTTGACCCCTTAGCTCAGGGCCACCAGAAAGGACAGCTGAGGGGGACCACAGGCCAAGGCTGCCAGGTGTGGCTGGGGCAGGCAGAACTCTGACTTAAGGCTCAACTCCTGTCTAGGTTATTATAATGCTCTTCATAAAGAAAGTGCCATTGTGCGTGAGCCCTCATGTAGAAAAGGTTCAGAATTTCCATTGAGATTCCTTCTCTGACCTTTAGGATATGTAGCAAAGTTCCATTTAATTTTTAAACATTGAAGGACTTCCTGGTTTTCTTTTGCCTATGACTGTGGCTCAATTCCCCTGTGGTCTAAGAATAGAATCTAGTTAATTTCAGGGTTTAACATTTGTAGACTTGATTCGTGGCCCCACCTATCATCTATTTGGGTAAAGAGACTATGACCACTTGAAAATAATGTATTCTGCACTTATTATGGAATGTTCCCTATATGTCCATTAGGTCACATTTTACCAATGTTTTGTCTGCTTTTTCTGTCAGATATTGAGAAAGGTATATTAAAATCTTCAAACAATGCTGCTCTACTCAACGTTGCATTGGAGAATTTACCAGTGTTAGAAGGCAAGAGAAACAAAAAGTATAAGAATTGAGGGGATAATTGTGACTATTCAAAGATAATACGATTGTGTACATAGAAAATCCAAAACAGTGTATAAATACCCTATTATAATTAAAAATGCAATTTATAAATTTGTGATGGATTGTGTTTCCCATTGGACAGTTTCTGAAAGAAAACGTAGAACCTGTCAATCTTGGGGCAGGACATAGGGTGCACTAACCATTTAAAAGAATTCAGTGGGACTTCATAAAAATGTGACATTTCTCCTTATCTTATGACCATAAGAAAATGAAAAAGTGAACCACAGGCTGGGAAGTAAGATTTGCAATACACACACTGACAAAGACTTGTCAATAAGAATTCCTGCTCATCAACCATAAAAAGTCTATTTATAAAGGAATACTTCACAAAAGATTGACTGATGGCCAATAAGAACAGGAAAGGGTGCTCTACAGTATTATTTTCAGGAGCAGCAAGGCCTTTCCTAAAATGAAAACATACACACAAATCAGTATTCCCTAGATGGATGACGTCCTTATTTCTGAGGACAGCTTGAAGAACAGACTAGCATCAATGTAAAGTGATGGAATTCCTGACACTCAGAGGATGGACAATTGACCTCAAACTACAGTACAATTTCTAGGCATCATTCGGTCCTCTGAAGGCAGACAACTACCACACCCCTTCCTACACCGCACAGGTTGCTTCCCAACACCTACCATAAAAGAAGAACATGAGAAACAGATAGGACTAGTAGGAAATAGCAAAAATCACATGTGGGGATTATCCTGAAACACATTGAACACATAACTAGTGTAAGGAAGTGTAGGGAACTGACAAGGACAGAGACTCAAGAGGTACTTCTTTGGGAAATGCCCTCTGAAATCGTCACACCTTGCTACCAGCAAATGAGGGCTCTGAGCATACCCTAGGGTTTGCTCACAAGGGTCTGCAACACCATCGCTGAGGACTGAAACTCTTCAAGACCTCAAAGCTTGCCTGATTGACTATTGGACTAAGAGATTCCCATGTTCTGAAAACAGATACCAACTCATTGAAAGGTTCATCTGGGCTCTCTCGGAGGCCCTACAAGAAGCTGAACCATTCACTGAAAATCAATTACACACACACACAACACACACACACACACACACACACACACACACACACACACACTCCTGTCATTTCAGCAATTACTTAAACATTCAAGGTTCTTCCTACCTTTCCTTTTTCACATTGATATTTATACTCACATGAAATGTCATCATTTCTAATGAACACTGATGTCAAAATAGAGATCCATTGACACAATATTCACAAAATGGAACTTCTCTGCTGTCATTTTCAATATAGCGTTTTTTAAATTTCATACATATTTTAGGTTTTTGGTAACTTATACAGGAGAAGATCAGCATTGAAAAACTCTGAATACTGACAATGAGTTTTAAGCCTAGAGAACAAAAATTGTCCAATTTCATAGATAATAAGGAACCAAAGGGAAAGCATGGAACCTGTAGTCGAATAATTTTACACATGTGCATCCTCTATTATTCTACTACTGAGGGGCGTGTTTTATTACCACTAAACATGCATCAATTGTCTTCCACGTGCACCTGCACAGGTATAATGAATTACTACAGTAGAATGAAATGACTGGGAACTACTTAGCGGCATCTATAATGAACAACGAAATTTCGATCTTATATTCGGTGAACTTCCACTGTCTGTCCCTTTAGACAATGGACCCTAAACAGAAGGGGGAATGAACCACGAGAGACTATGGACTCTGGGAAACAAACTGAGGGCTTCAGAGGGGAGAGGGGTGGGGGATTGGGATGGGCCAGTGATGGGTATTAAGGAAGGTACATATTGCATGGAGCACTGGGTGTTATATGCAAATAATGAATCATGGAACACTACATCAAAAACTAAGGAAATACTGTATAGTGACTACCATATCATAATAAAAAATTATTATTAGAAAAAAATTAAAGGTAAAAAAAAACCAATACAGCTTCTCTGTTTCAAGAACCATCACAATTGAGAAAAAACTAACTTCCAATCCCTAAAGCAAAACACAGACCAAATTCCATTTCACTCCCCTTTATTCACATTCTCTGTGGGTTCTAAGCTATTTCCCTAACTCCTTTCCTGCTGAACAGGGAGCCTCGCCTCGATCCCAGAACCCTGGGATCATAACCTGAGCCAAAGGCACATGCTTAACTGGCTGAGCCAGCCAGGAGCCCCAGCCATGTTTTTCTTAACCAAAAGGACAATTTCTCACAATGCCTTCACATGACTTCACATGGTACCAGAGATCTGCATTTGCCTCTAGGAGGTTGCAGATGAAGGCGACTGCAAACTCTCACAGTGGTTTATCAAATACAATGACCTGCCTGGTGACAGTGAAACTCTTATGAGCCCACGAGAGGGTGCTGTGACACTCAGCTGTGGCTGGGCTGGCACAGAGAACCAAATCCATTTCCCTGCCTGATGTCTGTGAGGAACAGATGCCCCCACTGTGAATGAGACCCTGCCACTGAGCTGTCCAGAGATGGCCATCCTCATGGAGGATGAGGATAAAGGACAATGCCTGAGGAGACCTCATCTGTCTCTTTTATCTTTTCATATTTTTGACAGTGGACAAATCACTGCCTAGGAGTCCCCAACTACCTTAGTCTCATCTGTGAATGGCCAAGAGGTTTTACAAAACACTCAAGATTTTGACCTCACAAATGCCCACAACCACTTACCATAGGGATTCAACATTAAGCAAAGATACTGTTCGTTGGAAGAGAGGTCCTGCCCACTGTTGTTTCTCACTTATATGCTCATCTTCCTTACCTCATGGTAACATAACCACCTTGATTCCTGCTTCCGTCTTCAGGAAGGCTGAGGTGACTTGAAGGGCATTACCCTGACATCGTTCTTTCTTAGCAATAAGATGTGGACATTTCCCTAGTCCTACACACCCAAAGTTGAATCGGAATCAGGATTGAGGAGGTGATGAGAGTTGAAGGTGTTTTCCTGTACACGGTGGTTTATTACCAATAAGGATGGGTCAGAGTCCTCGAAATTCCAGAACCTTTTCATTAATGCTTCCTACTCGTGAAAGATGATGTACATTGGTCTTTCCCTGTATAGTGTGGTGACTCAGAGAAAAGTGCTTAGCCCTTTCGACAGACTTCCACGACCACTTTGGGGCTGGCTTCCATATTCACAAAGGATGATGTTAGGGCTAAGAGGGTTCCTGTACACTGTTATTTCTTACAGATAAGTGTATGGCATTTTTGTTACATTGCCAGAGCCACTTATCGCAGTGCTTGCCAGCCTCCTGGGGATGAACCCTAAGCCTAGGTCGGCCCCCGAGGGGCCCTTCCCAAGGGGCCTGGTGCCACAACGCCGGGGATTGGGGCCCCCGAGCCCAGCGCCGGAGTCACCCTGCCGCCCCACAGCAACCCGGGCTGCTAGGGGCACCGACAGTCTTTCAGGGCGAGAGAACGGGCAGGGCCCTCCAAGCCCCCGGCGACTTTTGAAGGCCCCCCACGCCAAAACGCTTGGGCCCACACTCCCTCTCGCCAGTGCCCTCACCTCGGGCTGCCCCTCCGCCTGCTGCAGAGCTGGCGGAAAGGGCCTGCTGGAGTCCTGGGGGCTAACACTTACCCTAGGTCGGCCCCCAAGGGGCCCCTCCCAAGGAGCCTGGCACCGCAATGCTGGGGATTTGGGACCCCCGAGCCCCAGGGCTGGACTCACTCTGCCACCCCGCAAGCACCCAGGGCGCTAGGGGCGTTGCCAGTCATTCAGGAAGAGAGAACGGGCAGGGCCCTCTGATCCCCCTGCGACCTTCGAAGGCCCCCCGCGCAAAACTCTGGCTCCCACGCTCCTGCTCGCCGGCTCCCTAATCTCGGCCCACCCCTCCGCTCGCTGCAGAGTTGGCAGATCCGGCCTGCTGGCTTCCTGGGGGCTAACCCTATCCCTAGGTCACCCCCAAGGGGCCCCCCCCAAGTGGCCTGGCACCACATGCCAGGGATTGGGGACCCCCATTCCCAGCGCCGGACACACCCTGCTGCCCCGCTGCCACATGGGGAGCTAGGGGTGTCGCCAGTCCTTTTTGCTACAGAACGGGCAGGACCCTCCGAGCCACGTGCGACCTTCGAAGGCACCCCGATCCAAAGCCAAATGCTCTGGCCCACGCTCCCGATCGCCAGCTACCTCACCTCGACCCAAACCTCCATTCACTGCACATGGGCGGAATGAGCGTGCCAGTCTCCTGGGGGCTAACCCAAACCCTAGGTCAGCCCCCGAGGGGCACGTCCCAAGGGGCCTGGCGCCACAACGCCAGGTATTAGGGACCCCCGAGCCCCAGCGCCGGACTCACCCTGCTGCCCCGCCGCCACCCGGGACGCTTGGGGTGCCCCTGGTCATTCAGTGCGGGAGAACGGGCAGGGCCCTCCGAGCCCACGGCGACCTTCGAAGGCCCCCCCATGAAAAACGCTTGAGCCCACGCTCCCGCTCCTCAGCGCCCTCACCTTGGCTCGCTCCTCCACTCGCTGCAGAGCCAGTGGATGAGGCCTGCCCTCCTCCTGGGGCTACCCATAACCCTATGTTGGTCCCTGAGGGGCCCCTCCGAAGGGGCCTGGCACCGCAATGCCTGGGATTTGGGACCCCCGAGCCCCAGCGCTGGACTCACTGTGTTGCCCCGCCACCACCCGGGCCACTAGGAACACCGTTGGTCATTCTGGGAGGGAGAACTGGCAGATCCCTCCGATCCCCTGGCGACCTTCGAAGGCCCCCTGCGCCAAAACGCTTGGTCCCATGCTCCCGCTCGCCTGCGCCCTCACCTCGGTCCGCCCCTCCGCTCGCTGCACAGCCTGTGGATCTGGACTGCCAGCCTCCTGGGTGTTACCCTAACCTTTGGTGGGCGCCGGAGGGGCCCATCCCAGGTTCCTATTGCCGCAACACCGGGGATTCGGGACTCCCGAGCTCCAGCGCCCAAATCACCCTCCCGCCCTACAGCCGCCTGGGCCCCTAGGGGCGCCGCCATTCATTCAGGGAGGGAGAATGGCAAGGGCCCTCCAAGTCACCGGCCACCTTCGAAGGCCCCCCGCACCAAAACGCTTTGGGCCAACGCTCCCGCTGGCCAGCGCCCTTACCTCGGCCCTCGCCTCCGCTCCGCACACAGCTGGTGGATCGGGCCTGCGGGCCTTCTGGGGGCTTAGCCAAACCCTAGGTCAGCCCCCTATTGGCCCCTCCCTAGGGGCCTGGCGCCACAATGATGGGGATTGGGGACTCCTGAGCCCCAGCGCCGGACTCACCATGCCCCCCACTGCCACCCGGGCCACAAGGGGCACCCCCGGTCATTCAGGGCGGGAGAACGGGCAGGACCCTCTGAGCCCCTGGTGACCTTCGAAGGCCCCTCGCTCCAAAATTTTGGGCCCACGTTCCCGCACGCCAACGCCCTCATCTCAACCTGCCCCTCCGCTCACCGCACAGCCAGCAGATTGGGCCTACTGGCCTCCTGGGGGTAACCCTAACCCTAGGTCGGCACCCGAGGGGGCCCTCTCAAGGGGCCTGGGGCCGCAACGCTGGGGATTGGTGACCCCCGAGCCGCAGCACCAGACTCACTTTGCTGCTCCACTGCCACCGGGGCAACAAGGGGCCCCTATGGTCATTTAAGGCGGGAGAACGGGCAGGGCCCTCCGAGCCCCCGGCAACCTTCGAAAGCCCCCCCAGGCAAAACGCTTGGGCCAACACTTCCGTTAACCAGTGCCCTCACCTCGGCCCACCCCTCCACTTGCTGCACAGCCTGCGGATCAAGCCTCCCAGCCTCCTGGGGGCTAACACTAACCCTAGGTAGGCCCGCTAGGGGCCCATCCCAAGGGGCCTGGCTCCGCAACGACGGGGATTTGGGACCCCGGAGCCCCAGCACCAGACTCACACTGCCGCTACGCTGCCCCCAGGGCTGCTAGGGGTGGTGCCGGTCATTCAGAGCGGGAGAATGGGCAGTGCCCTCCGAGCCGCGGCAACTTTCGAAGGGTTCCCTCGCCAAAACGCTTGGGCCCACGCTTCCACTCTCCAGTGCCCTCACCTCGGCCCGCCCTTCCGCACGCTGCACAGCCAGCAGATCGGGCCTCCCAGCCTCCTGGGGGCTAACACTAACCCTAGGTAGGTCTCCTAGGGCCCCATCCCAAGTGACCTGGCGCCACAATGCTGGGTGTTGGAAACCCCCGAGGAGCAGCGCTGGACTTACCCTGCTGCCCCGCCGCCACATGGGCCGCTAGGGGCGCCGCCGGGCATTCAGGGCGGGATAACCGGCAGGGCCCTCCGAGCCTCCGGTGAAATAAGAAGGCCCCCCACACCAAAACGCTAGGTACCACGCTACCGCTCGACTGCGCCCTACCACGGTCAATCCCTCTGCTCACTGCACAGTCGGCGGATCGGGACTGCTGGCCTCCTGGGGGTTAACCTAACCCTAGGACAGTCCCCGAGGGGCCCCTCCCAAGGGGCCTGGCACCGCAACGCTGGGGATTGGGGAAACCCAAGCACGAGTGCCGGACTGACCCTGCCACCCCGCTGCCACCCAGGGAGCTAGGGGCGTCGCTGGTCCTTCATGGCGGGAGAATGTGCAGGGCCCTCCGAGCCCCCGGCGACCATCGAAGGCCCTAGCCCCAAAATGCTTGGGCCCACATACCCGCTCCCCTGCACCCTCACCTCGGCCCACCTCTCCACTCCCCACACAGTTGGGAGATCGGGCCTGACGGCCTCCTGGGGGCTAACCCTAACCCTAGTTCGGTCCCTGAGGGCCCCTCCAAAGGGGCCTGGCGTTGCCACGCCAGGGATTGGGGACTCTCGAGCCCCAGCGCCGGACGCACCCTGCCGCCCTGCCGCCACCCGGGCCGCTAGGGACGCCGCCGGTCATTCAGGGCGGTAGAGCGGGCAGGGCCTCAGAGCTCCTGGTGACCTTCGAAGGCCCCCAGAGCCAAAACACTTGGGCCCACGAACCCTGTCGCCAGCGCCCTCACCTCGGCCCGCCACTCCACTCACTGCACACCTGGCAGATCGGGCCTGCCGACCTCCTTTGGTCTAACCCTAACACTAGGTCGGCCCACGAAGGCCCCTCCCAAGGTGCCTGGCGCAAAACACGCCGGGGTTTGGGGACCCCCGACCCCAGCGCTGGAATCACCCTGCAGCCCCACCGCCACCCTGGCCGCTAGGGGTGCCGCCGGTCATTCAGTGCGGGAGAACGTGCAGTGCCCTCCGAGCCCCCAGCGAACATCGAAGGCCCACGAGCGAAAACTCTTGGGCCCACGCTCCCCCTCGTCAGCGTCCTCACCTCGGCCAGCACCTCCGTACGCCTGCCGGCCTCCTGGGGCTAACCCAAACCCTACTTTGGCGCCCAAGGGGCCTCTCCCAAGGGGCCTGGCACCGCCACGCTGGGGATTGGGGACCCCCGAGCACCAGCGCCTGATTCACCCTGCTGCCCCGCCACGACCCGGCCCGATAGGGGCGCCGTCCTCATTCAGGATGGGAGAACGGGAATGGCCCTCCGAGCCCCCGGCGACCTTCGAAGGCCCACCGCGCCAAAACGCTTGGGCTCTCGCTCCAGCTCGCCAGCGCCCTCAACTTGGCCCGCCCCTCCGCTCGCCACACAGCCGGCGGATCGGGCCTGCCGCCACCTGGGACTAACCATAACCCTAGGTCGGTCCTCGAGGGGCCCATCCCAAGGGGCCTGGAGCAGCAACGCCTGGGATTGGGGACCCCCAAGCTCCAGCACTGGACTCACCCGGCTGCCCCACCGCCACCCAGGGTGCTAGGGGTGCCCCCGGTTATACAGGGCAGTAGAACGGGCAGGGCCCTCCAAGACTTCGACGACCTTCGAAGGCCCACTTTGCAAAATGCTTGGAGCCATGCTCCCACTCGCCAGCGGCCTCACCTCGGCCCGCCCCACCGTATGCCACACAGCCTGCGGATTGGGCCTGCCGGCCTCCTGGGGCTAACCCTACACCCAGGTCCCCCCCGAGGGGCCCCTTTCAAGGGGCCTAGCGCCACAACGCCGGGGATTGAGGACACCCAAGCCCCTGCGTGGGACTCACCCTGCCTTCCCGCCGCCACCCGGACCGCTAGGGGCGCCACGGTCATTCAGGGCGGGAGAACGGGCAGGGGCTTCCGAGCCCCCGGCGACATTCGAAGGCCCCCCGCACCAAAACGCTTGGGGTCACGCTCCTGTTTGTCAGCGCCCTCTTCTCAGGCCGCCCTTCCGCTTGCCGAAAGCTAGCGGATCGGGCCGGCCTGCTTCCTGGGGGCTAACCCTAACCCTAGGTCGGACCCCGAGGGGTCCCTTCCAAAGGCCTGGCGCCACAATGCCGGGGATTGGGGACCCCCGAGCCCTAGCGCTGGACTCACTCTACTGCCCCTCCCCTACCGGCCCCTAGGGGCGCCACCGGTCATTCAGGGTGGGAGAACCTGTAGGGCGCTCTGGGCCCCCGGCGACTTTCAAATGCCCCCAGCGCCAAAACGCTTAGGCCCACGCTCCCGCTCGCCAGTGCCATCACCTCTGCACGCCACTTCACTCGCCGCACACCTGGCCGATCAGGCCTGCCAGCCTCCTGGGGGCTAACCCTAACCCAAGCTCGGCACCCAAGGGGCCGCTCCAAGCGGCCTGGCGCCGCAATGCCAGGGAATGGGGACCCCCGAGCCCCATTGCCAGTCTCATCCTGCCGCCACGCCACCACCCAGGCCGCTAGGGGTGCCGCTGGTCATTCAGGGTGGGAGAACAGGAAGGGCCCGCTGAACCCCCGATGATTTCAAAGGCCCCCCGTGCCAAAACGCTTGAGCCCACGCTCTTGCTCTCAACCGCCCTCACCTGGGCCCATGCCTCCACTTGCCGCACAGCCGGCGGATTGGGCCTACTGGCCTCCTGGGGGCTAACAATAACCCTTGGTTGGCCCCAGAGTGGCCCATCCCAAGGGCCCTGGATCCGCAACGCCTGGGATTGGGGACCCCTGAGCCCCAGCACTGGACTCACCCTGCCGCCCCTGTGCAACCCGCACCGCTAGGTGCGCTGTCGGGCATTCAGCGCGGTACAACGGGAAGGGCACTCTGAGCCCCCAGCGACTTTTGAATGCCCCCCACGCCAAAACTCTTGGGCCCACGATTCCACTCAACAGCGCCCTCACCATGGCCCGCCCCTCTGCTCGCCACACAGCTGGGAGATCGGGTCTGCCGGCCTCCTGGGGGCTAACAGTAATGCTCGGTCGGCCCCCTAGAGCCCTTCCGAAGTGGCCTGGCGCCCCAACGCCGAGGGTTGGGGACACCGAGCCCCAGCGCCTGACTCACCATACCGCCCGTCCTCTACCCGGGCCGCTAGGGTAGCCGCCGGTCATTCAGGGTGGAAGAACGTGCAGGGCCCTCTGAGCCTCCGGCGACCTTTGAAGGACCCCCACGCCAAAACACCTGGGCCCATGCTCCCGCTCGCCAGTGGCCTCACCTCCGCCTGACCCTCCGTTCGCCGCACAACTGGTGGATTGGGCCTGCCGGCCTCCTGGAGGCTAACCCAAACCCTATGTCAGCCCCCGAGGGGCCCCTCCCAAGGGGTCTGGTGCTGCAATGCCGGGGATTAGGGATCCCCGAGCCCCAGCACCGTACTCACCCTGCCGCCCCTCCGCAACCCGAGCCGCTAGGTACGCCGTTGGGCTTTCAGCGAGGTAGAACGGGAAGTGCGCTCTTAACCCCCAGTGACTTTCGAATGCCCCCACGCCAAAATGCTTGGGCCCGGGCTCCCGCTCGACAGCGCCCTCACCTCGGCCTGCCCCTCTGCTGGCTACACAGCTGGCGGATCAGGCCTGCCAGCTTCCTGGGGGCTAACCCTAAACCTAGGTCGGCCCCCGATGGGCCCCTCCCAAGGAGCCTGGAGCTGCAAGGCCTGGGATTGGGGACCCCCGAGCCCCAGCGCCGGACTCATACGGCCGCCCCACCGCAACCTGGGGTGCTAGGGGCGCCGCCGGTTATTCAGGGCAGGAGAACGGGCAGGGCCCTCCAAGCCCCCGCCGACTTTTGAAGGCCCCCCACACTAAAACGCTTGGGCCCACGCTCCCACTCCCCAGCGCCCCCACCTCGGCCCGCCCCTCCGCTCGCCGCACAGCCGGTGGATCAGGCCTGCCGGCCGCCTGGAGCTAACCATAATCCTAGCTTGGCTCCTGAGGGGCCCATCCCAAGGGGCCTGGCGCCACCATGCGGGGGATTGGGCACCCCCAAAGCAACCTGCCGGACGCACCCTGATGCCCCGCCACCACCCGGGCCGCTAGAGGCGCCGCCGGTCATCTGGGTTGGAGAATGGGCAGGGCCCTCCGAGCCTCCGGTGACATTTGAAGTCCTCCCACGCCAAAATGCTTTGGCCCACGCTCCCGCTCACCAGCGCCCTCACCTCGGCCAGCCCCTCCACAAGCCGCACAACCGCCGGATCGGGCCTGCCGGCCTCCTGGGGACTAACAGTAGGTTGGATGTCGAGGGGCCCCTCCCAGGGGTCTGGCGCCACCACGACAGGGATTGGGGACCCCCGAGCACCAGCGCCAGACTCACCCTGCCGCCCTGCCGCGACCCGGCCCACTAGGGGCGCCGTCCTCATTCAGAGTGGTAGAATGGGCAGGGCCCTCCAGTCCCCTGCGACCTTCAAAGGCAACCCGCACCAAAATGCTAGGTCCCACGCTCCCGCTCACCAGCGCCCTCACCTCGGTCCGCCACTCCGCTCTCCACACAGCTGGCGAATAGGGCCTGCTGGCCACCTAGGGGCTAACCCTAACTCTAGGTTGGCCCCTGAAGGGCCCCTCCTAAGGGGCCTGGCGGCCCAATGCTGGGGATTGGGGACCCCCAACCCCATCGTCAGTTACACCCTGCCGCCCCGCCCCACCCGGACCGCTAGGGATGCCACCGTTCATTCAGGGTGGGAGAACGGGCTGGGCCCTCCGAAAACTGCCGATCTTCGAAGGCGCCCCAAACGAAAACACTTGGGCTCAGGCTCATGTTCACCAGCACCCTCACCTCGGCCCAACTCGCCGCTCGACGCACAGGTGGTGTATCGGACCTGCCGGACTCCTGGGGGCTAACCCTAACCATAGGTCGGCACCCCTGGGGCCCTTCCCAAGGGGCCTGGCATCGCAACGCTGGGGATGGGGACACCGAGCCCAAGTGCCAGACTCACCCTGCTTCCCTTCAGCCACCCGAGCCGCTAGGGGCCCACCGTTCAATCAGAGCAAGAAAATGGTTAGGGCCCTCCGAGCACCCGCTGACATTCAAAGGCCCCCCGTGCTTGGCTTGGGCTCATGCTAAGGCTCGCCAGCGCCCTCACCTCGGCCCAACCCTTCGCGTGTTGCACAGCCGCTGATCGGGACCACTGGCCTTCTGGGGGCTAACCGTAACCCTAGATTGACCACCGAGGGGCCCATCCCAAGGGGCCTGGCGCTCCAACGCCGGAGATTGGGGATCCTGAGCCTCAGCACCTGACTCACCCTGCCACCCAGCTGCCACCCGGGGGCTTGGGGTGCTGCCGTTCATTCAGGGCGGGAGAACAGGCAGGGCCCTCCGAGACACGGCGACCTTCAAAAGCCCCCCGCGCCAAAACACCCGAGCCCACGCTCCCGCTCACCAGCGCCCTCACCTCGGTCCGACACTCCAGTCTCCACACAGCTGGCGAATAGGGCCTGACGGCCTCCTAGGGGCTAAACCTAACCCTAGGTTGGCCCCCGAGGGGCCCCTCCCAAGGGGCCTGGCGCCGCAACACCGGGGATTGGGGATACCCGAGCCGCAGCGCCTGACTCACCCTGCCGCCCCGCTGCCACCTGGGCAGCTAGGGGCACTGCCAGTCACTCAGGGAGGAGAATGGGCATGGCCCGCCGAGTCCCCGGAAACATTAAAAGGCCCCCGGAGCCAAAATGCTTGGGCCCAAGCTCCCTCTCGACAGAGACCTCACCTCGACCCACCACTCCATTCGCCGCACAGCTGGCGGATTGAGCCTGCTGGCGTCCTGGGGGCTGACCCTAACCTAGGTCAGCCCCCGAGGGGCCCCTCCCAAGGGGCCTGGCGCCGCAACACAGTGGATTGGGGACCCCTGAGACCCAGCGCCGGACTCACCTGCTGCCGCGCCACCACCCAGGCCGCTAGGGGAGCCACGGGTCATTCAGTGTGGGAGAAGTGGCAGGGTGCTCCGTTTCCCCTGCGACCTTCAAAGCACCCTTGCGCAAAAAGGTGGCTCCCACGCTCCTGCTCACCAGCGCCCTCCCCTTGGCCCGCCCCTCTGGTTGCTGCAGAGCTGGTGGATAAGGCCTGCCGGGCTCCTGGGGGCTAACCAAAACCCTAGGTCGGCCCCATGGGGGACATCCCAAGGGGCCTGGTTCTGTAACGCTGGGGTTTGGTGACTCAGAGCCCCAGATCCAGACTCACCCTGCCGCACTGTCGCCACCCGGGCCGCTAGGGACGCCGCAGGTCATTCAGGGCGAGAGAAGGGGCAGGGCCTTCCGAGCCCCCGGTGACTTTCAAGGGCTCCCTGGTCCAAAACGCTGGTGCCCACGCTCCCACTCCCCACGCCCTCACCTTGGCTTGCCCCTCAGCTCTCAGCCCAGTGGGCGGATTGGGCCTGCCGGCCTCCTGGGTCTTAACCCTAATCCTAGGTCGGCCCCTCAGGGGCCCCTCCCAAGGGTCCTGCTGCTGCTACACTGGGGATCGGGAACCCCAAGCCCCAGAGCCAGAATCACCCTGCCTCAATGCCGCCACCCGGGCCGCTAGGGGTGCCGCCGGTCATTCAGGGCGGGAGAACGACAGGGCCCTGGAGAAACCAGCGACATTTGAAGCCTCCCACGCCAAAATGCAGGGGCCCTCGCTCCCGCTCGGCAGCGCCTTTACCTCTGCCCGCCCACCTCTCGCCGCCCAGCCAGAGGATTGGGCCTGCCAGCCTCCTGGGGGCTAACTCTAACCCTAGGTCAGCCCACGAGGAGCTCCTCCCAAGGGGCCTGCCCCCGCAACGCCGGGGATTGGGGATCCCCAAGCCACAGTGCAGGACTCACCCTGCTGCCCCACCGCCAACGGAGCCACTAGGGGCGCCGCTGGTTATTCAGGGCAGGAGAAAGGGCAGGGCCCTCCGAGCCATGGCAACATTGCAAGGCCCAGGGCGCCAAAACCCTGGGGCCCATGCTCCCGCTCGCCATCGCCCTCAACTCGGCCCACACCTCTGCCCTTCGCACAGCTGGCAGATCTGGCCTGCCGGCCTACTGGGCGCTAACCCTACACCCTAGGACGGCCCCTGAGGGTCCCTTCCTAAACGTGCCGCTAGGGGCACCACCATTCATTCAGTGTTGGAGAACTGGCAGGGCCCTCCGAACTCCCTCCAACCTTCGAAGGTGCCCGGAACCAAAACGCTTCGGCCCAGGCTCATGTTCACCAGCACCCTCACCTCGGCCCACCGCTCCAATCACCGCACATGTGGTGTATCGGGCCTGCCGGCCTCCTGGGGACTAACCCTAAGTGTAGGTCAGCCCCCGAGAGGCACTTCCCGAGTGGCGTGGCTCCGCAACGCCGAGGATGGGGACCACAAGCCCATGTGCCGGACTCACCCTGTTGCCCTTCAGCCACCCGAGCCGCTAGGGGCCCCGCTAGTCATTCAGAGCGGGAGAACGGGCAAGGCACTCCGAGGCCCCGGCGACTTTCGAAGGCCCTCCTGCACCAAAATGGTTGGGCCCATGCTGCCGCTCACCAGCGCCTTCACATTGGCCCACTCCTCCGATCGCCGCACAGCCGTTGCATCGGTCCTGCTGGCCTACTGGGGTCTAACCCTAAACCCTAACCCCTAACCTTAAACCCTAAACCTTAACCCCTAACCCTCACCCTAACCCTAACACTAACCCCTAACCCTTACCCTAACCCTGACCCTAACCTAAACCTAACCCTAAACCCTAATCCTTAAACCCTAAACCCTACATTAACACTAAACCCTAAATCCTAACCCCTAACCCGAAACCCTAAACACTAAACCCTTACCTTAACCACTAAGCCAAACCCCAAACCCTAACCCTAAACCCTAACCATACCCCGACCCCTATCATAACCCTAACCCTACCCCTAACCCTACCCCTTCAGCTAACCCTACCCCTAACCAGTAACCTAACCCTAACCCTTACCCTAACCCATACTCTAACCCTAACTTTAACCCATACCCTAACCCGAACCCTAACCTGTACCCTAACCCTAACACGTACTCTAACGCGTACCCAAACCTGTACCCTAACCCTAACCCTAAACTGTACCCTAACCCATAACTTAAACCGTACCCTAAACTTAACCTTAACCCTAACAAGTACCCTAACCCATACCCTAACCTTAACCCTGAACCCTGACCATAACCCATACCCTAACTCGTACCATACCCGTACCCTAACCGTACCCGTACCCTAAACCTAACCCATACCCTAACCGTAAACCTAAACCCTAAACCGTAACCCGTACCCTAACCCTAACCAGTACCCTTACCTTAACCTTAACCCATACCCTAACCTGTACCCTATCCCTAACCCGGACCCTAACCCATACCCTAACCCATACCTAACCTTAACCTGTACCCTAACCCGTACCCACACCCATACCCTAACCCTAAACCGTACCCTATCCCTATCCCTAACCCATTCCCTAACCCGTACCCTAACCCTAACCCTAAACCGTAACCTGGCCTGTACCATAACCCTAAACTGTACCCTAACCCTAACCCGTACCCTAACCCGTACCCTAAACCGTACCCTAATCCAAATGCCAACACTAACCATAACCGTACCCTAATGCGTACCCTAACCAGTACCCTAACCCTAATCCGTACCCTAAACCTAACCCCTACTCCAACCCTAACCCTAACCCTAAACCCAAACCCTAAACCCTAACCCGTACCCTGAACCCTAATCTGTACACTAACCCATAACGTCTAACTTGTAACCCCTAAACCCAAACCTAACCCGTACCCTCTCCTTACCCTAACCCTAAACCCTACCCTCTCCCATACCCTAACCATAATCCATACTCTAACCTTAACCCGTACCCTAATCCGTACCCTAACCCCGGGGATTGGGTACCCCTGGAACACACCACGGGACTCAGCCTGCCACCCCTCAGGAAACCATGCCCCTTGGGGCGCCGCAGAGCATCCCGTTCAGGAGAACTGGTAGGGCCCCTCTGAGACCCCAGCGATCCTCGGTGGCCCCCTACACCCCAACCCTGAGGCCCACGCTCATCCCGCCCCACGCCTTCCCTTCAGCTTGCCACCGAGCTCGTCGCAGAGCCGGCAGATCAGGCCTGCCGGGTTCCTGGGGCCTAGACCTGACCCTAGGTCGGCTGGGTAGGGCCCCTCCCCTGGGGCCTGGTGCCACAGCCCCAGGTACTGGGGACACCTGAGCCCCACTGCAGGATAAAGCCTGCCAGCCCACAGGAAACCGTGCTCCTTGGGAGGCTGTAGAGCATTCAGGGCGGGAGAACCAGGAGGGCCCCCAGAGTCCCCTGCGAACTTCAGCGATCCCTAAACCCAAGCTTGAAGCCCATGCTCACCCCACCCCACACCCTCACCTCAGCCTGCGGCAGTGCTCGCCACATAGCGGGCAGATCTGGCCTGCGGGGTTCCTGGGCCCCAACACTAACCCTAGTTCATCTGTGGAGGGGCCCCTCCCCAGGAGCCTGGAGCCAGAGCCGCGGGGATTCGGGACACCTGAGCCCCACAGCAGGACTCAGTCTGCCACCCCGCAGGAAACCGTGCGCCTTGGGAGGCCATAGAGCGTTCAGGGTGGGAGAACCAGGAGGGCCCTCCTGAGCCACCAGCGAACGTCGGTGGCCTCCCGCAACCCAACCCTGAAGCCCACGCTCACCCTCCCTGCACCCTCACCTCAGCCCATGTAGCTCGCCATACAGCCAGCAGATCGGGCCTGCGGGGCTCCTGGGGCCTAACCCTAGCCCTAGGTCGGCCGCGGGTGTGGGGGACTCCCAGGAGCCTTACACTACAGCCCCAGGGAATTGGGGTACCTGTACCACACAGCAGGACTCAGCTTGCCACCGGAAAGGAAACTGTGCCCCTTGGGGCTCTACGGAGCCTACAGGGCATGAGAACATGGGGAGGCCCCCAGGGCCTGTCCCCACTTTTGGCAGCCCCCCCGTGCCCCAATCCTGAGGCCTATGTTCACCATCCCCCATGGCCTCCTCTCAGCCCTCCACAGAGCTCGCTGCACAGCCTGCAGATTGTCCTTGCCGGGCTCCTGGACCCTAAACCTTACACTAGGTTAGCCACAGAGGGGCCCCTCCCCAGGGTCCTGGCACCCTACACCGGGGGATTGGGGACACACAAGCCCCACTGTAGGACTCATCCTGCAGCCCACAGGAAACTGTACCGTTTTGGGGCACAACAGAGCATTCAGTGCAAGAGAATTGGGGCACCCCTGAGAGCCCCTTCTGGTGAACCCCGACATTTGTGGGCCATTCCGGATGAAACCCCAAGGCTCACACTCACCCACGCTTGTGCCCTCATCTCAGTCGGCCTGGGAGTTCTCTGAGCACTGGGCAGTTTGGACCTGCTGTCTCTTGAGGCCTAACCTAACCCTGGGTCTTCTGCTGAGGGTCCCTCCCTGTTTGCCTGCCTCCAAGGCACCAGGCATTGGGCTCACCTCTGCACGACTAGAGGACTCAGCCTGCCCCACAGCAGGAAACTGTCATTTGGGGCTGCAGCAAGGATTCATAGGAAAATCGGAGGGCCCTCCTCAGCCCATCGCAGGCAACCCCCACTTTCAGAGATCTCCCCGGATCCAATTAGTAGCTTCAAACTGACCTTTAAACTTGCTCTCCAAGGAGATCTTTTGAAATTCTCCACACTTCCAACCGATGGCACCATCCAGCTTCAGTGCCTTACCCAGCTTTAGGTCTTGAGATGGATTAAAATGGGAAGTCACTTCACTGATGACGACGTACTGGTGACCAAAAGATACATGCATAAATGCTTCATATCACTTGGCTTCAGGGAAATGGAAATCTAAACCCCTATAGATGCCCTACCACACGAGGCCGAATATCTAAAAATAAGAAGACATGAAACTATACATGTTGGAGAGGATGTGGAGAAATGGGAACACTCTTACACCCCTGTACAAATGCAGTCCAGTACAGCCACTCTTGAAAATGGTACAGAGTTTCTTCAAGAAGTTATAATAAAGCTACCCTATGTCCCAGCAATTGCACTACTGGGTATTTACCCCAAAGATACAGAGGTAGTGAAGATGGGACACATGCACCACAGTGTTCATAGCAGCAATATCCATAATAGACAAGCTGCAGAAGGAGTGCAGATGACCATGGATAGATGAATGGATAAAGAAGATGTGGATCATATCTATAGTGGAATATTACTCAGCCATCAGAAAGGATGAATACTTACCATCACACCTACCTGGTTGGAGCTGGAGGGTATTATGATGAGTGGAATAAGTCAATGAAAGAAAGACAATGATCATATGCTTTCACTCCTATGTGGAATATCAGAAACAAGGAAGGTGACCATAGGGGAAGGAAGGGAAAATAGAATGGGAAGTCATCAGAGAGGGAGAAAACCCATGATGGACTCTTAACTATCACAAGAAACTGATGATTGCTGGAGGAGAAGTTTGGGGGGGTAACTGGGTGAGTAGCATTAAGGAGGTCACACGATACAATGAGCACTGGGTGTTACACACAACTGAAAATTGACTGAAGACTACATCTGAAACTAATGATGTACTGTAAGTTGGCTAATTGAATTTAAATTAAAGAACAAAAGACCTTGAATAAACAATCCTAAACATTTGTATGGAACCACTAAAGATTCCGAACAGCCAGTGCAATGTGGAAAAGAAAAACAAAGCTGGAGGACTCACAATTTCAGATTTCAGGTTATACTACAAAGCTGCAGTCATCCTAACAAGAGAGTACAGCACAAAAAGAGACACAGCGACCAAAGGAACAGGATACAAGTTCAAACAGAAACCCATAATTATGTGGTCCATGAATCTTCCACAAAGCAAGCAACGATATCAAAAGGGAAAAGGACAGTCTCTACAACAAATTTTGTTGGGAAAACTAGACAGCTACGCACAAAAGAATGAAATTAGACTGCTTTCTTACACAATACAGACAAACACAAAACAGTTTCAAGACCTCAATATGAGACCTGAATCCATAAAAATCCTACAGGAGGGAAGACAGTAACTTCTTGACATGGACCATATTAACGTTTTTCTAGACTGTGTCCTGAGGCAAAGGAAATGAAAGCAAAAATAAACTATTGGGAATACAGCAAAATAAAGTTTCCACATGGCAGAAGAACAATGAAAACGTAAAAATGGTAAGACAACTTACTCAAAGGGAGATGATATTTGCAAAGATCATATGCAATAAAGGGATAGTGTCCAAAACATATACAACTGATACTACTCGACCCCCAAAAAACAAATAATCCAGTTAAAAAATAGGCAGAAGACATGGACAGACATTTCTCCAAAGAAGAAATACAAATGGCCAACAGTCCCGTGAAAAGATGTTCACCATCACCCATCATCAGGAAAATGTGAATCCAAAGGACAATCAGGTAATACCTCAAACCTGTCAGAATGGCTAACATCAAAAGCACAACAAAGAACAGGTGTTGAGAGGATGTGGATAAAGGGGAATCCTCGTGAACTGTGGGTGGGAATGCAAATTGTGGTGGCCACCGTGGAAAACAGTATGAAGGTTATTGAAAAAATTAAATATAAAACTACCCTACGATCCAACAATCACACTACTCGTATTTACCCAAAGAATAGGAAAACAGTAACGTAAAAGGATACGTGCACCCCTATGTTCCTTGCACCATTATTTAGAATATCACAATATGGAAGCAACCCAAGTGTCTGTAGAAAAATTGACAAATGAGATGATAGATGTGTATTCACACACACGCACGTGCACACACACACACACACACACACACATACACACACACAATGGAGTATTACTCGGCTTGAAAAAGAATGAAACCTTCCATTTGCAGCCACATGAATGGAGCTAGAGAGTATTATCCTAACTAAAATCAGGCATTCAGAGAAAGACAAATCCCATAAGATGTCACTCTAATAGGGAATTTAAGCAACAAACAAAAATAAATAACTAAAAGAGAAAAAGGAGACACACCAAAATACAAACTCTTAACAATAGAGAACAAACGGATGGTTACAAGAGGAGGTGGATAGAGGGTTGAGTGGAATAGGTGAAGGGGATTAAGAGGACACTTTTCTTGATGACCACTGAGTAATTTATAGAATTACTGAATCACTCTATTGTACACCTGAAACGAATGTAACACTGTATGTTAGCTCTACTGGAATTAAAATAAATTTCTAAAAAAGATTTTTTCTTTCAGAAACCTCTTTGAAAAAGCTTTTCCTGTGCACTGTGCATAAGCCCTACTTGGGAGGATTCACTCTACAATAATTATTCACTACATGAATCAAATTCAGATTTCACTGAGTTCTTACCGTGGATCCCAGCCCATGGGAGCCATGGTCCTTTTCAGTCCAGGCTCAGCACCAATGCATTCAAGATTGGAAGTAGAGACACATGTCACTTCACAGTCCAGAAAGCTATTATTGTTTTTGTTTCAGTGTGAGAGACTCACAGACTTTGGGACAGGTTTCAGAGCAGGTTTATTATGGATCCTGGATCTCTACTTCAATGTTCATTGCCTGGATCCATTTGGCTAATAGGTTCCCTGTGGATGGGCTTGCTTCCAAGCACATACATGGAAGATGCAAAGGTGGGTGGGCTTGGTGCTGGACAGGAAGAAGACCAAAAGCAGACAAGGGTCCGACCCCTCCCCTGATCCAGGAATTGCTACGGGAGAGGGTACGTGAGGTAGAATCCATGCGAAACTCCAAGGTCACCAGCTGAACACAGGAGGCACAGGTCAAGGGATCTGGAGATGCAGCGGTTGAAGGCTGCTCTGAGCTACCTCTGGGAGGAAGGGAGGGAAGGAATGAGAAGGAGACACTGCCTGCCTCTGGCCCATGCCAGCTACCCACCACTCTGACACGCATCAGTCTATGAGCTGACACAGCCTGGGCTCAGGAAGGGCTGGCTCGTGTCCCTCAATCCTCAGTGGGACAGCTGGCCCCAGGGCTCAGAGACATGCTGAGGGAGATGAGAGGGAAAGCTGCCCCACCCAGGTCATCCCCTCCTTGAGCAGACAGCCCTTCAGAACTTCTAAAAAAAACCCACTGACGGGGTTGAAAGACATGCCATGGATGAACTAAGGCATAGAGATATGTAAAATGACATTCATTTTTAAGTTCAGGGCTGTCATCTCAGGAAGTGGGGAGAGCTTCCCTAAGAAGACTGAGGGGCGGGCAGGCCATGCTGAAAAGGGAGACATGGCTCTCCTGACTGGGGACCTGTAGCCCCCTTCCAGTTCAGGGCATCACCCTCACATTACACGAGATCCATGGAAGTGTTCCATCAGGGCCAGATATTTGTCTCAAGACGGGTACCCTGGCATTGGACTGCACAGGGCACCAGGGACGAGGGCCAGATGGAGGACGGACAATACCCCGGAGGCCATGGGGCAAGAGCAGAGGCACATGACCTTGAAGATGATGATGAAATGCAGGAGGTAGCAGCATGGAGCCGGCCTGAAAGTGCCATGGGAGCAGTGCCCACAGCTACACTGACTGGGTGCCTTCTGTGCCCAGTGTGGCTGACTTCAGTGGGCTCCAGACTAGTCCTGACCACAACTCTAGGAAGTGTGCACCACCCCCGGCCTCCTCTCCCCTTGCAGCTGCTAGGAATCACGGTCACAGACCCTGGTCAGCTTTCGGGGAAACCAAGCAGTGGCTCCCACGCACGCTGCACCTCTGGTGGTGGTCCAGTGTGACCCTCGTGCCTGGCCAGACACTGATGTCTACCTGTCTCCACACAAATCCACAGACAGGAGGGTGTCCCTGAATTCCACAGCACCTGATGAGACAGATCCACAGAACCCAACACCCAGTGGGTCACTAGGGACCTCACCTATGGTCATGGAGCTCACCATACCCTATTTCTGTCACTTCCCACAGAAAGCCTGGTTCTGATCCCCCACAATACCAAACATCCTGGTTGCTGACCTGGGGTCATGCCATGAACCCACATGGCACCTTTCTTTTAGTGAAGACTATGCCTACACCTCCTAGAAAATATTTCTAATGAAGTACCAGTCCATCAGGACTACGGTGTGAACGGTAGCACACAGCCTGCATGGTAGTAGTCAGTAATTCTAACGAGGGTTAACCCCACCCCCCGTCTCACAAAACCTTCCTCCATCCCCACTGAACTCATGGTCTGCCCTCAGAAAACCCTCCAGGAAACAAACCTTTCATCTGAATGCTCTTTTCACCTTCTGCTTCAAATCTTGTCCAACCACAATGATATGAAACTAGAAATCAGTCTCAAGAAAAAAATGGGACAGTCAAAAATAGGTGGAGATTGGGGGGCCTGGGTGGCTCAGTTGTTAAGGATCTGCTTTCAGCTCAGGTCGTGATTCCAGGATCCTGGGATCTAGCCCCGAATCAGGCTCCTTACTCAGTGGGAAGCCCACTTCTCCCTCTCCCACCACCCTGCTTGCATTCCCTCTCTCGCTGTCTCACTCTCTGTCAGATACTTAAATAATCTTAAATAAATGTGTGGAGATTTAACAACATGCTACTGAACAACCAACAGTCAAAGAAGAAATCAAAAAAATTTTAGAAGTACCTTGACACTGATGAAAAAGACAACTTACAAAAACTTATGGGATGCAGCAAAAGTAGCTTTATGGGGGACATTCATAGAAATTCAAGTCTTCATCAATCCATGAGAATGCTCTCCAATAAACAACCTGATTTATGTGGTAAAGAATTAGAAAAAAAAAGAACAAACAAAGCCACAAATTAGTAGAAATAAGGAAATAACAAAAAGGAATGCATTAATAAATCCAACGGAGACTAAAAGGACAAAAAAAAATGAAAATGAGAGCTGCCTTTTTTGGAAAGATAAACAAACTGACAAACTTAGCTAGACTCACCAAGAAAGACAGAGGACTCCAATAAAATTAAGAAAGAAAGATAATGGATTCCTGTCTCATATCAAAATCAAAAGAACTCTTCAACCTTGGACACAACAACTTCTTGCAAGCCATGTCTCTAAAGGCAAAGGAAATAAAAGCAAAAATGAACTATTGGCACTTCATCAGGATAAAAACTTCTGCTCGGCAAAGCAAATGATCAAAAAAACAAAAAGGCATCCTATGGAATCGAAGAAGATATCTGCAAATAATATTACAGATAAAGGGCTGGTATCCAAGATCTATAAAGAACGCCTCAAACTCGACACCCAAAAAATGGGTAGAAGACACAAAGAGATACTTCTCCAGAGAAGACATACAAATGGCCAACAGACACATGAAAAAATGCTCCACATCACTTGCCATCAGGCAAATACAAATCAAAATGACAATGAGATACCACCATACACCAGTTAGAATGGTTAAAATTAACAAGGCAGGCAGCACCTGGGTGGCACAGTGGTTAAGCGTCTGTCTTCGGCTAAGGGCGTGATCCTGGCATTATGCGATCGAGCCCCACATCAGGCTCCTCCGTTATGAGCCTGCTTCTTCCTCTCCCACTCCCCCTGCTTGTGTTCCCTCTCTCGCTGTCTATCTCTATCTCTGTGGAATAAATCAATAAAATCTTGAAAAAAATTAACAAGACAGGAAATAAAAAAAAGTCAGAGAGGATGTGGAGAAAGCGTAACCATCTTACACTACTCGTGAGGATTCAAGCTGGTATAGCCACTTTTGAAAACAATATGGAGGTTCCTCACGACGTTAAAAACAGAGCTATCCTATGACCCACCAACTGCACTACTGGGTATCTACCGCATAGACACAGAGTAATGAAAAGAAGGGGCACCTCTATCCCAATGTTCATAGCTGCAATGTACATAATAGCCAAACTGATGAAGGAGCCAAGGTGTCCTTCAGCAGATGAATGGACAAAGAAGATGTGGTTCATCTACACAATGGAATATTACTCAGTCATCAGAAAGGATGAATACCCCCCATTTGCACCAACGTGGATGGACCAGGAGGGGATTATGCTAAGTGAAATTAAGTCAAGCAGAGAAAGACAATTATCATATGGTTTCACTCCTATGTGGAACGGAAGGAATAGCATGGAGGACATTAGAAGATGGAAGGGAAAAGTGAAGGGGGGAATGAGAGGGGGAGATGAATCATGAGAGACTACTGAAACTGGGAAACAAACTGAAGGCTGCAGAAAGGGAGGGGAAGGGGAATGGGTTATCCTGGTGATGGGTATTAAGGAGGGTACATATTGGGGCACCTGGGTGGCACAGCGGTAAAGCGTCTGCCTTCGGCTCAGGGTTATGGGATCGAGCCCCACATCAGGCTCCTCCGCTGTGAGCCTGCTTCTTCCTCTCCCAATCCCCCTGCTTGTGTTCCGTCTCTCGCTGGCTGTCTCTATCTCTGTCGAATAAATAAATAAATTCTTTTTTTTTTTAAAAAGGAGGGCACGTGTCATAATGAGCACTAGGTGTTATATGCAAACAATGAATCATGGAACACTACATCAAAAACAAATGAAGTACTCTAGGGTGACTAACATCATTTTAAAAATGAGAAAGATATGAAATCCATACAGGAAAACTGTCACTATTTGCAAATGACATGAAATCCCGAAAGATTCCACACAAAAAAACTGTTAGAATAAACAAATTCAAGAAAGCTGCAGGATATAAAGTCGATATACAGAAACCTGTTGTCTTTATTTTTTTCAGATTTTATTTATTTATTTATTTATTTATTTATTTATTTATTTGACAGGAAGAGAAAAAGCAGGAGCAGGGGGAGTGTCAGAAAGAGGGAGAAGCAGACCCTCGCTAAGCAGGGAGCCCAACATGGGGCTCGATCCCAGAACTCTGGGATCATGACCTGAGCTAAAGGCAGACGCTTCACCTATGGAGCCACACAGATGACCAAACTTGTTGCATTTCTGTATACTGATGACATACTTTCGCAAAGAGAAATAAAAAAGCACTGCCATTTACAATTGCATGAAAAAAAAATCTAGGAATAAAAGTAACCAAAAATGAGAAAGACATAGTACACTCAACACATGGCAGAAAAGAAATGAAAAACACGTGTGTCGAGGAGGGCAGAATGTATGGGTCAAAGATTTGGAAGGCAACACAAACAAATGGAAGCTTATGCCATGCTCCTTAACTGGAAAAGTTAATTATGTGAACATGTCCATCGTACCCAAAGCAATCGACAGATGTGATGAAATCCTTATCTGAATTCCAGTGGCATTATTCGAGGAAATAGAAAACAGTCCTCAAACTTGTATGGAATCACAAAAGACCCCAAATACCCAAAGCAACCTGGAGAAAGAAAGGTGCAGTCAACACACACCTGTATTTCAAGCTAGATTACAAAGCTGTTGTCATCAAAACAGGATGGTACTGGCATAAACACAGACACCAGGTCAGTGAAACAGAACAGAAAGCTCAGAAACTTACCCACACATAGATGATACTAACTTACGACACAGCAGCAGAAGATATGCCATGAGGGAAGGACTGTCTCTTCAGTGAGCGGTAACAGGCAAACTGGACACTAAATGCAGAAGAATATAACTGGGTCACTTTCTTACACCACACACAAAATTTTTAATGGATGAATGATTTGAACATAAGACCTGAATCCATAAACCTCCAAGAAGACACAGGTACTAAGTCTCTCGACATTGGTTTTGGCAAAGAGTCTTCAGATCGGACACCAAATGCAAAGGCAACAAAAGCAAAAATAAACAAGTGGAACAACATCAAACTGAAATCTTCCACACGGCAAAAGAAACCATCAAAAACTTAAAAGGCCACTGACCCAATAAGAAAAAAATATCTGTGAATCGTATGTGTGAGAAGAGGCTAATATCCAAAATACACACAACACTCATACAAATCAAAACAAAAAAAAGTATAAAAAATGTGGGGAATATGTGAATAGATACCTTCCAAAGATGGCACACAGGTGCCAACAGACAGAAAAAGTTATTCGGCATCACTAATCATCGTCAGGGAAACATCAGTCAAACCCACAATCGGCTATCCGCTCACAACTGTTGGAACAGCAATTGTCCCAGAGACAGACACCAAGTGGGGTCAAGGGTGTGCAGACGAGGAGACACTGTGCACTGTTGGTGGGAATGGAAATTGGTGCAGTCACTGTGACAAACGGTATGGAGGTTCCTGAAAAAATAAAAGCAACTACGACATGACCCAGTAATGGCTCTACTGAGTATTGATTCGGAGAACACAAAAATACTGCCTCAAAAAGACAGATGCACTCCCACATTCACTAAAGCATTATTCACAAGAACCAGACATGGAAACACAGACCTTGGGGGCCTTATGCCAAGTAACTCATACACAGAAAGACCAATACCAGATGCTCTCATGTACATTCCACGTGGAATAAACAAATACTGAACACATAGATACTGAGAGCAGATTGGTAGGTGCCAGATTCGGGGATGGGGTGGTAGAAACGGGTGAAGGCGGTCAAAGTCTCAATGTTTGAGTGAGAAAATCCGACAGTCATGAAATGTTCTGTCCAGCATGGAGACTAAAACTAACCCCACAGCATGGGGTATAGGTTTCCCTGCTCTTTGAAAGTACAGAGCTTCTGAGAAACCTTGCACAGCAGTAATGGTGTCAAGAAGGAATGGCCATTAATTTAAATGGAACAATTAGACAGTGTGCTCAGACTCCAAAATTCCTTCTCTTTGGCTTTTCTTAGGCCTCAGCACACAAGTTTCCAATGGAGGCCCAGCATAAATGAAGATAAAGCACAGCAGAGGCTCACAAACACAATTCAAAGTGCTGGTGGCTGGATGCGGAGAGCAATTCCCAGCGGAAGGAGCTGGTTGAGGAGCACACCGCCTTTGTCGTGCTTCTCCCCAAAACAGATGCTGAATGCGATTCTCACTGTTCACCTTTTTTCATAAGAGGGAAATCCTCTTCAGGTCTCTTCATCTTACTGAAGCTGGGTAATAACATAGTTTTTCAAGAAATCCCACTGTCTTACTATGAACGTTTAAAAACGGGGGATACTTGTACTTGAGCATTGCTGAGGGACGAGATGTGAAAGTTTCTCCCAGACACAAACCTCAGCAGACCCACCGGGAAAGGCACCTTCCTCAGCATGCAGAACACGGACTACCTCCTACCTCCCGAGAAACCCTCTCCTTCCCCTCGATCACGACAACCCACAAAAGCTGGGAGTTACCCTAATTCCTCCATTCTCCTGCTCCTAATAGCTAACCCATCAGCAAATCCTGTGAACTGTATCTTCAAAATGGACCCAGAATAGGTCTAACCACTCCATCAAAGGCCACCTGTCTGGTCCACAGTGCCTGAGTTCCTGGAAAAGCTTCGTCATTGACCTGCCTTGCCATCTTCAACCCTCTGTCATCTGTTCTCAACATTGTAGCCAGGATGGCCCAGTGAAACAGGGTCTCATGGGGATATAGCCCTGGAATGGCTTTCTGTCACCCTCTGTCACCTCTCTGAGGTAATGTCCTAAGCTGTCTCCTGTGGCCACAGGGCCTTCTTGCTGCTCCTGGACATACCTGGAATTCTCCTACCCCAGAGCCATTGCACATGCTTTCCCTTCTGTTTCGAATGCTCTTGATGTGTTCTCACTCACCTTCGGAGAAGTCTGAATTGGAGCGTCAGGGACAGAAGATGAGACTGTGTGTGTTGGGTGAGGCTGGTGGCCCAGAAAAAGGTTCTCTGCCAGCTCTCCGCCTGTGCCTCACTTGTCCTCAGCCAGGAACTTGCACACAGCCCACACCTGTCACAACTCTCACCCAGGAGACCCATAGCCACACCTGGAGCCCACCCTGCCCACATCCTGCTGCAGAATGCATTCAGCTCTCCTCTGGGCCCCCTGTCAGCTTTACCCAGACCTGGAACTCCCCCATCTCCTGCAAAGCTCCCGGATTCCCACTCTGCTTCCAAAATCACACTGGCGCAAGACTTTCATGAGAAAGCTATAACGCTAACTAATGAAAGGTTCACACCTACTTTCCCCTTCTGTTGCCTTTCTCTCCACCTTCCTTCCTACCTGTGCAAACTGTAACATATCAGTGGAACATGAACATGCTCTGAGACCTGAATCTTTCATTGCAGCTTTTTGAGGAATCCTTATGTGATAAGAAACTAGTGTATCCTACAACAGGGTGTTCTACAACTCTCATCTATAGAAGAGTACAGCCCAAATCACTACAACTTTACCTCACTCTTCATGAAGCAGAACACTTTTTCCTTTCTTCTTTTACTTAAATTCCAGTTAGCTCACATGCCATGGAATATTCGCTTCAGGGGTAAGATTTAGTGATTCCTCACCTGCATACAGTACCCGGTGGTCATCACAAGATTCCTCCTTAATACCCCTCACCCATTTAACTCTTACCCCCACGCCCATGTCCTGCAGCAACACTCAGTTTGTTCTCCAAGGTTGAGTCTATTTCCTTGTTTGCCTCTCTCATCACCCCTGAACTCTGTTCATCTGTTTTTTTTCTGAAATTCCACAAGCGTGAGAGCATAGGATATTTGTCTTTCCTCACTGATTTTGCTTAGCTTAATACACTCTAGATCCATGCACATCCTTGCAAATGGTAAGATTTCATTCTTTTTGAAGCTGGGTCATATTCCATTATATATATGTATCCCACATCTGCTTTATCCATTCATCAGTGCATGGACTTTGGGATTCTCTCCATAGTTTGGCTACTGTGGACATTGCTGCTATAAACATTGTGGTGCATGGACCCCCTTCGAATCTGCATTTTTTTATCCTTTGGGTAAATACGTAGGACAGCAATTGCTGGATCATGTGGTTGTTCAATGTTTAACTTTTTGAGGAACCCCCACACTGGTTCCCAGACTGGCTGCACCACTTTGCATTCCCACCAACAGGATGGGAGGGTTCCCCTTTAAGCAGAACATTATCTGCCGGCAATTTCATAAGAGGCAACAAAACCTCTGTGAGATGCACCCAGGGTCAGGCAAGCAGTTGCAGACTTCACCCCAAGGCTCCTGACGCCAAGCCCCTTGAAGCCACCAGCATGCCACTATCCAAAAGAATTCCCAGACTCTCCTTCTGACTCCACCACCAAAGAAACTACAGAGAGAATATGGCACCTCAAAATATCGAGATAATACATTTAGTAAAACTAGAAAGTCAAGCTCAACTTTTAAACAGGAACAGGCTGGTTTGGATAATTTTGAATTTTCCCTCCACCCTAATTTTAACTCTTCTGATGAATAAACTAATCAATGATGAAACATCACCTTTGTCAAATGACATCATCCAAGTCTGTATCAGATGAAAAAAGCCACCTAACTCTAGATACTGGCCACTAAACCATATCTTAGGCCCAATTGAATAAACACTGTTAGATGAAGGAACAAATTAGATGTTACAAACAGGCACAGAGTGAATCTCACCTTCCCTTTCTAATAAAAGAGGGTTCCTAGGAAACAGATGGTCAAAATACATTTGTCAGCAATAAATGGACAGAAATTGTGATCCCCTGCAAAGTTCTACCTCCAGGGAAACTAAGTAATTCTTGCACCAAACCCAGAATGCTGACAGCTACTTCAATTTTACTTTGTGGCTCAACTAGAGAAAAGAGAAAAGCCCAGGAGGTTTTGGGATAATGAGAGGTTTTACCTCCAGCCCTGACATAGATAGGACATTTTGCCAAACATACCTGTGCTTTCTCTGAACACTGGCGTCCTGTGACAAGCTGCCTCGCTGACTCCGATGCTGACGTTCAAAACCTCGGGTGTCTTGTAGCCAGAGCAGAGAAGTGCTGACAGCTGGGGAGAAGAAGGCACCTCTGACCTATAGCCTGCACACCTGCTTCGGTTTCTGGGTGCAGGGGCAACACATACTTGTTGTTTAGCAGTAATTATCTTCATTCTCAATAGACCAATGACCTTGCCTTTTCTGGAAGGCAGACTTACTCTTCTAAAGAAACCCTCAATTCGTCTATTCCCAATGCAATTAGAGTGGGGTCTGGTTTACGCCCTCCTTCAGGCCCCCACCTGGAGGATTTTCCTGCATGATTCTAACAGCCAATTACCACTAACCTGGGGGCACACGGGGCATAATGCTGAAGTTGGGGGACGGCTCTGGGGCTTGCTACGGCCACACCTGTGCCTGGGGGACCAGGGCACACCCTGCTGAACTTGGGGTACTTCTCAAGATGCATCACCTGCACTGTGTCAGAGAACCGTGGGACACATCACTGAAGGTGGGGACTCTGTGAGGTCCTTCCCCGCACTCTTCCCGGGGAACAGGGGAAACCCTGAAATTCTGCAACCAATCCCACAAAAGCTCAGGTGAGTGGGCGCCCTGGAGTTCACAGGTATGGGGAATAAGGCCAGTTGAGAACATGGGGCAGAAGAGACTTTAAAAGGAAAAAGAAAACTCACCTGAGTTCCCACAATGAACCCTCTCCAGGTGCCCTTCCAGAACCCTGCCTCCCACCTGGGGCGCACCCTACCCCCAGACCCCCCCACCCACGGTGCACGCTGCTCTCTAACCATCCGGGACCTCCGCAGGGCAACTCTCTCTCCCAGTTCCCCTTCTTCTGTCCCAGGTTTGCACCCCACTGCAACTCTGGAACAGCCCACAGAGACGTAGCTCCACTCCCAAGAGGTGATTTGTCAGGGAGGGTGGTGCCCCAGCCCCTGGGAAGCCAGGCAAGCCGCCCTCAAGCCCCTGGAACCCTGAAAGTGCAGGGGGTCCAAGAGGTGCCTCCTCTACCCAACACCCAGCATAGGCATAGGTGGGGTCCTGGGCTGGGCTCCCCCCACACACCTGGCCCATTCCAGGGACCCCTCTAGCTGCAGACCACCCTCAGAGTCCTGCCCCTTCCCTTTCTGCACCAGACCTCCCTGCTGGGGTGTGCCTGGTTCTGGGCAAGATCAGTGGCTCTCAGACCCTCCAAGGCTTGGGCTTTAGGAAATGCAATGATTTCATGCATGTTCAGTATGTACATGTCAGTATGACTTTAATCTTATGGGAGCCAAAGAGGTTCTTTATTTTTTCTTATCTTCATGTTGGCATTTTTGGTTATTGTTTTCTTCTTGAAGCAGATGTACAACATGTGCTTGGGGCAGAAATAGGGCCCATGCTTTGAGGTTTTGCCCAATCATTTTGAACCGGGTAAAATGTTAAAGGATAGCTTCCCTGGGATCCCAGGATCAGGGCCCACAGATGATATAAGATAAAAATTACTTTCATCATTATAATTACTCCTAAATGGAGGAATTTGAGACAAAAGCACCTTCACAAGAGTACCAAGAAATCAAAATGATGCCCACAGAAAGCTACCTGCTCCATGGTCAGCACAGGTAACAGAAGTGTTCACAGTCTCTGGACTCCTGCCCTTCTCCTGACCAAATCTCTGAAGCACACAGACCACTTAAAATCAGAATTGTAGAACTGCTAGAACTCCTTAGAGATGTCTGGCACCATTCCCTTGGACTGCAGAATAAAACACAGTAGCTCGTTGTCACAAACTAATTTCAACATGAAGTGCCCACTGGATGCACTAAGTTCTTTCTCTGCAAATGTTGACTAATGTAAGTCACAGTCATACCATATAAACACTACGATGGCTGGGGAGTCATCGTAGGTAAGGGACTATTTTAGCCATGTTTATAAGCATTGGCTCACGTTGTAGAAGAGGCTGAGCTGAGTGTTTTTAAATACTATTTCAGACCTGTTTTACAGCACCCTCTGAACATACCAGAGCCTGAATGGACTAAAAAAGATAGTTGGTTTCAGTAACTTTAATACCAGAAAAATATTATACTGTCTCTATTCCTAAGGATCTTTGAGTATCTTACCCAGAGGCCCTCCACTAAGATAATGATCTTAATGATCACCATGGGCAGAGGTGAAAAGGCCCGCTGAATTCGTTCCATTTGTCCACATGACAAGAAAATCCTGATACTTGATAGGTTTCCAGATTGAGAAGACCAGAGATAAGAGGGAAATAGTACCCTGTATGGAACAACAAGGGATTTGGAGTCAATTTGGGGATCCCACTTAGGTTTCTGACACTAAAATCCTCTGTGACTCATATCATCTGAGTCCCTTTCTAACCGTCTGAAAATGTGCCTACAAATATCTACACCCTAGTTGAGAAGTTTAAGAGGCAGAATGCTACAAAGAGCCAGTATGATGTCTCTCAGGAACAGGTGCTAAGGAACACATAATTGCTATTGGGTCTATTTCTTTTCTAGAAGAAAGAACACATGTTGAATCCATATTTCTAATAGATGACTCACCAGATGATTTTCAAACCTGAAGGAAGGCAAAGAAGTCGCTCTTGTGTCATGTTTCACTCAGAAATCATGTTGTTGGACTGGTGAGGACAATACGATAGCAACGTCATCACTAAGAGTGGGGAGCTTCTAATTTCCATACGGCCATGTTCACCCCCTTAGCTCAGGGCCACCAGAAAGGACAGCTGAGGGGGACCACAGGCCAAGGCTGCCAGGTGTGGCTGGGGCAGGCAGAATTCTGACTTAAGGCTCAACTCCTGTCTAGGTTATTATAATGCTCTTCACAAAGAAAGTGCCATTGTGTGTGAGCCCTCATGTAGAAAAGGTTCAGAATTTCCATTGAGATTCCCTCTCTCACCTTTAGGATATGTAGCAAAGTTCCATTTAATTTTAAACATTGAAGGACTTCCTGGTTTTCTTTTCGCTATGACTGTGGCTCAATTCGCCTGTGGTCTAAGAATAGAATCTAGTTAATTTCAGGGTTTAACATTTGTAGCATTGATTCGTGGCCCCATCTATTATTTATTTGGGTAAAGAGTCTATGACCACTTGCAAATAATGTATTCTGCACTTATGATGGAATGTTCCCTATATGTCAATTAGGTCACATTTTTACCAATGTTTTGTCTGCTTTTTCTGTCAGATATTGAGAAAGGTATATTAAAATCTTCAAACAATGTTGCTCTATTCAACATGGCATCGGAGAATCTACCACTGTTAGAAGGCAAGGGAAACAAAAAGTATAAGAATTGAGGGGATAATTGTAACTATTCACAGATAATATGATTGTGTACATAGAAAATACAAACCAGTCTATAAATACCCTATTAGAATTAAAAATGCAATTTATAAATTTGAGATGGATTGTAGCTTCCCATTGGACAGTTTCTGAAAGAAAATGCAGAACCTGTCAATCTTGGGGTAGGACATATGGTGCACTAACCATTTAAAAGAATTCAGTGGGACTTCATAAAAATGTGACATTTCTCCTTATCTTATGACCATAAGAAAATGAAAAAGTGAACCACAGTCTGGGAAGTAAAGATTTGCAATACACACACTGACAAAGACTTGTCAATAAAGAATTCCTGCTCATCAACCATAAAAAGTCTATTTATAAACGAATACTTCACAAAAGATTGACTGATGTCCAATAAAACCCAGAAAGGGTACTCTACAGTATTATTTTCAGGAACAGAAAGGCCTTTCCTAAAATGAAAACATACACACAAACCAGTATTCCCTAGATGGATGACGTCCTTATTTCTGAGGACAGCTTGAAGAACAGACTAGCATCAAAGTAAAGTGATGGAATTCCTGACACTCAGAGGATGGACAATTGACCTCAACCTACAGTACAATTTCTAGGCATCATTCGGTCCTCTGAAGGCAGACAACTACCACACCCCTTCCTACACCACACAGGTTGCTTCCCAACACCTACCATAAAAGAAGAACATGAGAAACAGATAGGACTAGTAGGAAATAGCAAAAATCACATGTGGGGATTATCCTGAAACACACTGATCACATAACTAGTGTAAGGACGTGTAGGGAACTGACAAGGACAGAGACTCAAGAGGTACTTCTTTGGGAAATGCTGTCTGAAATCGTCACACGTTGGTACCAGCTAATGAGGGCTCTGAGCATACCCTAGGGTTTGCTCACAAGGGTCTGCAACACCATCGCTGAGGACTGAAACTCTTCAAGACCTCAAAGCTTGCCTGATTGACTATTGGACTAAGAGATTCCCATGTTCTGAAAACAGATACCAACTCATTGAAAGGTTCACCTGGGCTCGCTCGGAGGCCCTACAAGAAGCTGAACCACTCACTGAAAATCAATTACACACACACACACACACACACACACACACACACCTGTCATTTCAGCAATTACTTAAACATTCAAGTTTCTTCCTACCTTTTCTTTTTCACATTGATATTTATACTCACATGAAATGTCATCATTTCTAATGAACACTGATGTCAAAATAGAGATCCATTGACACAATATTCACAAAATGGAACTTCCCTGCTGTCATTTTCAATATAGCGTTTTTTAAAGTTCATACATATTTTAGGTTTTGGTAACTTATACAGGAGAAGATCAGCATTGAAAAACTCTAAATACTGACAATGAGTTTTAAGCCTAGAGAACAAAAATTGTCCACTTTCATAGATAATAAGGAACCAAAGGGAAAGCATGGAAGCTGTAGTCGAATAATTTTACACATATGCATCCTCTCTTATTCTACTACTGAGGGGCGTGTTTTATTACCACTAAACATGCATCAATTGTCTTCCACGTGCACCTTCACAGGTATAATGAATTACTACAGTAGAATGAAATGTCTGGGAACTACTTAGCGGCATCTATAATGAACAATGAAATTTCGATCTTATATTTGGTGAACTTCCACTGTCTGTCCCTTTAGACAATAGACCCTAAACAGAAGGGGGAATGAACCACGAGAGACTATGGACTCTGGGAAACAAACTGAGGGCTTCAGAGAGGAGAGGGGTGGGGGATTGGGATGGGCCAGTGATGGGTATTAAGGAAGGTACATATTGCATGGAGCACTGGGTGTTATATGCAAATAATGAATCACGGAACACTACATCAAAAACTAAGGAAATACTGTATAGTGACTAACATATCATAATAAAAAATTATTATTAGAAAACAATTAAAGGTAAAAAAAAAACCAATACAGCTTCTCTGTGTCAAGAACAATCACAATTGAGAAAAAACTAACTTCCAATCCCTAAAGCAAAACACAGACCAAATTGATTTCACTCCCCTTTATTCACATTCTCTGTGGGTTCTAAGCTATTTCCCTAACTCCTTTCCTGCTGAACAGGGAACCCGGGATCGATCCCAGAACCCTGAGAACATAACCTGAGCCAAAGGCACATGCTTAACTGGCTGAGCCAGCCAGGAGCCCCAGCCATGTTTTTCTTAACCAAAAGGACAATTTCTCACAATGCCTTCACATGACTTCACATGGTACCAGACACCTGCATTTGCCTCTAGGAGGTTGCAGATGAAGGCGATTGCAAACTCTCACAGTGGTTTATCAAATACAATGACCTGCCTGGTGACAGTGAAACTCTTATGAGCCCACGAGAGGGTGCTGTGACACTCAGCTGTGGCTGGGCTGGCACAGAGAACCAAATCCATTTCCCTGCCTGATGTCTGTGAGGAACAGATGCCCCCACTGTGAATGAGACCCTGCCACTGAGCTGTCCAGAGATGGCCATCCTCACGGAGGATGAGGATAAAGGACAATGCCTGAGGAGACCTCATCTGTCTCTTTTATCTTTTCATATTTTTGACAGTGGACAAATCACTGCCTAGGAGTCCCCAACTACCTTAGTCTCATCTGTGAATGGCCAAGAGGTTTTACAAAACACTCAAGATTTTGACCTCACAAATGCCCACAACCACTTACCATAGGGATTGAACATTAAGCAAAGATACTGTTCGTTGGAAGAGAGGTCCTGCCCACTGTTGTTTCTCACTTCTATGCACATCTTCCTTACCTCATGGTAATATAACCACCTTGATTCCTGCTTCCGTCTTCAGGAAGGCTGATGTGACTTGAAGGGCATTACCCTGACATCGTTCTTTCTTAGCAATAAGATGTGGACATTTCCCTAGTCCTACACATCCAAAGTTGAATGGGAGTCAGGATTGAGGAGACTGATGAGAGTTGAAGGTGTTTTCCTGTACACGGTGGTTTATTACCAATAAGGATGGGTCAGAGTCCTCGAAATTCCAGAACCTTTTCATTAATGCTTCCTACTCGTGAAAGAAGATGTACATTGGTCTTTCCCTGTATAGTGTGGTGACTCAGAGAAAAGTGCTTAGCGCATTCGTCAGACTTCCACGACCACTTTGGGGCTGGCTTCCATATTCACAAAGGATGATGTTAGGGCTAAGAGGGTTCCTGTACACTGTTATTTCTTACAGATAAGTGTATGGCATTTTTGTTACATTGCCTGAACCACTTAGCGCTGGGCTTGCCGGTCTCCTGGGGACGAACCCTAACCCTAGCTCGGCCCCCGAGGGGCCCCTCCCAAGGGGCCTTGTGCCACAACGCCGGGGATTGGGGCCCCCGAGCCCAGCACCGGAGTCAGCCTGCTGCCCCGCGGCAACCCGGGCTGCTAGGGGCACCGCCAGTCTTTCAGGGCAAGAGAACGGGCAGGGCCCTCCAAGCCCCCGGCGACCTTCGAAGGCCCCTGTGCCAAAATGCTTGGGCCCACACTCCCTCTCGCCAGTGCCCTCACCTCGGCCTGCCCCTCTGCCTGCTGCAGAGCTGGCGGAACGGGCCTCCTAGACTCCTGGGGGCTAGCACTTACCCTAGGTCACCCCCGAGGGGCCCCTCCCAAGGATCCTGGCACCGCAATGCCGTGGATTTGGGACCCCCGAGCCCCAGTGCTGTACTCACTCTGCCACCCCATAGGCACCGAGGGCACTAGGGTCGTTGCCACTCAGGAAGGGAGAACGGACAGGGCCCTCCGATCACCCTGCGACATTCGAAGGCCCCCCACGCAAAAACTCTGGCTCCCACACTCCTGCCCGCCAGCGCCCTAACCTCGGCCCACCCCTCCACTCGCTGCAGAGCAGGTGGATCGGGCCTGCTGGCTTCCTGGGGGCTAACCCTATCCCTAGGTCGCCCCCAAGGGGCCCCTCCCATGTGGCCTGGCGCCGCATGCCAGGGATTGGGAACCCCCAAGTCCCAGCGCCGGAAGCTCCCTGCCACCCCACCGCCACATGGGGAACTAGGGGCGTCGCCAGTCCTTGAGGGCGACAGAACGGGCAGCACCCTCCGAGCCACCTGGGACCTTCGAAGGCACCCCGAGCCAAAGCCAAAATGCTCTGGCCCACACTCCCACTCACCAGCTACCTCACCTCGACCCACACCTCCATTCACCGCACATGGTGGAACGAGCCTGCCAGCCTCCTGCGGGCTAACCCTAACCCTAGGTCGGCCCCCGAGGGGCCCGCCCAAGGGGCCTGGCGCCGCAACGCTGGGTATTAGGGACCCCCGAGCCCCAGCGCCGGACTCACCCTGCCGCCCCGCTGCCACCCGGGCCGCTAGGGGTGCCGCTGGTCATTCAGGGCGGGAGAATGGGCAGGGCCCTCCGAGTCCATGGCGACACTCAACGGCCCCCCCATCCAAAACGCTTGAGCCCATGCTCCTGCTCCTCAGTGCCCTCACCTTGGCCCGCCCCTCCACTCGCTGCAGAGCCGGTGGATGAGGCCTGCCCTCCTCCTGGAGGCTACCCATAACCCTAGGTTGGCCCCTGAGGGGCCCCTCTGAAGGGGCCTGACACCACAATGCCTGAGATTGGGGACACCCGAGCCCCAGCGCCGGACTCACCGTGTCGCCCCACCACCACCCAGGCCACTAGGAGCACTGTCGGTCATTTAGGGAGGGAGAACGGGCAGATCCCTCCAAGCCCCTGGCAACATTCGAAGGCCCCCCGTGCCAAAACGCTTGGGCCCACACTCCCTCTCGACAGCGCCCTCACCTAGGCCTGCCCCTCTGCTCGACACACAGCCGGCAGATCGGGTCTGCCAGCCTCCTGGGGGCTAACAGTAATGCTTGGTCAGCCCCCTAGAGCCCTTCCGAAGGGGCCTGGCACCCCAACGCCGAGGACTGGGGACCCCGAGCCCCAGCGCTAGACTCACCCTACCGCCCCTCCTCTAACCGGGCCGCCAGTGTAGTCGCCTGTCATTCAGGGCGGAAGAACGTGAACAGCCCTCTGAGCACCTGGCGACCTTCGAAGGACCCCCCCTCGAAAACTCCTGGGCCCATGCTCCTGCTCCCAAGCGGCCTCACCTCCGCCCGACCCTCCGCTCGCCACACAGCTGGCGAATCGGGCCTGAGGGCCTCCTGGGGGCTAACCCTAACACTAGGTCGCACCCGAGGGGCCCCTCCCAAGGGGCCTGGCGCTGCAACACCGGGGATTGGGGACCCCTGAGCCCTAGCACCAGACTCACACTGCTGCCCCTCTGCAACCCGGGCCGCTAGGTGCGCCGTCGGGCATTCAGGGTGGAAGAACGTGCAGGGCCCTCCGAGCCCCCGGCGACCTTTGAAGGCCCCAGCACCAAAACGCTTGGGTCCACGCTCCTGCTAGCCAGCGCCCTCATCTCAGCCCACCTCTCCGCTCCTTGCAGAGCGGGTGGATCCGGACTTCCGGCCTCCTCGGTGCAAACTCTAACCCTAGGTCGGCCACCGAGGGGCCCATCCCAAGTCGCCTATCGCCGCAACACCTGGGATTGGGGACCCCAAAGCCCCAGCACCAGACTCTACCCTGCTGCCCTGCCGCAACCCGGGCCACTAGGCGTGCTGCCGGTCTTTCAGGGTGGGAGAACGGGCAGGGCCCTCCGAGCCCCCAGCGACCTTCAAAGGCCGCCTGCGCCAGAACGCTTGGGCCCACGCTCCCGCTCCCCAGCGCCCTCACCTTGGCCCGCCCCTCCGGTCGCTGCACAGCCGGCACATCAGGCCTGCCCGCCTCCTGGGGGCTAACACTACCCCTAGGGTGGCCTATGAGGGGCCCTTTCGAAGGGGCCTGGTGCCTCAGTGCCAGGGATTGGTGACCCCTGAGCCCAAGCCAGGACTCACTTTGCCGTCCCGCTGCAAACCAGGCCACTAGGCGTGCTGCCGGTCTTTCAGGGCGGGAGAACGGGCAGGGCCCTCCGAGTCCCAGTGAACTTCTAAGCCCTCATGCGCCAAAATGCTTGGGCCCATGCTCCTGCTCACCAGCGCCCTGACCTCGGCCCGCCCCTCTGCTCACGCACAGCCAGCGGATCGGGCCTGCCAGCCTCCTGGGGGCTAACCCTAACCCTAGGTTGGCCCCCGAGCGGAACCTCACAAGGGGCCTGGCACAGCAACGCCAGGGATTGGGGACCCCCGAGCCCCAGCGCTATACTCACCGTGCCGCCCTGCCACCACCCGGGCCGCTAAGGGCGCCTCTGGCCATTCAGGGCGGGAGAACCGGCAGGGCCCTCCAATCCCCCGGCGACCTTCCAAGGCCCCCCCGTGCCAAAATACTTGGGCCCACGCTCCAGCTCGCTGGCGTCTTCACCTCGGCCTGGCCTTCTGCTACCGCACAGCTGGCGGATCATGCCTGCCGGACTCCTGGGTGCTAACACTAACCCTAGGACGGCCCTAGAGGGGCCCCTCCCAAGGGGCCTTGCGATGCAACACACAGCATTGGGGACACCTAAACCTCATTGCCAGACTCACACTGCCACCCCGCCACCACACGGGTCGCTAGGGGCGCCTCCGGTCATTAGGGCGGGAGAACGGGCAGGGCCCTCCGAGCCTCTAGTGACGTAAAAGGCCCCTCGCGCCAAAACACTGCATACTATTCCCTCACTCGCCAGCGCCCTCACCTCGGCCCACACCTCCGCTCGCCGCACAGCCGGCACATCAGTCCTGCTGGCCTACTGGGGTCTAACACTAACCCTAAACCCTAACCCATAACCTTAAACCCTGAACCTTAAACCCTAATCCTAACCGTAACTCTAACCCCTAACCCTTACCCTAACCCTAACCCTACCCTAAACCTAACCCTAAACCTTAATCCTTAAACCTTAAACCCTAAACCCTAACATTAACACTAAACCCTAAACCCTAAGCCCTAACCCTAATCCCGAAACCCTAAACATGAAACCCTAACCCTAACCACTAACCCCAAACCCGAAACACTAACCCTAAACCCTAACCCTACCCCGACCCCTACCATACCCCTAACACTACCCCTCACCCTACCCCTTCAGCTAACCCTACCCCTAACCCGTAACCTAACCCTAAACCTAACCCTAACCCGTACCCTCACCCGTACCCTAACCCTAACCCTAACCTGTACCCTAACCCTAACCCTAACCTGTACCCTAACTCTAACCGTAACCGTAACACGTACTCTAACCCATACCTTAACCCGTACCCTAACTTTAACCCTAAACTGTACCCTAACCCATAACTTAAACCGTACCCTAACCTTAACCGTAACCCTAACAAGTACCTTAACCTGTACCCTAACCTTAACCCTAAACCCTAAACCCGGACTCTAACCCATACCCTAACTCGTACCATAAACCGTACCCTAACCCTACCCGTACCCTAACCCTAACCTGTACCCTAACCGTAACCCTAAACCCTAAACTGTAACCCGTACCTTAACCCTAACCAGTACCCTTACCTTAACCTTAACCCATACCCTAACCCGTACCCAAACCCATACCCTAACCCGTGCCCTATCCCTAACCCGGACCCTAACCCATACCTAACCCTAACCTGTACCCTAGCCCAAACCCTAACCCATACACTAACTATAAACCATACCCTATCCCTATCCCTAACCCGTTCCCTAACGCGTACCCTAACCCCAACCCTAAACCGTAACCTAACCTGTACCATAACCCTAAACTATACCCTAACCCTAACCCGTACCGTAACCCTAACCCGTACCCTAAACCATACCCAAATCCGTATGTCAACACTTACCCTAAATCGTACACTAACCCGTACCCTAAACTGTACCCTAATGCGTACCCTAACCCGTACCCTAACCCTAACCTGTACCCTAAACCTAACCCGTACTCCAACCCTAACCCTAACCCTAAACCCAAACCCTAAACCCTAACCCATACCCTAAACCCTAATCTGTACCCTAACCCATAACCTCTAACCTGTAACCCCTAAACTCAACCCTAACCCGTACCCTCTCCTTACCCTAACCCTAACCCCTACCCTCACCCGTACTCTAACCGTAACCCATACCCTAACCTTAATCCATACCCTGATCCGAACCCTAACCCCGGGGATTGGGTACACCTGAGCCCCACCACGGGACTCAGCCTGCCACCCCTCAGGAAACCATGCCCCTTGGGGCGCCACAGAGCATCCCGTGCAAGAGAACTGGTAGGGCCCCCCTGAGACCCAAGTGATCCTCGGTGGCCCCCTACACCCCAACCCTGAGGCCCACGCTCATCCCGCCCCACGCCTTCCCTTCAGCTTGCCACCGAGCTCGTCGCAGAGCTGGCAGATCAGGCCTGTCGGGTTCCTGGGGCCTAGACCTGTCCTTATGTCGGCTGGGTAGGGCCCCTCCCCTGGGGCCCGGTGCCACAGCCCCAGGGACTGGGGACACCTGAGCCCCACTGCAGGATAAAGCCTGCCAGCTCACAGGAAACAGTGCCCCTTGGGAGGCTGTAGAGCATTCAGGGCGGTAGAACCAGGAGGGCTCCCAGAGCCCCAGGCGAACTTTGGCGATTCCTAAACCCAACCTTGAAGCCCATGCTCACCCCACCCCACACCCTCACCTCAGACCGCGGCGGAGCTCGCCACATAGCGGGCGGATCTGGCCTGCGGGGTTCCTGGGCCCCAACCCTAACCCTAGTTCATTTGTGGAGGGGCCCCTCCCCAGGAGCCTGAAGTCGCAGCCGCGGGGATTCGGGACACCTGAGCCCCACAGCAGGAATCAGTCTGCCACCACGCAGGAAACCGTGCACCTTGGGAGGCCATAGAGCATTCAGGGTGGGAGAACCAGGAGGGCCCTCCTGAGCCACCAGCAAACAACGGCGGGCTCCCGCACCCCAACCCTGAGGCCCACGCTCACCCCCCCCACACCCTCACCTCAGCCCGGGTAACTAGCCACACAGCCAGCAGATCAGGCCTGTGGGGTTCCTGGGGCCTAAACCTAGCCCTAGCTCGGCCGTGGGTGTGGGGGCCTCCCCAGGAGGCTTACACTGCAGCCCTGGGGAATTGGGATACCTGTGCCCCACCGCAGGACTCAGCTTGCCACCCGACAGGAAACCGTGCCCCTGGGGGCTCTACGGAGCCTACAGGGCACGAGAATTTGGGGAGGCCCCCAGAGCCCTTCCCCACTTTTGGCAGTCCCCCGTGCCCCAACCCTGAGGCCCATGCTCACCCTCCCCCATGGCCTCCTCTCAGCCCTCCACAGAGCTCGCCGCACAGCCTGCAGTATGTCCCTGCCGGGCTCCTGGACCCTAACCCTTACCCTAGGTTGGCCACAGAGGGGTCCCTCCCTAGATTCCTGGCACCCCACTCTGGGGGATTGGGGACACCCAAGCTCCACCGTAGGACTCAGCCTGCAGCCCACAGTTAACTGCACCATTTTGGGGAACAGAGCATTCAGGGCAAGAATTGGGGCAACCCCTGAGAGCCCCTTCTGGTGAACCCTGACCTTTGTGGGCCCTTCCCGATGACACCCCAAGGCTCACACTCACCCGCCCTTGTGCCCTCATCTCACTCGGCCTGGGAGCTCTCTGAGCACTGGGCAGTTCAGACCTGCTGTCCTTGAGGCCTAACCTAACCCTGGGTCTTCTGCTGAGGGTCCCTCCCCGTTTGCCTGCCTCCAAGGCACCAGGCATTGGGCTCACCTCTGCACGACTAGAGGACTCAGCCTGCCCCACAGCAGGAAACTGTCCATTTGGGGCTGCAGCAAGGATTCATAGGAAAATCGGAGGGCCCCCCTCAGCCCATCCCAGGCAATCCCCACTTTCAGAGATCTCCCCGGATCCAATTAGTAGCTTCACACTGACCTTTAAACTTACTCTCCATGGAGATCTTTTGAAATTCTCCACACTTCCAACCGATGGCATCATCCAGCTTCAGAGACTTACCCAGCTTTAGGTCTTGAGATGGATTAAAATGAGAAGTCACTTCACTAATGATGAGGTAGCGGTGACCAAAAGATACATGCATAAATGCTTCATATCACTTGGCTTCAGGGAAATGCAAATCTAAACCACTATAGATGCCATATCACACGAGGCCGAATATCTAAAAATAAGAAGAAATGAAACTACACATCTTGGAGAGGATGTGGAGAAACGGGAACCCTCTTACACCCCTGTGCGAATGCAGTCCGGTACAGCCACTCTTGAAAATGGTACGGAGTTTCCTCAAGAAGTTATAAATAAAGCTACCCTATGTCCCAGCAATTGCCCTACTGGGTATCGACCCCAAAGAGACAGAGGTAGTGAAGACGGGACACATGCACCCCAGTATTCATAGCAGCAATATCCATCATAGACAAACTGTGGAAGGAGTGCAGATGATCATGGACAGATGAATGGATAAAGAAGATGTGGATCATATATATAATAGAATATTACTCAGATATCAGAAAGGATGAGTACTTACCATCACACCGACCTGAGTGGAGCTGGAGGGTATTATGCTGAGTGGAATAAGTCAATGAAAGAAAGGCAATGATCATATGCTTTCACTCCTATGTGGAATATCAGAAACAAGGAAGATGACCATAGGGGAAGGAAGGGAAAATAGAATGGGAAGTCATCAGAGAGGGAGAAAACCCATGATGGACTCTTAACTATCGCAAGAAACTGATGATTGCTGGAAGAGAAGTTGGGAGGGGTAACTGGGTGAGTAGCATTAAGGAGGTCACACGATACAATGAGCACTGGGTGTTACACACGACTGAAAATTTATTGAAGACTACATCTGAAACTAATGATGTACTGTAAGTTGGCTAATTGAATTTAAATTAAAGAACAAAAGACCTCGAATAAACAATCCTAAACATTTATATGGAACCACTAAAGATTCCAAACAGCCAGTGCAATGTGGAAAAGAAAAACAAAGCTGGAGGACTCACAATTTCAGATTTCAGGTTATACTACAAAGCTGCAGTCATCCTAACAAGACAGTACGGCACAAAACTGGACACAGCGACCAAAGGAACAGGACACAAGTTCAGACAGAAACCCACAATTATGTGGTCCATGAATCTTCCACAAAGCAAGCAACGATATCAAAAGGGAAAAGGACAGTCTCTACAACAAATGGTGTTGGGAAAACTAGACAGCTACGCACAAAAGGATGAAATTAGACTGCTTTCTTACACAATACAGACAAACACAAAACAGTTTCAAGACCTCAATATAAGACCTGAATCCATAAAAATCCTACAGGAGGGAAGACAGTAACTTCTTGACATGGACCATACCAACGTTTTTCTAGACTGTGTCCTGAGGCAAAGGAAATGAAAGCAAAAATAAACTATTGGGAATACAGCAAAATAAATAGTTTCCACATGGCAGAAGAACAATGAAAACGTAAAAATCATAAGACAACCTACTCAAAGGGAGAAGATATTTGCAAAGATCATATGCAATAAAGGGATAGTGTCCAAAACATATAGAACTGATACTACTCGACCCCCAAAAAACAAATAATCCAGTTAAAAAATAGGCAGAAGACATGGACAGACATTTCTCCAAAAAAGAAATACAAATGGCCAACAGTCCCGTGAAAAGATGTTCACCATCACCCATCATCAGGAAAATGTAAATCCAAAGGACAATGAGGTAATACCTCAAACCTGTCAGAATGGCTAACATCAAAAGCACAACAAAGAGCAGGTGTTGGGAGGATGTGGATAAAGGGGAATCCTCACAAACTGTGGGTGGGAATGCAAACTGTGGTGGCCACCGTGGAAAACAGTATGATGGTTCCTCAAAAAATTAAAAATAGAACTACCATATGATCCAACAATCACACTACACATATTTACCCAAAGAATAGGAAAACAGTAACTTAAAAGGATACGTGCACCCCTATGTGTCTTGCACCATTATTTACAATATCACAATATGGAAGCAACCCAAGTGTCTGTAGAAAAATTTACAAATGAGATGATAGATGTGTGTATTCACACACACACACACACACACACAGAGACACACACACATACACACACAATGGAGTATTACTCGGCTTGAAAAAGAATGAAACCTTGCCATTTGCAGCCACATGGATGGAGCTAGAGAGTATTATCCTAACTGAAGTCAGTCAGTCAGAGAAAGACAAATCCCATACGATGTCACTCTAATAGGGAATTTAAGAAACAAACAAAAATAAATAACTAAATGAGAAAAAGGAGACACACCAAAATACAAACTCTTAACAACAGAGAACAAACGGATGGTTACCAGAGAGGAGGTGAATAGAGGGATGAGTGAAATAGATGAAGGGGATTAAGAGGACGCTTTTCTTGACGACCACTGAGTAATATATGGAATTACTGAATCACTATTGGACACCTGAAACGAATGTAACACTGTATGTTAGCTCTACTGGAATTAAAATAAATTTTTTAAAAAGATTTTTCTTTCAGGAACCTCTTTGAAAAAGCTTTCCCTGTGCACTGTGCATAAGCCGTACTTCGGAGGATTCACTCTACAATAATTATTCACTCTATGCCTTGAATTCAGATTTCACTGAGTTCTTACCATGGATCCCAGCCCACGGGAGCCATGGTCCTTTTCTGTCCAGGCTCAGCACCTATGCATTCAAGATTGGAAGTAGAGACACATGTCACTTTACAGTCCAGAAAGCTATTATTGTTTCTGTTTCAGTGTGAGAGAGTCACAGACTTTGGGACAGGTTTCAGAGCAGGTTTATTATGGATCCTGGATCTCTACTTCAATGTTCATTGCCTGGATCCATTTGGCTAATAGGTTCCCTGTGGATGGGCTTGCTTCCAAGCACATACATGGAAGATGCAAAGGTGGGTGGGCTTGGTGCGGGACAGGAAGAAGACCTAAAACAGAGAGGGTCCGACCCCTCCTCTGATCCACGAACTGCTACAGGAGAGGGTACAGGAGGTAGAATCCATGGGAAACTCCAAGGTCACCAGCTGAACACAGGAAGCACAGGTCAAGGGTTCTGGAGATGTAGGGGTTGAAGGCTGCTCTGAGCTACCTCTGGGAGGAAGGGAGGGAAGGAATGAGAAGGAGACACTGCCTGTCCCTGGCCCATGCCAGCTGCCCACCGGTCCAACACGCATCCGTCTATGAGCTGACACAGCTTGGGCTCAGGATGGGCTGGTTCGGGTCCCTCAATCCTCAGTGGGACAGCTGGCCCCAGGGCTCAGAGACATGCTGAGGGAGATGAGAGGGAAAGCTGCCCTGCCCAGGTCATCCCCTCCTTGAGCAGACAGCCCTTCAGAACTGCTAAAAAAAAAAAAAAAAACCCACTAACGGGGTTGAAAGACATGCCATGGATGAACTAAGGCATAGATTTATGTAAAAAACATTCATTTTTAAGTTCAGAGCTGTCATCTCAGGAAGTGGGGAGAGCTTCCCTGAACAAGACTGAGGGGTGGGCAGGCCATGCTGAAAAGGGAGACATGGCTCTCCTGATGGGGATCTGCAGCCCCCTTTTAGGGAAGGGCATCATCCTCGCATCACACGAGATCCATGGAAGTGTTCCATCAGGGCCAGATGTTTGTCTCAAGAAGGCTACCCTGGCATCGGACTGCACAGGGCACCGGGGACAAGGAACAGATAGAGGACGGACAATACCCCGGAGGCCATGGGGCAAGAGCAGAGGCACATGACCTTGAAGATGATGATGAAATGCAGGAGGTGGCAGCATGGATCCGGCCCAAAAGTACCATGGGAGCAGTGCCCACAGCTACACTGACTGGATGCCTTCTGTGCTCGGTGTGGTTGACTTCAGTGTGCTCCAGACTAGTCCTGAACACAAGTCTAGGAAGTGTGCACTACCCCCGGCCTCCTCGCCCCTTGCAGCTGCTAGGAATCATGGTCACAGACCCTGGTCAGCTTTCGTGGAAACCAAGCAGTGGCTCCCCTGCACGCTGCACCTCTGGTGGTGGTCCAGTGCAACCCTCGTGCCTGGCCAGACACTGATGTCTACCTGTCTCCACACAAATCCACAGAGAGGAGGGTGTCCCTGAATTCCACAGCACATGATGAGACAGATCCACAGAACCCAACACCCAGTGGGTCACTCGGGACCTCACCTATGGTCATGGAGCTCACCATACCTTATTTCTGTCACTTCCCACAGAAAGCCTGTTTCTGATCACCCACAATACCATACATCCTTGTTGCTGACCTGGGGTCATGCCATGAACCCACATGGCACCTTTCTTTAAGTGAAGGCTATGCCTACACCTCCTAAAAATATTTCTAATGAAGTACAAGTCCATCAGGACTATGGTGTGAACATTGGCATACAGCCTGCATGGTACTAGTCAGTAATTCTAACAAGGGTTAATCCCACCCCCGTCTCACAAAACCTTCCTCCGTCCCACGGAACTCATGGTCTCCCCGCAGAAAGCCCTCCAGGAAACAAACCTTTCATCTGAATGCTCTCTTCACCTTCTGCTTCAAATCTTGTCCAACCACAATGATATGAAAATAGAAATCAGTCTCAAGAAAAAAATGAGACAGTCAAAAATAGGTGGAGATTTTTGGGGCCTGGGTGGCTCAGTCGTTAAGGATCTGCTTTCAGCTCAGGTCATGATCCCAGGATCCTTGCTCAGTGGGAAGCCCGCTTCTCCCTCTCCCACCCCCGTGCTTGCGTTCCCTCTCTCGCTGTCTCACTCTCTGTCAGATACTTAAAGAATCTTAAATAAATATGTGGAGATTTAACAACATGCTACAGAACAAAGAAGAAATCAAAAAAATTTTAGAAGTACCTTGACACTGTTGAAAAACACAACCTACAAAACTTATGGGATGCAGCAAAAGTAGCTTTATGGGGGACATTCATAGAAACTCAAGTCTTCATCAATCCATATGATGCTCTCCAAAAAACAACCTGATTTTTTTGGTAAAGAAGTAGAAAATAAAACAACAACCAAAGCCCCAAATTAGTAGAAATAAGGAAATAACAAAAAGGATGCATAAATAAATCCAACGGAGACTAAAAAGACAAAAAACAAACAAACAAACAAACAATGAAAATGAGAGCTGCCTTTTTTGGAAAGAGAAACAAAACTGACACTTAGGTAGACTCACCAAGAAAGACAGAGGGCTCGAATACAATCAGGAAAGAAATATAATGGATTCCTGTCTCATATCAAAATCAAAAGAACTCTTCAACCTTGGACACAACAACTTCTTGCAAGCCACGTCTCTAAAGGCAAAGGAAATAAAAGCAAAAATGAAGTATTGGAACTTCATCAGGATAAAAAGATTCTGCTCGGCAAAGCAAATGATCAACAAAACAAAAAGGCAACCTATGAAATCGAAGAAGATATCTGCAAATGATATTACAGATAAAGGGCTGGTATCCAAGATCTATAAAGAACTCCTCAAACTCAACACCCAAAAAATGGGCAGAAGACACAAAGAGATACAAATGGCCAACAGACATATGAAAAAATGCTCCACATCACTTGCCATCAGGCAAATACAAATCAAAACGACAATGAGATACCACCTTACACCAGTTAGAATGGTTAAATTAACAAGGCAGGGGGCACCTGGGTGGCACCGTGGTTAAGCGTCTGCCTTCAACTCAGTGCGTGATCCTGGCATTATGGGATTGAGCCCCACATCAGGCTCCTCCGTTATGAGCCTGCTTCTACCTCTCCCACTCCCCTGCTTGTGTTCCTTCTCTTGCTGGCTGTCTCTATCTCTGTCGAATAAATAAATAAATTCTTTAAAAGAAAAAAGGAGGGCACGTGTCATAATGAGCACTAGGTGTTATATGCAAACAATGAATCATGGAACACTACATCAAAAACAAATGAAGTACTGTAGGGTGAATAACAATTTTTAAAAAGGGGAAAGATATGAAATCCATAAGGAAACTGTCACAATTTGCAAATGACAGGAAATCCGGAAAGATTCCTCAAAAAAAAAAAAAACCTGTTAGAATAAACAAATTCAAGAAAGCTGCAGGATATAAAGTCAATATACAAAGATCTGTTGTCTTTATTTATTTCAGATTTTATTTATTTATTTGACAGGAAGAGAAAAAGCACGAGCAGGGGGAGTGTCAGAAAGAGGGAGAAGCAGACCCTCACTAAGCGGGGAGCACAACACGGGGCTCAATCCCAGAACTCTGGGATCATGACCTGAGCTGAAGGCAGACGCTTCACATATGGAGCCACCCAGATGACCCAACTTCTTGCATTTCTGTATACTGATGACACACTTTCGCCAAGAGAAATTAAAAAAACAATGCCATTTACAATTGCATCAAAAAATCTAGAAATAAAAGTAACCAAGAATGAGAAAGACATAGTACACTCAACACATGGCAGAAAAGAAATGAAAAATATGTGTGTCCAGGGGGGCAGAATGTATGGGTCAAAGATTTGGAAGGCAACACAAACAAATGGTAGCATACGCCATGCTCCTTAACTGGAAGAGTTAATTATGTGAACATGTCCATCGTACCCAAAGCAATCGACAGATGTGATGAAATCCCTATCTGAATTCCAGTGGCATTACTCGAGGAAATAGAAAACAGTCCTCAAACTTGTATGGAATCACAAAAGACCCCAAATACCCAAAGCAACGTGAAGAAAGAAAGGTGCAGTCAACACACACCTGGATTTCAAGCTACATTACAAAGCTGTTGTCATCAAAACAGGATGGTACTGGCATAAACACAGACACCAGGTCAGTGGAACAGTAGAGAAAGCTCAGAAACTTACCCACACGTAGATGATCCTAACTTACGACACAGCAGCAGAAGATATGCCATGAGGGAAGGACTGTGTCTTCAGTGAGCGGTAACAGGCAAACTGGACACTAAATGCAGAAGAATATAACTGGGTCACTTTCTTACACCACACACAAAATTTTTAATGATGAATGATTTGAACATAAGACCTGAATCCATAAACCTCCAAGAAGACACAGGTACTAAGTCTCTCGACATTGGTTTTGGCAAAGAGTCTTCAGATCGGACACCAAATGCAAAGGCAACAAAAGCACAAATAAACAAGTGGAACAACATCAAACTGAAATCTTCCACACAGCAAAAGAAACCATCAAAAGCTTAAAAGGCCACTGACCCAATAAGAAAAAATTATCTGTGAATCGTATGTGTGAGAAGAGGCTAATATCCAAAATACACACAACACTCATACAAATCAAAACAAAAAAACTATTTAAAAAAATGGGAGGAATATGTGAATAGATACTTTCCAAAGATGGCACACAGGTGCCAACAGACAGAAGGAGTTGTTCGACATCACTAATCATCGTCAGGGAAACATGAGTCAAACCCACAATCGGCTATCCTCTCTCAACTGTTGGAACAGCAATTGTGCCAGAGACAGACACCAGGTGGGGTCAAGGGTGTGCAGACGAGGAGACACTGTGCACTGTTGGTGGGAATGGAAATTGGTGCAGCCACTGTGACAAATGATATGGAGGTTCCTGAAAAATTTAATGCAACTACCCCATGACCCAGTAGTGGCTCTACTGAGAATTGATTTGAAGAACACAAAAATGCTGCCTCAAAAAGACAGATGCACTCCCACATTCACTGCAGCATTATTCACAAGAACCAGACATGGAAACACAGACCTTGGGGGCCTTATGCCAAGTAACTCAGACACAGAATGACCAATACCAGATGCTCTCATGTACATTCCACGTGGAATAAATAAATACTGAACGCATAGATAATGAGAGCAGATTGGTAGGTGCCAGATTCGGGGATGGGGTGGTAGAAACGGGTGAAGGCGGTCAAAGTCTCAATGTTTGAGTGAGAAAATCCGACAGTCATGAAATGTTCTGTCCAGCATGGAGACTAAACTAACCACGCAGCATGGGGTATAGGTTTCCCTGCTCTTTGAAAGTACAGGGCTTCTGAGAAACAATGCACACCAGAAATGGTGTCAAGAAGGAATGACCATTAATTTACACGAACAATTAGACAGTGTGCTCAGACTCCAAAATTCCTTCTCTTTGGCTTTTCTTAGGCCTCAGCACACAAGTTTCCAATGGAGGCCCAGCATAAATGAAGATAAAGCACAGCAGAGGCTCACAAACACAATTCAAAGTGCTGGTGGCTGGATGCGGAGAGCGGTTGACAGAGGAAGGAGCTGGTTGGGGTGCACGCTGCCTCTGTTGTGCTTCTCCCCAAAACAGATGCTGAACGCGATTCTCACTGTTCACCTTTTTTCATAAGAGGGAAATCCTCTTCAGGTCTCTTCCTCTTACTGAACCTGGGTAATAATGTAGTTCTTTCATGAAAGCCCAGTGTCTTTGTGAACGTTTAAAAAGTGGGGGATACTTGTACTTCAGCATTGCTGAGGGAGTAGATGTGAAAGGTCCTCCCAGACACAACCCTCAGCAGATCCACCGGAAAGGCACCTTCCTCAGCATGCAGAACACGGACTACCTCCTACCCCCCGAGAAACCCTCTCCTTCCCCTTCATCAGGACAACACACAACAGCTGGGAGTTACCCCAATTCCTCCCTTCTCCTGCTCCTAATAGCTAACCCATCAGCAAATCCTGTGAGCTCCATCTTCAAAATGGACCCAGAAGAGGTCTAACCACTCCATCCAAGGCCACCTGTCTGGACCATAGTGTCTGAGTTCCTGGAAAAGCTTCGTCATTGACCTGCCTTGCCATCTTCAACCCTCTGTCATCTGTTCTCAACACTGTAGCCAGGATGGCCCAGTGAAACAGCGTCTCATGGGGTTATAGCCCTGGAATAGCTTTCTGTCACCCTCTGTCACCTCTCTGAGCTCATGTCCTACGCTGTCTCCTGTGGCCACAGGGCCTTCTTGCTGCTCCTGGACATACCTGGAATTCTCCTGCCCCAGAGCCTTTGCACATGCTTTCACTTCTGTTCAGAATGCTCTTGATGTGTTCTCACTGACCTTCGGAGAAGTCTGAATTGGAGTGACAGGGACAGAAGATGAGGCTGTGTGTGTTGGGTGAAGCTGGTGGCTCAGAAGAAGGTTCTCTGCCAGCTCTCCGCCTGTGCCTCACTTGTCCTCAGCCAGGAACTTGCACACAGCCCTCACCTGTCACAACTCTCACCCAGGAGACCCACAGCCACCCCTGGAGCCCACCCTGAACACACCCTGTTGCAGAATGCATTCAGCTCTCCTCTGGGACCCCTGTCAGCTTTACCCAGACCTGGAACTCCCCCCTGTCTCCTGCAAAGCTCCCGATTCCCCCGCTGCTTCCAAAATCACACTGGTGCAAGTTTTTCATGAGAGAGCTATAACGCTAACTAATGAAAGGTTCACACCTACTTTCCCCTTCTGTTTCTTTTCTCTCCACCTTCCTTCCTACCTGTGCAAACTGTAACATATCAGTGGAACACGAACATGCTCTGAGATCTGAATCGTTCATTGCAGCTTTCTGAGGATTCCTTATGTGATAAGACTCTATTGTATCCTACAACAGGGTGTTTTACATCTATCCTCTATAGAATAGTACAGCCCAAATCACTACAATTTTACCTCACTCTTCATGAAGCAGAACACTTTTTCCTTTCTTCTTTTACTTAAATTCCAGTTAGTTCACATGCCATGGAATATTTGCTTCAGGAGTAGGATTTAGTGATTCCTCACCTGCATACAGTACCCGGTGCTCATCACAAGTGCCCTCCTTAATACCCCTCACCCATTTAACACTTCCCCCCACACCCTTGCCCTGCAGCAACACTCAGTTTGTTCTCCACGGTTGAGTCTATTTCCTTGTTTGCCTCTCTCATCACCCCTCCACTCTGTTCATCTGTTTTTTTTCTGAAATTCCAGAAGCGTGAGAGTATAGGATATTTGTCTTTCCTCACTGATTTTGCTTAGCTTAATATACTCTAGATCCATCCACATCCTTGCAAATGGTAAGATTTCATTCTTTTTGAAGCTGGGTCATATTCCATTATTTATATGTATCCCACATCTGCTTTATCCATTCATCAGTGCATGGACTTTGGGATTCTCTCCATAGTTTGGCTACTGCGGACATTACTGCCATGAACATCATGGTGCATGGACCCCCTTCGAATCTGCATTTCTGTATCCTTTGGGTAAATACCTAGGAGAGCAATTGCTGGATCCTGTGGTTGTTCAATGTTTAACTTTTTGAGGAACCCCCAGACTTTTCCCAGACTGGCTGCACCACTTTGCATTCCCACCAATAGGATGGGAGGGTTCCCCTTTAAGCAGAACATTATCTGCGGGCAATTTAATAAGAGGAAACAAAACCTCTGGGAGATGCACCCAGGGTCAGGCAAGCAGTTGCAGACTTCACCCCAAGGCTCCTGACGCCAAGCCCCTTGAAGCCACCAGCATGCCACTATCCAAAAGAATTCCCAGACTCTCCTTCTGACTCCACCACCAAAGAAACTACAGGGAGAATATGGCACCTCAAAATATTGAGATAATACATTTAGTAAAACTAGAAAGTCAAGCTCAACTTTTAAACAGGAACAGGCCGCTTTGGATAATTTTCAATTTCCCCTCCACCCTAATTTTAACTCTTCTGATGAATAAACTAATCAATGATGAAACATCACCTTTGTCAAATGACATCATCCAAGTCTGTATCAGATGAAAAAAAACCACCTAAATCTAGATGCTGGCCACTCAACCATATCTTAGGCCCAATTGAATAAACACTGTTAGATGAAGGAACAAATTAGATGTTACAAACAGGCACAGAGTGAATCTCACCTTCCCTTTCTAATTAAAGACGGTTCCTAGGAAACAGATGGTCAAAATACATTTGTAAGCAATAAATGGACAGAGAAATTGTGATCCCCTGCAAAGTTCTACCTGCAGGGAAACTAAGTAATTCTTGCACCAAACCCAGAATGCTGCCAGCTACTTCAATTTTACTTTGTGGCCCAACTAGAGAAAAGAGAAAAGCCCAGGAGGTTTTGGGATAATGAGAGGTTTTACCTCCAGCCCTGACATAGATAGGACATTTTGCCAAACATACCTGTGCTTTCTCTGAACACTGGCGTCCTGTGACAAGCTGCCTCGCTGACTCCGATGCTGACGTTCAAAACCTCGGGTGTCTTGGAGCCAGAGCAGAGAAGTGCCGTCAGCTGGGGAGAAGAAGGCACCTCTGACCTAAAGCCTGCACACCTGCTTCGGTTTCTGGGCAAAGGGGCAACACATACTTGTTGTTTAGCAGTAATTATCTTCATTCTCAATAGACCAATGTCCTTGCCTTTTCTGGAAAGCAGACTTACTCTTCTAAAGAAACCCTCAATTCGTCTATTCCCAATGCAACTAGAGTGGAACATTTATTTCTCACTTAAATAGAAAACACTGTTATTGTCAACACTGCGTGACTGAACTTTTAAAAACATTTTAGAGAGAAAGGAAGGGACCTTTATTCAAACCCAAGTCAGGACAGCTGCCTCAGAGACACAATCTTCACCAAGAAGTGAGTGCTCCGGAGAAGGAACATTTGGGGCAGGCTTATATATTTTTTTCTGTTTTGTTTTACGTACAGAGTTACACACCACAATGAGGATCTTCTTAGATTCCAGAAAGTGACAGACTCTTTCTTATGTTTTCAGTGTGTACATGTCAGTATGTCTTTAATCTTATGGGAGCCAAAGAGGTTCTTTATTTTTTCTTATATTTATGTTGGCATTTTTTGGTTATTGTTTTCTTCTCGAAGCAGATGTACAACATGTGCTTGGGGCAGAAACAAGGCCCATGCTTTGAGGTTTTGCCCAGTCATTTTGAGCTGGGTAATTGTTAAAGGATAGCTTCCCTGGGAGCTCAGGATCAGGGCCCACAGATGATATACAATAAAAATTCATTTTATCATTATAATTACTCCTAAATAGAGGAATTTGAGACAAAAGCACCTTTCACAAGAGTACCAAGAAATCAAAATGATGCCCACGGAATCCTGCGTGCTCCATGGTCAGCACATGTAACAGAAGTGTTCACAGTCTCTGGACTCCTGCCCTTCTCCTGACCAAATCTCTGAAGCACACAGACCACTTAAAATCAGAATTGTAGAACTGCTAGACACCTTAGAGATGTCTGGCACCATTCCCTTGGACTGCAGAATAAAACACAGTAGCCCATTGTCACAAACTAATTTCAACATGAAGTGACCCCTGGATGCACTAAGTTCTTTCTCTACAAATGTTGACTAATGCAAGTCACAGTCATACCATATAAACACTACGATGGCTGGGAAGTCATCGTAGGTAAGGGAATATTTTAGCCATATTTATAAGCATTGGCTCACTTTGTAGAAGAGGCTGAGCTGAGTGTTTTTAAATACTATTTCAGACTTGTTTTACAGTACCCTCTGAACATACCAGAGCCTGAATCTACTAAAAAAGATAGTTGGTTTCAGTAACTTTAATACCAGGAAAATATTATACTGTCTGTATTCCTTAGGATCTTTGAGTATCTTACCCAGAGGTCCTCTACTGAGATAATGATCTTAATGATCACCATGGGCAGACGTGAAAAGGCCCGCTGAATTCATTCCAGTTGTCCACATGACAAGAAAATCCTGATACTTGATAGGTTTCCAGATCGAGAAGACCAGAGATAAGAGGGAAATAGTACCCTGTATGGAACAACAAGCAATTTGGAGTCAATTTGGGGATCCCATTTAGGTTTCTGACACTAAAATCCTCTGAGACTCATATCATCTGAGTCCCTTTCTAACCGTCTGAAAATGTGCCTAAAAATATCTACACCCTAGTTGAGAAGTTTAAGAGGCAGAATGCTACAAAGAGCCAGTATGATGTCTCTCAAGAACAGGTGCTCAGGAAGCCCTAATTGCTATTGGGTCTATTTCTTTTCCAGAAGAAAGAACACATGTTGAATCCATATTTCTAATAGATGACTCACCAGATGATTTTCAAACCTGAAGGAAGGCCAAGAAGTCGCTCTTGTGTCATATTTCACTCAGAAATCTTATTGTTGGACTGGTGAGGATGATACGATAGCAACGTCATCACTAAGAGTGGGGAGCTTCTAATTTCCATACGGCCATTTTGACCCCCTTAGCTCAGAGACACCAGAATGGGCAGCTGGGGAGGGGGCACCATCATCACTATGAGTGGGGAGCTTCCCATTTCCATATGGCCATGTTGACCCCCTTAGCTCAGGGCCGCCAGAAAGGACAGCTGAGGGGGACCACAGGCCAAGCCTGCCAGGTGTGGCTGGGGTAGGCAGAACTCTGACTTAAGGCTCAACTCCTGTCTAGGTTATTATAATGCTCTTCACAAAGAAAGTGCCATTGTGTGTGAGCCCTCATGTAGAAAAGGTTCAGAATTTCCATTGAGATTCCCTCTCTGACCTTTAGGATATGTAGCAAACTTCCATTTAATTTTAAACTTTGAAGGACTTCCTGGTTTTCTTTTCGCTATGACTGTGGCTCAATTCCCCTGTGGTCTAAGAATAGAATCTAGTTAATTTCAGGGTTTAACATTTGTAGACTTGATTCGTGGCCCCACCTATCATCTATTTGGGTAAAGAGTCTATGACCACTTGAAAATAATGTATTCTGCACTTATTATGGAATGTTCCCTATATGTCAATTAGGTCACATTTGTTACCAATGTTTTGTCTGCTTTTTCTGTTAGATATTGAGAAAGGTATATTAAATCTTCAAACTTTATGGCAAGAGAAACAAAAAGTATAAGAATTGAGGGGATAATTGTGACTATTCACAGATAATACGATTGTGTACATAGAAAATCCAAAACAGTCTATAAATACCCTATTAGAATTAAAATGCAATTTATAAATTTGAGATGGATTGTAGCTTCCCATTGGACAGTTTCTGAAAGAAAATGCAGAACCTGTCAATCTTGGGGTAGGATATAGGGTGCACTAACCATTTAAAAGAATTCAGTGGGACTTCATAAAAATGTGACATTTCTCCTTATCTTATGACCATAAGAAAATGAAAAAGTGAACCACAGTCTGGGAAGTAAAGATTTGCAATATACACACTGACAAAGACTTGTCAATAAAGAATTCCTGCTCATCAACCATAAAAAGTCTATTTACAAACGAATACTTCACAAAAGATTGACTGATGGCCAATAAGAACAGGAAAGGGTGCTCTACAGTATTATTTTCAGGAACAGTAAGGCCTTTCCTAAAATGAAAACATACACACAAACCAGTATTCCCTAGATGGATGACGTCCTTATTTCTGAGGACAGCTTGAAGAACAGACTAGCATCAAAGTAAAGTGATGGAATTCCTGACACTCAGAGGATGGATAATTGACCTCAAACTACAGTACAATTTCTAGGCATCATTCGGTCCTCTGAAGGCAGACAACTTCCACACCCCTTCCTCCACCACACAGGTTGCTTCCCAACCCCTACCATAAAAGAACAAGATGAGAAACAGATAGGACTAGTAGGAAATAGCAAAAATCATATGTGGGGATTATCCTGAAACACACTGATCACATAACTAGTGTAAGGACGTGTAGGGAACTGACAAGGACAGAGACTCAAGAGGTACTTCTTTGGGAAATGCTGTCTGAAATACTCACAAGTTGGTACCTGCTAATGAGGGCTCTGAGCATACCCTAGGGTTTGCACACAAGGGTCTGCAACACCATCGCTGAGGACTGAAACTCTTCAAGACCTCAAAGCTTGCCTGTTTGGACTAAGAGATTCCCATGTTCTGAGAACAGATACCAACTAATTGAAAGGTTCACCTGGGCTCTCTCGGAGGCCCTACAAGAAGCTGAACCATTCACTGAAAATCAATTACACACACACACAAACACACACACACACACACACACACACACACACACACACACACCTGTCATTTCACCAATTACTTAAACATTCAAGGTTCTTGCTACCTTTTCTTTATCACATTGATATTTATACTCACATGAAATGTCATCATTTCTAATGAACACTGATGTCAAAATAGAGATCCATTGACACAATATTCACAAAATGGAACTTCCCTGCTATAATTTTCAATATAGCATTTTTTAAAGTTTATACATATTTTAGGTTTTTGGTAATTTATACAGGAGAAGATCAGCATTGAAAAACTCTGAATACTGACAATGAGGTTTAAGCCTAGAGAACAAAAATTGTCCAAATTCATAGTAATAAGGAACCAAAGGGAAAGCATGGACGCTGTAGTCGAATAATTTTACACATGTGCATCCTCTATTATTCTACTACTGAGGGGCGTGTTTTATTACCAGTATACATTCATCATTTATCTTCCACGTGCACCTGCACAGGTATAATGAATTACTACAGTTGAATGAAATGTCTGGGAACTACTTGGCGGCATCTATAATGAACAATGAAATTTCGATCTTATATTTGGTGAACTTCCACTGTCTGTCCCTTTAGACAATGGACCCTAAACAGAAGGGGGAATGAACCAGGAGAGACTATGGACTCTGGGAAACAAACTGAGGGCTTCAGAGGGGAGAGGGGTGGGGGATTGGGATGGGCCAGTGATGGGTATTAAGGAAGGTACATATTGCATGTAGCACTGGGTGTTATATGCAAATAATGAATCACGGAACACTACATCAAAAACTAAGGAAATACTGTATAGTGACTAACATATCATAATAAAAAATTGTTATTAGAAAAAAATTAAAGGTAAAAAAAAAACCAATAGAGCATTTCTGTCTCAAGAACAATCAGAATTGAGAAAAAACTAACTTCCAATCCCTAAAGCAAAACACAGACCAAGTTCCATTTCACTCCCCTTCATTCACATTCTCTGTGGGTTCTAAGCTATTTCCCTACCTTCTTTCCTGCTGAGCAGGGAGCCTCGGCTCGATCCCAGAACCCTGGGATCATAACCTGAGCCAAAGGCACATGCTTAACTGGCTGAGCCAGCCAGGAGCCCCAGCCATGTTTTTCTTAAGCAAAAGGACACTTTCTCACAATGCCTTCACATGACTTCACATGGTACCAGACACCTGCATTTGCCTCTAGGAGGTTGCAGATGAAGGCAATTGCAAACTCTCACAGTGGTTTATCAAATACAATGACCTGCCTGGTGACAGCGGAACTCTTATGAGCCCACGAGAGGGTGCTGTGACACTCAGCTGTGGCTGGGCTGGCACAGAGAACCAAATCCATTTCCCTGCCTGATGTCTGTGAGGAACAGATGCCCCCACTGTGAATGAGACCCTGCCATTGAGCTGTCCAGAGATGGCCATCCTCACGGAGGATGAGGATAAAGGACAATGCCTGAGGAGACCTCATCTGTCTCTTTTATCTTTTCATATTTTCGACAGTGGACAAATCACTGCCTAGAAGTCCCCAACTACCTTAGTCTCATCTGTGAATGGCCAAGAGGTTTTACAAAACACTTAAGATTTTGACCTCACAAATGCCCACAACCACTTACCATAGGGATTCAACATTAAGCAAAGATACTGTTCCTTGGAAGAGAGGTCCTGCCCACTGTTGTTTCTCACTTATATGCTCATCTTCCTTACCTCATGGTAACATAACCACCTTGATTCCTCCTTCCGTCTTCAGGAAGGCTGAGGTGACTTGAAGGGCATTACCCTGACATCGTTTTTCTTAGCAATAAGATGTGGACATTTCCCTAGTCCTACACACCCAAAGTTGAATCGGAATCAGGATTGAGGAGGCTGATGAGAGTTGAAGGTGTTTTCCTGTACACGGTGGTTTATTACCAATAAGGATGGGTCAGAGTCCTCGAAATTCCAGAAACTTTTCATTAATGCTTCCTACTCGTGAAAGATGATGTACATTGGTCTTTCCCTGTACAGTGTGGTGACTCAGAGAAAAGTGCTTAGCCCTTTCGTCAGACTTCCACGAGCAATTTGGGGCTGGCTTCCATATTCAGAAAGGATGATGTTAGGGCTAAGAGGGTTCCTGTACACTGTTATTTCTTTCAGATAAGTGTATGGCATTTTTGTTACATTGCCAGAGCCACTTAGCGCCGGGCTTGCCAGCCTCCTGGGGAAGAACCCTAACCCGAGGTCGGCCCCCGAGGGGCCCCTCCCAAGGAGCCTGGCACCACAATGCCAGGGATTTGGGACCCCCGAGCCCCAGTGCTGGACTCTGCCACCCCGCAAGCACCCAGGGTGCTACGGGCGTTGCCAGTCATTCAAGAAGGGAGAACGGGCAAGGCCCTCAGATCCCCCTGTGACCTTCAAAGGCCCCCCGTGCAAAAACTCTGGCTCCCTCGCTCCTGCTTCCTAGCGCCCTAACCTCGGCCCACCCGTCCTCTCGTGGCAGAGCTGGCGGATCGGGCCTGCGGGCTTCCTGGGGGCTAACCCTATGCCATGTCGCCCCCGAAGGGCCCCTCCCAAGTGGCCTGGTGCTGCATGCCAGGGATTGGGGACCCCCAAGTCCCACCGCCGGACGCACCGTGCCGCCCTGCCGCCACATGGGGCACTAGGGGCGTCACCAGTCCTTCAGGGCGACAGAACGGGCAGGACCCTGCAAGCCTCCTGTGACCTTCGAAGGCACCCCAAGCCAAAGCGTAAATGCTCTGGCCCACGCCCCCACTCGCCAGCTACCTCACCTCAACCCACACCTCCATTCACCGCACATGGGCGGAACGAGCCTGCCAGCCTCCTGGGGGCTAACCCTAACCCTAGGTCTGCCACCGAGGTGCCCGTCCCAAGGGGCCTGAGGCTGCAACGCCGGGTATTAGGGAGCCCCAATCCCCAGCGCCAGAGTCTCCCTGCCGCCCCATCACCACCCGGGCCGCTAGGTGTGCCGCTGGTCATTCAGGGCGGTAGAATGGGCAGGGCCCTCTGAGCCCGTGGCGAACTTCGAAGGCCCCCCCATCCAAAATGCTTGAGCCCACGCTCCTGCTCCTCAGCGCCCTCACCTCGGCCCGCCCCTCCGCTCGCCACAGAGCCGGCGGATGAGGCCTGCACTCCTCCTGGGGGCTACGCAGAACCCTAGGTTGTCCCCTGAGGTGCCCCTCCGAAGGGGCCTGGCACCGCAATGCCTGGGATTGGGGACCCCCGAGCCCCAGCGCCGGACTCACCGTGTCGCCCCCCCCGCCACCCAGGCCGCTAGGAGCACCGTCGGTCATTCAGGGAGGGAGAACGGGCAGATTCCTCCGAGCCCCTGATGACATTCGAAGGCCCCCCTGTGCCAAAACGCTTGGGCCCATGCTCCCGCTCGCCTGCGCCCTCACCTCGGTCCGCCCCTCCGCTCGCTGTAGAGCCAGTGGATCTGGACTGCAGGCCTCCTGGGTGTTACCCTAACCATTGGTGGGCCCCCGAGGGGCCCATCCCAGGTTCCTATTGCCGCAACACCAGGGATTGGGGACTCCCGAGCCCAAGCGCCTGACTCACCCTCCCGCCCTACCGCCACCTGGGCCGCTAGGGGCGCCGCCATTCATTCAGGGAGGGAGAACAGGCAGGGCCCTCTGAGCAACCTGCGACCTTCGAAGGCCCCCCGCACCAAAACGCTTGGCCCCACGCTCCCGCTGGCCAGCGCCCTTACCTCGGCCCTCCCCTCCACTCGCCGCACAGCTGGCGGATCGGGTCTGTGGGCCTTCTGGGGGCTAACCCTAAACCTATGTCGGCCCCCTAGTGGCCCCTCCCAAGGGGCCTGGTGCCGCAACGATGGGGAAAGGGGACTCCTGAGCCCCAGCACCGGACTCACCATGCCCCCCACTGCCACCCGGGTCACTAGGGGCACCGCCGGTCATTCAGGGCGGGAGAATGGGCAGGGCCCTCCGAGCCACCGGTGACATTTGAAGGCCGCCCGTGCCAAAATGCTTCGGCCCACGCTTCTGCTCACCAGTGCCCTCACCTCGGCCAGCCCCTCCGCAAGCCGCACAACCAGCGGATCGGGCCTGGCAGCCTACTGGGGTCTAACCCTCACCCTAGGTTGGCTGTCGAGGGGCCCCTCCAAAGGGGTCTGGCACCAACACGCCGGGGATTGGGGACCCCCGAGCACCAGCGCCGGACTCACCCTGCTGCCCTGCCGAGACCCGGCCCGCTAGGGTCGCCATCCTCATTCAGAGTGGGAGAACTTGCAGGGCCCTCCGTGCCCCCTGCGACCTTCGAAGGCAACCCACGCCAAAACGCTAGGGCCCACGCTCCCGCTCACCATTGCCCTCACCTGGGACCCACCCTCCGCTCGCCACACAGCCGTCAGATCGGGCCTGCCAGCCTCCTGGGGGTTAACCCTAACCCTAGTTCAGCCCCTGAGGAGCCCCTCCCAAGGGGACTGGCGCCATCACGCCGGGGATTGGGGACAATCGAGCCCTAGTGCTGGACTTTCACTGCCACCCGGTCGCCACCCGGGCTGCTAGGGTCACCGCCAGTCCTTCGGGGCAGGAGAAGGGGCAGGGCCCTCCAAGCCCCCCGTGACCTTCGAAGGCCCCCTGCGCCAAAACACTTGGGCCCACGCTCCCGCTCACCATTGCCCTCACCTCAGCCCGCCCCTCCGCTGGAACACACAGCTGGCGGATAGGGCCTGCTGGGCTCCTGGGGGCTAACCCTAAACCTAGGTCGGCCCCCGAGGGGCCCTTTCCAAGGGTCCTGGCTCCGCCACGCCGGGGATTGGGGACACACGAGCATGAGCACCAGACTCACCCAGCCGCCCCGCCGCCACCCGGGCTTCTAGGGGCGCCGCCACTCATTCAGGGCGGGAGAAGGGGCATGGATCTCTGAGCCCCCGGTTGCTTTCGAAGGCCCCCCGCGCCAAAACGCTTGGGCCCACGCTCCCGCTCGCCAGCGCCCTCACCTCTGCCCACCACTCCTCTCGCCGCACAGCCGACAGAATGGGGCTGCCGGCCTCCTTTGGGCTAACCCTAACCCTAGGTAGGCTCCCAAGGTACCACTCCCAAGTGCCTGGCGACGCCACGCTGCGGATTGGGGACCCACGAGCCCTAGCTCCAGACTCACCCTGCCGCCCCGCCATGACCCGGCCCACTAGGGGCAACGTCCTCACAGGGCGAGAGAATAGGCAGGGCCCTCTGAGCCTCCACTGACCTTCGAAGGCTCCCCGTGCCAAAACGCTTGGGCCCTCACTCCCGCTCGCCAGCGCATTCACGTCAGCCTGCCCTTCCGCTCCATGCACAGCCAGCGGATCAGGCCGCCGGACTCCTGGGGGTAACCCTAAAGCTAGGCAGGACCCAGAGGGGCCCCTCCCAAGGGGCCTGGCGCCACCAAGCCTGAGACTAGGACCATAGGCCCCATCGCCAGACTCACCCTGCCTCCCTGCTGCCACTCCGGCCACTAGGGGCGCCGCTGGTCATTCAGGGCACAAGAATGGACAGGGTCCTCCGAGCCACTGGCGACCTTCGAAGGCTCTCCGTGCCAAAACCCGGGTGCCCACGCTCCCGCTCCCCAGCGCCCTCACCTCAGCCCGCCCCTCTGCTCCCTGCACAGAGGGCGGATCCGGCATGCCGGCCTTGTGTGGGCTAACCCTAACCTTAGGTCGGCCCTCAAGGGTCCCTCCCAAGGATTCTGTTGCCTATACGCCAGGGATCTGGGACCCCAAGCCCCAGAACCAGACTCATGCTGCCACAACGCCACCACCCAGGCCACTAGGGGAGCCGCCGCTCATGCAGGGCGGGAGAACGGACAGGGCCCTGGAGAAACTGGCGACATTTGAAGCCTCCCGTGCCAAAATGCAGGGGCCCACGCTCCCGCTCACCAGCGCCTTTACCTCGACCCGCCCACCTCTCGCAGCCCAGCCAAACGATTGGGCCTGCCGGCCTCCTGGGTGCTAACTCTAACCCTAGGTCGGCCCACGAGGAGCCCCTCCCAAGAGGCCTGGCCCTACAATGCTGGGGATTGGGGATCCCTGAGCCGCAGCTCAGGACTCACCCTGCAGCCCCACCGCTAACGGAGCCGCTAGGGGCGCCGCTGGTTATTCAGGGCAGGAGAATGGGCAGGGCCCTTGGAGACATGGCAACATTCGAAGGCCCAGGGTGCCAAAACGCTGAGGCCCACGCTCCCGCTCTGCATCCCCCTCAACTCGGCCCACACCTCCACTCCTCGCACAGCCGGCGGATCGGGCCTGCTGGCCTCCTGGGTGCTAACCCTAACCCTAGGACGGCCCCTGAGGGTCCCTTCCTAAGGAGCCTTGCGGCGCAACGCCGGGGATTGGCGACCCCCAAGCCCCAGGGCCGAGTGCACCCTGCCGCCCTGCCCCACACGGCCCGCTAGGGGCACCGCCATTCATTCTGGGTGGGAGAACTGGCAGGGGCCTCCGAACCCCCGCCCACCTTCAATGGCGCCCAGAACCAAAATGCTTGTGCCCAGGCTCATGTTCACCAGCATCCTCACCTCGGCTCAACTCTCCGCTCCACGCAGAGGCAGTGTATAGGGCCTGCCAGCCTCCTGGGTGCTAACCGTAACTGTAGGTTGGCCCCCGAGGGGCCCTTCTCAAGTGGCCTGGTGCCCCAACTCCGGGGATGGGGCAACCGAGCCCAAGTGCCGGACTCACCCTGCTGCCCTTCAGCCACCTGAGCCACTAGGGGCCCCGCTGGTCATTCAGAGCGGGAGAATGGGCAGATCCCTCCAGCCACCGCCAACCTTCGAAGGCCCCCCACGCTAAAACGCTTGGGCTCATGCTCAGGCTCGCCAGCGCCCGCACCTCGGCCCACCCTGCCGCGTGCTGCACAGACGCTGATCTGGTCCACCGGTCTCCGGGGGGCTAACTGTAACCCTAGATCGACCACCGAGAGGCCCATCCCAAGGGGCCTGGCGTCGCAACGCCAGGGATTGGGGACCCTGAGCCTCAGCACCTGACTCACCCTGCCGCCCAGCCGCCACCCAGGGGCTTGGGGTGCTGCCATTCATTCAGGGCGGGAGAACGGGCAGGGCCCTCCGAGACACGGTGACTTTCGAATCCCCCCTGCGCCAAAACGCCCGAGCCCACGCTCCCAAACACCAGTGAACTCACCTCGGTCCGCCACTCCACTCTCCACACAGCTGGCGAATAGGACCTGCCGAGTTCCTAGGGGCTAAACCAAAACCTAAGTTGCATCCAAGGGGCCCCTCCCAAGGGGCCTGGCGCCTCATCGCTGGGGATTGGAGATACCTGAGCTGCAGGGCCTGACTCACCCTGCCACCCCTCACAACCCGGGCCGCTAGGGGCGCCGCCGTTCCTGCAGGGTGGGAGAATGGGCAGAGCCCTTCGAACCCCCGCTGACCTTTGAAGGAGTTCTGAACCAAAACGCTTGGGCCCAGGCTCATGATCACCAGCATCCTCACCTTGGCCCAACTCTCCCCTTGATTCAGACCCATTGGATAGGGCCTGCCGGGCTCTTGGTTCTAATGAAAACCCTAGGTCGGCCCCGTGGGGCACATCCCAAGGGGCCTGGCTCTGCAATGCTGGGGATTGGTGACTCAGACACCAGAGCCAGACTCACCCTGCCGCACTGTTGCCACCCGGGCCTCTAGGGGCGCCGCCGGTCATTCAGGGCGAGAGAAGGGCAGGGGCTTCAGAGTCCCCGGTGACCTTCAAAGTCTCACCACGCCAAAATGCTGGTGCCCACGCTCCCGCTCCCCAGCGCCCTCACCTCGACCCGCCCCTCCGTTTGCTGCAGAGCCAGTGGATAGTGCCTGCCGGGCTCCTGGGGGCTAACTGAAAACCTAGGTCGGCCCCGTGGGGCACATCCCAAGGGGTCTGGCTCTGCTATGCTTGGGATTGGTGACTCAGAGCCCCAGAGCCGGACTCGCCCTTCCACACTGTCGCCACCTGGGCAGCTAGGGGAGCCGCTGGTCATTCAGGGTGAGAGAAGTGGCAGGTCCTTCCGAGTTCCCGGTGACCTTCAAAGGCTCCTGGAGCCAAAACGCTGGTGCCCATGCTTCCACTCCCCAGCGCCCTCACCTCGGCCTGCCCCTCCGCTCCCCGCACAGCAGGCGGATCGGGCCTGCCAGCCACCTGGGGGCTAACCCTAACCCTAGGTCGGACCCGAGGGGCCCCTCCCAAGGGGCCTGACGCCACAATGCCGGGGATTGGGGACCCCAAGACTCAGCACCTGACTCACCTGCCGCCCAGCCGCCACTCGGGGGCTTGGGGTGCTGCCGTTCATTCAGGGCAGGAGAAGGGGCAGGGCCCTCAGAGACATGGCGACCTTCAAAGGCCCCGCATGCCAAAACGCCCAGGCCCACCCTCCCACTCACCAGCGCCCTCACCTAGGTCTGCCACTCTGCTCTCCACACAGCTGGCGAATAGGGCCTGCTGGCCTCTTAGGGGCTAAACCTAACTCTAGGTTGGCCCCCGAAGGGCCCCTCCCAAGGGGCCTGGTGCCGCAACACCAGGGATTGGGGACCCCCAAGCCCCAGCGCCCGATGCACCCTGCCGCCCCTCCCCACCTGGGCCGCTAGGGGCGCCGCTGTTCATTCACCTTGGAAGGATGGACAGGGCCCTCCGAATCCCCGCCAATTTTCGAAGGCGCCCCAAATCAAAACACTTGGGCCCAGGCTCATATTCACCAGCACCCTCACCTCAGCCCAACTCTCTGCTCAATGCCCAGGTGGTGTATCGGGCCTGCCGGCCTCCTGGGGGCTAACCCTAACCATAGTTCGGCCCCCGAGGGGCACTTCCCAGGGGCCTGGCGTGACAACGCTGCGGATGGGGACCCCGAGCCCAAGTGCCGGTCTCACCCTGCTGCCCTTCAGCCACCCGAGCCGCTAGAGACCACTGGTCAATCAGGGTGGGAGAATGGGCAGGGCCCCCGGAGTCCCCGCTGACCTTCAAAGGCGCCCCGTGCAAAAACATTGGCTCCATTCCTCCTGCTCCCCAGCGCCCTCAGCCTGGCCCGCCCCTCCGCTTGCTGCAGAGCAAGTGGATAGTGCCTGCCAGGGTCGTGGGGGCTAACTGAAATCCTAGGTAGGCATCGTGGGGCACAACCCAAGGGGCCTGGCTCTGCAACGCTGGGGATTGGTGATTCAGAGCCCCAGAGCCAGACTCACCCTGCAGCACCATCGCAACCTAGGCCGCTTGGGGCTCTGCCGCTCATTCAGGGAGGGAGAATGGACAGGGCCTTGGAGAAACCAGTGACATTTGAAACCTCCCGCGCCAAAATGCAGGGGCCCATGCTCCCGCTCGCCAGAGATTTTACCTCGGACCGTGTACCTCTCGCCGACCAACCAGAGGATTAGGCCTGCCAGCCTCCTGGGTGCTAACTCTAACCCTAGGACTGCCCATGAGGAGCCCCTCCCAAGAGGCCTGGCCCCGCAACGCTGGGGATTGGGGATCCCCGAGCCGCAGCATGGACTCACCCTGCCGCTCCACCGCCAAGGGAGCTGCTAAGGGCGCCACTGGTTATTCAGGGCAGGAGAACGGGCAGGGCCCTTTGAGCCATGGCAACATTCGAAGGCCCAGGGCGCCAAAACACTGGGGACCATGCTCCGGCTCTGCATCACCCTCAACTCGGCCCGCACCTCCGCTCTTCGCAGAGCCAGCGATTCGGGCCTGCCGGCCTCCTGGGAGCTAACCCTAACCCTAGGACAGCCCCTGAAGGTCCCTTCCTAAGGGGCCTGGCGCCGCAACGCCAGGGATTGGGGGCCCCCAAGCCCCAGCGCCGGATGCACGCTGCCACCCCAACCCACACAGGCCGCTAGGGGCGCCGCCATTCATTCAGGGTGGGAGAACTGGCAGGGCCCTCCGAAACCCTGCCGACCTTCAGAGGCGCACCGAACCAAAACGCTTGGGCCCAGGCTCATGTTCACCAGCACCCTCACCTCGGCCCAACTCTCCGCTCGACGCACAGGTGGTGTATCGGGCCTGCGGGGCTCCTGGAGGCTAACCCTAACCATAGGTCGGCCACCGAGGGGCACGTCCCAAGGGGCCTGGCGTCGCAACGCTGGGGATGGGGACCCCGAGCTCATGTGCCGCACTCACCCTGCTGCCCTTCAGCCACCCGAGCCGCTAGAGGCCCCGCCGGTCAATCAGGGCAAGAGATCGGGCAGGGCCCTCCGAGCCCACGCTGACCTTTGAAGGCTCCCCGCGCAAAAACGTTGGCTCCCAGGATCCTGCTCGCCAGCGCCCTCACCTAGGCCCACCCCACCGCTTGCTTCAGAGCCGGTGGATAGGGCCTGCCGGGCTCCTGGCAGCTAACCAAAACCCTAGGTCGGCCCTGAGGGGACATCCCAAGCGGCCTGGCTCTGCAATGCTGGGGATTGGTGACTCAGAGCCCCAGAGCCGGACTCACCCTGCCGCACTGTCCCCACCTGGGCCGCTAGGGGCGCCGCGGGTCATAGAGGGCGAGAGAAGGGCAGGGCCTTCTGAGTCAACGGTGACCTTCAAAGGCTCCACGTGCCAAAACGCTGGTGCCCACGCTCCCGCTCCCCAGCGCCTTCACCTCGGGCCGCACCTCAGCTCGCCGCACAGTGTGCGGTTGGGCCTGACGGTCTCCTGGGGGCTAACCCTAACCCTAGGTCGGCCCCCCAGGGGCCCCTCCCAAGGGTTTTGGTGCCACTACGCCAGGGATCTGGAACCCCAAGCCCCAAAGCCAGACTCACCCTCCCACAACGCTGCCACCCGGGCCGCGAGGGGCGCCGCCGGTCATTCAGGGCGGGAGAACTGACAGGGCCCTGGAGAAACCGGCGACATTTGAAGCCTCCCACCCCAAAATGCAGGGGCCCACAATCCCGCACCCCAGTGCCTTTACCTCGGCCCGCCCACCTCTCACCGCCCAGCCAGAGGATCTGGCCTGCCGGCCTTATGGGGGCTAACTCTAACCCTGGGTCGGCCCACGAGGAGCCCCTCCCAAGGGGCCTGGCACCACAACGCCGGGGATTGGGGATCCCCGAGCCGCAGCCTGGGATTCACCCTGCCGCCCCACTGCCAAAGGAGCCACTAGGGGCCTTGCTGGTTCTTCAGGGCAGGAGAAAGGGCAGGGCCCTCCGAGCCATGGCAACATTCAAAGGCCCAGGACGCCAAAACGCTGGGGCCCAGCTCCCGCTCGCCATCGCCCTCAACTCGGCCTGCATCTCCACTCCTCGCACAGCCGGCGGATCGGGCCTGCCGGCCTCCTGGGCGCTAACCCTAACCCTAGGACGGCCCCGAGGGTCTCTTCCTAAGGGGCCTGGCGCCGCAACGCCGGGGATTGGGAACCCCCAAGCCCCAGCGCTGGATGCACCCTGCCGCCCTGCCCCACACGTGCCGCTAGGGGCGCCGCCATTCATTCAGGGTGGGAGAACGGGCAGGGCCCTTCGAACCACCGCCGACCTTCGAAGGTGCCCCGAACCAAAACGCTTGGGCCTGGGCTCATGTTCACCAGCACCCTCACCTCGGCCCAACTCTCCGCTCGACTCACAGGCGGTGTATCGGGCCTGCTGTCCTCCTGGGGGCTAACCCTAACTGTAGGTCGGCCACGGAGGGGCCCTTCCCAAGTGGCCTGGAGCCACAACGCCGGGAATGGGGACCCCAACCCAAGTGCCGGTCTCACCCTGCTGCCCTTCAGGCACCGGAGCCTCTAGGGGCCCCGCCGGTCATTCAGAGCGGGAGAACGGGCAGGTCCCTCCGAGCCCCCACTGACCTTCGAAGGCCCCCCGCACTAACACGCTTAGGCTCATGCTCAGTCTCGCCAGCGCCCTCACCTCGGCCCGCCCCTCCGCTCCACGCACAGCAGGCGGATCCCGCCTGCCGGCCTCCCGGGTGCTAACCCTAACCCTAGGTCGGCCACCCAGGGGCCCCTCCCAAGGGTCCTGGTGCCGCTTCGCCGGGGATCGGGAACCTCAAGCCCCAGAGCCACACTCACCCTACCGCAACGCTGCCACCCAGGCCGCTAGGAGCACTGCGGGTCATTCAAGGCGAGAGAAGGGGCAGGGCCTTCCGAGCCCCAGGTGGCCTTCAAAGGCTCCCCGTGCCAAAACGCTGGTGCCCACGCTCCCGCTCCCCAAGGCCATCACCTCGGCCCCGCCCTCCGCTCCCAGGACAGTGGCCGGATCCCACCTGCCGGCCTCCTGGGGGCTAACCCTAACCCTAGGTCAGCAACCCAGGGGCCCCTCCCAGGGGTCCTGGTGCCGCTACACTGGGGATCAGGGACCCCAAGACCCAGAGCCAGACTCACCCTGCTGCCACGTCGCCACCCAGGCTGCTAGTGGCGCCGCCCGTCATTCAGGGCAGGAGAAGGGACAGGGCCCTGGAGAAACCGGCGATATTTGAAGCCTCCTGCGCCAAAATGCAGGGGCCCACGCACCCGATCGCCAGCGCCTTTACCTCGGGCCGAACCACCTCTCGCCGCCCAGCCATAGGATTGGGCCTGCTGGCCTCCTGGGTGCTAACTCTAAACCTAGGTCCGCCCAAGAGGAGCCCCTTCCAAGAGGCCTGGCCCCACAACGCTGGGGATTGGGGATCCCCGAGCCGCAGCATGGACTCACCTTGCCGCTCCACCACCAAGGGAGCTGCTAAGGGCGCCGCTGGTTCTTCAGGGCAGGAGAATGGGCAGGGCCCTTTGAGCCATGGCAACATTCGAAGGCCCAGGGCGCCAAAACGCTGGGGACCACGCTCCCGCTCTGCATCACCCTCAACTCGGCCCGCACCTCCGCTCTTCGCAGAGCCAGCGACTCGGGCCTGCCGGCCTCCTGGGAGCTCACCCTAACCCTAGGACAGCCGCTGAAGGTCCCTTCCTAAGGGGCCTGGCGCCGCAACGCCAGGGATTGGGGGCCCCCAAGCCCCAGCGCCGGATGCACGCTGCCCCCCCCACCCACACAGGCCGCTAGGGGCGCCGCCATTCATTCAGGGTGGGAGAACTGGCAGGGCCCTCCGAACCCCTGCCGACCTTCAGAGGCACACCGAACCAAAACGCTTGGGCCCAGGCTCATGTTCACCAGCACCCTCACCTCGGCCCAACTCTCCGCTCGACGCACAGGTGGTGTATCAGGCCTGCGGGGCTCCTGGAGGCTAACCCTAACCATAGGTCGGCCACTGAGGGGCACTTCCCAAGGGGCCTGGCGTCGCAACGCTGGGGATGGGGACCCCGAGCTCATGTGCCGCACTCACCCTGCTGCCCTTCAGCCACCCGAGCCGCTAGAGGCCCCGCCGGTCAATCAGGGCAAGAGATCGGGCAGGGCCCTCCGAGCCCACGCTGACCTTTGAAGGCTCCCCGCGCAAAAACGTTGGCTCCCAGGATCCTGCTCGCCAGCGCCCTCACCTAGGCCCACCCCACCGCTTGCTTCAGAGCCGGTGGATAGGGCCTGCCGGGCTCCTGGCAGCTAACCAAAACCCTAGGTCGGCCCTGAGGGGACATCCCAAGCGGCCTGGCTCTGCAATGCTGGGGATTGGTGACTCAGAGCCCCAGAGCCGGACTCACCCTGCCGCACTGTCCCCACCTGGGCCGCTAGGGGCGCCGCGGGTCATAGAGGGCGAGAGAAGGGCAGGGCCTTCTGAGTCAACGGTGACCTTCAAAGGCTCCAAGTGCCAAAACGCTGGTGCCCACGCTCCCGCTCCCCAGCGCCTTCACCTCGGGCCGCACCTCAGCTCGCCGCACAGTGTGCGGTTGGGCCTGACGGTCTCCTGGGGGCTAACCCTAACCCTAGGTCGGCCCCCCAGGGGCCCCTCCCAAGGGTTTTGGTGCCACTACGCCAGGGATCTGGAACCCCAAGCCCCAAAGCCAGACTCACCCTCCCACAACGCTGCCACCCGGGCCGCGAGGGGCGCCGCCGGTCATTCAGGGCGGGAGAACTGACAGGGCCCTGGAGAAACCGGCGACATTTGAAGCCTCCCACCCCAAAATGCAGGGGCCCACAATCCCGCACCCCAGCGCCTTTACCTCGGCCCGCCCACCTCTCACCGCCCAGCCAGAGGATCTGGCCTGCCGGCCTTATGGGGGCTAACTCTAACCCTGGGTCGGCCCACGAGGAGCCCCTCCCAAGGGGCCTGGCACCACAACGCCGGGGATTGGGGATCCCCGAGCCGCAGCCTGGGATTCACCCTGCCGCCCCACTGCCAACGGAGCCACTAGGGGCCTTGCTGGTTCTTCAGGGCAGGAGAAAGGGCAGGGCCCTCCGAGCCATGGCAACATTCAAAGGCCCAGGACGCCAAAACGCTGGGGCCCAGCTCCCGCTCGCCATCGCCCTCAACTCGGCCTGCATCTCCACTCCTCGCACAGCCGGCGGATCGGGCCTGCCGGCCTCCTGGGCGCTAACCCTAACCCTAGGACGGCCCCGAGGGTCTCTTCCTAAGGGGCCTGGCGCCGCAACGCCGGGGATTGGGAACCCCCAAGCCCCAGCGCTGGATGCACCCTGCCGCCCTGCCCCACACGTGCCGCTAGGGGCGCCGCCATTCATTCAGGGTGGGAGAACGGGCAGGGCCCTTCGAACCACCGCCGACCTTCGAAGGTGCCCCGAACCAAAACGCTTGGGCCTGGGCTCATGTTCACCAGCACCCTCACCTCGGCCCAACTCTCCGCTCGACGCACAGGCGGTGTATCGGGCCTGCTGGCCTCCTGGGGGCTAACCCTAACTGTAGGTCGGCCACGGAGGGGCCCTTCCCAAGTGGCCTGGAGCCACAACGCCGGGAATGGGGACCCCAACCCAAGTGCCGGTCTCACCCTGCTGCCCTTCAGGCACCGGAGCCTCTAGGGGCCCCGCCGGTCATTCAGAGCGGGAGAACGGGCAGGTCCCTCCGAGCCCCCACTGACCTTCGAAGGCCCCCCGCACTAACACGCTTGGGCTCATGCTCAGTCTCGCCAGCGCCCTCTCCTCGGCCCGCCCCTCCGCTCCACGCACAGCAGGCGGATCCCGCCTGCCGGCCTCCCGGGTGCTAACCCTAACCCTAGGTCGGCCACCCAGGGGCCCCTCCCAAGGGTCCTGGTGCCGCTTCGCCGGGGATCGGGAACCTCAAGCCCCAGAGCCACACTCACCCTACCGCAACGCCGCCACCCAGGCCGCTAGGAGCACTGCGGGTCATTCAAGGCGAGAGAAGGGGCAGGGCCTTCCGAGCCCCAGGTGGCCTTCAAAGGCTCCCCGTGCCAAAACGCTGGTGCCCACGCTCCCGCTCCCCAAGGCCATCACCTCGGCCCCGCCCTCCGCTCCCAGGACAGTGGCCGGATCCCACCTGCCGGCCTCCTGGGGGCTAACCCTAACCCTAGGTCAGCCACCCAGGGGCCCCTCCCAAGGGTCCTGGTGCCGCTACACTGGGGATCAGGGACCCCAAGACCCAGAGCCAGACTCACCCTGCTGCCACGTCGCCACCCAGGCTGCTAGTGGCGCCGCCCGTCATTCAGGGCAGGAGAAGGGACAGGGCCCTGGAGAAACCGGCGATATTTGAAGCCTCCTGCGCCAAAATGCAGGGGCCCACGCTCCCGATCGCCAGCGCCTTTACCTCGGGCCGAACCACCTCTCGCCGCCCAGCCAGAGGATTGGGCCTGCTGGCCTCCTGGGTGCTAACTCTAAACCTAGGTCCGCCCAAGAGGAGCCCCTCCCAAGAGGCCTGGCCCCACAACGCTGGGGATTGGGGATCCCCGAGCCGCAGCATGGACTCACCTTGCCGCTCCACAACCAAGGGAGCTGCTAAGGGCGCCGCTGGTTCTTCAGGGCAGGAGAATGGGCAGGGCCCTTTGAGCCATGGCAACATTCGAAGGCCCAGGGCGCCAAAACGCTGGGGACCACGCTCCCGCTCTGCATCACCCTCAACTCGGCCCGCACCTCCGCTCTTCGCAGAGCCAGCGACTCGGGCCTGCCGGCCTCCTGGGAGCTCACCCTAACCCTAGGACAGCCCCTGAAGGTCCCTTCCTAAGGGGCCTGGCGCCGCAACGCCAGGGATTGGGGGCCCCCAAGCCCCAGCGCCGGATGCACGCTGCCCCCCCCACCCACACAGGCCGCTAGGGGCGCCGCCATTCATTCAGGGTGGGAGAACTGGCAGGGCCCTCCGAACCCCTGCCGACCTTCAGAGGCACACCGAACCAAAACGCTTGGGCCCAGGCTCATGTTCACCAGCACCCTCACCTCGGCCCAACTCTCCGCTCGACGCACAGGCGGTGTATCGGGCCTGCTGGCCTCCTGGGGGCTAACCCTAACTGTAGGTTGGCCACGGAGGGGCCCTTCCCAAGTGGCCTGGAGCCACAACGCCGGGAATGGGGACCCCAACCCAAGTGCCGGTCTCACCCTGCTGCCCTTCAGGCACCGGAGCCTCTAGGGGCCCCGCCGGTCATTCAGAGCGGGAGAACGGGCAGGTCCCTCCGAGCCCCCACTGACTTTCGAAGGCTCCCCGCACTAACACGCTTGGGCTCATGCTCAGTCTCGCCAGCGCCCTCACCTCGGCCCGCCCCTCCGCTCCACGCACAGCGGGCGGATCCCGCCTGCCGGCCTCCCGGGTGCTAACCCTAACCCTAGGTCGGCCACCCCGGGGCCCCTCCCAAGGGTCCTGGTGCCGCTTCGCCGGGGATCCGGAACCCCAAGCCCCAGAGCCACACTCACCCTACCGCAACGCCACCACCCAGGCCGCTAGGAGCACTGCGGGTCATTCAGGGCGAGAGAAGGGGCAGGGCCTTCCGAGCCCCCGGTGGCCTTCAAAGGCTCCCCGTGCCAAAACGCTGGTGCCCACGCTCCCGCTCCCCAATGCCCTCACCTCGGCCCCGCCCTCCGCTCCCGGGACAGTGTCCGGATCCCACCTGCCGGCCTCCTGGGGGCTAACCCTAACCCTAGGTCAGCCACCCAGGGGCCCCTCCCAAGGGTCCTGGTGCCACTACACTGGGGATCAGGGACCCCAAGACCCAGAGCCAGACTCACCCTGCCGCCACGTCGCCACCCGGGACGCTAGTGGCGCCGCCCGTCATTCAGGGCGGGAGAAGGGACAGGGCCCTGGAGAAACCGGCGATATTTGAAGACTCCTGCGCCAAAATGCAGGGGCCCACGCTCCTGATCGCCACCGCCTTTACCTCGACCCGCCCACCTCTCGCAGCCCAGCCAGAGGATTGGGCCTGCCGGCCTCCTGGGTGCTAACTCTAACCCTAGGTCGGCCCACGAGGAGCCCCTCCCAAGAGGCCTGGCCCTACAATGCTGGGGATTGGGGATCCCTGAGCCGCAGCTCAGGACTCACCCTGCAGCCCCACCGCCAACGGAGCCGCTAGGGGCGCCGCTGGTTATTCAGGGCAGGAGAATGGGCAGGGCCCTTGGAGACATGGCAACATTCGAAGGCCCAGGGTGCCAAAACGCTGGGGCCCACGCTCCCGCTCTGCATCACCCTCAACTCGGCCCACACCTCCACTCCTCGCAAAGCCGGCGGATCGGGCCTGCTGGCCTCCTGGGTGCTAACCCTAACCCTAGGACGGCCCCTGAGGGTCCCTTCCTAAGGAGCCTTGCGGCGCAACGCCGGGGATTGGCGACCCCCAAGCCCCAGGGCCGAGTGCACCCTGCCGCCCTGCCCCACACGGCCCGCTAGGGGCACCGCCATTCATTCTGGGTGGGAGAACTGGCAGGGGCCTCCGAACCCCCGCCCACCTTCAATGGCGCCCAGAACCAAAATGCTTGTGCCCAGGCTCATGTTCACCAGCATCCTCACCTCGGCCCAACTCTCCGCTCCACGCAGAGGCAGTGTATAGGGCCTGCCAGCCTCCTGGGTGCTAACCGTAACTGTAGGTTGGCCCCCGAGGGGCCCTTCTCAAGTGGCCTGGTGCCCCAACTCCGGGGATGGGGCAACCGAGCCCAAGTGCCGGACTCACCCTGCTGCCCTTCAGCCACCTGAGCCACTAGGGGCCCCGCTGGTCATTCAGAGCGGGAGAATGGGCAGATCCCTCCAGCCACCGCCAACCTTCGAAGGCCCCCCACGCTAAAACGCTTGGGCTCATGCTCAGGCTCGCCAGCGCCCGCACCTCGGCCCACCCTGCCGCGTGCTGCACAGACGCTGATCTGGTCCACCGGTCTCCGGGGGGCTAACTGTAACCCTAGATCGACCACCGAGAGGCCCATCCCAAGGGGCCTGGCGTCGCAACGCCAGGGATTGGGGACCCTGAGCCTCAGCACCTGACTCACCCTGCCGCCCAGCCGCCACCCAGGGGCTTGGGGTGCTGCCATTCATTCAGGGCGGGAGAACGGGCAGGGCCCTCCGAGACACGGTGACTTTCGAATCCCCCCTGCGCCAAAACGCCCGAGCCCACGCTCCCAAACACCAGTGAACTCACCTCGGTCCGCCACTCCACTCTCCACACAGCTGGCGAATAGGACCTGCCGAGTTCCTAGGGGCTAAACCAAAACCTAAGTTGCATCCAAGGGGCCCCTCCCAAGGGGCCTGGCGCCTCATCGCTGGGGATTGGAGATACCTGAGCTGCAGGGCCTGACACACCCTGCCACCCCTCACAACCCGGGCCGCTAGGGGCGCCGCCGTTCCTGCAGGGTGGGAGAATGGGCAGAGCCCTTCGAACCCCCGCTGACCTTTGAAGGAGTTCTGAACCAAAACGCTTGGGCCCAGGCACATGATCACCAGCATCCTCACCTTGGCCCAACTCTCCCCTTGATTCAGACCCATTGGATAGGGCCTGCCGGGCTCTTGGTTCTAATGAAAACCCTAGGTCGGCCCCGTGGGGCACATCCCAAGGGGCCTGGCTCTGCAACGCTGGGGATTGGTGACTCAGACACCAGAGCCAGACTCACCCTGCTGCACTGTTGCCACCCGGGCCTCTAGGGGCGCCGCCGGTCATTCAGGGCGAGAGAAGGGCAGGGGCTTCAGAGTCCCCGGTGACCTTCAAAGGCTCACCACGCCAAAATGCTGGTGCCCACGCTCCCGCTCCCCAGCGCCCTCACCTCGACCCGCCCCTCCGTTTGCTGCAGAGCCAGTGGATAGTGCCTGCCGGGCTCCTGGGGGCTAACTGAAAACCTAGGTCGGCCCCGTGGGGCACATCCCAAGGGGTCTGGCTCTGCTATGCTTGGGATTGGTGACTCAGAGCCCCAGAGCCGGACTCGCCCTTCCACACTGTCGCCACCTGGGCAGCTAGGGGAGCCGCCGGTCATTCAGGGTGAGAGAAGTGGCAGGTCCTTCCGAGTTCCCGGTGACCTTCAAAGGCTCCTGGAGCCAAAACGCTGGTGCCCATGCTTCCACTCCCCAGCGCCCTCACCTCGGCCTGCCCCTCCGCTCCCCGCACAGCAGGCGGATCGGGCCTGCCAGCCACCTGGGGGCTAACCCTAACCCTAGGTCGGACCCGAGGGGCCCCTCCCAAGGGGCCTGACGCCACAATGCCGGGGATTGGGGACCCCAAGACTCAGCACCTGACTCACCTGCCGCCCAGCCGCCACTCGGGGGCTTGGGGTGCTGCCGTTCATTCAGGGCAGGAGAAGGGGCAGGGCCCTCAGAGACATGGAGACCTTCAAAGGCCCCGCATGCCAAAACGCCCAGGCCCACCCTCCCACTCACCAGCGCCCTCACCTAGGTCTGCCACTCTGCTCTCCACACAGCTGGCGAATAGGGCCTGCTGGCCTCTTAGGGGCTAAACCTAACTCTAGGTTGGCCCCCGAAGGGCCCCTCCCAAGGGGCCTGGTGCCGCAACACCAGGGATTGGGGACCCCCAAGCCCCAGCGCCCGATGCACCCTGCCGCCCCTCCCCACCTGGGCCGCTAGGGGCGCCGCTGTTCATTCACCTTGGAAGGATGGACAGGGCCCTCCGAATCCCCGCCAATTTTCGAAGGCGCCCCAAATCAAAACACTTGGGCCCAGGCTCATATTCACCAGCACCCTCACCTCAGCCCAACTCTCTGCTCAATGCCCAGGTGGTGTATCGGGCCTGCCGGCCTCCTGGGGGCTAACCCTAACCATAGTTCGGCCCCCGAGGGGCACTTCCCAGGGGCCTGGCGTGACAACGCTGCGGATGGGGACCCCGAGCCCAAGTGCCGGTCTCACCCTGCTGCCCTTCAGCCACCCGAGCCGCTAGAGACCACTGGTCAATCAGGGTGGGAGAATGGGCAGGGCCCCCGGAGTCCCCGCTGACCTTCAAAGGCGCCCCGCGCAAAAACATTGGCTCCATTCCTCCTGCTCCCCAGCGCCCTCAGTCTGGCCCGCCCCTCCGCTTGCTGCAGAGCAAGTGGATAGTGCCTGCCAGGGTCGTGGGGGCTAACTGAAATCCTAGGTAGGCATCGTGGGGCACAACCCAAGGGGCCTGGCTCTGCAACGCTGGGGATTGGTAATTCAGAGCCCCAGAGCCAGACTCACCCTGCAGCACCATCGCAACCTAGGCCGCTTGGGGCTCTGCCGCTCATTCAGGGAGGGAGAATGGACAGGGCCTTGGAGAAACCAGTGACATTTGAAACCTCCCGCGCCAAATTGCAGGGGCCCATGCTCCCGCTCGCCAGAGATTTTACCTCGGACCGTGTACCTCTCGCCGACCAACCAGAGGATTGGGCCTGCCAGCCTCCTGGGTGCTAACTCTAACCCTAGGACTGCCCATGAGGAGCCCCTCCCAAGAGGCCTGGCCCGGCAACGCTGGGGATTGGGGATCCCCGAGCCGCAGCATGGACTCACCCTGCCGCTCCACCGCCAAGGGAGCTGCTAAGGGCGCCACTGGTTATTCAGGGCAGGAGAACGGGCAGGGCCCTTTGAGCCATGGCAACAGTCCAAGGCCCAGGGCGCCAAAACGCTGGGGACCACGCTCCGGCTCTGCATCACCCTCAACTCGGCCCGCACCTCCGCTCTTCGCAGAGCCAGCGATTCGGGCCTGCCGGCCTCCTGGGAGCTAACCCTAACCCTAGGACAGCCGCTGAAGGTCCCTTCCTAAGGGGCCTGGCGCCGCAACGCCAGGGATTAGGGGCCCCCAAGCCCCAGCGCCGGATGCACGCTGCCACCCCAACCCACACAGGCCGCTAGGGGCGCCGCCATTCATTCAGGGTGGGAGAACTGGCAGGGCCCTCCGAACCCCTGCCGACCTTCAGAGGCGCACTGAACCAAAACGCTTGGGCCCAGGCTCATGTTCACCAGCACCCTCACCTCGGCCCAACTCTCCGCTCGACGCACAGGTGGTGTATCGGGCCTGCAGGGCTCCTGGAGGCTAACCCTAACCATAGGTCGGCCACCGAGGGGCACTTCCCAAGGGGCCTGGCGTCGCAACGCTGGGGATGGGGACCCCGAGCTCATGTGCCGCACTCACCCTGCTGCCCTTCAGCCACCCGAGCCGCTAGAGGCCCCGCCGGTCAATCAGGGCAAGAGATCAGGCAGGGCCCTCCGAGCCCACGCCGACCTTTGAAGGCTCCCCGCGCAAAAACGTTGGCTCCCAGGATCCTGCTCGCCAGCGCCCTCACCTAGGCCCACCCCACCGCTTGCTTCAGAGCCGGTGGATAGGGCCTGCCGGGCTCCTGGCAGCTAACCAAAACCCTAGGTCGGCCCTGAGGGGACATCCCAAGCGGCCTGGCTCTGCAATGCTGGGGATTGGTGACTCAGAGCCCCAGAGCCGGACTCACCCTGCCGCACTGTCCCCACCTGGGCCGCTAGGGGCGCCGCGGGTCATAGAGGGCGAGAGAAGGGCAGGGCCTTCTGAGTCAACGGTGACCTTCAAAGGCTCCAAGTGCCAAAACGCTGGTGCCCACGCTCCCGCTCCCCAGCGCCTTCACCTCGGGCCGCACCTCAGCTCGCCGCACAGTGTGCGGTTGGGCCTGACGGTCTCCTGGGGGCTAACCCTAACCCTAGGTCAGCCCCCCAGGGGCCCCTCCCAAGGGTTTTGGTGCCACTACGCCAGGGATCTGGAACCCCAAGCCCCAAAGCCAGACTCACCCTCCCACAACGCTGCCACCCGGGCCGCGAGGGGCGCCGCCGGTCATTCAGGGCGGGAGAACTGACAGGGCCCTGGAGAAACCGGCGACATTTGAAGCCTCCCACCCCAAAATGCAGGGGCCCACAATCCCGCACCCCAGCGCCTTTACCTCGGCCCGCCCACCTCTCACCGCCCAGCCAGAGGATCTGGCCTGCCGGCCTTATGGGGGCTAACTCTAACCCTGGGTCGGCCCACGAGGAGCCCCTCCCAAGGGGCCTGGCACCACAACGCCGGGGATTGGGGATCCCCGAGCCGCAGCCTGGGATTCACCCTGCCGCCCCACTGCCAACGGAGCCACTAGGGGCCTTGCTGGTTCTTCAGGGCAGGAGAAAGGGCAGGGCCCTCCGAGCCATGGCAACATTCAAAGGCCCAGGACGCCAAAACGCTGGGGCCCAGCTCCCGCTCGCCATCGCCCTCAACTCGGCCTGCATCTCCACTCCTCGCACAGCCGGCGGATCGGGCCTGCCGGCCTCCTGGGCGCTAACCCTAACCCTAGGACGGCCCCGAGGGTCTCTTCCTAAGGGGCCTGGCGCCGCAACGCCGGGGATTGGGAACCCCCAAGCCCCAGCGCTGGATGCACCCTGCCGCCCTGCCCCACACGTGCCGCTAGGGGCGCCGCCATTCATTCAGGGTGGGAGAACGGGCAGGGCCCTTCGAACCACCGCCGACCTTCGAAGGTGCCCCGAACCAAAACGCTTGGGCCTGGGCTCATGTTCACCAGCACCCTCACCTCGGCCCAACTCTCCGCTCGACGCACAGGCGGTGTATCGGGCCTGCTGGCCTCCTGGGGGCTAACCCTAACTGTAGGTCGGCCACGGAGGGGCCCTTCCCAAGTGGCCTGGAGCCACAACGCCGGGAATGGGGACCCCAACCCAAGTGCCGGTCTCACCCTGCTGCCCTTCAGGCACCGGAGCCTCTAGGGGCCCCGCCGGTCATTCAGAGCGGGAGAACGGGCAGGTCCCTCCGAGCCCCCACTGACCTTCGAAGGCCCCCCGCACTAACACGCTTGGGCTCATGCTCAGTCTCGCCAGCGCCCTCTCCTCGGCCCGCCCCTCTGCTCCACGCACAGCAGGCGGATCCCGCCTGCCGGCCTCCCGGGTGCTAACCCTAACCCTAGGTCGGCCACCCAGGGGCCCCTCCCAAGGGTCCTGGTGCCGCTTCGCCGGGGATCGGGAACCTCAAGCCCCAGAGCCACACTCACCCTACCGCAACGCCGCCACCCAGGCCGCTAGGAGCACTGCGGGTCATTCAAGGCGAGAGAAGGGGCAGGGCCTTCCGAGCCCCAGGTGGCCTTCAAAGGCTCCCCGTGCCAAAACGCTGGTGCCCACGCTCCCGCTCCCCAAGGCCATCACCTCGGCCCCGCCCTCCGCTCCCAGGACAGTGGCCGGATCCCACCTGCCGGCCTCCTGGGGGCTAACCCTAACCCTAGGTCAGCCACCCAGGGGCCCCTCCCAAGGGTCCTGGTGCCGCTACACTGGGGATCAGGGACCCCAAGACCCAGAGCCAGACTCACCCTGCTGCCACGTCGCCACCCAGGCTGCTAGTGGCGCCGCCCGTCATTCAGGGCAGGAGAAGGGACAGGGCCCTGGAGAAACCGGCGATATTTGAAGCCTCCTGCGCCAAAATGCAGGGGCCCACGCTCCCGATCGCCAGCGCCTTTACCTCGGGCCGAACCACCTCTCGCCGCCCAGCCAGAGGATTGGGCCTGCTGGCCTCCTGGGTGCTAACTCTAAACCTAGGTCCGCCCAAGAGGAGCCCCTCCCAAGAGGCCTGGCCCCACAACGCTGGGGATTGGGGATCCCCGAGCCGCAGCATGGACTCACCTTGCCGCTCCACAACCAAGGGAGCTGCTAAGGGCGCCGCTGGTTCTTCAGGGCAGGAGAATGGGCAGGGCCCTTTGAGCCATGGCAACATTCGAAGGCCCAGGGCGCCAAAACGCTGGGGACCACGCTCCCGCTCTGCATCACCCTCAACTCGGCCCGCACCTCCGCTCTTCGCAGAGCCAGCGACTCGGGCCTGCCGGCCTCCTGGGAGCTCACCCTAACCCTAGGACAGCCCCTGAAGGTCCCTTCCTAAGGGGCCTGGCGCCGCAACGCCAGGGATTGGGGGCCCCCAAGCCCCAGCGCCGGATGCACGCTGCCCCCCCCACCCACACAGGCCGCTAGGGGCGCCGCCATTCATTCAGGGTGGGAGAACTGGCAGGGCCCTCCGAACCCCTGCCGACCTTCAGAGGCACACCGAACCAAAACGCTTGGGCCCAGGCTCATGTTCACCAGCACCCTCACCTCGGCCCAACTCTCCGCTCGACGCACAGGCGGTGTATCGGGCCTGCTGGCCTCCTGGGGGCTAACCCTAACTGTAGGTTGGCCACGGAGGGGCCCTTCCCAAGTGGCCTGGAGCCACAACGCCGGGAATGGGGACCCCAACCCAAGTGCCGGTCTCACCCTGCTGCCCTTCAGGCACCGGAGCCTCTAGGGGCCCCGCCGGTCATTCAGAGCGGGAGAACGGGCAGGTCCCTCCGAGCCCCCACTGACTTTCGAAGGCTCCCCGCACTAACACGCTTGGGCTCATGCTCAGTCTCGCCAGCGCCCTCACCTCGGCCCGCCCCTCCGCTCCACGCACAGCGGGCGGATCCCGCCTGCCGGCCTCCCGGGTGCTAACCCTAACCCTAGGTCGGCCACCCCGGGGCCCCTCCCAAGGGTCCTGGTGCCGCTTCGCCGGGGATCCGGAACCCCAAGCCCCAGAGCCACACTCACCCTACCGCAACGCCACCACCCAGGCCGCTAGGAGCACTGCGGGTCATTCAGGGCGAGAGAAGGGGCAGGGCCTTCCGAGCCCCCGGTGGCCTTCAAAGGCTCCCCGTGCCAAAACGCTGGTGCCCACGCTCCCGCTCCCCAATGCCCTCACCTCGGCCCCGCCCTCCGCTCCCGGGACAGTGTCCGGATCCCACCTGCCGGCCTCCTGGGGGCTAACCCTAACCCTAGGTCAGCCACCCAGGGGCCCCTCCCAAGGGTCCTGGTGCCACTACACTGGGGATCAGGGACCCCAAGACCCAGAGCCAGACTCACCCTGCCGCCACGTCGCCACCCGGGACGCTAGTGGCGCCGCCCGTCATTCAGGGCGGGAGAAGGGACAGGGCCCTGGAGAAACCGGCGATATTTGAAGACTCCTGCGCCAAAATGCAGGGGCCCACGCTCCTGATCGCCACCGCCTTTACCTCGACCCGCCCACCTCTCGCAGCCCAGCCAGAGGATTGGGCCTGCCGGCCTCCTGGGTGCTAACTCTAACCCTAGGTCGGCCCACGAGGAGCCCCTCCCAAGAGGCCTGGCCCTACAATGCTGGGGATTGGGGATCCCTGAGCCGCAGCTCAGGACTCACCCTGCAGCCCCACCGCCAACGGAGCCGCTAGGGGCGCCGCTGGTTATTCAGGGCAGGAGAATGGGCAGGGCCCTTGGAGACATGGCAACATTCGAAGGCCCAGGGTGCCAAAACGCTGGGGCCCACGCTCCCGCTCTGCATCACCCTCAACTCGGCCCACACCTCCACTCCTCGCACAGCCGGCGGATCGGGCCTGCTGGCCTCCTGGGTGCTAACCCTAACCCTAGGACGGCCCCTGAGGGTCCCTTCCTAAGGAGCCTTGCGGCGCAACGCCGGGGATTGGCGACCCCCAAGCCCCAGGGCCGAGTGCACCCTGCCGCCCTGCCCCACACGGCCCGCTAGGGGCACCGCCATTCATTCTGGGTGGGAGAACTGGCAGGGGCCTCCGAACCCCCGCCCACCTTCAATGGCGCCCAGAACCAAAATGCTTGTGCCCAGGCTCATGTTCACCAGCATCCTCACCTCGGCCCAACTCTCCGCTCCACGCAGAGGCAGTGTATAGGGCCTGCCAGCCTCCTGGGTGCTAACCGTAACTGTAGGTTGGCCCCCGAGGGGCCCTTCTCAAGTGGCCTGGTGCCCCAACTCCGGGGATGGGGCAACCGAGCCCAAGTGCCGGACTCACCCTGCTGCCCTTCAGCCACCTGAGCCACTAGGGGCCCCGCTGGTCATTCAGAGCGGGAGAATGGGCAGATCCCTCCAGCCACCGCCAACCTTCGAAGGCCCCCCACGCTAAAACGCTTGGGCTCATGCTCAGGCTCGCCAGCGCCCGCACCTCGGCCCACCCTGCCGCGTGCTGCACAGACGCTGATCTGGTCCACCGGTCTCCGGGGGGCTAACTGTAACCCTAGATCGACCACCGAGAGGCCCATCCCAAGGGGCCTGGCGTCGCAACGCCAGGGATTGGGGACCCTGAGCCTCAGCACCTGACTCACCCTGCCGCCCAGCCGCCACCCAGGGGCTTGGGGTGCTGCCATTCATTCAGGGCGGGAGAACGGGCAGGGCCCTCCGAGACACGGTGACTTTCGAATCCCCCCTGCGCCAAAACGCCCGAGCCCACGCTCCCAAACACCAGTGAACTCACCTCGGTCCGCCACTCCACTCTCCACACAGCTGGCGAATAGGACCTGCCGAGTTCCTAGGGGCTAAACCAAAACCTAAGTTGCATCCAAGGGGCCCCTCCCAAGGGGCCTGGCGCCTCATCGCTGGGGATTGGAGATACCTGAGCTGCAGGGCCTGACACACCCTGCCACCCCTCACAACCCGGGCCGCTAGGGGCGCCGCCGTTCCTGCAGGGTGGGAGAATGGGCAGAGCCCTTCGAACCCCCGCTGACCTTTGAAGGAGTTCTGAACCAAAACGCTTGGGCCCAGGCACATGATCACCAGCATCCTCACCTTGGCCCAACTCTCCCCTTGATTCAGACCCATTGGATAGGGCCTGCCGGGCTCTTGGTTCTAATGAAAACCCTAGGTCGGCCCCGTGGGGCACATCCCAAGGGGCCTGGCTCTGCAACGCTGGGGATTGGTGACTCAGACACCAGAGCCAGACTCACCCTGCTGCACTGTTGCCACCCGGGCCTCTAGGGGCGCCGCCGGTCATTCAGGGCGAGAGAAGGGCAGGGGCTTCAGAGTCCCCGGTGACCTTCAAAGGCTCACCACGCCAAAATGCTGGTGCCCACGCTCCCGCTCCCCAGCGCCCTCACCTCGACCCGCCCCTCCGTTTGCTGCAGAGCCAGTGGATAGTGCCTGCCGGGCTCCTGGGGGCTAACTGAAAACCTAGGTCGGCCCCGTGGGGCACATCCCAAGGGGTCTGGCTCTGCTATGCTTGGGATTGGTGACTCAGAGCCCCAGAGCCGGACTCGCCCTTCCACACTGTCGCCACCTGGGCAGCTAGGGGAGCCGCCGGTCATTCAGGGTGAGAGAAGTGGCAGGTCCTTCCGAGTTCCCGGTGACCTTCAAAGGCTCCTGGAGCCAAAACGCTGGTGCCCATGCTTCCACTCCCCAGCGCCCTCACCTCGGCCTGCCCCTCCGCTCCCCGCACAGCAGGCGGATCGGGCCTGCCAGCCACCTGGGGGCTAACCCTAACCCTAGGTCGGACCCGAGGGGCCCCTCCCAAGGGGCCTGACGCCACAATGCCGGGGATTGGGGACCCCAAGACTCAGCACCTGACTCACCTGCCGCCCAGCCGCCACTCGGGGGCTTGGGGTGCTGCCGTTCATTCAGGGCAGGAGAAGGGGCAGGGCCCTCAGAGACATGGAGACCTTCAAAGGCCCCGCATGCCAAAACGCCCAGGCCCACCCTCCCACTCACCAGCGCCCTCACCTAGGTCTGCCACTCTGCTCTCCACACAGCTGGCGAATAGGGCCTGCTGGCCTCTTAGGGGCTAAACCTAACTCTAGGTTGGCCCCCGAAGGGCCCCTCCCAAGGGGCCTGGTGCCGCAACACCAGGGATTGGGGACCCCCAAGCCCCAGCGCCCGATGCACCCTGCCGCCCCTCCCCACCTGGGCCGCTAGGGGCGCCGCTGTTCATTCACCTTGGAAGGATGGACAGGGCCCTCCGAATCCCCGCCAATTTTCGAAGGCGCCCCAAATCAAAACACTTGGGCCCAGGCTCATATTCACCAGCACCCTCACCTCAGCCCAACTCTCTGCTCAATGCCCAGGTGGTGTATCGGGCCTGCCGGCCTCCTGGGGGCTAACCCTAACCATAGTTCGGCCCCCGAGGGGCACTTCCCAGGGGCCTGGCGTGACAACGCTGCGGATGGGGACCCCGAGCCCAAGTGCCGGTCTCACCCTGCTGCCCTTCAGCCACCCGAGCCGCTAGAGACCACTGGTCAATCAGGGTGGGAGAATGGGCAGGGCCCCCGGAGTCCCCGCTGACCTTCAAAGGCGCCCCGCGCAAAAACATTGGCTCCATTCCTCCTGCTCCCCAGCGCCCTCAGTCTGGCCCGCCCCTCCGCTTGCTGCAGAGCAAGTGGATAGTGCCTGCCAGGGTCGTGGGGGCTAACTGAAATCCTAGGTAGGCATCGTGGGGCACAACCCAAGGGGCCTGGCTCTGCAACGCTGGGGATTGGTAATTCAGAGCCCCAGAGCCAGACTCACCCTGCAGCACCATCGCAACCTAGGCCGCTTGGGGCTCTGCCGCTCATTCAGGGAGGGAGAATGGACAGGGCCTTGGAGAAACCAGTGACATTTGAAACCTCCCGCGCCAAATTGCAGGGGCCCATGCTCCCGCTCGCCAGAGATTTTACCTCGGACCGTGTACCTCTCGCCGACCAACCAGAGGATTGGGCCTGCCAGCCTCCTGGGTGCTAACTCTAACCCTAGGACTGCCCATGAGGAGCCCCTCCCAAGAGGCCTGGCCCGGCAACGCTGGGGATTGGGGATCCCCGAGCCGCAGCATGGACTCACCCTGCCGCTCCACCGCCAAGGGAGCTGCTAAGGGCGCCACTGGTTATTCAGGGCAGGAGAACGGGCAGGGCCCTTTGAGCCATGGCAACAGTCCAAGGCCCAGGGCGCCAAAACGCTGGGGACCACGCTCCGGCTCTGCATCACCCTCAACTCGGCCCGCACCTCCGCTCTTCGCAGAGCCAGCGATTCGGGCCTGCCGGCCTCCTGGGAGCTAACCCTAACCCTAGGACAGCCGCTGAAGGTCCCTTCCTAAGGGGCCTGGCGCCGCAACGCCAGGGATTAGGGGCCCCCAAGCCCCAGCGCCGGATGCACGCTGCCACCCCAACCCACACAGGCCGCTAGGGGCGCCGCCATTCATTCAGGGTGGGAGAACTGGCAGGGCCCTCCGAACCCCTGCCGACCTTCAGAGGCGCACTGAACCAAAACGCTTGGGCCCAGGCTCATGTTCACCAGCACCCTCACCTCGGCCCAACTCTCCGCTCGACGCACAGGTGGTGTATCGGGCCTGCAGGGCTCCTGGAGGCTAACCCTAACCATAGGTCGGCCACCGAGGGGCACTTCCCAAGGGGCCTGGCGTCGCAACGCTGGGGATGGGGACCCCGAGCTCATGTGCCGCACTCACCCTGCTGCCCTTCAGCCACCCGAGCCGCTAGAGGCCCCGCCGGTCAATCAGGGCAAGAGATCAGGCAGGGCCCTCCGAGCCCACGCCGACCTTTGAAGGCTCCCCGCGCAAAAACGTTGGCTCCCAGGATCCTGCTCGCCAGCGCCCTCACCTAGGCCCACCCCACCGCTTGCTTCAGAGCCGGTGGATAGGGCCTGCCGGGCTCCTGGCAGCTAACCAAAACCCTAGGTCGGCCCTGAGGGGACATCCCAAGCGGCCTGGCTCTGCAATGCTGGGGATTGGTGACTCAGAGCCCCAGAGCCGGACTCACCCTGCCGCACTGTCCCCACCTGGGCCGCTAGGGGCGCCGCGGGTCATAGAGGGCGAGAGAAGGGCAGGGCCTTCTGAGTCAACGGTGACCTTCAAAGGCTCCAAGTGCCAAAACGCTGGTGCCCACGCTCCCGCTCCCCAGCGCCTTCACCTCGGGCCGCACCTCAGCTCGCCGCACAGTGTGCGGTTGGGCCTGACGGTCTCCTGGGGGCTAACCCTAACCCTAGGTCAGCCCCCCAGGGGCCCCTCCCAAGGGTTTTGGTGCCACTACGCCAGGGATCTGGAACCCCAAGCCCCAAAGCCAGACTCACCCTCCCACAACGCTGCCACCCGGGCCGCGAGGGGCGCCGCCGGTCATTCAGGGCGGGAGAACTGACAGGGCCCTGGAGAAACCGGCGACATTTGAAGCCTCCCACCCCAAAATGCAGGGGCCCACAATCCCGCACCCCAGCGCCTTTACCTCGGCCCGCCCACCTCTCACCGCCCAGCCAGAGGATCTGGCCTGCCGGCCTTATGGGGGCTAACTCTAACCCTGGGTCGGCCCACGAGGAGCCCCTCCCAAGGGGCCTGGCACCACAACGCCGGGGATTGGGGATCCCCGAGCCGCAGCCTGGGATTCACCCTGCCGCCCCACTGCCAACGGAGCCACTAGGGGCCTTGCTGGTTCTTCAGGGCAGGAGAAAGGGCAGGGCCCTCCGAGCCATGGCAACATTCAAAGGCCCAGGACGCCAAAACGCTGGGGCCCAGCTCCCGCTCGCCATCGCCCTCAACTCGGCCTGCATCTCCACTCCTCGCACAGCCGGCGGATCGGGCCTGCCGGCCTCCTGGGCGCTAACCCTAACCCTAGGACGGCCCCGAGGGTCTCTTCCTAAGGGGCCTGGCGCCGCAACGCCGGGGATTGGGAACCCCCAAGCCCCAGCGCTGGATGCACCCTGCCGCCCTGCCCCACACGTGCCGCTAGGGGCGCCGCCATTCATTCAGGGTGGGAGAACGGGCAGGGCCCTTCGAACCACCGCCGACCTTCGAAGGTGCCCCGAACCAAAACGCTTGGGCCTGGGCTCATGTTCACCAGCACCCTCACCTCGGCCCAACTCTCCGCTCGACGCACAGGCGGTGTATCGGGCCTGCTGGCCTCCTGGGGGCTAACCCTAACTGTAGGTCGGCCACGGAGGGGCCCTTCCCAAGTGGCCTGGAGCCACAACGCCGGGAATGGGGACCCCAACCCAAGTGCCGGTCTCACCCTGCTGCCCTTCAGGCACCGGAGCCTCTAGGGGCCCCGCCGGTCATTCAGAGCGGGAGAACGGGCAGGTCCCTCCGAGCCCCCACTGACCTTCGAAGGCCCCCCGCACTAACACGCTTGGGCTCATGCTCAGTCTCGCCAGCGCCCTCTCCTCGGCCCGCCCCTCTGCTCCACGCACAGCAGGCGGATCCCGCCTGCCGGCCTCCCGGGTGCTAACCCTAACCCTAGGTCGGCCACCCAGGGGCCCCTCCCAAGGGTCCTGGTGCCGCTTCGCCGGGGATCGGGAACCTCAAGCCCCAGAGCCACACTCACCCTACCGCAACGCCGCCACCCAGGCCGCTAGGAGCACTGCGGGTCATTCAAGGCGAGAGAAGGGGCAGGGCCTTCCGAGCCCCAGGTGGCCTTCAAAGGCTCCCCGTGCCAAAACGCTGGTGCCCACGCTCCCGCTCCCCAAGGCCATCACCTCGGCCCCGCCCTCCGCTCCCAGGACAGTGGCCGGATCCCACCTGCCGGCCTCCTGGGGGCTAACCCTAACCCTAGGTCAGCCACCCAGGGGCCCCTCCCAAGGGTCCTGGTGCCGCTACACTGGGGATCAGGGACCCCAAGACCCAGAGCCAGACTCACCCTGCTGCCACGTCGCCACCCAGGCTGCTAGTGGCGCCGCCCGTCATTCAGGGCAGGAGAAGGGACAGGGCCCTGGAGAAACCGGCGATATTTGAAGCCTCCTGCGCCAAAATGCAGGGGCCCACGCTCCCGATCGCCAGCGCCTTTACCTCGGGCCGAACCACCTCTCGCCGCCCAGCCAGAGGATTGGGCCTGCTGGCCTCCTGGGTGCTAACTCTAAACCTAGGTCCGCCCAAGAGGAGCCCCTCCCAAGAGGCCTGGCCCCACAACGCTGGGGATTGGGGATCCCCGAGCCGCAGCATGGACTCACCTTGCCGCTCCACAACCAAGGGAGCTGCTAAGGGCGCCGCTGGTTCTTCAGGGCAGGAGAATGGGCAGGGCCCTTTGAGCCATGGCAACATTCGAAGGCCCAGGGCGCCAAAACGCTGGGGACCACGCTCCCGCTCTGCATCACCCTCAACTCGGCCCGCACCTCCGCTCTTCGCAGAGCCAGCGACTCGGGCCTGCCGGCCTCCTGGGAGCTCACCCTAACCCTAGGACAGCCCCTGAAGGTCCCTTCCTAAGGGGCCTGGCGCCGCAACGCCAGGGATTGGGGGCCCCCAAGCCCCAGCGCCGGATGCACGCTGCCCCCCCCACCCACACAGGCCGCTAGGGGCGCCGCCATTCATTCAGGGTGGGAGAACTGGCAGGGCCCTCCGAACCCCTGCCGACCTTCAGAGGCACACCGAACCAAAACGCTTGGGCCCAGGCTCATGTTCACCAGCACCCTCACCTCGGCCCAACTCTCCGCTCGACGCACAGGCGGTGTATCGGGCCTGCTGGCCTCCTGGGGGCTAACCCTAACTGTAGGTTGGCCACGGAGGGGCCCTTCCCAAGTGGCCTGGAGCCACAACGCCGGGAATGGGGACCCCAACCCAAGTGCCGGTCTCACCCTGCTGCCCTTCAGGCACCGGAGCCTCTAGGGGCCCCGCCGGTCATTCAGAGCGGGAGAACGGGCAGGTCCCTCCGAGCCCCCACTGACTTTCGAAGGCTCCCCGCACTAACACGCTTGGGCTCATGCTCAGTCTCGCCAGCGCCCTCACCTCGGCCCGCCCCTCCGCTCCACGCACAGCGGGCGGATCCCGCCTGCCGGCCTCCCGGGTGCTAACCCTAACCCTAGGTCGGCCACCCCGGGGCCCCTCCCAAGGGTCCTGGTGCCGCTTCGCCGGGGATCCGGAACCCCAAGCCCCAGAGCCACACTCACCCTACCGCAACGCCACCACCCAGGCCGCTAGGAGCACTGCGGGTCATTCAGGGCGAGAGAAGGGGCAGGGCCTTCCGAGCCCCCGGTGGCCTTCAAAGGCTCCCCGTGCCAAAACGCTGGTGCCCACGCTCCCGCTCCCCAATGCCCTCACCTCGGCCCCGCCCTCCGCTCCCGGGACAGTGTCCGGATCCCACCTGCCGGCCTCCTGGGGGCTAACCCTAACCCTAGGTCAGCCACCCAGGGGCCCCTCCCAAGGGTCCTGGTGCCACTACACTGGGGATCAGGGACCCCAAGACCCAGAGCCAGACTCACCCTGCCGCCACGTCGCCACCCGGGACGCTAGTGGCGCCGCCCGTCATTCAGGGCGGGAGAAGGGACAGGGCCCTGGAGAAACCGGCGATATTTGAAGACTCCTGCGCCAAAATGCAGGGGCCCACGCTCCTGATCGCCACCGCCTTTACCTCGACCCGCCCACCTCTCGCAGCCCAGCCAGAGGATTGGGCCTGCCGGCCTCCTGGGTGCTAACTCTAACCCTAGGTCGGCCCACGAGGAGCCCCTCCCAAGAGGCCTGGCCCTACAATGCTGGGGATTGGGGATCCCTGAGCCGCAGCTCAGGACTCACCCTGCAGCCCCACCGCCAACGGAGCCGCTAGGGGCGCCGCTGGTTATTCAGGGCAGGAGAATGGGCAGGGCCCTTGGAGACATGGCAACATTCGAAGGCCCAGGGTGCCAAAACGCTGGGGCCCACGCTCCCGCTCTGCATCACCCTCAACTCGGCCCACACCTCCACTCCTCGCACAGCCGGCGGATCGGGCCTGCTGGCCTCCTGGGTGCTAACCCTAACCCTAGGACGGCCCCTGAGGGTCCCTTCCTAAGGAGCCTTGCGGCGCAACGCCGGGGATTGGCGACCCCCAAGCCCCAGGGCCGAGTGCACCCTGCCGCCCTGCCCCACACGGCCCGCTAGGGGCACCGCCATTCATTCTGGGTGGGAGAACTGGCAGGGGCCTCCGAACCCCCGCCCACCTTCAATGGCGCCCAGAACCAAAATGCTTGTGCCCAGGCTCATGTTCACCAGCATCCTCACCTCGGCCCAACTCTCCGCTCCACGCAGAGGCAGTGTATAGGGCCTGCCAGCCTCCTGGGTGCTAACCGTAACTGTAGGTTGGCCCCCGAGGGGCCCTTCTCAAGTGGCCTGGTGCCCCAACTCCGGGGATGGGGCAACCGAGCCCAAGTGCCGGACTCACCCTGCTGCCCTTCAGCCACCTGAGCCACTAGGGGCCCCGCTGGTCATTCAGAGCGGGAGAATGGGCAGATCCCTCCAGCCACCGCCAACCTTCGAAGGCCCCCCACGCTAAAACGCTTGGGCTCATGCTCAGGCTCGCCAGCGCCCGCACCTCGGCCCACCCTGCCGCGTGCTGCACAGACGCTGATCTGGTCCACCGGTCTCCGGGGGGCTAACTGTAACCCTAGATCGACCACCGAGAGGCCCATCCCAAGGGGCCTGGCGTCGCAACGCCAGGGATTGGGGACCCTGAGCCTCAGCACCTGACTCACCCTGCCGCCCAGCCGCCACCCAGGGGCTTGGGGTGCTGCCATTCATTCAGGGCGGGAGAACGGGCAGGGCCCTCCGAGACACGGTGACTTTCGAATCCCCCCTGCGCCAAAACGCCCGAGCCCACGCTCCCAAACACCAGTGAACTCACCTCGGTCCGCCACTCCACTCTCCACACAGCTGGCGAATAGGACCTGCCGAGTTCCTAGGGGCTAAACCAAAACCTAAGTTGCATCCAAGGGGCCCCTCCCAAGGGGCCTGGCGCCTCATCGCTGGGGATTGGAGATACCTGAGCTGCAGGGCCTGACACACCCTGCCACCCCTCACAACCCGGGCCGCTAGGGGCGCCGCCGTTCCTGCAGGGTGGGAGAATGGGCAGAGCCCTTCGAACCCCCGCTGACCTTTGAAGGAGTTCTGAACCAAAACGCTTGGGCCCAGGCACATGATCACCAGCATCCTCACCTTGGCCCAACTCTCCCCTTGATTCAGACCCATTGGATAGGGCCTGCCGGGCTCTTGGTTCTAATGAAAACCCTAGGTCGGCCCCGTGGGGCACATCCCAAGGGGCCTGGCTCTGCAACGCTGGGGATTGGTGACTCAGACACCAGAGCCAGACTCACCCTGCTGCACTGTTGCCACCCGGGCCTCTAGGGGCGCCGCCGGTCATTCAGGGCGAGAGAAGGGCAGGGGCTTCAGAGTCCCCGGTGACCTTCAAAGGCTCACCACGCCAAAATGCTGGTGCCCACGCTCCCGCTCCCCAGCGCCCTCACCTCGACCCGCCCCTCCGTTTGCTGCAGAGCCAGTGGATAGTGCCTGCCGGGCTCCTGGGGGCTAACTGAAAACCTAGGTCGGCCCCGTGGGGCACATCCCAAGGGGTCTGGCTCTGCTATGCTTGGGATTGGTGACTCAGAGCCCCAGAGCCGGACTCGCCCTTCCACACTGTCGCCACCTGGGCAGCTAGGGGAGCCGCTGGTCATTCAGGGTGAGAGAAGTGGCAGGTCCTTCCGAGTTCCCGGTGACCTTCAAAGGCTCCTGGAGCCAAAACGCTGGTGCCCATGCTTCCACTCCCCAGCGCCCTCACCTCGGCCTGCCCCTCCGCTCCCCGCACAGCAGGCGGATCGGGCCTGCCAGCCACCTGGGGGCTAACCCTAACCCTAGGTCGGACCCGAGGGGCCCCTCCCAAGGGGCCTGACGCCACAATGCCGGGGATTGGGGACCCCAAGACTCAGCACCTGACTCACCTGCCGCCCAGCCGCCACTCGGGGGCTTGGGGTGCTGCCGTTCATTCAGGGCAGGAGAAGGGGCAGGGCCCTCAGAGACATGGAGACCTTCAAAGGCCCCGCATGCCAAAACGCCCAGGCCCACCCTCCCACTCACCAGCGCCCTCACCTAGGTCTGCCACTCTGCTCTCCACACAGCTGGCGAATAGGGCCTGCTGGCCTCTTAGGGGCTAAACCTAACTCTAGGTTGGCCCCCGAAGGGCCCCTCCCAAGGGGCCTGGTGCCGCAACACCAGGGATTGGGGACCCCCAAGCCCCAGCGCCCGATGCACCCTGCCGCCCCTCCCCACCTGGGCCGCTAGGGGCGCCGCTGTTCATTCACCTTGGAAGGATGGACAGGGCCCTCCGAATCCCCGCCAATTTTCGAAGGCGCCCCAAATCAAAACACTTGGGCCCAGGCTCATATTCACCAGCACCCTCACCTCAGCCCAACTCTCTGCTCAATGCCCAGGTGGTGTATCGGGCCTGCCGGCCTCCTGGGGGCTAACCCTAACCATAGTTCGGCCCCCGAGGGGCACTTCCCAGGGGCCTGGCGTGACAACGCTGCGGATGGGGACCCCGAGCCCAAGTGCCGGTCTCACCCTGCTGCCCTTCAGCCACCCGAGCCGCTAGAGACCACTGGTCAATCAGGGTGGGAGAATGGGCAGGGCCCCCGGAGTCCCCGCTGACCTTCAAAGGCGCCCCGCGCAAAAACATTGGCTCCATTCCTCCTGCTCCCCAGCGCCCTCAGTCTGGCCCGCCCCTCCGCTTGCTGCAGAGCAAGTGGATAGTGCCTGCCAGGGTCGTGGGGGCTAACTGAAATCCTAGGTAGGCATCGTGGGGCACAACCCAAGGGGCCTGGCTCTGCAACGCTGGGGATTGGTAATTCAGAGCCCCAGAGCCAGACTCACCCTGCAGCACCATCGCAACCTAGGCCGCTTGGGGCTCTGCCGCTCATTCAGGGAGGGAGAATGGACAGGGCCTTGGAGAAACCAGTGACATTTGAAACCTCCCGCGCCAAATTGCAGGGGCCCATGCTCCCGCTCGCCAGAGATTTTACCTCGGACCGTGTACCTCTCGCCGACCAACCAGAGGATTGGGCCTGCCAGCCTCCTGGGTGCTAACTCTAACCCTAGGACTGCCCATGAGGAGCCCCTCCCAAGAGGCCTGGCCCGGCAACGCTGGGGATTGGGGATCCCCGAGCCGCAGCATGGACTCACCCTGCCGCTCCACCGCCAAGGGAGCTGCTAAGGGCGCCACTGGTTATTCAGGGCAGGAGAACGGGCAGGGCCCTTTGAGCCATGGCAACAGTCCAAGGCCCAGGGCGCCAAAACGCTGGGGACCACGCTCCGGCTCTGCATCACCCTCAACTCGGCCCGCACCTCCGCTCTTCGCAGAGCCAGCGATTCGGGCCTGCCGGCCTCCTGGGAGCTAACCCTAACCCTAGGACAGCCGCTGAAGGTCCCTTCCTAAGGGGCCTGGCGCCGCAACGCCAGGGATTAGGGGCCCCCAAGCCCCAGCGCCGGATGCACGCTGCCACCCCAACCCACACAGGCCGCTAGGGGCGCCGCCATTCATTCAGGGTGGGAGAACTGGCAGGGCCCTCCGAACCCCTGCCGACCTTCAGAGGCGCACTGAACCAAAACGCTTGGGCCCAGGCTCATGTTCACCAGCACCCTCACCTCGGCCCAACTCTCCGCTCGACGCACAGGTGGTGTATCGGGCCTGCAGGGCTCCTGGAGGCTAACCCTAACCATAGGTCGGCCACCGAGGGGCACTTCCCAAGGGGCCTGGCGTCGCAACGCTGGGGATGGGGACCCCGAGCTCATGTGCCGCACTCACCCTGCTGCCCTTCAGCCACCCGAGCCGCTAGAGGCCCCGCCGGTCAATCAGGGCAAGAGATCAGGCAGGGCCCTCCGAGCCCACGCCGACCTTTGAAGGCTCCCCGCGCAAAAACGTTGGCTCCCAGGATCCTGCTCGCCAGCGCCCTCACCTAGGCCCACCCCACCGCTTGCTTCAGAGCCGGTGGATAGGGCCTGCCGGGCTCCTGGCAGCTAACCAAAACCCTAGGTCGGCCCTGAGGGGACATCCCAAGCGGCCTGGCTCTGCAATGCTGGGGATTGGTGACTCAGAGCCCCAGAGCCGGACTCACCCTGCCGCACTGTCCCCACCTGGGCCGCTAGGGGCGCCGCGGGTCATACAGGGCGAGAGAAGGGCAGGGCCTTCTGAGTCCCCGGTGACCTTCAAAGGCTCCCCGTGCCAAAACGCTGGTGCCCACGCTCCCGCTCCCCAGCGCCTTCACCTCGGGCCGCACCTCAGCTCGCCGCACAGTGTGGGTTTGGGCCTGACGGTCTCCTTGGGGCTAACCCTAACCCTAGGTCGGCCCCCCAGGGGCCCCTCCCAAGGGTTTTGGTGCCACTACGCCAGGGATCTGGAACCCCAAGCCCCAAAGCCAGACTCACCCTCCCACAACGCTGCCACCCGGGCCGCGAGGGGCGCCGCCGGTCATTCAGGGCGGGAGAACTGACAGGGCCCTGGAGAAACCGGCGACATTTGAAGCCTCCCACCCCAAAATGCGGGGGCCCACAATCCCACACCCCAGCGCCTTTACCTCGGCCCGCCCACCTCTCACCGCCCAGCCAGAGGATCTGGCCTGCCGGCCTTATGGGGGCTAACTCTAACCCTGGGTCGGCCCACGAGGAGCCCCTCCCAAGGGGCCTGGCACCACAACGCCGGGGATTGGGGATCCCCGAACCGCAGCCTGGGATTCACCCTGCTGCCCCACTGCCAACGGAGCCACTAGGGGCCTTGCTGGTTCTTCAGGGCAGGAGAAAGGGCAGGGCCCTCCGAGCCATGGCAACATTCAAAGGCCCAGGACGCCAAAACGCTGGGGACCAGCTCCCGCTCGCCATCGCCCTCAACTCCGCCTGCATCTCCACTCCTCGCACAGCCGGTGGATCGGGCCTGCCGGCCTCCTGGGCGCTAACCCTAACCCTAGGATGGCCCCGAGGGTCGCTTCCTAAGGGGCCTGGCGCCGCAACGCCAGGGATTGGGAACCCCCAAGCCCCAGGGCTGGATGCAACCTGCCGCCCTGCCCCACACGTGCCGCTAGGGGCGCCGCCATTCATTCAGGGTGGGAGAACGGGCAGGGCCCTTCGAACCGCCGCCGACCTTCGAAGGCGCCCCGAACCAAAACGCTTGGGCCCGGGCTCATATTCGCCAGCACCCTCACCTCGGCCCAACTCTCCGCTCCACGCACAGGTGGTGTATCGGGCCTGCGGGGCTCCTGGAGGCTAACCCTAACCATAGGTCGGCCACAGAGGGGCACGTCCCAAGGGGCCTGGCGTCGCAACGCTGGGGATGGGGATCCTGAGCTCATGTGCCGCACTCACCCTGCTGCCCTTCAGCCACCCGAGCCGCTAGAGGCCCCGCCGGTCAATCAGGGCAAGAGATCGGGCAGGGCCCTCCGAGCCCACGCTGACCTTTGAAGGCTCCCCACGCAAAAACGTTGGCTCCCAGGATCCTGCTCGCCAGCGCCCTCACCTAGGCCCACCCCACCGCTTGCTTCAGAGCCGGTGGATAGGGCCTGCCGGGCTCCTGGCAGCTAACCAAAACCCTAGGTCGGCCCTGAGGGGACATCCCAAGCGGCCTGGCTCTGCAATGCTGGGGATTGGTGACTCAGAGCCCCAGAGCCAGACTCACCCTGCCGCACTGTCCCCACCTGGGCCGCTAGGGGCGCCGCGGGTCATTGAGGGCGAGAGAAGGGCAGGGCCTTCTGAGTCCCCGGTGACCTTCAAAGGCTCCCCGTGCCAAAACGCTGGTGCCCACGCTCCCGCTCCCCAGCGCCTTCACCTCGGGCCGCACCTCAGCTCGCCGCACAGTGTGCGGTTGGGCCTGACGGTCTCCTGGGGGCTAACCCTAACCCTAGGTCGGCCCCCCAGGGGCCCCTCCCAAGGGTTTTGGTGCCACTACGCCAGGGATCTGGAACCCCAAGCCCCAAAGCCAGACTCACCCTCCCACAACGCTGCCACCCGGGCCGCGAGGGGCGCCGCCGGTCATTCAGGGCGGGAGAACTGACAGGGCCCTGGAGAAACCGGCGACATTTGAAGCCTCCCACCCCAAAATGCAGGGGCCCACAATCCCGCACCCCAGCGCCTTTACCTCGGCCCGCCCACCTCTCACCGCCCAGCCAGAGGATCTGGCCTGCCGGCCTTATGGGGGCTAACTCTAACCCTGGGTCGGCCCACGAGGAGCCCCTCCCAAGGGGCCTGGCACCACAACGCCGGGGATTGGGGATCCCCGAGCCGCAGCCTGGGATTCACCCTGCCGCCCCACTGCCAAAGGAGCCACTAGGGGCCTTGCTGGTTCTTCAGGGCAGGAGAAAGGGCAGGGCCCTCCGAGCCATGGCAACATTCAAAGGCCCAGGACGCCAAAACGCTGGGGCCCAGCTCCCGCTCGCCATCGCCCTCAACTCGGCCTGCATCTCCACTCCTCGCACAGCCGGCGGATCGGGCCTGCCGGCCTCCTGGGCGCTAACCCTAACCCTAGGACGGCCCCGAGGGTCGCTTCCTAAGGGGCCTGGCGCCGCAACGCCGGGGATTGGGAACCCCCAAGCCCCAGCGCTGGATGCACCCTGCCGCCCTGCCCCACACGTGCCGCTAGGGGCGCCGCCATTCATTCAGGGTGGGAGAACGGGCAGGGCCCTTCGAACCCCCGCCGACCTTCGAAGGTGCCCCGAACCAAAACGCTTGGGCCTGGGCTCATGTTCACCAGCACCCTCACCTCGGCCCAACTCTCCGCTCGACGCACAGGCGGTGTATTGGGCCTTCTGGCCTCCTGGGGGCTAACCCTAACTGTAGGTTGGCCACGGAGGGGCCCTTCCCAAGTGGCCTGGAGCCACAACGCCGGGAATGGGGACCCCAACCCAAGTGCCGGTCTCACCCTGCTGCCCTTCAGGCACCGGAGCCTCTAGGGGCCCCGCCGGTCATTCAGAGCGGGAGAACGGGCAGGTCCCTCCGAGCCCCCACTGACCTTCGAAGGCCCCCCGCACTAACACGCTTGGGCTCATGCTCAGTCTCGCCAGAGCCCTCACCTCGGCCCGACCCTCCGCTCCACGCACAGCGGGCGGATCCCGCCTGCCGGCCTCCCGGGTGCTAACCCTAACCCTAGGTCGGCCACCCCGGCTCCCCTCCCAAGGGTCCTGGTGCCGCTTTGCCGGGGATCCGGAACCCCAAGCCCCAGAGCCACACTCACCCTACCGCAACGCCGCCACCCAGGCCGCTAGGAGCACTGCGGGTCATTCAGGGCGAGAGAAGGGGCAGGGCCTTCCGAGCCCCCGGTGGCCTTCAAAGGCTCCCCGTGCCAAAACGCTGGTGCCCAAGCTCCCGCTCCCCAACGCCCTCACCTCGGCCCCGCCCTCCGCTCCCCAGACAGTGTCCGGATCCCACCTGCCGGCCTCCTGGGGGCTAACCCTAACCCTAGGTCAGCCACCCAGGGGCCCCTCCCAAGGGTCCTGGTGCCGCTACACTGGGGATCAGGGACCCCAAGACCCAGAGCCAGACTCACCCTGCCGCCACGTCGCCACCCGGGACGCTAGTGGCGCCGCCCGTCATTCAGGGCGGGAGAAGGGACAGGGCCCTGGAGAAACCGGGATATTTGAAGCCTCCTGCGCCAAAATGCAGGGGCCCACGCTCCAGATCGCCAGCGCCTTTACCTCGGGCCGCCCACCTCTCGCCGCCCAGCCAGAGGATTGGGCCTGCTGGCCTCCTGGGTGCTAACTCTAAACCTAGGTCCGCCCAAGAGGAGCCCCTCCCAAGAGGCCTGACCCCACAACGCTGGGGATTGGGGATCCACGAGCCGCAGCATGGACTCACCCTGCCGCTCCACCGCCGAGGGAGCTGCTAAGGGCGCCGCTGGTTCTTCAGGGCAGGAGAACGGGCAGGGCCCTTTGAGCCATGGCAACAGTCGAAGGCCCAGGGCGCCAAAACGCTGGGGACCACGCTCCCGCTCTGCATCACCCTCAACTCGGCCCGCACCTCCGCTCTTCGCAGAGCCAGCGACTCGGGCCTGCCGGCCTCCTGGGAGCTCACCCTAACCCTAGGACAGCCCCTGAAGGTCCCATCCTAAGGGGCCTGGCGCCGCAACGCCAGGGATTGGGGGCCCCCAAGCCCCAGCGCCGGATGCACGCTGCCACCCCAACCCACACAGGCCGCTAGGGGCGCCGCCATTCATTCAGGGTGGGAGAACTGGCAGGGCCCTCCTAACCCCTGCCGACCTTCGAAGGCGCACCGAACCAAAACGCTTGGGCCCAGGCTCATGTTCACCAGCACCCTCACCTCGGCCCAACTCTCCGCTCAACGCACAGGTGGTGTATCGGGCCTGCGGGGCTCCTGGAGGCTAACCCTAACCATAGGTCGGCCACCGAGGGGCACTTCCCAAGGGGCCTGGCGTCGCAACGCTGGGGATGGGGACCCCGAGCTCATGTGCCGCACTCACCCTGCTGCCCTTCAGCCACCCGAGCCGCTAGAGGCCCCGCCGGTCAATCAGGGCAAGAGATCGGGCAGGGCCCTCCGAGCCCACGCTGCCCTTTGAAGGCTTCCCGCGCAAAAACGTTGGCTCCCAGGATCCTGCTCGCCAGCGCCCTCACCTAGGCCCACCCCACCGCTTGCTTCAGAGCCGGTGGATAGGGCCTGCCGGGCTCCTGGCAGCTAACCAAAACCCTAGGTCGGCCCTGAGGGGACATCCCAAGCGGCCTGGCTCTGCAATGCTGGGGATTGGTGACTCAGAGCCCCAGAGCCAGACTCACCCTGCCGCACTGTCCCCACCTGGGCCGCTAGGGGCGCCGCGGGTCATTGAGGGCGAGAGAAGGGCAGGGCCTTCTGAGTCCCCGGTGACCTTCAAAGGCTCCCCGTGCCAAAACGCTGGTGCCCACGCTCCCGCTCCCCAGCGCCTTCAGCTCGGGCCGCACCTCAGCTCGCCGCACAGTGTGCGGTTGGGCCTGACGGTCTCCTGGGGGCTAACCCTAACCCTAGGTCGGCCCCCCAGGGGCCCCTCCCAAGGGTTTTGGTGCCACTACGCCAGGGATCTGGAACCCCAAGCCCCAAAGCCAGACTCACCCTCCCACAACGCTGCCACCCGGGCCGCGAGGGGCGCCGCCGGTCATTCAGGGCGGGAGAACTGACAGGGCCCTGGAGAAACCGGCGACATTTGAAGCCTCCCACCCCAAAATGCAGGGGCCCACAATCCCGTACCCCAGCGCCTTTACCTCGGCCCGCCCACCTCTCACCGCCCAGCCAGAGGATCTGGCCTGCCGGCCTTATGGGGGCTAACTCTAACCCTGGGTCGGCCCACGAGGAGCCCCTCCCAAGGGGCCTGGCACCACAACGCCGGGGATTGGGGATCCCCGAGCCGCAGCCTGGGATTCACCCTGCCGCCCCACTGCCAACGGAGCCGCTAGGGGCCTTGCTGGTTCTTCAGGGCAGGAGAAAGGGCAGGGCCCTCCGAGCCATGGCAACATTCAAAGGCCCAGGACGCCAAAACGCTGGGGCCCAGCTCCCGCTCGCCATCGCCCTCAACTCGGCCTGCATCTCCACTCCTCGCACAGCCAGCGGATCAGGCCTGCCGGCCTCCTGGGCGCTAACCCTAACCCTAGGACGGCCCCGAGGATCTCTTCCTAAGGGGCCTGGCGCCGCAACGCCGGGGATTGGGAACCCCCAAGCCCCAGCGCTGGATGCACCTTGCCGCCCTGCCCCACACGTGCCCGTAGGGGCGCCGCCATTCATTCAGGGTGGGAGAACGGGCAGGGCCCTTCGAACCCCCGCTGACCTTCAGAGGCGCACTGAACCAAAACGCTTAGGCCCGGGCTCATGTTCACCAGCACCCTCACCGCGGCACAACTCTGCGCTCGACGCACAGGCGGCGTATCGGGCCTGCTGGCCTCCTGGAGGCTAACCCTAACCATAGGTCGGCCACCGAGGGGCCCTTCCCAAGGGGCCTGGCGTCGCAACGCTGGGGATGGGGACCCCGAGCTCATGTGCCGCACTCACCCTGCTACCCTTCAGCCACCCGAGCCGCTAGAGGCCCCGCCGGTCAATCAGGGCAAGAGATCGGGCAGGGCCCTCCGAGCCCACACTGACCTTTGAAGGCTCCCCGCGCAAAAACGTTGGCTCCCAGGATCCTGCTCGCCAGCGCCCTCACCTAGGCCCACCCCACCGCTTGCTTCAGAGCCGGTGGATAGGGCCTGCCGGGCTCCTGGCAGCTAACCAAAACCCTGGGTGGGCCCTGAGGGGACATCCCAAGCGGCCTGGCTCTGCAATGCTGGGGATTGGTGACTCAGAGCCCCAGAGCCAGACTCACCCTGCCGCACTGTCCCCACCTGGGCCGCTAGGGGCGCCGCGGGTCATAGAGGGCGAGAGAAGGGCAGGGCCTTCTGAGTCCCCGGTGACCCTAAAAGGCTCCCTGTGCCAAAACGCTGCTGCCCACGCTCCCGCTTCCCAGCGCCTTCACCTCGGGCCGCACCTCAGCTCGCCGCACAGTGTGCGGTTGGGCCTGACGGTCTCCTGGGGTCTAACCCTAACCCTAGGTCGGCCCCCCTGGGGCCCCTCCGAAGGGTTTTGGTGCCACTACGCCAGGGATCTGGAAGCCCAAGCCCCAAAGCCAGACTCACCCTCCCACAACGCTGCCACCCGGGCCATGAGGGGCGCCGCCGGTCCCTCAGGGCGGGAGAACTGACAGGGCCCTGGAGAAACCGGCGACATTTGAAGCCTCCCACCCCAAAATGCAGGGGCCCACAATCCCGCACCCCAGCGCCTTTACCTCGGCCTGCCCACCTCTCACCACCCAGCCAGAGGATCTGGCCTGCCGGCCTTATGGGGGCTAACTCTAACCCTGGGTCGGCCCACGAGGAGCCCCTCCCAAGGGGCCTGGCACCACAACGCCTGGGATTGGGGATCCCCGAGCCGCAGCCTGGGATTCACCCTGCCGCCCCACCGCCAACGGAGCCGCTAGGGGCGTTGCTGGGTATTCAGGGCAGGAGAAAGGGCAGGGCCCTCCGAGCCATGGCAACATTCAAAGGCCCAGGACGCCAAAACGCTGGGGCCCACGCTCCCGCTCGCCATCGCCCTCAACTCGGCCTGCATCTCCACTCCTCGCACAGCCAGCGGATCGGGCCTGCAGGCCTCCTGGGCGCTAACCCTAACCCTAGGATGAACCGAGCGTCGCTTCCTAAGGGGCCTGGCGCCGCACCGCCAGGGGTTGGGAACCCCCAAGCCCCAGCGCTGGATGCACCCTGCCGCCCCGCCCCACACGTGCCGCTAGGGGCGCCGCCATTCATTCAGGGTGGGAGAATGGGCAGGGCCCTTTGAACCCCAGCTGACCTTCGAAGGCACCCCGAACCAAAAGGCTTGGGCCCAGGCTCATGTTCACCAGCACCCTCACCTCGGCCCAACTCTCCGCTCGACGCACAGGCGGTGTATCGGGCCTGCTGGCCTCCTGGAGGCTAACCCTAACCATAGGTCGGCCACCGAGGGGCCCTTCCCAAGGGGCCTGGCGTTGCAACGCTGGGGATGGGGACCCCGAGTTCATGTGCCGCACTCACCCTGCTACCCTTCAGCCACCCGAGCCGCTAGAGGCCCCGCCGGTCAATCAGGGCAAGAGATCGGGCAGGGCCCTCCGAGCCCACGCTGACCTTTGAAGGCTCCCCGCGCAAAAACGTTGGCTCCCAGGATCCTGCTCGCCAGCGCCCTCACCTAGGCCCACCCCACCGCTTGCTTCAGAGCCGGTGGATAGGGCCTGCCGGGCTCCTGGCAGCTAACCAAAACCCTGGGTGGGCCCTGAGGGGACATCCCAAGCGGCCTGGCTCTGCAATGCTGGGGATTGGTGACTCAGAGCCCCAGAGCCAGACTCACCCTGCCGCACTGTCCCCACCTGGGCCGCTAGGGGCGCCGCGGGTCATAGAGGGCGAGAGAAGGGCAGGGCCTTCTGAGTCCCCGGTGACCCTAAAAGGCTCCCTGTGCCAAAACGCTGCTGCCCACGCTCCCGCTTCCCAGCGCCTTCACCTGGGGCCGCACCTCAGCTCGCCGCACAGTGTGCGGTTGGGCCTGACGGTCTCCTGGGGTCTAACCCTAACCCTAGGTCGGCCCCCCTGGGGCCCCTCCGAAGGGTTTTGGTGCCACTACGCCAGGGATCTGGAAGCCCAAGCCCCAAAGCCAGACTCACCCTCCCACAACGCTGCCACCCGGGCCGCGAGGGGCGCCGCCGGTCATTCAGGGCGGGAGAACTGACAGGGCCCTGGAGAAACCGGCGACATTTGAAGCCTCCCACCCCAAAATGCAGGGGCCCACAATCCCGCACCCCAGCGCCTTTACCTCGGCCCGCCCACCTCTCACCGCCCAGCCAGAGGATCTGGCCTGCCGGCCTTATGGGGGCTAACTCTAACCCTGGGTCGGCCCACGAGGAGCCCCTCCCAAGGGGCCTGGCACCACAACGCCGGGGATTGGGGATCCCCGAGCCGCAGCCTGGGATTCACCCTGCCGCCCCACCGCCAACGGAGCCGCTAGGGGCGTTGCTGGGGATTCATGGCAGGAGAAAGGGCAAGGCCCTCCGAGCCATGGCAACATTCAAAGGCCCAGGACGCCAAAACGCTGGGGCCCACGCTCCCGCTCGCCATCGCCCTCAACTTGGCCTGCATCTCCACTCCTCGCACAGCCGGCGTATCGGGCCTACAGGCCTCCTGGGCGCTAACTCTAACCCTACGATGGCTCCGAGCATCGCTTCCTAAGGGGCCTGGCGCCGCAACGCCGGGGATTGGGAACCCCCAAGCCCCAGCGCTGGATGCACCCTGCCGCCCCGCCTCACACGTGCCGCTAGGGGCGCCGCCATTCATTCAGGGTGGGAGAACGGGCAAGGCCCTTCGAATCCCCGCTGACCTTCGAAGGTGCCCCTAACCAAAACGCATGGGCCCAGGCTCATGTTCACCAGCACCCTCACCTCGGCCCAACTGTCCGCTCGACGCGCAGGCGGTGTATCGGGCCTGCTGGCCTCCTGGGGGTTAACCCTAATTGTAGGTCGGCCACAGAGGGGCCCTTCCCAAGTGCCCTGGCCCCACAACGCCGGGAATGGGGACCCCAACCCAAGTGACGGACTCACCCTGCTGCCTTTCAGGCACCAGAGCCTCTAGGGGACCCGCCAGTCATTCAGAGCGGGAGAACATGCAGGTCCCTACGAGCCCCCACCGACCTTCGAAGGCCCCCCGCATTAAAACGCTTGTGCTCATGCTCAGTCTCGCCAGCACCCTCACCTCGGCCCAACCCTCCGCGTGCGGCACAGCCGCTGATCGGGTCCACCATCCTCCTGGGGGCTAACCGTAACCCTAGATCGACCCCCGAGGGGCCCCTCCCAAGGGATCTGGCGCCGCAACGCTGGGGATTGGGGACCCCCGAGCCTCAGCACTGGACTCACCCTGCCACCCAGCCGCCACCCGGGGGCTTGGGGTGGTGCCGTTCATTCAGGGCGGGAGCACGGGCAGGGCCCTCCAAGACACGGCGACCTTCAAAGGCCCCCCGCGCCAAAACACCCGGGCCCACGCTCCCGCTCACCAGTGCCCTCACCTCGGTCCGCCACTCCAGTCTCCACACGGCTGGCGAATAGGGCCTGCCGGCATCCTAGGGGCTAAACCTCACCCTAGGTCAGCCTCCGAGGGGCCCCTCCCAAGGGGCCTGGCGCCGCAACGCGGTGGACTGGGGACCCCCGAGCCCTATGCCCGGACTTACATGCCGCCCCGCCGCCACCTGGGCTGCTAGGGGCGCCGCCGGTCATTCAGGGAGGAGAATGGGCAGGGCCCGCCAAGTCCCCGGAGACATTCGAAGGCCCCCGGTGCCAAAACGCTTGGGCCCAGGCTCTTGCTCGCCAGCGCCCTCACCTCGGCCCGCCCCTCCGCTCCACGCACAGCGGGCAGATCCCGCCTGCCAGCCTCCCGGGTGCTAACCCTAACCCTAGGTCGGCCACCCAGGGGCCCCTCCCAAGGGTCCTGGTGCCGCTACACTGGGGATCAGGGACCCCAAGACCCAGAGCCAGACTCACCCTGCCGCAACGTCGCCACCCGGGCCGCTAGTGGCGCCGCCCGTCATTCAGGGCAGGAGAAGGGACAGGGCCCTGGAGAAACTGGCGATATTTGAAGCCTCCTGTGCCAAAATGCAGGGGCCCACGCTCCCGATCGCCAGCGCCTTTACCTCGGGCCGCCCACCTCTCGCAGCCCAGCCAGAGGATTGGGCCTGCTGGCCTCCTGGGTGCTAACTCTAAACCTAGGTCCGCCCACGACGAGCCCCTCCCAAGAGGCCTGGCCCTGCAACGCTGGGGATTGGGGATCCCCGAGTCGCAGCATGGACTCACCCTGCCGCTCCACTGCCAAGGGAGCTGCTAAGGGCGCCGCTGGTTATTCAGGGCAGGAGAACGGGCAGGGCCCTTTGAGCCATGGCAACAGTCGAAGGCCCAGGGCGCCAAAACGCTGGGGACCACGCTCCCGCTCTGCATCACCCTCAACTCGGCCCGCACCTCCGCTCTTCGCAGAGCCAGCGACTTGGGCCTGCCGGCCTCCTGGGAGCTAAGCCTAACCCTAGGACAGCCCCTGAAGGTCCCTTCCTAAGGGGCCTGGCGCCGCAACGCCAGGGATTGGGAGCCCCCAAGCCCCAGCGCCGGATGCACGCTGCCACCCCAACCCACACAGGCCGCTAGGGGCGCCGCCATTCATTCAGGGTGGGAGAACTGGCAGGGCCCTCCGAACCCCTGCCGACCTTCGAAGGCGCACCGAACCAAAACGCTTGGGCCCAGGCTCATGTTCACCAGCACCCTCACCTCGGCCCAACTCTCCGCTCGACGCACAGGTGGTGTATCGGGCCTGCGGGGCTCCCGGAAGCTAACACTAACCATAGGTTGGCGACCGAGGGGCACTTCCCAAGGGGCCTGGCGTCGCAACGCTGGGGATGGGGACCCCGAGCCCATGTGCCGCACTCACCCTGCTGCCCTTCAGCCACCCGAGCCACTAGAGGCCCCACCGGTCAATCAGGGCAAGAGATCGGGCAGGGCCCTCCGAGCCCATGCTTACTTTTGAAGGCTCCCCGCGCAAAAACGTTGGCTCCCAGGATCCTGCTCGCCAGCGCCCTCACCTAGGCCCACCCCACCGCTTGCTTCAGAGCCCGTGGATAGGGCCTGCGGGGCTCCTGGAAGCTAACCAAAACACTAGGTCGGGCCTGAGGGGACATCCCAAGTGGCCTGGCTTTGCAATGCTGGGGCTTGGTGACTCAGAGCCCCAGAGCCGGACTCACCCTGCCGCACTGTCCCCACCTGGGCCGCTAGGGGCGCCGCGGGTCATAGAGGGCGAGAGAAGGGCATGGCCTTCTGAGCCACCTGTAACCTTCAAAGGCTCCCCGTGCTAAAACCCTGGTGCCCATGCTCCGCTCCCAAGCACCCTTACCTCGGCCCGCACTACCGCTCACCGCACAGTGTGTGGATTGGGCCTGATGTTCTCCTTGGGGATAACCCTAACCCTAGGTCGCCCCCCAAGGGGCCCCTCCCAAGGGTCCTGGTGCCACTACGCCAGGGATCTGGGACCCCAAGCCCCAGAGCCAGACTCACCCTCCCACAACGCTGCCACCCGGGCCTCTAGGGGCTCTGCCGTTCATTCAGGGCGGGAGAAGAGATAGGGCCCTCGAGAAACCAGAGATATTTGAAGCCTCCAGCGCCAAAATGCAGCGGCCCACGATCTCGCTCCCTAGCGCCCTCACCTCAGCCCACCCCTCCGCTAGCCCCACAGCCATCTTATCGGGCCTGCCGGCCTCCTGGGGGCTAACCCTAACCCTAGGTCGGCCCCCGAAGGGCACTCCCAAAGGGCCTGGCACCACGATTTCGGAGATTGAGGACCCCCAAGCCCCAGCGATGTACTCAACCTGCCCCTCCGCCGCCACCCGGGCCACTTGGGGCGCCACCGGTCATTCAGGGTGGGGGAACGGGCAGGGCCCTCTGAGCCCCCGGCGACATTTATAGGTCCCCCGCGCCAACACGCTGAAGCCCATGCTCCCGCTCTACAGCACCCTCACCTTGGCCCGCCCCCCCTCTAGCCACACAGCTGGCGGATCCGGCCTCCCGGGCTCCTTGGGGCTAACGGTAACCCTAGATGGGCCCCAGAGTGGCCCCTCCCAAGAGGCTTGGTGCCGCAATGGCAGGGATTGGGGACCCGCAAGCCCCAGTGCCGGGTTCACCCTGCCGCCCCGCCGCCACGCGGGCCGCTAGGAGCGCCTCCAGGCATTCAGGGCGGGATAACAGGCAGGGCCCTCCGAGCCTCCGGTGAAATAAGAAGGCCCCCCACGCCAAAACACTGGGTACCACGCTACTGCTCAACTGCGCCCTACCACGGTCAATCCCTCCTCCGCTCACTGCACAGCCTGCGGATCCAGACTGCTGGCCTCCTGGGGGTTAACCTTACCCTAGGACAGTCCCCGAGGGGCCCCTCCCAAGGGGCCTGGCGCCTCAACGCTGGGGATTGGGGAAACCCAAGCACTAGTGCAGGACTGACCCTGCCACCCTGCTGCCACCCGGGGCGCTAGGGGGGTCGCTGGTCCTTCATGGCGGGAGAAGGAGCAGGGCCCTCCGAGCCCCCTGCGACATTCGAAAGCCCACCGAGCCAAAATGTTGGGGCCCACGCTTCCGTTCGCCAGCGACCTCACCTTGGCCCACCCCCCCATTCACCACAGAGCCCGTGGATTGAGCCTGCCGGCCTCCTGGGGGATAACCCTAACCCTAGGTCGGCCCCCAAGGGGCTCCTCCCAAAGGGACTGCCGCCGATCGCCAGGGATTGGAGACCCCCGAGTCGCAATGCTGGACTCACCATTCCGCCCCGCCCACACCGGGCCGCTAGGGTACCACCAATCATTCAGGGCGGGAGAACGGGCAGGGCCCTCCCTGCCCCGGTGACCTTCGAAGGCCCCCAGCGCCAAAACGCTGGGACCCACTCTCCTGCTCGCCAGCGCCCTGATCTTCGACCACGCCTCCATTCGCCCCAGACTGCGGATCGTGCCTGCCAGCCTCCAGGAGCTAACCTTTACCCTAGTTCGGCCCCCAAGGGGCCCCGCCCAAGGGGCCTGGTGCCGCAACGCCTGGCATTGGGGACCCCCGAGCCTCAGCACCAGACCCACCCTGCAGCCCCGCCACCACTCGGGTTGCTAGGGGAGCCGCCACTCATTCAGGGCGGGAGAACGGGCAGGGCCCTCCGAGTCCCCGGCAACATTCGAGGGCCCCCGGTGCCAAAACTTTGGGTACGACCTTCCAGCTCGCCAGTGCCCTCACCAAGGCCCGCCCCTCCGCTCGCTGCACAGCTGGCATATGGGGCCTGCTGGCCTCCTGGGGGCTAACCCTAACCCTAGGTTGGCCCCAGAGGGGCCCCTCCCAAGGGGACTGATGACCAACGCGGGGATTGGGGACACCTGAGCCGCAGCGCCGGACTCACCCTGCCAACCCGTCAACATCGGGCCCGCTGGGGAGTCGCTGGTCTTTCAGGGTGGGAGAATGGGCAGGGCCCTCGAGACTCCGGTGATTTGGAAGGCCATCCGCGCCAAAACGCTGGGGCCCACGCTGGAGCTCGCCAGCGCCCTCACCTCATCCCGCCCCTCCACTCTCTGCACAGCTGGCGGATCAGGCCTACCGGCCTCCTGGGGGCTAACTCTAATCCTAGGTCGGCCCCAGAGGGGCCCCTCTGAAGGGGCCTGCCGCCACAGCGCCGGGGATTGGGGACCCTCGAGTCGTAATGCTGGACTCTCCCTGCTGCCCCGCTGACACCAGTGGTGCTAGGGCGCCACCGGTCGTTTTGGGCGGGAGAACAGGCAAGGCCTTCTGAGCCCCGGTGAACATTGAAGGCCCCCAGCACCAAAACACTGGGGCCTACGCTCCTATCGCCAGCGCCCTCACCTAGGACCGCGACTCCATTTGCCTCAAGACGGTGGATTGGGCCTGCCGGCCTCCTGAGGGCTAATTCTAACCCTACATCGGCCCCAGAGGGGCCCTTCCGAGGGGCCTGGCACTGCAACGTCGGGTATAGGGAAGCCGGAGCCTCAGCACCGGACTCCCCCTGCCGCCCCGCCATCACACAGGCCGCTAGGGGCGCTGCCGGTCAACCAGGTGAGAGAAGGGGCAGGGCCCTCCAAGTCCAGGTGACCTTCGAAGGCCCCCGCTCCAAAACGCTTGGGCCCACGCTCCCGCTTGCCAGGGCACTCACCTCGGCCCGCCCCTCTGCTCGCCGCTCAGCAGGCGGATTGGGCCTGCCGGGCTCCTGGGGGCTAAACCTAACCCTAGGTTGGCCACTGAGGGGCCCCTCCCAAGGGGCCTGTCGCCGCAACACCAGGGATTGATGACCCCCAAGCCCCAGCGCCAGACTCACCCTGCCACCCCGCTGGCACCCATGCCACTAGGGGCGCCACCGGTCATTCAGGGCGGGAGAATGGGCAGGGCCCTCCGAGTCCCGGTGAACATCTAAGGGCCCAAGCACCAAAATGCTTGGGCCAATGCTCCCGCTCACCAGCGCCCTCACCTCGACCCGCCCCTCTGCTCGCCAAACAGCCAGCGGATCGGGACTGCCAGCCTCCTGGGGGCTAACCCTAACCTTAGGTTGGCCCCCAAGGGGAACCTCCCAAGGGGCCTGGCGCAGCAACGCCAGGGATTGGGGAACCCCGAGCCCCAGCGCCATACTCACCATGCCGCCCCGCCACGACCCAGGTCACTAGGGGCGCCTCTGGCCATTCAGGGCGGGAGAACCGGCAGGGCCATCCAATCCCCAGGCGACCTTCCAAGGCCCCCGCGCCAAAATGCATGGGCCCCCGCCCCAGCTCGCCACCGCCCTCACCTCGGCCTGGCCCTCCGCTATCGCACAGCTGGCGGATCATGTCTACCGGACTCCTGGGTGCTAACAGTAACCCTAGGACGGCCCCAGGGGCCCCTCCCAAGGGCCCTTGCGCTGCAACGCATGGCATTGGGGACCCCCAAACTGCAGTGTCAGACTCACACTGCCACCCCGCCACGACCCAGGCCGCTAGGGGCTCCGCCGGCCATTCAGGGCGGGAGAATGGGCAGGGCCCTCCGAGCCTCTAGTGGTGTTCAAAAGTCCCCTGCGCCAAAACGCGGGATACCATACTCCTGCTCGCCAGCGCCCCCAATCGTCCCACTCCCCCACTCGCCGCACAGCCGGCGCATCTGTCCTGCTGGCCCACTGGGGTCTAACCGTAACCCTAAACCCTAAGCCCTAACCTTAAACCTTAAACCTTAACCCCTAATCCTAACCCTAACCCCTAACACTTACCCTAACCCTAACCCTACCCTAAACCTAACCCTAAACCCTAATCCTTAAACCGTAAACCCTAACATTAACACTAAACCCTAAACCCTAACCCCTAACCCTAATCCCGAAACCCTAAACACTAAACCCTAACCTTAACCACTAAACCCAAACCCTAACCCTAAACCCTAACCCAACCCCGACCCCTACCATACTCCTAACCTTACCCCTAACCCTACCCCTTCAGCTAACCCTACCCCTAAACCGTAACCTAAACCTAACCCTAACCCTAACCTGTACCCTAACCCTAACCGTAACCCTAACACGTACTCTAACACATACCCTAACCCTAACCCTAAACTGTACACTAACCCGTAATTTAAACCGTACCCTAAACCTAACCGTAACCCTAACAAGTACCCTAACCCATACCCTAACTTTAACACTAAACCCTAAACCCTGACCCTAACCCATATCCTAACTCGTACCATAATCCGTACCCTAACGCTACCTGTACCCTAACCCTAACCAGTACCCTTACCTTAACCTTAACCCATACCCTTACCTTAACCTTAACCCATACCCTAACCCGTACCCTAACCCATACCCTAACCCGTACCCTATCTCTAAGCCGGACCCTAACCCATAGCCTAACCCATACCTAACCCTAACCTGTACCCTAATCCGTACCCTAACCCATACCCTAACCCTAAACTGTACCCAATCCCTATCCCTAACCCATTCCCTAACCCGTACCCTAACCATAACCCGTACCCTAAGCCATACCCAAATCCGTACGCAAACATTTACCCTAAACCGTACCCTAACCCGTACCCTAAACCGTACCCTAATGCGTACACTAACCCATACCCTAACCCTGACCCGTACCCTAAACCTAACCCGTACTCCAACCCAAACCCTAACCCTAAACCCAAACCCAAAACCCTAACCCGTACCCTAAACCCTAATCTGTACCCTAACCCATAACCTCTAAACTGTAACCCCTAAACCCAACCCTAACCCGTACCTTCTCCTTACCCTAACCCTAAACCCTACCCTAACCCATACCCTAACCGTAACCCATACCCTAACCTTAACCCATACCCTAATCCGTACCCTAACCCCGGGAATTGGGTACACATGAGCCCCACCACAGGACTCAGCCTGCCACCCCTCAGGAAACCATGCCCCTTGGGGCTCCGCAGAGCATCCTGTGCAGAAGAACTGGTAGGGCCCCCCTGAGCCCCCAGAGATCCTCGGCGGCCCCCTACACCCCAACCCTGAGGCCCATGCTCATCCCGCCCCACGCCTTCCCTTCAGCTTGCCACCGAGCTCGACGCAGAGCCGGCAGATCAGGCCTGCCGGGTTCCTGAGGCCTAGACCTGACCCTAGGTCCGCTGGGTAGGGCCCCTCCCCTGGGGCCCGGTGCCGCAGCCCCAGGGACTGGGGACACCTGAGCCCCACTGCAGGACAAAGCCTGCCAGCCCGCAGGAAACCGTGCCCCTTGGGAGGCTGTAGAGCATTCAGGGCGGGAGAACCAGGAGGGCCCCCAGAGCCCCCGGTGAACTTCGGTGATCCCTAAACCCACCCTTGAAGCCCATGCTCACCCCATCCCGCACCCTCACCTCAGGCCGCGGCGGAGCTCGCCACATACTGGGCAGATCTGGCCTGCGGGGTTCCTGGGCCCCAACCCTAACCTTAGTTCATCTGTGGAGGGGCCCCTCCCCAGGAGCCTGGAGCCGCAGCCATGGGGATTCGGGACACCTGAGCCCCACAGCAGGACTCAGTCTGCCACCCCGCAGGAAACCGTGTGCCCTGGGAGGCCATAGAGCATTCAGGGCAGGAGAACCAGTAGGGCCTTCCTGAGACACCAGCGAACTTCGGTGGCCTCCCAACCCCAACCGTGAGGCCCACGCTCACCCTCCCCACACCCTCACCTCAGCCCGTGTAACTAGCCATACAGCCAGCAGATCGGGCCTGCGGGGCTCCTGGGCCTAAACCTAGCCCTAGGTCGGCTGTGGGTGTGGGGGCCTCCCCAGGAGCCTTACACCGCAGCCCAGGGGAATTGGGATACCTGTGCCCCACTGCAGGACTCAGCTTGCCACCTGACAGGAAACCGTGCCCCTTGGGGCTCTACGGAGCCTACAGGGCACGAGAACTTGGGGAGGCCCCTGGAGCCCATCCCCATCCTTTGGCAGCCCCCCATGCCCCAACCCTGAGGCCCATGCTCACCCTCCCCCATGGCCTCCTCTCAGCCCTCCACAGAGCTCGCCGCACAGCTTGCATATAGTCCCTGCCGGGCTCCTGGACCCTAACCCTTACCCTAGGTTGGCCACAGAGGGGCCCCTCCCCAGGGCCCTGGCACCCCACTCCGGGGGATTGGAGACACCCAAGCCCCACTGTAGGACTCAGCCTGCAGCCCACAGAAAACTGTACCATTTGGGGGCACAACAGAGCATTCAGGGCAAGAGAATTGGGGCACCCCCTGAGAGCCCCTTCTGGTGAACCCCGACCTTTGTGGGCCCTTCCAGATGAAACCCCAAGGCTCACACTCACCCGCCCTTGTGCCCTCATCTCACTCAGCCTGGGAGTTCTCTGAGTACTGGGCTGTTCGGACCTGCTGTCTCTTGAGGCCTAACCTAACCCTGGGTCTTCAGCTGAGGGTCCCTCCCCGTTTGCCTGCCTCCAAGGCACAAGGCATTGGGCTCACCTCTGCAAGACTAGAGGACTCAGCCTGCCCCACAGCAGGAAACTGTCCATTTGGGGCTGCAGCAAGGATTCATAGGAAAATCGGAGGGCCCCCATCAGCCCATCCCAGGCAACCCCCACTTTCAGAGATCTCCCCGGATCCAATTAGTAGCTTCACACTGACCTTTAAACTTGCTCTCCACGGAGATCTTTTGAAATTCTCCACACTTCCAACCAATGGCATCATCCAGCTTCAGTGCCTTCCCCAGCTTTAGGTCTTGAGATAGATTAAAATGGGAAGTCATTTCACTGATAACGACGTACTGGTGATCAAAAGATTCATGCATAAATGCTTCATATCACTTGGCTTCAGGGAAATACAAATCTAAACCCCTATAGATGCCATATCACACGAGGCCGAATATCTAAAAATAAGAAGACATGAAACTATACATTTTGGAGAGGATATGGAGAAACGGGAACCCTCTTACACCCCTGTACGAATGCAGTCCGGTACAGCCACTCTTGAAAATGGTACAGAATTTCCTCAAGAAGTTATAAATAAAGCTACCCTATGTCCCAGCAATTGCACTACTGGGTATTTACCCCTAGAGACAGAGGTAGTGAAGACGGGACACATGCACACCAGTGTTCATAGCAGCAATATCCATAATAGACAAGCTGCGGAAGGAGTGCAGATGACCATGGATAGATGAATGGATAAAGAAGATGTGGATCATATATATAATGGGATATTACTCAGCCATCAGATAGGATGAATACTTACCATCACACCGACCTGGGTGGAGCTGGAGGGTATTATGCTGAGTGGAATAAGTCAATGAAAGAAAGACAATGATCATAGGCTTTCACTCCTATGTGGAATATCAGAAACAAGGAAGAAGACCATAGGGGAAGGAAGGGAAAATAGAATGGGAAGTCATCAGAGAGGGGGAAAACCCATGATGGACTCTTAACTATCGCAAGAAACTGATGATTGTTGGAGGAGAAGTTGGGGGGGGGGTAACTGGGTGAGTAGCATTAAGGAGGTCACACGATACAATGAGCACTGGGTGATACACACGACAGAAAATTTATTGAAGACTACATCTGAAACGAATGATGTACTGTAAGTTGGCTAACTGAATTTAAATTAAAGAACAAAAGACCTCGAATAAACAATCCTAAATATTTGTATGGAACCACTAAAGATTCCGAACAGACAGTGCAATGTGGAAAAGAAAAACAAAGCTGGAGGACTCACAATTTCAGATTTCAGGTTATACTACAAAGCTGCAGTCATCCTAACAAGACAGTACGGCACAAAAATAGACACAGCGACCAAAGGAACAGGATACAAGTTCAGACAGAAACCCACAATTATGTGGTCCATGAATCTTCCACAAAGCAAGCAACGATATCAAAAGGGAAAAGGACAGTCTCTACAACAAATGGTGTTGGGAAAACTAGACAGCTACGCACAAAAGAATGAAATTAGACTGCTTTCTTACACAATAAAGACAAACACAAAACAGTTTCAAGACCTCAATATGAGACCTGAATCCATAAAAATCCTACAGGAGGGAAGACAGTAACTTCTTGACATGGACCATATTAACGTTTTTCTAGACTGTGTCCTGAGGCAAAGGAAAGTAAAGCAAAAATAAACTATTGGGAATACAGCAAAATAAAAAGTTTCCACACGGCAGAAGAACAATGAAAACGTAAAAATAATAAGACAACCTACTCAAAGGGAGAAGATATTTGCAAAGATCATATGCAATAAAGGGATAGTGTCCAAAACATATACAACTGATACTACTCAACCCCCAAAAAACAAATAATCCAGTTAAAAAATAGGCAGAAGACATGGACAGACATTTCTCCAAAGAAGAAATACAAATGGCCAACAGTCCCGTGAAAAGATGTTCAACATCACCCATCATCAGGAAAATGTAAACCCAAAGGACAATGAGGTAATACCTCAAACCTGTCAGAATGGCTAACATCAAAAGCACAGCAAAGAGCAGGTGTTGGGAGGATGTGGATAAAGGGGAATCCTCGTGAACTGTGGGTTGGAATGCAAGCTGTGGTGGCCACCGTGGAAAACAGTATGAAGGTTCCTCAAAAAATTAAATATAGAACTACCCTACGATCCAACAATCACACTACTCGTATTTATCCAAAGAATAGGAAAACAGTAACGTAAAAGGATACGTGCACCCCTATATTTCTTGCACCATTATTTACAATATCACAATATCAAGCAACCCAAGTGTCTGTAGAAAAATTGACAAATGAGATGATAGATGTGTGTATTCACACACACACACACACACACACACACACACACACACACACACACAATGGAGTATTACTAGGCTTGAAAAAGAATGAAACCTTGCCATTTGCAGCCATATAGATGGAGCTAGAGAGTATTATCCTAACTAAAATCAGTCAGTCAGTGAAAGACAAATCCCATACGATGTCACTCTAATGGGGAATTTAAGAAACAAACAAAAATAAATAACTAAAAGAGAAAAAGGAGACACACCAAAATACAAACTCTTAACAATAGAGAACAAACGGAAGGTTACCAGAGAGGAGGTGGATAGAGGGATGAGTAAAATAGATGAAGGGGATTAAGAGGACACTTTTCTTGATGACCACTGAGTAATATGTAGAATTACTGAATCACTCTGTTGTACACCTGAAATGAATGTAACACTGTATGTTAGTTCTAATGGAATTAAAATAAATTTTTAAAAAAGATTTTTTTTTTCAGAAACCTCTTTGAAAAAGCTTTTCCTGTGCAATGTGCAAAAGCCCTACCTGGGAGGATTCACTCTACAATAATTATTCACTTCATGCCTAAAATTCAGATTTCACTGAGTTCTTACCATGGATCCCAGCCCACGGGAGCCATGGTCCTTTTAAGTCCAGGCTCAGCACCTATGCATTCAAGATTGGAAGAAGAAAGACATATCACTTCACAGTCCAGAAAGCTATTATTGTTTCTGTTTCAGTGTGAGAGAGTCACAGACTTTGGGACAGGTTTCAGAGCAGGTTTATTATGGATCCTGGATCTCTACTTCAATGTTCATTGCCTGGATCCATTTGGCTAATAGGTTCCCTGTGGATGGGCTTGCTTCCAAGCACATACATGGAAGATGCAAAGGTGGGTGGGCTTGGTGTGGGACAGGAAGAAGACCAAAAACAGACAAGGGTCCGACACTCCCCTGATCCAGGAACTGCTATGGGAGAGGGTACGGGAGGTAGAATCCATGCGAAACTCCAAGGTCACCAGCTGAACACAGGAGGCACGGGTCAAGGGATCTGGAGATGCAGGGGTTGAAGGCTGCTCTGAGCTACCTCTGGGAGGAAGGTAGGGAAGGAATGAGAAGGAGACACTGCCTGCCCCTGACCCATGCCAGCTGCCCACCGCTCCGACACGCATCAGTCTATGAGCTGACACAGACTGGGCTCAGGATGGGTTGGCTCGGGTCCCTCAATCCTCAGTGGGACAGCTGGCCTCAGGGCTCAGAGACATGCTGAGGGAGATGAGAGGGAAAGCTGCCCCACCCAGGTCGTCCCCTCCTTGAGCAGACAGCCCTTCAGAACTGCTAAAAAAACCCCACTAACGGGGTTGAAAGACATGCCATGGATGAACTAAGGCATAGAGATATGTAAAATAACATTCATTTTTAAGTTCAGAGCTGTCAGCTCAGGAAGTGGGGAGAGCTTCCCTGAAGAAGACTGAGGGGAGGGCAGGCCATGCTGAAAAGGGAGACATGGCTCTCCTGATTGGGGACCTGCAGCCCCCTTTCAGGGCAGGGCATCATCCTCGCATCACACGAGATCCATGGAAGTGTTCCATCAGGACCAGATGTTTGTCTCGAGAAGGCTACCCTGGCATCGGACTGCACAGGGCACCAGGGACGAGGGCCAGATGGAGGATGGACAATACCCCGGAGGCCATGGGGCAAGAGCAGAGGCACATGACCTTGAAGATGATGATGAAAAGCAGGAGGTGGCAGCATGGAGCCGGCCCGAAAGTACCATGGGAGCAGTGCCCACAGCTACACTGACTGGGTACCTTCTGTGCCCGGTGTGGCTGACTTCAGTGGGCTCCAGACTAGTCCTGACCACAAGTCTAGGAAGTGTGCTCCACCCCCAGCCTCCTCTCCCCTTGCAGCTGCTAGGAATCACGGTCACAGACCCTGGTCAGCTTTCGTGGAAACCAAGCAGTGGCTCCCCCGCACGCTGCACCTCTGATGGTGGTCCAGTGCGACCCTCGTGCCTGGCCAGACACTGATGTCTACCTGTCTCCCCACAAATCCACAGAGAGGAGGGTGTCCCTGAATTCCACAGCACCTGATGAGACAGATCCACAGAACCCAACACCCAGTGTGTCACTCGGGACCTCACCTATGGTCATGGAGCTCACCATACCTTATTTCTGTCACTTCCCACAGAAAGCCTGTTTCTGATCAACCACAATACCATACATCCTGGTTGGTGACCTGGGGTCATGCCATGAACCCATATGCCATCTTTCTTTAAGTGAAGGCTATGCCTTCACCTCCTAGAAAATGTTTCTAATGAAGTACAAGTCCATCAGGACTACGATGTGAACGGTAGCACACAGCCTGCATGGTAGTAGTCAGTAATTCTAACAAGGGTTAACCCCAACCCCCGTCTCACAAAACCTTCCTCCATCCCCACTGAACTCATGGTCTGCCCTCAGAAAACCCTCCAGGAAACAAACCTTTCATCTGAATGCTCTCTTCACCTTCTGCTTCAAATCTTCTCCAACCACAATGATATGAAACTAGAAATCAGTCCCAAGAAAAAAATGGGACAGTCAAAAATAGGTGGAGATTGTTGGGGCCTGGGTGGCTCAGTCATTAAGGATCTCCTTTCAGCTCGGGTCTTGATTCCAGGATTCTGGGATCTAGCTCCAAATCAGGCTCGTTGCTCATCCGGAAGCCTGCTTCTCCCTCTCCCACCACCCAGCTTGCGTTCCCTCTCTTGCTCTCTCACTCTCTGTGAGATACTTAAAGAATCTTTAAAAAATATGTGGAGATTTAACAACATGCTACTGAACAACCAACAGTCAAAGAAGAAATCAAAAAAAATTTAGAAGTACCTTGACACTGATGAAAAAGACAACCTACAAAAACTTATGGGATGCAGCAAAAGTAGCTTTATGGGGGACATTCATAGAAATTCAAGTCTTCATCAATCCATGAGAATGCTCTCCAATAAACAACCTGATTTATGTGGTAAAGAAGTAGAAAATAAAACAACAAACAAAGCCCCAAATTGGTAGAAATAAGGAAATAACAAAAAGGAATGCATAAATAAATCCAACGGAGACTAAAAAGACAAAAAAAAAAAACAACAATGAAAATGAGAGCGGCCTTTTTTGGAACGATAAACAAAACTGACAAACTTAGCTAGACTCACCAAGAAAGACAGAGAACTCGAATACAATCAGGAAAATAAGATAATGGATTTCTGTCTCATATCAAAATCAAAAGAACTCTTCAACCTTGAACACAACAACTTCTTGCAAGCCACGTCTCTAAAGGCAAAGGAAATAAATGCAAAAATGAACTATTGGCACTTCATCAGGATAAAAAGCTTCTGCTCGGCAAAGCAAATGATCAAAAAACAAAAAGGCAACCTATGGAATTGAAGAAGATATCTGCAAATGATTTTACAGATAAAGGGCTGGTATCCAAGATCTATAAAGAACTCCTCAACCTCGACACCCAAAAAATGGGCAGAAGACACAAAGAGATACTTGTCCAGAGAAGACATACAAATGGCCAACAGACACATGAAAAAATGCTCCACATCACTTGCCATCAGGCAAATACAAATCAAAACGACAATGAGATACCACCTTACACCAGTTAGAATGGTTACAATTAACAAGGCAGGGGGCACCTGGGTGTCACAGCGGTTAAGCGTCTGCCTTCGGCTCAGGGCGTGATCCTGGCCTTATGGGATCGAGCCCCACATCAGGCTCCTCCGCTATGAGCCTGCTTCTTCCTCTCCCACTCCCCCTGCTTGTGTTCCCTCTCTCGCTGGCTGTCTCTATCTCTGTGGAATAAATCAATAAAATCTTGGAAAAAAATTAACAAGACAGAAATTTAAAAAAGTCAGAAAGGATCTGAAGAAAGGGGAACCCTCTTACACTACTCGTGAGAATTCAAGCTGGTACAGCCACTTTTGAAACCAATATGGAGGTTCCTCAAGACGTTAAACACAGAGCTATCCTACGACCCACCAATTGCACTACCAGGTATTTACCCCATAGACACAGAGTAATGAAAAGAAGGGCACCTGTATCCCAATGTTCATAGCAGCAATGTCCATAATAGCCAAACTGTGGAAGGAGCCAAGATGTCCTTCAGCAGATGAATGGACAAAGAAGATGTGGTTCATCTATACAATGGACTATTACTCAGTCATCAGAAAGGATGAATACCCCCCATTTGCACCAACGTGGATGGATCAGGAGGGGATTATGCTAAGTGAATTTAAGTCAAGCAGAGAAAGACAATTATCATATGGTTTGACTCCTATGTGGAACGGAAGGAATAGCATGGAGGACATTAGGAGAAGGAAGGGAAAAGTGAAGGGGGGGAATGAGAGTGGGAGATGAACCATGAGAGACTACTAACACTGGGAAACAAACTGAAGGTTGCAGAAAGGGAGGGGAAGAGGAATGGGTAATCCTGGTGATGGGTATTAAGGAGGGCACCTGTTGGGGCGCCTGGGTGGCACAGCGGTTAAGCGTCTGCCTTCAGCTCAGGACGTGATGCCGGCGTTATGGGATTGAGCCCCACAACAGGCTCCTCTGCTGTGAGCCTGCTTCTTCCTCTCCCTCTCCCCCTGCCTGTGTTCCCTCTCTCGCTGGCTGTCTCTATATCTGTCGAATAAATAAGTAAATTCTTTTAAAAAAAAGGAGGGCACGTGTCATAATGAGCACTAGGTGTTATATGCAAACAATGAATCATGGAACACTACATCAAAAACAAATGAAGTACTGTAGGGTGACTAACATCATTTTTAAAAAAGAGAAAGATATGAAATCCATACAGGAATACTGTCAATATTTGCAAAGGACATGAAATCCCGAAAGATTCCACACACACACAAAAAATCTGTTAGAATAAACAAATTCAAGAAAGCTGCAGGATATAAAGTCAATATACAGAGACCTGTTGTCTTTTTTTTCAGATTTTATTTATTTATTTGATAGGAAGAGAAAAAGTACGAGCAGGGGGAGTGACAGAAAGAGGGAGAAGCAGACCCTTGCTAAGCAGGGAGCCCAACACGGGGCTCCATCCTAGAACTCTGGGTTCATGACCTGAGCTGAAGGCAGACGCTTCACCTATGGGGCCACCCAGATGACCCAACTTCTTGCATTTCTGTATACTGATGACACACTTTCGCAAAGAGAAATTAAAAAAGCAATGCCATTTACCATTGCATCAAAAAAAAAAAATCTAGGAATAAAAGTAACCAAAAATGAGAAAGACAGTACACTCAACACATGGCAGAAAGGAAATGAAAAACACGTGTGTCAAGGCGGGCAGGATGTATGGGTCAAAGATTTGGAAGGCAACACAAACAAATGGAAACTTACGCCATGCTCCTTAACTGGAAGAGTTAATTATGTGAACATGGACATCGTACCCAAAGCAATCGACAGATGTGATGAAATCCCTATCTGAATTCTAGTGGCATTATTTGAGGAAATAGAAAACAGTCCTCAAACTTGTATGGAATCACAAAAGACCCCAAATACCCAAAGTAACCTGGAGAAAGAAAGGTGCAGTCAACACACTCCTGGATTTTAAGCTAGATTACAAAGCTGTTGTCATCAAAACAGGATGGTACTGGCATAAACACAGACCCAAGGTCAGTGGAACAGAACAGAAAGCTCAGAAACTTACCCACACGTAGATGATCCTAACTTACAACACAGCAGCAGAAGATATGCCATGAGGGAAGGACTGTCTCTTCAGTGAGCGGTAACAGGCAAACTGGACACTAAATGCAGAAGAATATAACTGGGTCACTTTCTTACACCACACACAAAATTTTTAATGGATGAACGATTTGAACATAAGACCTGAATCCATAAACCTCCAAGAAGACACAGGTACTAAGTCTCTCGACATTGGTTTTGGCAAAGAGTCTTCAGATCGGACACCAAATGCAAAGGCAACAAAAGCAAAAATAAACAAGTGGAACAACTTCAAACTGAAATCTTCCACACGGCAAAAGAAACCAGCAAAAACTAAAAAGGTCACTGACATAATAAGAAAAAAATATCTGCGAATCATATGTGTGAGAAGAGGCTAATATCCAAAATACACACAACACTCATACAAATCAAAAAAAAAAACTGTATAAAAATGGGGGGAGTATGTGAATAGATACTTTCTAAAGATGGCACATAGGTGCCAACAGACAGAGAAAGTTGTTCGACATCAATTAATATCCTCAGGGAAACATCATCAAACCCACAATCGGCTATCCCCTCACAACTGTTGGAACAGCAATTGTCCCAGAGACAGACACCAGGTGGGGTCAAGGGTGTGCAGATGAGGAGACACTGTGCAGTGTTGGTGGGAATGGAAATTGGTGCAGCCACTGTGACAAACGGTATGGAGGTTCCTGAAAAAATAAATGCAACTACCACCTGGACAAGTAATGGCTCTACTGAGTATTGATTTGGAGAACACAAAAATACTGCCTCAAAAAGACAGATGCACTCCCACGTTCACTGCAGCATTATTCACAAGAACCAGACATGGAAACACAGACCTTGGGGGCCTTATGCCAAGTAACTCAGACACAGAAAGACCAATACCAGATGCTCTCATGTACATTCAATGTGGAATAAACAAATACTGAACGCATAGATACTGAGAGCAGATTGGTAGGTGCCAGATTCGGAGATGGGGTGGTGGGTGAAGGTGGTCAAAGTCTCAATGTTTGAGTGAGAAAATCCGACAGTCATGAAATGTTCTGTCCAGCATGGAGACTAAAACTAACCCCGCAGCATGGGGTATAGGTTTCCCTGCTCTTTGAAAGTACATGGATTCTGAGAAAACTTGCACAGCAGAAATGGTGTCAAGAAGGAATGGCCATTAATTTACACGGAACAATTAGATAGTGTCCTCAGACTCCAAAATTCCTTCTCTTTGGCTTTTCTTAGGCCTCAGGACACAAGTTTCTGACGGAGGACCAGCATAAATGAAGATAAAGCAGAAGCAGAGGCTCACAGACACAATTCAAAGTGCTGGTGGCTGGATGCAGAGAGCGGTTCCCAGCGGAAGGAGCTGGTTGGGGTGCACGCCGCCTCTGTCGTGCTTCTCCCCAAAACAGATGCTGAACGCTATTCTCACTGTTCACCTTTTTTCATAAGAGGGAAATCCTCTTCAGGTCTCTTCTTCTTACTGAAGCTGGGTAATAACGTTGTTCTTTCAAGAAAGCCCAATGTCTTACTGTGAACGTTTAAAAAGTGGGGAATACTTGTACTTGAGCATTGCTGAGGGAGGAGATGTGAAAGGTTCTCCCAGACACAAACCTCAGCAGATCCACGAGGAAAGGCACATTCCTCAGCATGCGGAACACGGACTACCTCCTACACCCAGAAACCCTCTCCTTCCCCTCGATCAGGACAACCCACAACAGCTGGGAGTTACCCCAACTCCTCCGTTCTCCTGCTCCTAATAGCTAACCCATCAGCAAATCCTGTGAGCTCCATCTTCAAAATGGACCCAGAATAGGAGGGAGGAGTTAAGATGGCGGAGGAGTAGGGGACCCCTTTTTCAGCCGGTCCCCTGAGTCGAGCTGGATAGGTACCAGACCAGCCTAAATAACCACGGAATCAGCCTGAGACACAGGATGATGCATCTGGATCTCTACAAATGAACATCTCCAGCGCTGAGTATTGAGGTACGAAGACTGGAGCTGTAAACCGTGCACGGATATCGGAAGATAAACGGAAGGGGGAGGGCAGCGGCAGCCACCTGCACGGGGGGCAGCGGCAGCCACCTGCACGGGGGGAGCGGGCGGACACACAGAGGGCACCCGCAAGAGAGCGGACTGAGACCGGTGAGCCGTGAACGCGCGCGCCACCAGGCATCTCCCGGAACACCGGAATCCCGGTGTGCTCACGGGATCCAGACTGAGACCGGGAACTCCCGGAGCGCGCGCGGGGCGGCTGGCGGCTGGCGGGCCACCTGCACGGGGGAGCGGGCGGACTCGCGGTCGGCACCCGCGAAACAGCAGGTTGAGACCCTGAACCGGGTGCGCGCGCCACCAGGCTTCTCACGGAACTCCGGAATCGAGGTGTGCTCACCGGGCATAGACTGAGACCGGGAGACCCGGGAGCGCGCGGGGCGGCCGGTGGCTGGCGGCATTAGAAACACAAAGGACAGAGAAGGGGCGGCCAGTGGCTGGCGGCATTAGAAACACAAAGGACAGAGACGCGCTGGCCCTGGAAGTGAGGGCAGGGTCGCGGAGTTGGTGCGCACATCCCGGGATGCCGCAGGGTTGAGCAGCACCAACAGTAACAGAGTTAAAGTGGCCAGAACATCAGTGGAGAACGGGCCGCAATCCCTCTGTTCTGCGACAATGCAGCCTCTGCTGCTCTGACCCTCAGAAGAGGCATAGCCGGCCGCCAGGGAAAGCCGCCAGAGAACAAAAGCCTGGAAATACCGGCTCAGAGAGTGCCCATCCCCATCCTCCCTCGCAGGGGACACAGAGACTCTAACCAAACAGGGTTGCCTGAGTATTGGCGCGGCAGGCCCCTCCCCCAGAACACAGAAGGCAGGCTGAAAAATCAAGAAGCCCACAACCGGAGGCGCCTGGGTGGCGCCGTCATTGAGCGCCTGTCTTCGGCTTAGGGCGTGATCCCGGCGTTCCGGAAAGGAGTCCCTCATCGGGCTCCTCCGCTGGGAGCCTGCTTCTTCCTCTCTCACTCCCCTGCTTCTGTTCCATTCTTGCTGACTGTCTGTCTCCCTCTCTCAGATAAGTAAATAAATAAAATCTTTAAAGAAGAAGCCCACATCTCTAAGATCCCTATAAAACAAGAGGCACGGCCTGGGACCCAGTCAATAATTTTGGGCTCTGGAAACCCCGCAACCTCTCTTCATCAGAATGACAAGAAGGAGAAGCCCCCCCCAGCAAAGAAAAGACAGTGAGTCAGTGGCCTCTGCCACAGAAGTAACGGATATGGATGTAACCAAATTATCAGAAATGGAATTCAGAGTAACAATGGTCAAGATAATGAGTAGACTTGAAAAAAGTATTCAGGAAAATATTACTGAGAATATAGAATCCCTAAGGGCGGAAATGAGAGCGAATTTGACAGAAATTAAAAATTCTATGAGCCAAATGCAGGCAAAACTAGAGGCTCTGACGGCCAGGGTCACGGAAGCGGAGGAAAGGGTTAGTGAATTGGAGGATGGGTTAATAGAGGAAAAAATAAAAATAGAAGATGGTCTTAAAAAAATCCACGCCCACGAATGTTGGCTACGGGAGATTACTGACTCAACGAAACGATCCAATGTTAGAATCATCGGCATCCCCGAGGGGGTGGAGAAAAACAGAGGTCTAGAAGAGATATTTGAACAAATTGTAGCTGAAAACTTCCCTAATCTAGCGAGGGAAACAAAAATTTGTGTCCAAGAGGCAGAGAGGACCCCTCCCAAGCTCAACCATGACAGACCTACACCACGTCACGTCATAGTGCAATTCGCAAATATGAGATCCAAGGAAACAGTATTGAAAGCGGCCAGGGCAAAGAAATTTCTCACGTACCAAGGCAAAGGCATCAGAATTACATCAGACCTGTCTACACAGACCTGGAATGAGAGAAAGGGTTGGGGGAGCATTTTTAAAGCTCTTTCAGAGAAAAATATGCAGCCAAGGATCCTTTATCCAGCAAGGCTGTCATTCAGAATTGATGGAGAAATAAAGACATTTCAGAATCGACAGTCACTAGCCAATTTCGTAACCACGAAACCAGCCCTACAGGAGGTATTACGGGGGGTTCTATAAAAGTAAAAAGGCCCCAAGAGTGATACAAAACAGAAAGTCACAGCCAATACAAAGACTTTACTGACAACATGGCAGAATTAAAAGCATATCTCTCAGTACTCAGCCTGAACATTAATGGTTTGAATTCTGGTTTCAAACGCCACAGGGTTGCAGATTGGATAAAAAGAAATGACCCATCCATTTGCTGTCTACAAGAGACTCATTTCGAACCCAAAGATGCATTCAGACTGAGAGTAAGGGGATGGAGTACCATCTTTCACGCAAATGGACCTCAAAAGAAAGCTGGGGTAGCAATTCTCATATCAGATAAATTGGATTTTAAACTACAGACTATAGTTAGAGATGCAGAAGGGCACTATATTATTCTTAAAGGAAGTATTCAACAAGTGGATATGACAATTATAAATATATATGCCCCCAACAGGGGAGCAGCAAGATACACAAGCCAACTCTTAACCAGAATAAAGAGACATATAGATAAAAATACATTAATAGTAGGGGACCTCAACACTCCACTCTCAGAAATAGACAGAACACCCTGGCAAAAACTAAGCAAAGAATCAAAGGCTTTGAATGCCATACTCGACGAGTTGGACCTCTTAGATATATATAGAACACTACACCCCAGAACCAAAGAATACTCATTCTATTCTAATGCCCATGGAACATTTTCAAGAATAGACCATGTTCTGGGACACAAAACAGGTCTCAGCCGATACCAAAAGATTGAAATTATCCCCTGCATATTCTCAGACCACAACGCTCTGAAATTGGAACTCAACCACAAGGAAAAATTTGGAAGAAACTCAAACACTTGGAGACTAAGAACCATCCTGCTCAGGAATGACTCGATAAACCAGGAAATCAAAAATCAAATTAAACAATTTATGGAGACCAATGAGAATGAAAATACAACAGTCCAAAACCTATGGGATACTGCAAAGGCAGTCCTAAGGGGGAAATACATAGCCATCCAAGCCTCACTCAAAAGAATAGAAAAATCTAAAATGCAGTTTTTATATTCTCACCTCAAGAAGCTGGAACAGCAACAGAGGGACAGGCCTAATCCACGCACAAGGAAGCAGTTGACCAAAATTAAAGCTGAAATCAATCAAGCAGAAACCAGAAGTACAGTAGAGCAGATCAACAGGACTAGAAGCTGGTTCTTGGAGAGAATCAATAAAATTGACAGACCACTGGCAAGACTTATCCAAAAGAAAAGAGAAAGGACACAGATTATTAAAATTATGAATGAAAAAGGAGAGGTCACGACGAACACCATTGAAATTGGAAGGATTATTAGAAATTTTTATCAACAGCTATATGCCAATAAACTAAGCAATCTGGAAGAGATGGAATCCTTCCTGGAAACCTATAAACTACCAAGATTGAAAAAGGAAGAAATTGATTTCTTAAACAGGCCAATTAATTATGAAGAAATTGAGTCAGTGATAAACAACCTTCCAAATAACAAAACTCCAGGCCCGGACGGTTTTCCTGGGGAATTCTACCAAACATTCAAAGAAGAAATAATACCTATTCTCCTAAAGCTATTTCAAAAAATAGAAACAGAAGGAAAGCTACCAAACTCATTCTATGAGGCCAATATTACCTTGATCCCCAAACCAGGCAAAGACCCCCTCAAAAAGGAGAATTACAGACCGATTTCCCTAATGAATATGGATGCCAAAATCCTCAACAAGATACTTGCTAATAGAATCCAACAGTTCATTAAAAGGATTATCCACCACGATCAAGTGGGATTCATACCTGGGATGCAAGCGTGGTTCAATATTCGCAAATCAATCGGTGTGATACATCATATCAACAAGAAAAGACTCAAGAACCATATGATCCTCTCAATCGATGCCGAAAAAGCATTTGACAAAATACAGCATCCTTTCCTGATTAAAACCCTTCAGAGTGTAGGAATAGAAGGTACATTTCTCAATCTCATAAAAGCCATCTATGAAAAGCCTACTGCAAATATTATTCTCAATGGGGAAAAGCTGGAAGCCTTTCCCTTAAGATCAGGAACACAACAAGGATGCCCACTCTCGCCACTATTATTCAACATAGTACTAGAAGTCCTTGCAACAGCAATCAGACAACAAAAAGGGATCAAAGGTATTCAAATCGGCAAAGAAGAAGTCAAAATGTCTCTCTTCGCAGACGACATGATACTCTATATGGAAAACCCAAAAGAAGCCACTCCCAAACTATTAGAAGTTATAGAGCAATTCAGTAACGTGGCGGGATACAAAATCAATGCTCAGAAATCAGTTGCATTTCTGTACACGAATAACGAGAACGAAGAAAGAGAAATCAGGGAATCCATCCCATTTACAATAGCACCAAAAACCATACGTTACCTTGGAATTAACTTAACCAGAGACGTAAAGGACCTTTATTCTAGAAACTATAAATCACTCTTAAAAGACATTGAGGAAGACATAAAAAGATGGAAAGATATTCCATGCTCATGGATCGGAAGAATTAACATAGTTAAAATGTCCATGCTACCCAGAGCAATCTACACTTTCAATGCTATCCCGATCAAAATACCGAGAACGTTTTTCAAAGAACTGGAACAAATAGTCCTTAAATTTGTATGGAACCAGAAAAGACCCCGAATCTCCAAGGAACTGTTGAAAAGGAAAAACAAAGCTGGGGGCATCACAATGCCGGATTTCGAGCTGTACTACAAAGCTGTGATCACAAAGACAGCATGGTACTGGCACAAAAACAGACACATAGACCAATGGAACAGAATAGAGAGCCCAGAAATGGACCCTCAGCTCTTTGGGCAACTAATATTTGATAAAGCAGGAAAAAACATCCGGTGGGAAAAAGACAGTCTCTTCAATAAATGGTGCTGGGAAAATTGGACAGCTACATGCAAGAGAATGAAACTTGACCACTATCTCACACCATACACAAAAATAAACTCCAAATGGATGAAAGACCTCGATGTGAGACAGGAATCCATCAAAATTCTAGAGGAGAACATAGGCAGCAACCTTTACGACATCAGCCAAAGCAACCTTTTTCATGACACATCCCCAAAGGCAAGAGAAACAAAAGATAAAATGAATTTATGGGACTTCATCAAGATTAAAAGTTTCTGCACAGCCAAGGAAACAGTCAGAAAAACTAAGAGGCAGCCCACGGAATGGGAGAAGATATTTGCAAATGACACTACAGATAAAGGACTGGTATCCAAGATCTACAAAGAACTTCTCAAACTCAATACACGAGAAACAAATAAACAAATCAAAAAATGGGCAGAAGATATGAACAGACACTTTTCCAATGAAGACATACAAATGGCTAACAGACACATGAAAAAATGTTCAAAATCATTAGCCATCAAGGAAATTCAAATCAAAACCACACTGAGATACCACCTTACGCCAGTTAGAATGGCAAAAATTGACAAGGCAAGAAACAACAATTGTTGGAGAGGATGTGGAGAAAGGGGATCCCTCCTACATTGTTGGTGGGAATGCAAGTTGGTACAGCCACTCTGGAAAACAGTGTGGAGGTCCCTTAAAAAGTTAAAAATTGAGCTACCCTATGATCCAGCCATTGCACTACTGGGTGTTTACCCCAAAGATACAGACGTAGTGAAGAGAAGGGCCATATGCACCCCAATGTTCATAGCAGCAATGTCCACAATAGCTAAATCGTGGAAGGAGCCGAGATGCCCTGCAACAGATGACTGGATTAAGAAGTTGTGGTCCATATATACAATGGAATATTACTCAGCAATCAGAAAGAATGAGTTCTCAACATTTGCTACAACATGGACGGCACTGGAGGAGATAATGCTTAGTGAAATAAGTCAAGCAGAGAAAGACAACTATCATATGATTTCTCTCATCTATGGAACATAAGAACTAGAATGATCAGTAGGGGAAGAAAGGGATAAAGAAAGGGGGGGGTAATCAGAAGGGGGAATGAAACATGAAAGACTATGGACTATGAGAAACAAACTGAGGGCTACAGAGGGGAGGGGGGTGGGGGAATGGGATAGACCGGTGATGGGTAGTAAGGAGGGCACATATTGCATGGTGCACTGGGTGTTATGCACAACTAATGAATCATCAAGCCTTACATCGAAAACCGGGGATGTACTGTATGGTGACTAACATAATATAATAAAAAATCATTATTAATAAAAAAAAAAAACAAAAAAAACAAAAACAAAATGGACCCAGAATAGGTCTAACCACTCCATCCAAGGCCACCTGTCTGGTCCACAGTGCCTGAGTTCCTGGAAAAGCTTCGTCATTGACCTGCCTTGCCATCTTCAACCCTCTGTCATCTGTTCTCAACACTGTAGCCAGGATGGCCCAGTGAAACAGGGTCTCATGGGGTTATAGCCCTGGAATGGTTTTTTCTGTCACCTCTGTGAGGCCATGTCCTAAGCTGTCTCCTGTGGCCACAGGGCCTTCTTGCTGCTCCTGGACATACCTGAAATTCTCCTGCCCCAGAGCCTTTGCACATGCTTTCCCTTCTGTTCAGAAATCTCTTGATGTGTTCTCACTCACCTTCAGAGAAGTCTGAGTTGGAGTGACAGGAACAGAAGATGAGGCTGTGTGTTGTGTGAGGATGGTAGCCCAGAAGAATGTTCTCTGCCAGCTCACAGCCTGTGCCTCCCTTGCCCTCAGCCAGGAACTTGCACACAGCCCTAACCTGTCACAACTCTCACCCAGGAGACCCACAGCCACCCCTGCCCAAACCCTGCTGCAGAATGCATTCAGCTCTCTCTGGGACCCCTGTCAGCTTTACCCAGACCTGGAACTCCCCTGTATCCTGCAAAGCTCCCGGATTCCACCTCTGCTTCCAAAATCGCAAGGCTTTCATGAGAAAGCTATAATGCTAATTATTGAAAGTTTCGCACCTGCTTTCCCATTCTGTTGCCTCTCTCTCCACCTTCTTTCCTACCTGTGCAAACTGTAACATATCAGTGGAACATGAACATGCTCGGAGACCTGAATCTTTCATTGCGGCTTTCTGAGGACTCCTTATGTGATAAGAAACTAGTGTATCCTACAACAGGGTCTTTTACAACTCTCATCTATAGAATAGTACAGCCCAAATCACTACAATTTTACCTCACTCTTCATGAAGCAGAACACTTTTTCCTTTCTTCTTTTACTTAAATTCCAGTTAGTTCACATGCCATGGAATATTCGCTTCAGGGGTAGGATTTAGTGATTCCTCACTTGCATATAGTACCCGGTGCTCATCACAAGTGCCCTCCTTAATACCCCCCACCCATTTAACTCTTCCCCCCACGCCCCTGTCCTGCAGCAACACTCAGTTTGTTCTCCAAGGTTGAGTCTATTTCCTTGTTTGCCTCTCTCATCACCCCTCCACTCTGTTCATCTGTTTTCTTTCTGAAATTCCACAAGCATGAGAGCATAGGATATTTCTCTTTCCTCAATGATTTTGCTTAGCTCAATACACTCTAGGTCCATCTGCATCCTTGCAAATGGTAAGATTTCATTCTTTTTGAAGCTGGGTCATATTCCATTATATATATGCATCCCACTTCTGCTTTATCCATTCATCAGTGCATGGACTTTGGGATTCTCTCCATAGTTTGGCTACTGTGGACATTGCTGCTATAAACATCATGGTGCATGTACCCCCTTTGAATCTGCATTTTTGTATCCTTTGGGTAAATACCTAGGAGAGCAATTGCTGGATCATGGGGTTGTTCAATGTTTAACTTTTTGAGGAACCTCCACACTGTTTCCCAGACTGGCTGCACCATTTGCATTGCCACCAACAGGATGGGAGGGTTCCCCTTTAAGCAGAACATTATCTGCCAGCAATTTCATAAGAGGAAACAAAACCTCTGGGAGATGCACCCAGGGTCAGGCAAGCAGTTGCAGACTTCACCCCAAGGCTCCTGACGCCAAGCCCCTTGAAGCCACCAGCATGCCACTATCCAAAAGAATTCCCAGACTCTCCTTCTGACTCCACCACCAAAGAAACTACAGAGAGAATATGGCACCTCAAAATATTGAGATAATACATTTAGTAAAACTAGAAAGTCAAGCTCAACTTTTAAAAAGGAACAGGCCAGTTTGGATAATTTTGAATTTTCCCTCCACCCTAATTTTAACTCTTCTGATGAATAAACTAATCCATGATGAAACATCACCGTTGTCAAATGACATCATCCAAGTCTGTATCAGATGAAAATAAGCCACCTAACTCTAGATGCTGGTCACTCAACTATATCTTAGGCTCAATTGAATAAACACTGTTAGATGAAGGAACAAATTAGATGTTACAAACAGGCACAGAGTGAATCTCACCTTCCTTTTCTAACAAAAGAGGGTTGCTAGGAAACAGATGGGCAAAATACATTTGTAAGCAATAAATGGACAGAGAAATTGTGATCCCCTGCAAAGTTCTACCTGCAGGGAAACTAAGTAATTCTTGTACCAAACCCAGAATGCTGACAGCTACTTCAATTTTACTTTGTGGCTCAACTAGAGAAAAGAGAAAAGCCTAGGAGGTTTTGGGATAAAGAGTGGTTTTACCTCCAGCCCTGACATAGATAGGACATTTTGCCAAGCAAAGCTATGCTTTCTCTGAGCACTGGTGTCCTGTGACAAGCTGCCTTGCTGACTCCGATGCTGACGTTCAAAACCTCGGGTGTCTAGGAGCCAGAGCAGAGAAGTGCTGTCAGCTGGGGAGAAGAAGGCACCTCTGACCTAAAGCCTGCACACCTGCTTCAGTTTCTGGGTGAAGGGGCAACACATACTTGTTGTTTATCAGTAATTATCTTCATTCTCCATAGACCAATGACCTTGCCTTTTCTGGAAGGCAGACTTACTCTTCTAAAGAAACCCTCAATTCGTCTATTCCCAATGCAACTAGAGTGGGGTCTGGTTTATGCCCGCCTCCAGGCCCCCACCTGGAGGATTTTCCTGCATGATTCTAATAGCCAATTACCACTAACCCGGGGGCACACGGGGCATAATGCTGAAGTTGGGGGACGGCTCTGAGGCATGCTACTGCCACACCTGTGCCTGGGGACCAGGGCACACCCTGCTGAACTCAGGGTACTGCTCAAGATGCATCACCTGCACTGTGTCAGAGAACTGAAGGTGGGGATTGTGTGAAGTCCTTACCCGCACTCTTCCCGGGGAACAGGGGAAACCTTGAAATTCTGCAACCCATCCCACAAAAGCTCAGGTGAGTGGGTGTCCTGGAGTTCACGGGTATGGGGAATAAGGTCAGTTGAGGACATGGGGCAGAAGAGACTTTAAAGGGAAAAAGAAAACTCACCTGAGTCCCCACAATGAACCCTCTCCACATGCCCTTCCAGAACCCTGCCTCCCACCTGGGGCGCACCCTACCCCCGGACCCCCACCCCAGTGCTCGCTGCTCACTCACCAGCAGGGATCTCCACAGGGCAACTCTCTCTCTCTCTCAGTGCCCCTTCTTTGCCCTAAGTCTGCAACCTACTGTGAATCTGGGACTGCCCACAGAGACATAGCTCCACCCCCAAGCGGTGAATGGTTGGGGAGGGTGGTGCCTGAGCCCCTTGGATGCTGGGCAACCTGCCCTCAAGCCCCTGGAACCCTGAAAGTGCAGGGGGCCCAAGAGGCGCCTGCTCGACCCAACACCCGGCACAGGCATGGGTGGGGTCGTGGGCCAGGGTCCCCCCACACACCTGGCCCCTTCCAGGGACCCCTCTAGCTGCAGACCACCGTCAGAGTCCTGCCCCTTCCCTTTCTGCACCAGCCCTCCCTGCTGGGGTGTGCCTGGTTCTGGGCAAGGCTCTCAGACCCTCCAAGGCTTGGGCTTTAGGAAATGCAATGTTTTTATGCATTTTCAGTATGTACATGTCAGTATGACTTTAATCTTATGGGAGCCAAAGAGGTTCTTTATTTTTTCTTATCTTTATGTTGGCATTTTTGGTTATTGTTTTCTTCTCGAAGCAGATGTACAACATGTGCTTGGGGCAGAAATAGGGCCCATGCTTTCAGGTTTTGCCCAGTCATTTTGAGCCGGGTAAAATGTTAAAGGATAGCTTCCCTGGGAGCCCAGGATCAGGGCCCACAGATGATATAAGATAAAAATTACTTTTATCATTATAATTACTCCTAAATGGAGGAATTTGAGACAAAAGCACCTTCACAAGAGTACCAAGAAATCAAAATGATGCCCACAGAAGGCTACCTGCTCCATGGTCAGCACAGGTAACAGAAGTGTTCACAGTCTCTGGACTCCTGCCCTTCTCTTGCCCAAATCTCTAAAGCACACAGAACACTTAAAATCAGAATTGTAGAACTGCTAGACACCTTAGAGATGTCTGGCACCATTCCCTTGGACTGCAGAATAAAACACAGTAGCTCGTTGTCACAAACTAATTTCAACATGAAGTGCCCCCTGGATGCCCTAAGTTCTTTCTCTGCAAATGTTGACTAATGTAAGTCACAGTCATACCATTTAAAAACTACAATGGCTGGGAAGTCATCGTAGGTAAGGGAATATTTTAGCCATGTTTATAAGCATTGGCTCACTTTGTAGAAGAGGCTGAGCTGAGTGTTTTTAAATACTATTTCAGGTACAAGAGAGGAGTTAAGATGGTGGAGGAGTAGGAGACCCCTTTTTCAGCAGGTCCCCTGAGCTGAGCTGGATAGGTACCAGACCAGCCTAAACAACCACGGAATCAGCCTGAGAGGCAGGAAGATACATCTGGATCTCTACAAATGAACATCTCCAGCGCTGAGTATTGAGGTATGAAGCGGGGAGCCTTGAAACCGGGCACAGATATCAGAAGATAAACGGAAGGGGGGGGGAGCCGCCATGTTCTGGTGCCCGGAAGCAGCAACCACCTGCACCAGGGAGCGGGCAGACTCATGGATGGCACACAGGAGAGAGTGGACTGAGACCGGTGAGCCCAGAGCGTGCGCCACCAGGCTTCTCCTGGAACACCGGAATCCCGGTGTGCTCACCAGGCATAGACTGAGACCAGGAGACCCGGGAGCCCACGGGGCGGCTGGCGGCTGGCAGGCCACCTGCACAGGGGATTTGGCGGACTTGCAGTAGGCACCTGCGAAACAGCAGACTGAGACCCTGAACCAGGTGCCGGAGCCACCAGGCTTCTCATGGAACTCTGGAATCCCGGTGTGCTCAGGGGATCCAGACTGAGACCAGGAGCTTCCAGAGAGAGATCAGGTCGTCTGGCGGCTGGCAGCATTAGAAACACAAAGGACAGAGATGCACTAGCCCCGGAATTGAGGCCAGGGACACCAGATGTGGGGCGCACATCCCAGGATGCTACAGGGTTGAGCAGCACCAACAGTAATGGAGTTAAAGTGGCCAGAACAAGGGTGGAGAACGGGCTGCATTCCCTCTGTTCTGTGACAATTCAGCCTCTGCTGCTCTGACTCTCAGAAGAGGCACAGCAGATCACCAGAGAAAGCCGCCAGGGAACAAAAGCCTGGAAATACTGGCCCAGAGCGTGCCCACCCCCATTCACCCTTGCAGGGGAAACGGAAACTCTACCCAAACAGGGTTGCCTGAGTATGGGCATGGGAAAATACAAACTCTTAACAATAGAGAACAAATGGATGGTTACCAGAGAGGAGGTGGATAGAGGGATGAGTGAAATAGATGAAGCGGATTAAGAGGACACTTTTCTTGATGACCACTGAGTAATATATAGAATTACTGAATCACTCTATTGTACACCTGAAACGAATGTAACACTGTATGTTAGCTCTACTGGAATTAAAATAAATTTTTTAAAAAGATTTTTCTTTCAGGAACCTCTTTGAAAAAGCTTTTCCTGTGCACTGTGCATAAGCCCTACTTGGGAGGATTCACTCTACAATAATTATTTACTCTATGCCTCGAATTCAGATTTCACTGAGTTCTTACTGTGGATCCCAGCCCACGGGAGCCATGGTCCTTTTCTGTCCAGGTTCAGCACCTATGCATTCAAGATTGGAAGTAGAGACACATGTCACTTCACAGTCCAGAAAGCTATTATTGTTTCTGTTTCAGTGTGAGAGAGTCACAGACTTTGGGACAGGTTTCAGAGCAGGTTTATTATGGATCCTGGATCTCTACTTCAATATTCATTGCCTGGATCCATTTGGCTAATAGGTTCCCTGTGGATGGGCTTGCTTCCAAACACATACATGGAAGATGCAACGGTGGGTGGGCTTGGTGCGGGACAGGAAGATCAAAAACAGACAAGGGTCCAACCCCTCCCCTGATCCAGGAACTGCTACAGGAGAGGGTACGGGAGGTAGAATCCATGCAAAACTCCAAGGTCACCAGCTGAATACAGAAGGCATAAGTCAAGGGATCTGGAGATGCAGGGGTTGAAGGCTGCTCTGAGCTACCTCTGGGAGGAAGGGAGGGAAGGAATGAGGAGACACTGCCTGCCCCTGGCCCATGCCAGCTGCCCACCACTCCAACACACATCAGTCTACACAACTGACACAGCCTGGGCTCAGGATGGGCTGGCTCGGGTCCCTCAATCCTCAGTGGGACAGCTGGCCTCAGGGCTCAGAGACATGCTGAGGGAGATGAGAGGGAAAGCTGTCCCACCCAGGTCATCCCCTCCATGAGCAGACAGCTCTTCAGAAATGCTAAAAAAAAAAAAAAAACCACTAACGGGGTTGAAAGACATGCCATGGATGAACTAAGGCATAGAGATATGTAAAATAATATTCATTTTTAAGTTCAGAGCTGTCCGCTCAGAAAGTTGGGAGAGCTTCCCTGAAGAAGACTGAGGGGAGGGCAGGCCATGCTGAAAAGGGAGACATGGCTCTCCTGATTGGGGACCTGCAGCCCCCTTCCAGGGCAGGGCATCATCCTTGCATCACACGAGATCCATGGAAGTGTTCCATCAGGGCCAGATGTTTGTCTCGAGAAGGGTACCCTGGCATCAGACTGCACAGGGCACCAGGGACGAGGGCCAGATGGAGGACGGACAATACCCCGGAGGCCATGGGGCAAGAGCAGAGGCACATGACCTTGAAGATGATGATGAAAAGAAGGAGGTGGCAGCATGGAGCTGGCACGAAGTACCATGGGAGCAGTGCCCAAAGCTACACTGACTGGGTGCCTCCTGGCCAGGTGTGGCTGACTTCAGTGGGCTCCAGACTAGACCTGACCACAAGTCTAGGAAGTGTGCACCACCCCAGGCCTCCTCTCCCCTTGCAGCTGCTAGGAATCACAGTCACAGACGCTGGGCAGCTTTCGTGGAAACCAAGCAGTGGCTCCCCCGCACGCTGCACCTCTGGTGGTGGTCCAGTGCGACCCTCATGCCTGGCCAGACACTGATGTCTACCTGTCTCCACACAAATCCACAGACAGGAGGGTGTCCCTGAATTCCACAGCACCTGATGAGACAGATCCACAGAACCCAACACCCAGTGGGTCACTCGGGACCTCACCTATGGTCATGGAGCTCACCATACCTTATTTCTGTCACTTCCCACAGAAAGCCTGTTTCTGATCCCCCACAATACCATACATCCTGGTTGCTGACCTGGGGTCATGCCATGAACCCACATGGCACCTTTCTTTAAGTGAAGGCTATGCCTACACCTCCTAGAAAATATTTCTAATGAAGTACAAGTCCATCAGGACTACGGTGTGAACAGTAGCACACAGCCTGCATGGTAGTAGTCAGTAATTCTAACAAGGGTTAACCCCACCCCCATCTCACAAAACCTTCCTCCGTCCCACGGAACTCATGCTCTGCCCTCAGAAAACCCTCCAGGAAACAAACATTTATCTGAATGCTCTCTTCACCTTCTGCTTCAAATCTTGTCCAACCACAATGATATGAAACTAGAAATCAGTCTCAAGAAAAAAATGGGACAGTCAAAAATAGGTGGAGATTGGGGGGCCTGGGTGGATCAGTTGTTAAGGATCTGCCAGGATCCTGGGTTTTAGCCTGGAATCAGGCTCCTTGCTCAGCGGGAAGCCCGCTTCTCCCTCTCCCACCCCCCGCTTCCATTCCCTCTTTCACTGTCTCACTCTCTGTCAGATACCTAAATAATCTTAAAAAAATATGTGGAGATTTAACAACAAGCTACTGAACAACCAACAGTCAAAGAAGAAATCAAAAAAGATTTTAGAAGTACCTTGACACTGAGGAAAAAGGCAACTTACAAAAACATAAGGGATGCAGCAAAAGTAGCTTTATGGGGGACATTCATAGAAACTCAAGTCTTCATCAATCCATGAGAATGGTCTCCAATAAACAACTTGATTTATGTGGTAAAGAAGTAGAAAATAAAACAACAAACAAAGCCCCAAATTAGTAGAAATAAGGAAATAACAAAAAGGAATGCATAAATAAATCTGACAGAGACTAAAAAGACAAAAAAAAATGAAAGTGAGAGCTGCCTTTTTTGGAAAGATAAACAAAACTGACAAACTTAGCTAGACTCACCAAGAAAGACAGAGGACTCGAATACAATCAGGAAAGAAAGATAATGGATTCCTGTATCATATCAAAATCAAAAGAACTCTTTAAACTTGGACACAACAACTTCTTGCAAGCCACGTCTCTAAAGGCAAAGGAAATAAAAGCAAAAAAGGAACTATTGGCACTTCACCAAGATAAAAAGCTTCTGCAGGGCAAAGCAAACGATCAACAAAACAAAAAGTCAACCTATGGAATCGAAGAAGATATCTGCAAATGATATTACAGATAAAGGGCTAGTATCCAAGATCTATAAAGAACTCCTCAAACTCAACACCCAAAAATGGGCAGAAGACACAAAGAGATACTTCTCCAAAGAAGACATACAAATGGCCAACAGACACATGAAAAAATGCTCCACATCACTTGCCATCAGGCAAATACAAATCAAAACGACAATGAGATACCACCTTATACCAGTTAGAATGGTTAAAATTAACAAGGCAGGGGGCACCTGGGTAGTACAGAGGTTAAGCGTCTGTCTTCGGCTAAGGGCGTGATCCTGGCATTACGGGATCGAGCCCCACATCAGGCTCCTCTGCTATGAGCCTGCTTCTTCCTCTCCCACTCCCCCTGCTTGTGTTCCCTCTCTCGCTGGCCATCTCTATCTCTGTGGAATAAATAAATAAAATCTTGAAAAACAAATTAACAAGACAGGAAATTACAAAAAGTCAGAGAGTATGTGAAGAAAGGGGAGCCCTCTTACACTACTCGTGAGAATTCAAGCTGGTACAGCCACTTTTGAACAATATGGAGGTTCCTCAAGACATTAAACACAGAGCTATCCTATGACCCACCAATTGCACTACTGGGTATTTACCCTATAGACACAGAGTAATGAAAAGAAGGGGCACCTGTATCCCAATGTTCATAGCAACAATGTCCATAATAGCCAAACTGTGGAAGGAGCCAAGATGTCCTTCAGCAGATGAATGGACGAAGAAGATGTGGTTCATCTATACAATGGAATATTACTCAGTCATCAGAAAGGATGAATACCCCCCATTTGCACCAATGTGGATGGACCAGGAGGGGATTATGCTAAGTGAAATTAAGTCAAGCAGAGAAAGACAATTATCATATGGTTTGACTCCGATGTGGAATGGAAGGAATAGCATGGAACATTAGAAGAAGGAAGGGAAAAGTGAAGGGGGGGAATGAGAGGGGGAGATGAACCATGAGAGAATATTGACACTGGGAAACAAACTGAAGGTTGCAGAAAGGGAGGGTAGGGGAATGGGTTATCCTGGTGATGGGTATTAAGGAGGGCACGTGTCATAATGAGCACTAGGGGTTATATGCAAGCAATGAATCATGGAACACTTCATCAAAAACAAATGAAGTACTGTAGGGTGACTAACATCATTTTAAAAAAAGAGAACGATATGAAATCCATACAGGAAAACTGTCACTATTTGCAAATGACATGAAATCCCGAAAATTCCACAAAAAAAAAAAAAACTGTTAATTTAAACAAATTCAAGAAAGCTGCAGGATATAATGTCAATATACAGAGACCTGTTGTCTTTACTTTTTTTCAGATTTTATTTATTTATTTGAGAGGAAGAGAAAAAGCACATGCAGGGGTAGTGTCAGAAAGAGGGAGAAGCAGACCCTCGCTAAGCGGGGAGCCCTACACGGGGCTCAATCCCAGAACTCTGGGATCATGACCTGACCTGAAGGCAGACGCTTCACCTATGGGGCCACCCAGATGACCCAACTTCTTGCATTTCTGTATACTGATGACACAAAGAGAAATTAAAAGAGAAATTAAAAAAGCAATGCCATTTACAATTGCATCAAAAAAAATCTAGGAATAAAAGTAACCAAAAATGCGAAAGACATAGTACACTCAACACATGGCAGAAAAGAAATGAAAAACATGTGTGTCGAGGGGGGCAGAATGTGTGGTTCAAAGATTTGGAAGGCAACACAAACAAATGGAAGCATACGCCATGCTCCTTAACTGGAAGAGTTAATTATGTGAACATGTCCGTCATACCCAAAGCAATCGACAGATGTGATGAAATCCCTATCTGAATTCCAGTGGCATTATTCAAGGAAATAGATAACAGTCCTCAAACTTGTATGGAATCACAAAAGGCCCCAAATACGCAAAGCAACCTGAAGAAAGAAAGGTGCAGTCAACACACTCCTGGATTTCAAGCTAGATTACAAAGATGTTATCAAAACAGGATGGTACTGGCATAAACACAGACCCAAGGTCAGTGGAACAGAACAGAAAGCTCAGAAACTTACCCACACGTAGATGATCCTAACTTACGACACAGCAGCAGAAGATATGCCATGAGGGAAGGACTGTGTCTTCAGTGAGCGGTAACAGGCAAACTGGACACTAAATGCAGAAGAATATAACTGGGTCACTTTCTTACACCACACACAAAATTTTTAATGGATGAATGATTTGAACATAAGACCTGAATCCATAAACCTCCAAGAAGACACAGGTACTAAGTCTCTCAACATAGGTTTTGGCAAAGAGTCTTCAGATCCGACACCAAACGCAAAGCAACAAAAGCAAAAATAAACAAGTGGAACAACTTCAAACTGAAATCTTTCACTTGGCAAAAGAAACCAGCAAAAACTTAAAAGGCCACTGACCCAATAAGAAAAAATATCTGCGAATCATATGTGTGAGAAGAGGCTAATATCCAAAATACACACATCACTCGTACAAATCAAAACAAAAAAAATCTGTATTAAAAAATGGGAGAATATGTGAATAGATACTTTCCAAAGATGGCACACAGGTGCCAACAGACAGAGAAAGTTATTCGACATCACTTATATCGTCAAGGAAACATCATCAAAACCACAATCGGCTATCCCCTCACAATTGTTGGAACAGCAATTTTCCCAGAGACAGACACCAGGTGGTGTCAAGGGTGTGCAGACGAGGAGACACTGTGCACTGTTGGTGGGAATGGAAATTGGTGCAGCCATTGTGACAAACGGTATGGAGGTTCCTGAAAAAATAAATACAACTACCACATGACCCAATAATGGCTCTACAGAGTATTGATTTGGAGAATACAAAAATACTGCCTCAAAAAGACAGATGCACTCCCACATTCAGTGCAGCATTATTCACAAGAACCAGACATGGAAACACAGACCTTGGGGGCCTTATGCCAAGTAACTCAGACACAGAAAGACCAATACCAGATGCTCTCATGTACATTCAATGTGGAATAAACAAATACTGAACGCATAGATACTGAGAGCAGATTTGTAGGTGCCAGATTTGGGGATGGGGTGGTAGAAATGGGTGAAAGTGGTCAAAGTCTCAATGTTTGAGTGAGAAAATCCGACAGTCATGAAATGTTCTGTCCAGTATGGAGACTAAAACTAACCCCGCAGCATGGGGTATAGGTTTCCCTGCTCTTTGAAAGTACATGGCTTCTGAGAAACCTTGCACAGCAGAAATGGTGTCAAGAAGGAATGGCCATTAATTTACACGGAACAATTAGACAGTGTGCTCAGACTCCAAAATTCCTCTCTTTGGCTTTTCTTAGGCCTCAGGACACAAGTTTCTAACGGAGGCCCAGCATAAATGAAGATAAAGCAGAAGCAGAGGCTCACAGACACCGTTCAAAATGCTGGTGGCTGGATGCGGAGAGCGGTTCCCAGAGGAAGGACCTGGTTGGGGTGCACGCCGCCTCTGTCGTGCTTCTCCCCAAAACAGATGCTGAACGCTATTCTCACTGTTCACCTTTTTTCATAAGACGGAAATCCTCTTCAGGTCTCTTCCTCTTACTGAAGCTGGGTAATAACATAGTTCTTTCAAGAAAGCCCAGTGTCTTACTGTGAACATTTAAAAAGTGGGGGATACATGTACTTGAGCATTGCTGAGGGAGGAGATGTGAAAGGTCCTCCCAGACACAAACCTCAGCAGATCCACGAGGAAAGGCACATTCCTCAGCATGCGGAACACGGACTACCTCCTACGCCCTGAGAAACCCTCTCCTTCCTCTCGATCAGGACAACCCACAACAGCTGGGATTTACTCCAATTCCTCCGTTCTCCAGCTCCTAATAGCTAACCAATCAGCAAATCCTGCGAGCTCCATCTTCAAAATGGACCCAGATATGTCTAACCACTCCATCCAAGGGCACCTGTCTGGTCCACAGTGCCTGAGATCCTGGAAAAGTTTCGTCATTGACCTGCCTTGCCATCTTCAACCCTCTGTCATCTGTTCTCAACACTGTAGCCAGGATGGCCCAGTGAAACAGGGTCTCATGGGGTTATAGCCCTGGAATGGCTTTCTGACACCTCTCTGAGGTCATGTCCTAAGTTGTCTCCTGTGGCTACAGGGCCTTCTTGCTGGTCCTGGACATACCTGAAATTCTCCTGCCCCAGAGCCTTTGCACATGCTTTCCCTTCTGTTAAGAATGCTCTTGATGTGTTCTCACTCAACTTCGGAAAAGTCTGAATTGGAGTGACAGGAACAGAAGATGAGGCTGTGTGTTGGGTGAGGATGGTGGCCCAGAAGAAGGTTCTCTGCCAGCTCTCAGCCTGTGCCTCCCTTGTCCTCAGCCAGGAACTTGCACACAGCCCTCACCTGTCACAACACTCACCCAGGAGACCCACAGCCACCCCTGGAGCCCACCCTGCCCACACCCTGCTGCAGAATGCATTCAGCTCTCCTCTGGGACCCCTGTCAGCTTTACCCAGACCTGGAACTCCCCTGTCTCCTGCAAAGCTCCCGGATTCCCCCTCTGCTTCCAAAATCACACTGGCGCAAGGCTTTCATGAGAAAGCTATAATGCTAACAAATGAAAGGTTCACACCTGCTTTCCCCTTCTGTTGCCTCTCTCTCCACCTTCTTTCCTACCTGTGCAAACTGTAAAATATCATTGGAACATGAACATGCTCTGAGACCTGAATCTTTCATTGAAGCTTTCTGAGGACTCCTTATGTGATAAGAAACTAGTGTATCCTACAACAGGGTGTTTTACATCTATCCTCTATAGAATAGTACAGACAAATCACTACAATTTTACCTCACTCTTCATGAAGCAGAACACTTTTTCCTTTCCTCTTTTACTTAAATTCCAGTTAGTTCACATGCCATGGAATATTCGCTTCAGGTGTAGGATTTAGTGATTCCTCACCTGCATACAGTACCCGGTGCTCATCACAAGTGCCCTCCTTAATACCCCTCACCCATTTAACTCTTGCCCCCATGCCCCTGTCCTGCAGCAACACTCAGTTTGTTCTCCAAGGTTGAGTCTATTTCCTTGTTTGCCTCTCTCATCACCCCTCCACTCTGTTCATCTGTTTTCTTTCTGAAATTCCACAAGCGTGAGAGCATAGGATATTTGTCTTTCCTCACTGATTTTGCTTAGCTTAATACACTCTAGGTCCATCCACATCCTTGCAAATGGTAATATTTCATTCCTTTTGAAGCTGGGTCATATTCCATTATATATATGTATCCCACTTCTGCTTTATCCATTCATCAGTGCATAGACTTTGGGATTCTCTCCATAGTTTGGCTACTGTGGACATTGCTGCTATAAACATCATGGTGCATGTTCCCCCTTTGAATCTGCATTTTTGTATCCTTTGGGTGAATACCTAGGAGAGCAATTGCTGGATCATGGGGTTGTTCAATGTTTAACTTTTTGAGGAACCCCCACACTGTTTCCTAGACTGGCTGCACCATTTGCATTGCCACCAACAGGATGGGAGGGTTCCCCTTTAAGCCGAACATTATCTGCTGGCAATTTCATAAGATGAAACAAAACCTCTGTGAGATGCACCCAGGGTCAGGCAAGCAGTTGCAGACTTCACCCCAAGGCTCCTGACGCCAAGCCCCTTGAAGCCACCAGCATGCCACTATCCAAAAGAATTCCCAGACTCTCCTTCTGACTCCACCACCAAAGAAACTACAGAGAGAATATGGCAACTCCAAATATCGAGATAATACATTTAGTAAAACTGGAAAGTCAAGCTCAACTTTTAAACAGGAACAGGCCGCTTTGCATAATTTTCAATTTTCCCTCCACCCTAATTTTAACTCTTCTGGTGAATAAACTAATCAATGATGAAACATCACCTTTGTCAAATGACATCATCCAAGTCTGTATCAGATGAAAAAAAGCCACCTAACTCTAGATGCTGGCCACTCAACCATATCTTAGGCCCAATTGAATAAACACTGTTAGATGAAGGAACAAATTAGATGTTACAAACAGGCACAGAGTGAATCTCACCTTCCCTTTCTAATTAAAGAGGGTTCCTAGGAAACAGATGGTCAAAATACATGTGTAAGCAATAAATGGACAGAGAAATTGTGATCCCCTGCAAAGTTCTACCTGCAGGGAAACTAAGTAATTCTTGCACCAAACCCAGAATGCTGACAGCTACTTCAATTTTACTTTGTGGCTCAACTAGAGAAAAGAGAAAAGCCCAGGAGGTTTTGGGATAATGAGAGGTTTTACCTCCAGCCCTGACATAGATAGGACATTTTGCCAAACATACCTGTGCTTTCTCTGAACACTGGCGTCCTGTGACAAGCTGCCTCGCTGACTTCGATGCTGACGTTCAAAACCTCGGGGGTCTTGGAGCCAGAGCAGAGAAGTGTTGTCAGCTGGGGACAAGAAGTCACCTCTGACCTAAAGCCTGCACACCTGCTTCGGTTTCTGGGCGAAGGGGCAACACATGCTTGTTGTTTAGCAGTAATTATCTTCATTCTCAATAGACCAATGACCTTGCCTTTTCTGGAAGGCAGACTTACTCTTCTAAAGAAACCCTCAATTCGTCTATTCCCAATAAAACTAGAGTGGAACATTTATTTCTCACTTAAATAGAAAACACTGTTATTGTCGACATTGTGTGAATGAACTTTTAAAAACATTTTAGAGAGAAAGGAAGAGACCTTTATTCAAACCCAAGTCAGGACAGCTGCCTGGGAGACACAATCTTCACCAAGAAGGGAGTGCTCCAGGGAAGGAACATTTGGGGCAGGCTTATATATTTTTTTCTGTTTTCTTTTAAGTACAGAGTTACACACCACAATGAGGATCTTCTTAGATTCCAGAAATTGACAGACTCGTTCTTATGTTTTCAGTATGTACATGTCAGTATGACTTTAATCTTATGGGAGCCAAAGAGGTTCTTTATTTTTTCTTATCTTTATGTTGGCATATTTGGATATTGTTTTCTTCTCGAAGCAGATGTACAACATGTGCTTGGGGCAGAAATAGGGCCCATGCTTTGAGGTTTTGCCCAATCAATTTGAGCCAGGTAAAATGTTAAAGGATAGCTTCCCTGGGAGCCCAGGATCAGGGCCCACAGATGATATAAGATAAAAATTACTTTCATCATTATAATGACTACTAAATGGAGGAATTTGAGACAAAAGCACCTTTCACAATAGTACCAAGAATTCAAAATGAATCCCACAGAAGGCTACCTGCTCCATGGTCAGCACAGGTAACAGAAGTGTTCACAGTCTCTGGACTCCTGTCCTTCTCCTGCCCAAATCTCTGAAGCACACAGACCACTTAAAATCAGAATTGTAGAAGTGCTAGACACCTTAGAGATGTCTGGCACCATTCCCTTAGACTGCAGAATAAAACACAATAGCTCATTGTCACAAACTAATTTCAACATGAAGTGCCCCCTGGATGCACTAAGTTCTTTCTCTGCAAATGTTGACTAATGTAAGTGACAGTCATACCATATAAACACTATGATGGCTGGGAAGTAATCGTAGGTAAGGGAATATTTTAGCCATATTTATAAGCATTGGCTCACTTTGTAGAAGAGGCTGAGCTGAGTGTTTTTAAATACTATTTCAGACCTGTTTTACAGCACCCTCTGAACATACCAGAGCCTGAATCTACTAAAAAAGATAGTTGGTTTCAGTAACTTTAATACCAGAAAAATATTATACTGTCTCTATTCCTAAGGATCTTTGAGTATCTTACCCACAGGTCCTCCACTGAGATAATGATCTTAATGATCACCATTGGCAGAGGTGAAAAGGCCCGCTGAATTCGTTCCAGTTGTCCACATGACAAGAAAATCCTGATACTTGATAGGTTTCCAGATTGAGAAGACCAGAGATAAGAGGGAAATAGTACCCTGTATGGAACAACAAGGGATTTGGAGTCAATTTGGGGATCCCACTTAGGTTTCTGACACTAAAATCCTCTGTGACTCATATCATCCGAGTCCCTGTCTAACCACCTGAAAATGTGCCTAAAAATATCTACACCCTAGTTGAGAAGTTTAAGAGGCAGAATGCTACAAAGAGCCAGTATGATGTCTCTCAAGAACAAGATCTCAGGAAGCCATAATTGCTATTGGGTCTATTTCTTTTCCAGAAGAAAGTACACATGTTGAATCCATATTTCGAATAGATGACTCACCAGATGATTTTCAAACCTGAAGGAAGGCCAAGAAGTCACTCTTGTGTCATATTTCACTCAGAAATCATGTTGTTGGACCGGTGAGGATGATACGATAGCAACGTCATCACTAACAGTGGGGAGCTTCTAATTTCCATACGACCATGTTGACCCCCTTAGCTCAAAGCCACCAGAGAGGGCAGCTGGGTAGTGGGCACCGTCATCATTGTGAGTGGGCAGCTTCCCATTTCCATATGGCCATGTTGACCCCCTTAGCTCAGGACCACCAGAAAGGACAGCTGAGGGGGACCACAGGCCAAGGCTGCCAGGTGTGGCTGGGGTAGGCAGAACTCTGACTTAAGGCTCAACTCCTGTCTAGGTTATTATAATGCTCTTCATAAAGAAAGTGCCATTGTGTGTGAGCCCTCATGTAGAAAAGGTTCAGAATTTCCATTGAGATTCCCTCTCTGACCTTTAGGATATGTAGCAAAGTTCCATTTAATTTTTAAACATTGAAGGACTTCCTGGTTTTCTTTTTGCTATGACTGTGGCTCAATTCCCCTGTGGTCTAAGAATAGAATCTAGTTAATTTCAGGGTTTAACATTTGTAGACTTGATTCATGGCCGCACCTATCATCTATTTGGGTAAAGAGTCTATGACCACTTGAAAATAATGTATTCTGCACTTAGTACGGACTGTTCCCTATATGTCAATTAGGTCACATTTGTTACCAATGTTTTGTCTGCTTTTTCTGTCAGATATTGAGAAAGGTATATTAAAATCTTCAAACAATGCTGCTCTATTTATTGTGGCATCGGAGAATCTACCAGTGTTTTAAGGCAAGAGAAACAAAAAGGACAAGAACTGAGGGGATAACTGTGACTATTCACAGATAATACGATTGTGCACATAGAAAATCAAAAACAGTGTTTAAATATCCTATTAAAATTAAAAATGCAATTTAAAATAATAATAATAATAATAATAATAATAATAATAATAATAATAAAAATAAAAGAGGTTTCCTAGGAAACAGATGGTCAAAATACATTTGTAAGCAATAAATGGGCAGAGAAATTGGATTGTAGCTTCCCATTGGACAGTTTCTGAAGAAAACGTAGAACCTGTCAATCTTGGGGTAGGACATAAGGTGCACTAACCATTTAAAAGAATTCAGTGGACTTCATAAAAATGTGACATTTGTAAGCAATAAATGGACAGAGAAAATGGATTGTAGCTTCCCATTGGACAGTTTCTGAAAGAAAACGTAGAACCTGTCAATCTTGGGGTAGGACATAGGGTGCACTAACCATTTAAAAGAATTCAGTGGGACTTCATAAAAATGTGACATTTCTCCTTATCTTATGACCATAAGAAAATGAAAAAGTGAACTGCAGGCTGGGAAGTAAAGATTTGCAATACACACACTGACAAAGACTTGTCCATAAAGAATTCCTGCTCATCAACCATAGAAAGTCTATTTATAAACCAATACTTCAGAAAAGATTGACTGATGGCCAATAAGAACAGGAAAGGGTGCTCTGCAGTATTATTTTCAGGAACAGCAAGGCCTTTCCTAAAATGAAAACATACACACAAACCAGTATTCCCTAGATGGATGACGTCCTTATTTCTGAGGACAGCTTGAAGAACAGACTAGCATCAAAGTAAAGTGATGCAATTCCTGACACTCAGAGGATGGACAATTGACCTCAAACTACAGTACAATTTCTAGGCATCATTCGGTCCTCTGAAGGCAGACAACTACCACACCCCTTCCTACACCACACAGGTTGCTTCCCAACCCCTACCATAAAAGAACAAGATGAGAAACAGATAGGACTAGTAGGAAATAGCAAAAATCACATGTGGGGATTATCCTGAAACACACTGATCACATAACTAGTGTAAGGAAGTGTAGGGAACTGACAAGGACAGAGACTCAAGAGGTACTTCTTTGGGAAATGCTGTCTGAAATCGTCACACGTTGGTACCAGCTAATGAGGGCTCTGAGCATACCCTAGGGTTTGCTCACAAGGGTCTGCAACACCATCGCTGAGGACTGAAACTCTTCAAGACCTCAAAGCTTGCCTCATTGACTATTGGACTAAGAGATTCCCATGTTCTGAAAACAGATATCAACTCATTGAAAGGTTCACCTGGGCTCTCTCGGAGGCCCTACAAGAAGCTGAACCATTCACTGAAAATCAATTGCACACACACACACACACACACACACACACACCCCTGTCATTTCACCAATTACTTAAACATTCAAGGTTCTTCCTACCTTTTCTTTTACACATTGATATTTATACTCATATGAAATGTCATCATTTCTAATGAACACTGATGTCAAAATAGAGATCCATTGACACAATATTCACAAAATGGAACTTCCCTGCTGTAATTTTCAATATAGCGCTTTTTAAAGTTCATACATATTTTAGGATTTTGGTAACTTATACAGGAGAAGATCAGCATTGAAAAACTCTGAATACTGACAATGAGTTTTAAGCCTAGAGAACAAAAATTGTCCAATTTCATAGATAATAAGGAACCAAAGGGAAAGCATGGAAGCTGTAGTCGAATAATTTTAAACATATGTATCCTCTCTTATTCTACTACTGAGGGGCGTGTTTTATTACCACTATACATGCATCAATTGTCTTCCACGTGCACCTTCACAGGTATAATGAATTACTACAGTAGAATGAAATGTCTGGGAACTACTTGGCGGCATCTATAATGAACAATGAAATGTCGATCTTATATTTGGTGAACTTCCACTGTCTGTCCCTTTAGACAATGGACCCTAAACAGAAGGGGGAATGAACCACGAGAGACTATGGACTCTGGGAAACAAACTGAGGGCTTCAGAGGGGAGAGGGGTGGGGGATTGGGATGGGCCAGTGATGGGTATTAAGGAAGGTACATATTGCATGGAGCACTGGGTGTTATATGCAAATAATGAATCACGGAACACTACATCAAAAACTAAGGAAATACTGTATAGTGACTAACATATCATAATAAAAATTATTAGTAGAAAAAAATTAAAGGTAAAAAAAAAACAATACAGCTTTTCTGTTTCAAGACCAATCACAATTGAGAAAAAACTAACTTCCAATCCCTAAAGCAAAACACAGACCAAGTTCCATTTCACTCCCCTTTATTCACATTCTCTGTGGGTTCTAAGTTATTTCCCTAACTCCTTTCCTGCTCAGCAGGGAGCCCGGGCTCGATCCCAGAACCCTGGGATCATAACCTGAGCCAAAGGCACATGCTTAACTGGCTGAGCCAGCCAGGAGCCCCAGCCATGTTTTTCTTAACCAAAAGGACACTTTCTCACAATGCCTTCACATGACTTCACATGGTACCAGAGACCTGCATTTGCTTCTAGGAGGTTGCAGATGAAGGCAATTGCAAACTCTCACAGTGGTTTATCAAATACAATTACCTGCCTGGTGACAGTGAAACACTTATGAGCCCACGAGAGAGTGCTGTGACACTCAGCTGTGGCTGGGCTGGCACAGAGAACCAAATCCATTTCCCTGCCTGATGTCTGCGAGGAACAGATGCCCCCACTGTGAATGAGACCCTGTCACTGAGCTGTCCAGAGATGACCATTCTCACGGAGGATGAGGATAAAGGACAATGCCTGAGGAGACCTCATCTGTCTCTTATCTTTTCATATTTTTGACAGTGGACAAATCACTGCCTAGGAGTCCCCAACTACCTTAGTTTCATATTTGAATGACCAAGACGTTTTACAAAACACTTAAGATTTTCACCTCACAAATGGCCACAACCACTTAACATAGGGATTCAACATTAAGCAAAGATACTGTTCGTTGGAAGAGAGGTCCTGCCCACTGTTGTTTCTCACTTATATGCTCATCTTCCTTACCTCATGGTAACATAACCACCTTGATTCCTGCTTCTGTCTTCAGGAAGGCTGATGTGACTTGAAGGGCATTACCCTGACATCGTTCTTTCTTAGCAATAAGATGTGGACATTTCCCTAGTCCTACACCCCCAAAGTTGAATCGGAATCAGGATTGAGGAGGCTGATGAGAGTTGAAGGTGTTTTCCTGTACAGGGTGGTTTATTACCAATAAGGATGGGTCAGAGTCCTCGAAATTCCAGAACCTTTTCATTAATGCTTCCTACTCGTGAAAGATGATGTACTTTGGTTTTTCCCTGTATAGTGTGGAGACTCAGAGAAAAGTGCTTAGCCCTTTCGTCAGACTTCCTCGACCACCTTGGGGCTGGCTTCCATATTCACAAAGGATGATGTTAGGGCTAAGAGGGTTCCTGTACACCGTTATTTCTTACAGATAAGTGTATGGCATTTTTGTTACATTGCCAGAACCACTTAGCGCCGGGCTTGCCGTCCTCCTGGGGATGAACCCTAACCCTAGTCAGCCCCCAAGGGGCCCCTCCCAAGGGGCCTGGCACCACAACGCCAGGGATTGGGGACCGCCGAGGCCAGTGCCTGAGTCTCCCTGCCGCCCCGCAGCAACCGGGCTGCTATGGGCGCCGCCAGTCATTCAGGGTGAGAGAATGGGCAGGGCCCTCCAAGCCCCGGCAACATTCGAAGGCCCCCCGCGCCAAAACGCTTGGGCCCACACTCCCTCTCGCCAGCACCTTAACCTCGGCCTGCCCCTCTGCCTGCCGCAGAGCTGGGGGAACGGGCCTGCTGGTCTCCTGGGGGCTAACACTTACCCTAGGTCGGCCCCCGAGAGGTCCCTCCCAAGGAGCCTGGCACCGCAATGCCGGGGATATGGGAACCCCGAGCCCCAGTGCTGGACTCACTCTGCCACCGCGCAAGCACCCAGTGCGCTAGGTGCGTTGCCAGTCATTCAGGAAGTGAGAACGGGCAGGGCCCTCCTATCCCCCTGCAACCTTCGAAGGCCCCCCGTGCAAAAACTCTGGCTCCCACGCTCCTGCTCGCCAGCGCCCTTACCTCGGCCCACCCCTCCGCTCGCTGCAGAGCTGGCAATCGGGCCTGCTGGCTTCCTGGGGGCTAACCCAATCCCTAGTCGCCCCCGAGGGGCCTCTCCCAAGTGGCCTGGCGCCGCATGCCAGGGATTGGGGACCCCCAAGTCACAGCGCCGGACGCACCCTGCCGCCCCACCGCCACAGGGGGCGCTAGGGGCGTCGCCAGTCCTTCAGGGCAACAGAATGGGCAGGACTCTCCGAGCCACCTGCGACCTTCGAAGGCACCCCGAGCCAAAGCCAAATGCTCTGGCCCACACTCCTGCTCACCAGCTACCTCACCTCGACCCACACCTCCATTCATCGTACATGGGCGGAACGAGCCTGCCAGCCTCCTGGGGGCGAACACTAACCCTAGGACGGCCCGCAAGCGGCCCGCCAAAGGGGCCTGTCGCCACAACGCTGTGTATTAGGGACCCCCGAGCCTCAGCGCTGGACTCACCCTGCCGCCCCGCCGCCATCCTGGCTGCTAGGGGTGCCGCTGGTCATTCAGGGCGGGAGAACGGGCAGGGCCCTCTGAGCCCATGGCGACCTTTGAAGGCCCCCCCATCCAAAACGCTTGAGCCCACACTCCCGCTCCTCAGCGCCCTCACCTCGGCCCGCCCCCCGCTCGGTGCAGAGCCGGTGGATGAGGCCTGCCCTCCTCCTGGAGGCTATCCATAACCCTAGGTTGGCCCCTGAGGGGCCCCTCCGTAGGGGCTTGGCACCGCAATGCCTGGGATTGGGGATGCCCGAGCCCCAGTGCCGGACTCACCATGTTGCCCCGCCGCCACCTGGGCCGCTAGGAGCACTGTCGGTCATTCATGGAGAGAGCACAGGCAGATCCCTCCAAGCCCCTGGTGACATTCGAAGGCCCCCCGCGCCAAAACGCTTGGGCCCATGCTCCTGCTCGCCTATGCCCTCACCTCGGTCCACCCCTCCGCTCGCAGCACAGCCAGTGGATTGGGACTGCCAGCCTCCTGGGTGTTACCCTAACCTTTGTTGGGCCCCCGAGGGGCCCATCCCAGGTTCCTATTGCCCCAACACCGGGAATTTGGGAATCCCGAGCCCCAGCGCCCGACTCACCCTCCTGCCCTACCGCCACCTGGACCGCTAGGGGCACCGCTGGTCATTCAGGGAGGGAGAAGGGGCAGGGCCCTCCAAGCCTCCAGCGACCTTCGAAGGCCCCCCACACCAAAACGCTAGGGCCCACGCTCCTGCTCGCCAGCGCTCTTACCTCGGCCATCCCCTCAGCTCGCCGCACAGATGGCGGATCGGGCCTGTGGGCCTTCTGGGGGCTAACCCGAACCCTAGGTCGACTCCCTAGTGGCCCCTCCCAAGGGGCCTGGTGCCGCAACGAGGAGGATTGGGGACTTCTGAGACCCAGCGCCGGACTCACCATGCCCCCCACCGCCACCCGGGCCACAAGGGGCACCACCAGTCATTCAGGGCGGGAGAACGGTAGGGCCCTCCAAGCCCCCAGTGACTTTCGAAGGCCCCCTGCGCCAAAGCGCTTGGGACTACCCTCCCACTCGCCATCGCCCTTACCTCGGCCTGACCCTCCTCTTGCTGTACAGCCCGCGGATCAGGCCTCCCAGCCTCCTGGGGGCTAACCCTAACCCTAGGTAGGCCCCCTAGGGGCCCATCCCAAGGGGCCTGGCGCAGCAACGCCGGGGATTTGGGACTACTGAGCCCCAGCGCCGGACTCACCCTGCAGCTCCGCCACCACCTGGGCCGCTAGGGGAGCCACCGGTCATTCAGTGCGGGAGAACGGGTAGGGCCCTCTGAGCCCCGGGAGACCTTTGAAGGCTCCCCACGACAAAACACTTCGGCCCACGCTCCCACTCGCCAGTGCCCTTACCTCGGCCCTCCCCTCCACTCGCCGCACAGCTGGCGGATCGGGCCTGCGGGCCTTCTGGGGGCTAACCCGAACCCTAGGCCTACCCCCTAGTGGTCCCTCCCAAGGGGCCTGGCACCGCAATGACGATTATTGGGGACTCCTGAGCCCCAGCGCCAGACTCACCATGCCCCCCACCACCACCTGGGCCACAAGGGGCACCACCGGTCATTCAGGGCGGGAGAACGTCAGGGCCCTCTGAGCCCCCAGCGACTTTCGAAGGCACCCCGCGCCAAAGCGCTTGGGACCACGCTCCCACTCGCCATCGCCCTTACCTCAGCCTGCCCCTCCGCTCACCGCACAGCCAGCGGATTGGGCCTCCCAGCCTCCTGGGGGCTAACCCTAACCCCAGGTAGGCCCCCTAGGGGCCCATCCCAAGGGGCCTGGAGCCGCAACACAAGGGATTGGGGACGACTGAGCCCCAGCGCCGGACTCACCGTGCCGCCCCACTGCCACCCAGGCCCCTAGCTGCACCGCCGGTCATTCAGGGCGTGAGAACAGGCAGGGCCCTCCGAGCCACGGGCGACCTTCGAAGGCACCCCGCATCAAAACGCTTGCGCCCACGCTATCGCTTGTCAGCGCCCTCACCTCGGCCCGCCCCACCACTCACCGCAAAGCTGGCTGATCTGGCCTGACGGCCTCCTGGGGGCTAACCCTAACCCTAGATTGGCCCACGAGGGGCCCCTCCCAAGGCACCTGGTGCTGCAATGCCGGGGATTGTGGACCCCTGAGCCCCAGCACCGGACTCACCTTGCTTCCCCGCCAACAACCGGGCTGGTAGAGGCGCTGCTGGTCATTCAGGGAGGGAAAACGGGCAAGGCCCCCTTAGCCCCCGGCGACCTTCGAAGGCCACTCGCGCCAAAATGCTTGGGCCCATGTTCCCGCTCGCCAGCACCCTCATCTCGGCCCGCCCCTCCGCTCGCCACACAGCCGGCAGATCGGGCCTGCGGGCCTCCTGGGGGCTAAACCTAACCCTAGGTCCGTCCCCAAGGGGCCCCTCCCAAAGGCCCTGGCGCCGCAAAGCCGGGGATTGGGGAACCCCGAGCCCCAGTGCCACACTCTCCCTGCCGCCCCGCTGCCAACCGGGCCACGAGGGACGCCGTTGGTCATTCAGAGCAGGAGAATGGGCAGGGCCCTCCAAGCCCCTGGCGACCTTTGAAGGCGTCTCGTGCCAAAATGCTTGGGCCCACATTCCCCGCTGGCCAGTGCCCTCATCTCAGCCCGCCCCTCCGCTCGCCGCACAGCTGGCAGATCGGGCCTACTGGCCTCCTGGGGGTAACCCTAACCCTAGGTCGACCCCCAAGCGGGCCTTCCCAAGGGGCCTGGCGCAGCAACGCAGGGGATTGGGGACCCCCGAGCTCCAGCGCCAGACTCACCCTGCCGACCCGACACCACCCGAGCCGCTAGGGGCGCCACCAGTCATTCAGTGCGGGAGAACAGGCAGGGCCCTTCAAGCCCCTGGCGACATTTGAAGGCCGCACTTGCGAAAATGCTTGGGCCCACGCTCCTGCTCCCCAGCACCCACATCTTAGCCCACTCCTCCACTTGCCGCACAGGCTGCAGATCAGGCCTGTCAGCATCCTGGGGGCTAACCCTAACACTTGGTCGGCCCACGAGGGGCCCCGCCCAAGGAGCCTTGCGCCGCAACACCGGGGATTGGGGACACCCGAGCCCCAGCGCCAGACTCTCCCTGCTTCCCCACCGCCAACTGGGATGGTAGGGGCGCGCCACCGGTCATTCAAGGAGGGAGAAGGGGCAGGGCCCTCTGAGCCCCAGGCAACCTTCGAATACCTCCCTCGCTAAAACGCTTGGGCCCAACTTCCCCATCGCCAGCACCATCACCTTGGCCCGCCCCTCCGCTCACCGCACAACCGGCTGATGAGGCCTGCAGGCCTCCTGTGGGCTAACCCTAACCCTAGGTCGGCCCTCGAGGGGCCCGTCTGATGGGGCCTGGCGCCACAATGCCTGGGATTGCTGACACCCGAGCCCCAGCGCTGGACTAACCATGCCACCCTGCCGCCACGCGGGCCGCTAGTGGCACCGCCGGTCATTCAGGGTGGGAGTACGGGCGGGGCCCTCCGAGCCCCCAGCGACTTTTGAAGGACCCCATGCCAAAACGCTTGGACCAATGCTGCCGCTCGCCAGGCCCTCACCTCGGCCCGCCCCTCCGCTCTCCAAACAGCGGGCAGATTGGGCCTGCCGGACTCCTAGGGGCTAACCCTAACCATAGGTCGGCCCCCAAGGGGCATATCCCAAGGGGCCTGGCTCCGCAACACAGGGCATTGGGGACCCCCAAGCCCCAGTGCCGGACTCACCGTGTCACCCCGCTGCTACCCGGGCCACTAGGGGTGCCGCCGGTCATTCAGGGCGGGAGAACGGGCAGGGCCCTCTGAGCCTCCGGCGACCTTTGAAGGCCCCCCGCGCCAAAACGTTTGGACACACGCTCCCACTCGCTAGCGCCCTCACCTCGGCCCACCCCTTTGCTGCACACCCGGCTGATAGGGACTGCCGACCTCCTGGGGCCTAAGCCTAATCCTAGGTCGGCCCTCGAGGGGCCCGTCCCAAGGGGCCTGGCGCTGCAACCCCGGGTATTGGGGACCCCCGAACCCCAGCGCTGGACTCACTGTGTTGCCCCGCCACCACCCGGGCCACTAGGAGCACCGTCGGTCATTCAGGGAGGGAGTACGGGCAGATCACTCCGAGCCCCTGGCGACCTTCGAAGGCCCCCCCCGCGCCAAAACGCTTGGGCCCATGCTCCCGCTCACCTGTGCCCTTACCTCGGTCCGCCCCTCCGCTCGCTGCACAGCTTGTGGATCGGGACTGCCAGCCTCCTGGGTGTTACCCTAACCTTTGGTGGGCCCCCGAGGGGCCCATCCCAGGTTCCTATTGCCACAATACCGGGGATAGGGGACTCCCGAGCCCCAGCGCCGGACTCACCCTCCCGCCCTACCGCCCCCTGGGCCGCTAGGGGCACTGCCAGTCATTCAGGGAGGGAGAACGGGCAGGGCCCTCCGAGCCACCGGCGACTTTTGAAGGCCCCCCGCACCAAAACGCTTTGGGCCCATGCTCCCGCTCACCTGTGCCCTTACCTCAGTCCGCCACTCCGCTCGCCGCACAGCTGGCGGATCGGGCCTCCCAGACTCCTGGTGGCTAACCCTAACCCTAGGTAGGCCCCCTAGGGGCCCATCCCAAGGGGCATGGCGCCGCAACGCCAGGGATTGAGGACTCCCGAGCCCCAGCGTCGGACTCACCCTGCTGCCCCGCCACACCCGGGCCGCTAGGGGAGCCGATTGTTATTCAGGGCGGGAGAACGGATAGGGCCCTCTGAGCCCCTGGAGACCTTTGAAGGACCCCCGCGACAAAATGCTTCGGCCCACGCTCCCGCTCACCAGCGACCTCACTCGGCTCGCCCCTCCACTCGCCGCACAGCTGGTGGATCGGACCTGCCGGCCTCCTGGGGGCTAACCCTAACCCTAGGTTGTCCCCCGAGGGGCCAGTCCAATGGGGCCTGGCGCCACAACGCCTAGGATTGCTGACCCCTGAGCCACAGAGCCGGACTCACCGTGCCGCCCCACCACCACACGGGCCGCTAGCGGCACCGTCGGTCATTCAGGGCGTGAGAACAGGCAGGGCCCTCCGAGCCACGGGCGACCTTCGAAGGCACCCCTCAACAAAACGCTTGTGCCCACACTCCCACTTGTCAGCGCCCTCACCTCGGCCTGCCCCTCCGCTCACCGCAAAGCTGGCCGATCGGGCCTGTCGGCTTCCTGGGGGCTAACCCTAACCATAGGTCAGCCCACGAGGGGCCCCTCCCAAGGCACCTGGCGTCGCAACGCCGGGGATTGTGGACCCCCGAGCCCCAGCGCCAGAGTCACCCTGCCGCCCCGTTGCCACACGGTCCGCTAGGGGCGCCATCGGTCATTCAGGGCAGGAGAAGGGGCAGGGCCCTCTGAGCCCCAGGCAACTTTCGAAGGCCCCCCGCGCCAAAACGCTTGGGCCCATGCTCCCACGCGCCAGCGCCCTCACCTTGGCCCATCCCTCCGCTAGACTCACAGCCAGCGGATCGGGCCTGCCGGCCTCCTGGGGACTATCCCTATTCCTAGTTTGGCCCACTAGGGGCCCATCCCAAGGGGCCTGGCGCAGCAATGCTGGGGATTGGGAACCCCCGATCCCCAGCGCCAGACTCACCCTACTGCCCCGCTGCCACCCGGGCTGGTAGGGGCGCCGCCGGTCATTCACGGCGACAGAATGGGCAAGGCCCTCCGAGTCCCCGGCAACCATCGAAGTCCCCCCACGCCAAAACCCTTGGGCCCTTGCTCCCGCTCTCCAGAGCCCTCACCTCGGCCCACCCCTCTGCTCGACACACAGCTGGCGGATAGGGCCTGCCGGCCTACCGGGGGCTAACCCTAACCCTAGTTCTGTCCTCAAAGGGCCCCTCCCAAGGGGCCTGGCGCCATAGCGCCGGGGATTGGGGAACCCCGTGCCCCAGCGCCGGACTCACCCTGCCACCCCGCCGCCACCCGGGCCGCTAGGGTTGCCGCCGGATATTCAAGGCTGGAAAACGGGCAGGGCCCTTTGAGCCCCCGGCGACCTTCAAAGTTACCCCGCGCCAAAACGCTTGAACCCAGGCTCCCGCATGCCAGCGCCCTCACTTTGTCCTGCCCCTCCGCTCACCGGATAGCCAGTGGATCAGGCCCGCCGGCCTTCTGGTGGCTAAACCTAACCCTAGGTCAGCCCCCGAGGGGCCCCTCCGATGGGGCCTGGCGCCACAACGGCTGGGATTGCTGACCCCGAGCCCCAGCGCGGGACTAACCGTGCCACCCCGCCGCCACCTGGTTTGCTAGGAGCACCATCAGTCATTCAGGGCGGGAAAACAGGCAGGGCCCTCCAAGGCCCTGGTGACCTTCGAAGACCCCCCGTGCCAAAACGATTGGGCCCAAGCTCCTGCTCGCCTGTGCCCTTACCTCGGACCACCCCTCCGCTCGCCACATAGCTGGCGGATCGGGCCTGTGGGCCTCCTGGGGGCTAACTTAACCCAAGGTCGACCCCCAAATGGCCCTTCCCAAGGTCCTGGCGCCGCAACGCCGGGCATTGGGGACCCCCGAGACCCAGTGCCAGACTCACCCTGCCGCCCCACTGCCACCAGTGCTGCGAGGGGCGCCGTCGGTCATTCAGGGAGGGAGAACGGGCAGGACGCTCTGAGCCCCTGGCGACCTTCTAGGACCCTTGCTCTAAAACTTTGGTCCCACATTCCCACTCGCCAACGCCCTCATCTCAACCTGCCCCTCCGCTCGCCACACAGCCAGCAGATCGGGTCTTCTGGCCTTCTGGGGGCTAACAGTAACGCTTGGTCGGTCCCCTAGAGCCCTTCCGAAGGGGCTTGGCGCCCCAACACCGAGGATTGGGGACACCGAGCCCCAGTGCCCGACTCACCCTACCGCCTGTCCTCTACCCGGGCCGCTTGGGTAGCCGCCTGTCATTCAGGGTGGAAGAACGTGCAGGGCCCTCCGAGCCCCCGGCAACCTTCGAAGGCCCCCCGCACCAAAACGCTTGGGCCCACGCTCCTGCTCGCCAGCGCCCTCATCTTGGCCCACCCCTCCGCTCCTTGCAGAGTGGGCGGATCCGGACTGCCGGCCTCCTGGAGGGCAAACTCTAACCCTAGGTTGGCCACAGAGGGGCCCATCCCAAGGTGCCTATCGCCGCAACACTTGGGATTGGGGACCCCCGAGCCCCAGCACCAGACTCTACCCTGCTGTCCTGCCGCAACCCGGGCCACTAGGCATGCTGCCGGTCATTCAGGGCGGGAGAATGGGCAGGGGCTTTCGATCCCCCGGCGACCATCGAAGGCCCCCCGCGCCAAAATGCTTGGGCCCACGCTCCCGCTCGCCAGCGCCCACAACTCAGCCTGCCCCTCCACTCGCTGCACAGCAGGCGGATCGGGCCTCCCGGCCTCCTGGGGAAACCCTCACCTTGGGAGGTCCCCGAGGAGACACTCCCAAGTGGCCTGGCGGCACAACGTGGGGATTGGGGATCCCCGAGCCCCAGCACCAGACTCACACTGCTGCCCCGCCGGCACCCGGGCCGCTATGGGCGCGGCCGGTCTTTCAGGGCGGGAGAACGTGTAGGGCCCTCCAAGCCCCCAGAGACCTTCAAAGGCCCACCGCGCCAAAACGCTTGGGCCTACTGTCCCATTCGCCAGAGCCCTTACCTCAGCCCGCCCCTCTGCTCACACACAGCCGGCGAATCGGGTCTCCCAGACTCCAGTGGGCTAACCCTAACCCTAGGTCAGCCCCCGAGGGGCCCCTCCCAAGGGGCCTGGCCACGCAATGCCCGGGATTGGGAACCCCTGACCCCCAGCGCTGGACTCAGCCTGCCGCCCAGCCACCACACGGGCCGCTAGGGGCGCCGCAAGACATTCAGTGCGGGAGAATGGGCAGGGTCCTCCAAGTCCCGTTGTCATTCGAAGGCCCACCGCGCCAAAAGGCTTGGGCCCAGGCTCCCGCTCGCCAGCGCCCTCACCTCAGCCCGCCCTTCCACTCACCACACAACTGGCGGATCGGGCCTGCCGGCCTCCTGGGGGCTAACACTACCCCTAGGGCGGCCTCCGAGGGGCCCTTCCCAAGGGGCCTGGTGCCGCAGCACCAGGGATTGGCGACCCCCGAGCCCCAGCCAGGACTCACTTTGCGGACCTGCTGCCACCCGGGCTGCTAGGGGCACCGCCGGTCATTCAGGCTGGGAGAATGGGCAGGGCCCTCCGAGTCCCAGTGAACTTCTAAGGCCCCATGCGCCAAAATGCTTGGGCCCATGCTCCCGCTCACCAGCACCCTCACCTCGGCCCACCCCTCCGCTTGCCGCACAGCCAGTGGATCGGGCCTGCAAGCCTCCTGGGGGCTAACCCTAACCCTAGGTTTGCCCCTGAGAGTAACCTCCAAAGGGGCCTGGTGCAGCAACTCCAGGGATTGGGGCCCCCGAGCCCCAGTGCCGTACTCACCGTGCCATGCCGCCACCACCTGGGCGGCTAAGGGCGCCTCTGGCCATTCAGGGCGGGAGGACTGGCAGGGCCCTTGAATCCCCCGGCGACCTTCCAAGGCCCCCCGCGCCAAAATGCTTGGGCCCACGCTCCAGCTTGCCGGTGCCTTCACCTTGGCCCGGTCCTATGCTACCACACAGCTGGCGGATCATGCCTGCTGGACTCCTGGGAGCTAACACTAACCCTAGGAGGGCCCCAGAGGTGCCCCTCCCAAGGGGCCTGGCGCTGCAACACACGGCATTGGGGACCCCCAAACCGCAGTGCCAGACTCACACTGCCACACTGCCACCACCCGGGCCGCTAGGGGCACCGCTGGTCATTCAGGGCGGGATAACGGGCAGGGCCCTGCAAGCCTCTACCGACTTTCAAAGGCCCCCAGCGACAAAACGCTGGATACCATACTCCCGCTCGCCATCGCCCTCACCTTGGCCCACTCCTCCGCTTGCCGCACAGCCGGGGCATAGGTCCTGCTGGCATACTGGGGTCTAGCCCTAACCCTAAACCCTAATGCCTAACCTTAAACCCTAACCTTAACCCCTAATCCTAACCCTAACGCTAACCCCTAACCCTTACCCTAACCCTAACCCTACCCTAAACCTAACCCTAAACCCTAATCCTTAAACCCTAAACCCTGACATTAACACTAAACCCTAAACCCTAACCCCTAACCCTAATCCGGAAACCCTAAACATGAAACCCTAACCTTAACCACTAACCCCAAACCCCAAACCCTAACCGTAAACCCTAACCCTACCCCGACCCCTACCATACCCCTAACCCTACCCCTAACCCTACCCCTTCAGCTAACCCTACCCCTAACCCATAACCTAACCCTAAACCTAACCCTAACCCAAACCCTAACCCGTACTCTAACCCTAACTCTAACCCGTACCCCAAACCTAATCCTAACCTGTACCCTAACCCTAACCGTAACCCTAACACATACTCTAACCCGTACCCTAACCCGTACCTTAACCTTAACCGTAAACTGTACCCTAACCCGTAACTTAAACCATACCCTAAACCTAACTGTAACCCTAACAAGTACCCTAACCCATACCCTAACCTTAACCCTAAACCCTGACCTTAACCCATACCCTAACTCGTACCATAACCCGTACCCAAACCCTACCTGTACCCTAACACTAACCCGTACCCTAACTGTAACCCTAAACCCTAAACCGTAACCCGTACCCTAACCCTAACCAGTACCTTTACCTTAACCTTAACCCATACCCTAACCCGTACCATAACCCATACCCTAACCCGTGCCCTATCCCTAACCCGGACCCTAACCCATACCTACCCCTAACCTGTACCCTAACCCGTACCCTAACCCATAACCTAACCCTAAATCGTACCCTATCCCTATAGCTAACCTGTTCCCTAACCCGTACCCTAACCCTAAACCTAAACCGTAACCTAACCTGTACCATAACCCTAAACTGTACCCTAACCCTAACCGGTACCCTAACCCTAACCCGTACCTTAAACCGTACCCAAATTGGTAGGCCAATACTTACCCTAAACTGTACCCTAACCCGTACCCTAAACCGTACCCTAATGCGTACCCTAACCCGTACCCTAACCCTAACCCGTACCCTAAACCTAACCCGTACTACAACCCTAACCCTAAACCCAAACCCTAAACCCTAACCCGTACCCTAAACCCTAATCTGTACCCTAACCCATAACCTCCAACCTGTAACCCCTAAACCCAACCCTAACCCGTACCCTCTCCTTACCCTATCCCTAACCCTTACCCTCACCCATACCCTAACCATAACCCATACCCTCACCTTAACCCGTACCCTAATCCGTACCCTAACCCCGGGGATTGGGTACACCTGAGCCCCACCACAGGACTCAGCCTGCCACCCCTCAGGAAACCATGCCCCTTGGGGCGCCTCAGAGCATCCCCTGCAGGAGAACTGGTAGGGCCCCACTGAGCCCCCAGCGATCCTCGGCGACCCCCTACACCCCAACCCTGAGGCCCACGCTCATCCCGCCCCAGGCCTTCCCTTCAGCTTGCCACTGAGCTCGTGGCAGAGCCGGCAGATCAGGCCTGCCGGGTTCCTGGGGCCTAGACCTGCCCTAGGTCGGCTGGGTAAGGCCCCTCCCCTGGGGCCCGGTGCCGCAGCCCCAGGGACTTTAGACACCTGAGCTCCACTGCAGGACAAAGCCTGCCAGCCCGCAGGAAACCGTGCCCCTTGGGAGGCTGTAGAGCATTCAGGGCGGGAAAACCAGGAGGGCCCCCAGAGTCCCCGGTGAACTTCGGCGATCCCTAAACCCAACCTTGAAGCCCAAGCTCACCCCACCCCACACCCTCACCTCAGCCCGCGGCGGAGCTCGCCACATACTGGGCAGATCTGGCCTGCGGGGTTCCTGGGCCCCAACCCTAACCCTAGTTCATCTGTGGAGGGGCCCCTCCCCAGGAGCCTGGAGCCGCAGCCACGGGGATTCGGGACACCTGAGCCCCACAGCAGGACTCAGTCTGCCACCCCGCAGGAAACCGTGTGCCTTGGGAGGCCATAGCGAATTCAGGGCGGGAGAACCAGGAGGGCCCTCCTGAGCCACCAGCGAACTTCAGCGGCCACCCGCACCCCAACTCTGAGTCCCACGCTCACCCTCCCCACACCCTCACCTCAGCCCGTGTAGCTCGTCATACAGCCTGCAGATCCAGCCTGCGGGGCTCCTGGGGCCTAACCCTAGCCCTAAGCCGGCCGCGGGTTTGGGGGTCTCCCCAGGAGCCTTATACCGCAGACCCGGGGAATTGGGATATCTGTGCCCCACCGCAGGACTCAGCTTGCCACCCGACAGGAAACCATGCCCCTTGGGGCTCTACGGAGCCTACAGGGCACAAGAACTTGGGGAGGCCCCTGGAGCCCATCCCCATCCTTTGGCACCCCCCGTTCCCCAACCCTGAGGCCCATTCTCACCCTCCCCCATGGCCTCCTCTCAGCCGTCCACACAGCTCACCGCACAGCCTAAAGATTGTCCCTGCCGGGCTCCTGGACCCTAACCCTTACCCTAGGTTGGCCACAGAGGGATCCCTCCCTAGATTCCTGGCACCACACTCCGGGGGATTGGGGAAACCCAAGCCCCACCGTAGGACTCAGCCTGCAGTCCACAGTAAACTGCACCATTTTGGGGAACAAGAGAGCATTCAGGGCAAGAGAATTGGGGCACACCCTGAGAGCCACTTCTGGTGAACCCCGACCTTTGTGGGCGCTTCCGGATGAAACCCCAAGGCTAACACTCACCCGCCCTTGTGCCCTCATCTCACTCGGCCTGGAGTTCTCTGAGCACTGGGCAGTTCAGACCTGCTGTCTCTTGAGGCCTAACCTAACCCTGGGTCCTCTGCTGAGTGTCCCTCCCCATTTGCCTGCCTCCAAGGCACCAGGCATTGGGCTCACCTCTGCACGACTAGAGGACTCAGCCTGCCCCACAGCAGGAAACTGTCCATTTGGGGCTGCAGCAAGAATTCATAGGAAAATCGGAGGGCCCCCCTCAGCCCATCCCAGGCAACCCCCACTTTCAGAGATCTCCCCAGATCCAATTAGTAGCTTCACACTGACCTTTAAACTTGCTCTCCACGGAGATCTTTTGAAATTCTCCACACTTCCAACCGATGGCATCATCCAGCTTCAGAGACTTACCCAGCTTTAGGTCTTGAGATGGATTAAAATGGGAAGTCACTTCACTGATGACGACGTACTGGTGACCAAAAGATACATGCATAAATGCTTCATATCACTTGGCTTCAGGGAAATGCAAATCTAAACCCCTATAAATGCCATATCACACGAGGCCGAATATCTAAAAATAAGAAGACATGAAACTATACATGTTGGAGAGGATGTGGAGAAACGGGAACCCTCTTACACCCCTGTACGAATGCAGTCCGGTACAGCCACTCTTGAAAATGGTACGGTGTATCCTCAAGAAGTTATAAATAAAGCTACCGATGTCCCAGCAATTGCACTACTGCTTATTTACCCCCAGAGACAGAGGTAGTGAAGACGGGACACATGCACACCAGTGTTCATAGCAGCAATATCCATAATAGACAAACTGTGGAAGGAGTGCAGATGACCATGGATAGATGAATGGATAAAGAAGATGTAGATCATATATATAATGGAATATTACTCAGCCATCAGAAAGGATGAATACTTACCATCACACCGACCTGGGTGGAGCTGGAGGGTATTATGCTGAGTGGAATAAGTCAATGAAAGAAAGACAATGATCATATGCTTTCACTCCTATGTGGAATATCAGAAACAAGGAAGAAGACCATAGGGGAAGGAAGGGAAAATAGAATGGGAAGTCATCAGAGAGGGAGAAAACCCATGATGGACTCTTAACTATCGCAAGAAACTGATGATTGTTGGAGGAGAATTTGGGGGGGGGGTAACTGGGTGAGTAGCATTAAGGAGGTCACACGATACAATGAACACTGGGTGTTACACAAGACTGAAAATTTATTGAAGACTACATCTGAAACGAATGATATAGTGTAAGTTGGCTAATTGAATTTAAATTAAAGAATAAAAGACCTCGAATAAACAATCCTAAATATTTTTATGGAACCACTAAAGATTCCAAACAGCCAGTGCAATGTGGAAAAGAAAAACAAAGCTGGAGGACTCACAATTTCAGATTTCAGGTTATACTACAAAGCTGCAGTCATCCTAACAAGACAGTACGGCACAAAAATAGACACAGCGACAAAAGGAACAGGATACAAGTTCAGACAGAAACCCACAATTATGTGGTCCGTGAATCTTCCACAAAGCAAGCAACGATATCAAAAGGGAAAAGGACAGTCTCTACAACAAATGGTGTTGGGAAAACTAGACAGCTACGCACAAAAGAATGAAATTAGACTGCTTTCTTACACAATAAAGACAAACACAAAACAGTTTCAAGACCTCAATATGAGACCTGAATCCATAAAAATCCTACAGGAGGGAAGACAGTAACTTCTTGACATGGACCATACCAACGTTTTTCTAGACTGTGTCCAGAGGCAAAGGAAATGAAAGCAAAAATAAGCTATTGGGAATACAGCAAAATAAAAAGTTTCCACACAGCAGAAGAACAATGAAAACGTAAAAATAATAAGACAACCTACTCAAAGGGAGAAGATATTTGCAAAGATCATATGCAATAAAGGGATAGTGTCCAAAACATATACAAGTGATTCTACTCAACCCCCCAAAAACAAATAATCCAGTTAAAAAATAGGCAGAAGAGGGGCGCCTGGGTGGCACAGCGGTTGAGCGTTTGCCTTCGGCTCAGGGCGTGATCCCGGCGTTCTGGGATCGAGCCCCACATCAGGCTCCTCCGCTATGAGCCTGCTTCTTCCTCTCCCACTCCCCCTGCTTGTGTTCCCTCTCTCGCTGGCTGTCTCTATCTCTGTTGAATGAATAAATAAATAAAATCTTAAAAAAAAAATAGGCAGAAGACATGGACAGACATTTCTCCAAAGAAGAAATACAAATGGCCAACAGTCCCGTGAAAAAATGTTCACCATCATTCATCATCAGGAAAATGTAAACCCAAAGTACAATGAGGTAATACCTCAAACCTGTCAGAATGGCTAACATCAAAAGCACAACAAAGAGCAGGTGTTGGAAGGATGTGGATAAAGGGGAATCCTCGCGAACTGTGGGTGGGAATGCAAACTGTGGTGGCCACCGTGGAAAACACTATGAAGGTTCCTCAAAAAATTAAATATAGAACTACCCTACGATCCAACAATCACACTACTCGTATTTACCCAAAGAATAGGAAAACAGTAACTTAAAAGGATATGTGCACCCCTATGTTTCTTGCACCATTATTTACAATATCACAACATGGAAGCAACCCAAGTGTCTGTAGAAAAATTGACAAATGAGATGATAGATGTGTGTATTCACACACACACACACACACACACACACACACACACATACACACACACACACACAATGGAGTATTACTCGGCTTGAAAAAGAATGAAACCTTGCCATTTGCAGCCACATGGATGGAGCTAGAGAGTATTATCCTAACTAAAATCAGTCAGTCAGAGAAAGAAAAATCCCATACGATGTCACTCTAATGGGGAATTTAAAAAACAAACAAAAATAAATAACTAAAAGAGAAAAAGGAGACACACCAAAATACAAACTCTTAACAATAGAGAACAAACAGATGGTTACCAGAGAGGAGGTGGATAGAGGGATGAGTGAAATAGATGAAGGGGATTAAGAGGACGCTTTTCTTGATGACCACTGAGTAATATATAGAATTACTGAATCACTCTATTGTACACCTGAAACGAATGTAACACTGTATGTTAGCTCTACTGGAATTAAAATAAATTTTAAAAAAGATTTTTCTTTCAGGAACCTCTTTGAAAAAGCTTTTCCTGTGCAATGTGCATAAGCCCTACTTGGGAGGATTCACTCTACAATAATTATTCACTCCATGCCTCAAATTCAGATTTCACTGAGTTCTTGCCGTGGAATCCAGCCCACGGATGACATGGTCCTTTTCAGTCCAGGCTCAGCACCTATGCATTCAAGATTGGAAGTAGAGACACATGACACTTCACAGTCCAGAAAGCTATTATTGTTTCTGTTTCAGTGTGAGAGAGTCACAGACTTTGGGACAGGTTTCAGAGCAGGTTTATTATGGATCCTGGATCTCTACTTCAATGTTCATTGCCTGGATCCATTTGGCTAATAGGTTCCCTGTGGATGGGCTTGCTTCCAAGCACATACATGGAAGATGCAAAGGTGGGTGGGCTTGGTGCGGGACAGGAAGAAGACCAAAAACAGACAAGGGTCCGACCCCTCCCCGTAGAATCCATGCGAAACTCCAAGGTCACCAGCTGAACACAGGAAGCATAGGTCAAGGGATCTGGAGATGCAGGGGTTGAAGGCTGCTCTGAGCTACCTCTGGGAGGAAGGGAGGGAAGGAATGAGAAGGAGACACTGCCTGCCCCTGGCCCATGCCAGCTGCCCACCAACACGCATCAGTCTATGAGCTGACACAGCCTGGGCTCAGGATGGGCTGGCTCGGGTTCCTCAATCCTCACTGGGATAGCTGGCCCCAGGGCTCAGAGACATGCTGAGGGAGATGAGAGGGAAAGCTACCCCACCCAGGTCATCCCCTCCTTGATCAGACAGCCCTTCAGAACTGCTAAAAAAGAAAAAAAAAACCCACTAACGGGATTGAAAGACATGCCATGGATGAACTAAGGCATAGAGATATGTAAAATAACATTCATTTTTGAGTACAGAGCTGTCAGCTCAGGAAGTGGGGAGAGTTTCCCTGAAGAAGACTGAGGGGAGGGCAGGCCATGCTGAAAAGGGAGACATGGCTCTCCTGATTGGGGACCTGCAGCCCCCTTCCAGGGCAGGGCATCATCCTCGCATCACAGGAGACCCATGGAAGTGTTCCATCAGGGCCAGATATTTGTCTCAAGAAGGCTACCCTGGCATCGGACTGCACAGGGCACCAGGGACGAGGGCCAGATGGAGGACGGACAATACCCCGGAGGCCATGGGGCAAGAGCAGAGGCACATGACCTTGAAGATGATGATGAAAAGCAGGAGGTGGCAGCATGGAGCTGGCCCGAAAGTACCAAGGGAGCAGTGCCCACAGCTACACTGACTTGGTGCCTTCTGTGCCTTGTGTGGCTGACTTCAGTGGGCTCCAGACTAGTCCTGACCACAACTCTAGGAAGTGTGCACCACCCCCGGCCTCCTCTCCCCTTGCAGCTGCTAGGAATCACGGTCACAGACCCTGGTCAGCTTTCGGGGAAACCAAGCAGTGGCTCCACCGCACGCTGTACCTCTGGTGGTGGTCCAGTGTGACCTTCGTGCCTGGCCAGACACTGATGTCTACCTGTCTCCACACAAATCCACAGACAGGAGGGTGTCCCTGAATTCCACAGCACCTGATGAAACAGATCCACGGAACCCAACACCCAGTGGGTCACTCGGGACCTCACCTATGGTCATGGAGCTCACCATACCCTATTTCTGTCACTTCCCACAGAAAGCCTGTTTCTTATCCCCCACAGTACCATACATCCTGGTTGCTGACCTGGGGTCATACCATGAACCCACATGGCACCTTTCTTGAAGTGAAGGCTATGCCTACACCCCCTAGAAAATATTTCTAATGAAGTACAAGATCATCAGGACTATGGTGTGAACGGTAGCACACAGCCTGCATGGTAGTAGTCAGTAATTCTAACAAGGGTTATCCCACCCCCCATCTCATAAAACCTTCCTCCTGCCCACTGAACTCATGGTCTGCCCTCAGAAAACCCTCCAGGAAACAAACCTTTCATCTGAATGCTCTCTTCACCTTCTGCTTCAAATCTTGTCCAACCACAATGATATGAAACTAGAAATCAGTCTCAAGAAAAAAATGGGGCAGTCAAAAATAGGTGGAGATTTTTGGGGCCTGGGTGGCTCAGTCGTTAAGGATGTGCTTTCAGCTCAGGTCGTGATCCCAGGATCCTGGGATCTAGCCCCGAATCAGGCTCCTTGCTCAGTGGGAAGCCCGCTTCTCCCTCTCCCACCCCCCTGCTTGCGTTCCCTCTCTCGCTGTCTCACTCTCTGTCAGATACTTAAAGAATCTTAAAAAATATGTGGAGATTTAACAACATGCTACTGAACAACCAACAGTCAAAGAAGAAATCAAAAAAATTTTAGAAGTACCTTGACACTGATGAAAAAGACAACCTAGAAAAACTTATGGGATGCAGCAAAAGTGGCTTTATGGAGGACATTCATAGAAATTCAAGTGTTCATCAATCCATGAGAATGCTCTCCAATAAACAACCTGATTTATGTCGTAAAGAATTGGAAAAAAAAAAACAACCAACAAAGCCCCAAATTAGTAGAAATAAGGAAATAACAAAAAGGAAGGCATAAATAAATCCAACAAAGACTAAAAAGACAAAAAAAAAAAAACAATGAAAATGAGAGCTGCCTTTTTTGGAAAGATAAACAAACTGACAAACTTAGCTAGACTCACCAAGAAAGACAGAGGACTCAAATACAATCAGGAAGGAAAGATAATGGATTCCTGTCTCATATCAAAAGCAAAAGAACTCTTCAACTTTGGACACAACAGCTTCTTGCAAGCCACGTCTCTAAAGGCAAAGGAAATAAAAGCAAAAATGAACTATGGGCACTTCATCAGGATAAAAAGCTTCTGCTCGGCAAAGCAAACAATCAACAAAACAAAAGGCAACCTATGGAATTGAAGAAGATATCTGCAAATGATATTACAGATAAAGGGCTGGTATCCAAGATCTATAAAGAACTCCTCAAACTCGACACCCAAAAAATGGGCAGAAGACACAAAGAGATACTTCTCCAGAGAAGACATACAAATGGCCAACAGACACATGAAAAAATGCTCCAAATCACTTCCCATCAGGCAAATACAAATCAAAACGACAATGAAATACCACCTGACACCAGTTAGAATGGTTAAAATTAACAAGGCAGGGGGCACCTGGGTGGCACAGCGGTTAAGCGTCTGCCTTCGGCTCAGGGCGAGATCCTGGCGTTATGGGATCGAGCCCCACAACAGGCTCCTCCGCTGTGAGCCTCCTTCTTCCTCTCCCACTCCCCCTGCTTGTGTTCCCTCTCTCGCTGGCTGTCTCTATCTCTGTTGAATAAATAAATAAATTCTTTAAAAAAAAAAGGAGGGCACTTGTCATAATGAGCACTAGGTGTTATATGCAAACAATGAATTATGGAACACTACATCGAAAACAAATGAAGTACTGTAGGGTGAATAACAATTTAAAAAAAAAGAGAAAGATATGAAATCCATACAGGAAAACTGTCACAATTTGCAAATGACATGAAATCCCGAAAGATTCCACCAAAAAAAAAAAAAAAACTGTTAGAATAAAAAAATTCAAACAAGCTGCAGGATATAAAGTCAATATGCAGAGACCTGTTGTCATTATTTTTTCTTTTTCTTTTTTTTTTTTAAGATTTTATTTTATTTATTCGACAGAGATAGAGACAGCCAGTGAGAGAGGGAACACAAGCAGGGGGAGTGGGAGAGGAAGAAGCAGGCTCAGAGCGGAAGAGCCTGATGTGGGGCTCGATCCCATAACACCGGGATCACGCCCTGAGCCGAAGGCAGACGCTTAACCGCTGTGCCACCCAGGCGCCCCTGTCATTATTTTTTCAAATATTATTTATTTATTTGACAGGAAGAGAAAAAGCACGAGCAGTGAGAGTGTCAGAAAGAGGGAAAAGCAGACCCTCGCTAAGCAGGGAGCCCAAAACGGGGCTCGATCCCAGAACTCTGGGATCATGACCTGAGCTGAAGGTAGACGCTACACTTATGGAGCCACCCAGATGAACCAACTTCTTGCATTTCTGTATACTGATGACACACTTTTGCAAAGAGAAATTAAAAAAGCAACGCCATTTACAATTCCATAAAAAATCTAGGAATAAAAGTAACCAAGAATGAGAAAGACATAGTACACTCAACACATGGCAGAAAAGAAATGAAAAATATGTGTGTCCAGGGGGGCAGAATGTATGGGTCACAGATTTGGAAGGCAACACAAACAAATGGTAGCATACGCCATGCTCCTTAACTGGAAGAGTTAATTATGTGAACATGTCCATCGTACCCAAAGCAATCGACAGATGTGATGAAATACCTATCTGAATTCCAGTGTCATTATTCGAGCAAGTAGAAAACAGTCCTCAAACTTGTATGGAATCACAAAAGACACCAAATCCGCAAAGCAACCTGGAGAAAGAGGTGCAGTCAACACACTCCTGGATTTCAAGCTGGATTATAAAGCTGTTGTCATCAAAACAGGATGGTACTGGCATAAACAAAGACACCAGGTCAGTGGAACAGTACAGAAAGCTCAGAAACTTACCCACACATAGATGATACTAACTTACGACACAGCAGCAGAAGATATGCCATGAGGGAAGGACTGTCTCTTCATTGAGTGGTAACAGGCAAACAGGACACTAAATTCAGAAGAATATAACTGGGTCACTTTCTTACACCACACACAAAATTTTTAATGGATGAATGATTTGAACATAAGACCCGAATCCATAAACCTCCAAGAAGACACAGGTACTAAGTCTCTCGACGTTGGTTTTGGCAAAGAGTCTTCAGATCGGACACCAAATGCAAAGGCAACAAAAGCAAAAATAAACAAGTGGAACAACATCAAACTGAAATCTTCCACACGGCAAAAGAAACCATCAAAAACTTAAAAGGCCACTGACCCAATAAGAAAAAAATATCTGCGAATCATATGTGTGAGAAGAGGCTAATATACAAAATACACACAACACTCATACAAATCAAAAAAAAAAACTATATAAAAAATGGGAGGAATATGTGAATAGATACTTTCCAAAGATGGCACATAGGTGCCAACAGACAGAAAAAGTTGTTCGACATCACTAATCATCGTCAGGGAAACATCAGTCAAACCAACAATCGGCTATCCTCTCACAACTGTTGGAACAGCAATTGTCCCAGAGACAGACACCAGGTGGGGTCAAGGGTGTGCAGAAGAGGAAACACTGTGCACTGTTGGTGGGAATGGAAATTGGTGCAGCCACTGTGACAAATGGTATGGAGGTTCCTGAAAAAATAAATACAACTACCCCATGACCCAGTAATGGCTCTACTGAGTATTGATTTGAAGAACACAAAAATGCTGCCTCAAAAAGACAGATGCACTCCCACGTTCACTGCAGCATTATTCACAAGAACCAGACATGGAAACACAGACCTTGGGGGCCTTATGCCAAGTAACTCAGACACAGAAAGACCAATACCAGATGCTCTCATGTACATTCCACGTGGAATAAACAAATACGGAACGCATAGATACTGAGAGCAGGTTGGTAGGTGCCAGATTCAGGGATAGGGTGGTAGAAACGGGTGAAGATGGTCAAAGTCTCAATGTTTGAGTGAGAAAATCCTAGTCATGAAATGTTTTGTCAGGCATGGAGACTAAAACTAACCCCGCAGCATAGGGTATAGGTTTCCCTGCTCTTTGAAAGTACAGGGCTTCTGAGAAACCTTGCACAGCAGAAATGGTGTCAAGAAGGAATGACCATTAATTTACACGAACAATTAGACAGTGTGCTCAGACTCCAAAATTCCTTCTCTTTGGCTTTTCTTAGGCCTCAGCACACAAGTTTCTAACGGAGGCCCAGCATAAATGAAGATGAAGCACAGCAGAGGCTCACAGACACAATTCAAAGTGCTAGTGGCTGGAAGCAGAGAGCGGTTCCCAGAGGAAGGAGCTGGATGGGGTGCACGCCGCCTCTGTCGTGCTTCTCCCCAGAACAGATGCTGACTGTGATTCTCACTGTTCACCTTTTTTCATAAGAGGGAAATCCTCTTCAGGTCTCTTCCTCTTACTGAAGCTGGGTAATAACGTAGTTCTTTCAAGAAAGCCCAGTGTCTTACTGTGAACATTTAAAAAGTGGGGGATACTTGTACTTGAGCATTGCTGAGGGAAGAGATGTGAAAGGACCTCCCAGACACAAACCTCAGCAGATCCACCGGGAAAGGCACCTTCCTCAGCATGCAGAACACCAACTACCTCCTACCCCCCGAGAAACCCTCTCCTTCCTCTCGATCAGGACAACCCACAACACCTGAGAGTTACCCCAATTCCTCTGTTCTCCTGCTCCTAATAGGTAACCCATCAGCAAATCCTGTGAGCTCCATCTTCAAAATGGACCCAGAAGAGGTCTAACCACTCCATCCAAAGCCACCTGTCCGGTCCACGCTGCCTGAGTTCCTGGAAAAGCTTCATCATTGACCTGCTTTGCCATCTTCAACCCTCTGTAATCTGTTCTCAACACTGTAGCCAGTATGGCCCAGTGAAACAGCTTCTCATCGGGTTATAGCCCTGGAATAGCTTTCTGTCACCCTCTTTCACCTCTCTAAGCTCATGTCCTAAGCTGTCTCCTGTGGCCACAGGTCCTTCTTGCTGCTCCTGGAAATAACTGGAATTCTCCTGCCCCAGAGGTTTTGAACATGCTTTCCCTTCTGTGCAGAATGCTCCTGATGTGTTCTCACTCAACTTCGGAGAAGTCTGAATTGGAGTGACAGGGACAGAAGATGAGGCTGTGTGTGTTGGGTGAGGCTGGTGGTCCAGAAGAAGGTTCTCTGCCAGCTCTCCGCCTGTGCCTCACTTGTCCTCAGCCAGGAACTTGCACACAGCCCTCACCTGTCACAACTCTCACCCAGGAGACCCACAGCCACCCCTGGAGCCCACCCTGCCCACACCCTGCTGCAGAATGCATTCAACACTCCTCTGGGACCCCTGTCAGTTTACCCAGACCTGGAACTCCCCTGTCTCCTGCAAAGCTCCCGGATTCCCCCTCTGCTTCCAAAATCACACTGGCGCAAGGCTTTCATGAGAAAGCTATAACGTTAACTAATGAAAGGTTCACACATACTTTCTCTTTCTGTTGCCTTTCTCTCCACCTTCTTTCCTACCTGTGCAAATTGTAACATATCAGTGGAACATGAACATGCTCTGAGATCTGAATCTTTCATTGCAGCTTTCTGAGGACTCCTTATGTGATAAGCAACTAGTGTATCCTACAACAGGGTGTTTTACATCTGTCCTCTATAGAATAGTACAGCCCAAATCACTACAATTTTACCTCACTCTTCATGAAGCAGAACACTTTTTCCTTTCTTCTCTTACTTAAATTCCAGTTAGTTCACATGCCATGGAATATTCGCTTCAGGGGTAGGATTTAGTGATTCCTCATCTGCATACAGTACCCGGTGCTCATCACAAGTGCCCTCTTTAATACCCCTCACCCATTTAACTCTTCCCCCCATGCCCCTGTCCTGCAGCAACACTCAGTTTGTTCTGCAAGGTTGAGTCTATTTCCTTGTATGCCTCTCTCATCATCCCTCAACTCTGTTCATCTATTTTCTTTCTGAAATTTCACATGTGTGAGACATAGGGTATTTGTCTTTCCTCACTGATTTTGCTTAGCTTAATACACTCTAGATCCACCCACATCCTTGCAAATGGTAAGATTTCATTCTTTTTGAAGCTGGGTCATATTCCATTATATATATATGTATCCCACATCTGCTTTATCCATTCATCAGTGCATGGACTTTGGGATTCTCTCCATTGTTTGGCTACTGTGATCATTGGTGCTATAAACATCATGGTGCATGTTCCCCCTTTTAATCTGCATTTTTGTATCCTTTGGGTAAATACCTAGGAGAGCAATTGCTGGATCATGTGGTTGTTCAATGTTTAACTTTTTGAGGAACCCCAACACTGTTTCCCAGACTGGCTGCACCACTTTGCATTGCCACCAACAGGATGGGATGGTTCCCCTTTAAGCAGAACATTATCTGCTGGCAATTTCATAAGAGGAAACAAAACCTCTGGGAGATGCACCCAGGGTCAGGCAAGCAGTTGCAGACTTCACCCCAAGGCTCCTGACGCCAAGCCCCTTGAAGTCACCAGCATGCCACTATCCAAAAGTATTCCCAGACTCTCCTTCTGACTCCACCACCAAAGAAACTACAGAGAGAATATGGCACCTCAAAATATCGAGATAATACATTTAGTAAAACTAGAAAGTCAAGCTCAACTTTTAAACAGGAACAGGCTGCTTTGGAATATTTTGAATTTTCCCTCCACCCTAATTTTAACTCTTCTGATGAATAAACTAATCAATGATGAAACATCATCTTTGTCAAATGACATCATCCAAGTCTGTATCAGATGAAAAAAAGCCACCTAACCCTAGATGCTGGCCACTCAACCATATCTTAGGCCCAATTGAATAAACACTGTTAGATGAAGGAACAAATTAGATGTTACAAACAGGCACAGAGTGAATCTCACCTTCCCTTTCTAGTAAAAGAGGGTTCTTAGGAAACAGATGGTTAAAATACATGTGTAAGCAATAAATGGACAGAGAAATTGTGATCCCCTGAAAAGTTCTACCAGCAGGGAAACTAAGTAATTCTTGCACCAAACCCAGAATGCTGACAGCTACTTCACTTTTACTTTGTGGCTCAACTAGAGAAAAGAGAAAAGGCCAGGAGGTTTTGGGATAATGAGAGGTTTTACCTCCAGCCCTGACATAGTTAGGACATTTTGCCAAACATACCTGAGCTTTCTCTGAACACTGGCGTCCTGTGACAAGCTGCCTCGCTGACTCCGATGCTGACGTTCAAAACCTCGGGTGTCTTGGAGCCAGAGCAAAGAAGTGCTGTCAGCTGGGGAGAAGAAGGCAGCTCTGACCTAAAGCCTGCACACCTGCTTCGGTTTCTGGGTGAAGGGGCAACACATACTTGTTGTTTAGCAGTAATTATCTTCATTCTCAATAGACCAATGACCTTGCCTTTTCTGGAAAGCTGACTTTTCTAAATAAACCCTCAATTCGTCTATTCCCAATGCAACTAGAGTGGAACATTTATTTCTCACTTAAATAGAAAACACTATTATTGTCGACATTGCATGAATGAACTTTTAAAAACATTTTAGAGAGTAAGGAAGAGACCTTTATTCAAACCCAAGTCAGGACAACTGTCTGGGAGACACAATCTTCACCAAGAAGGGAGTGCTCCGGGGAAGGAACATTTGGGGCAGGCTTATATATTTTGTTCTGTTTTGTTTTACATACAGAGTTACACACTACAATGAGGACCTTCTTAGATCCAGAAAGTGACAGATTCTTTCTTATGTTTTCAGTATGTACATGTCAGTATGACCTTAATCTTATGGGAGCCAAAGATATTCTTTATTTTTTCTTATCTTTATGTTGGCATTTTTTGGTTATTGTTTTCTCCTGGAAGCAGATGTACAACATGTGCTTGGGGCAGAAATAGGGCCCATGCTTTGAGGTTTTTGCCCAGTCATTTTGAGCTGGTAAAATGTTAAAGGATAGCTTCCCTGGGAGCCCAGGATCAGGGCCCACAGATGATATAAGTAAAAATTTCATTTATCATTATAATTACTCCTAAATGGAGGAATTTGAGACAAAAGCACCTTTCACAAGAGTACCAAGAAATCAAAATGATACCCACGAAAGGCTGCCTGCTCCATAGTCAGTACAGGTAACAGAAGTGTTCACAGTCTCTGGACTCCTGCCCTTCTCCTGCCCAAAGCTCTGAAGCACACAGACCACTTAAAATCAGAATTGTTTAACTGCTAGACACCTTAGAGATGTCTGGCACCATTCCCTTGGACTGCAGAATAAAACACAGTAGCTCGTTGTCACAAAATTATTTCAACATGAAGTGCCCCCTGGATGCCCTAAGTTCTTTCTCTGCAAATGTTGACTAATGTAAGTCACAGTCATACCATATAAACACTACGATGGCTGGGAAGTCGTCGTAGGTAAGGCAATATTTTAGCCATGTTTATAAGCATTGGCTCACGTTGTAGAAGAGGCTGAGCTGAGTGTTTTTAAACACTATCAGACCTGTTTTACAGCACCCTCTGAACATACCAGAGCCTGAATGGACTAAAAAAGATAGTTGGTTTCAGTGATTTTAATACCAGAAAAATATTATACTGTCTGTATTCCTTAGGATCTTTGAGTATCTTACCCAGAGGTCCTCCACTGAGATAATGATCTTAATGATCACCATGGGCAGATGTGAAAAGGCCCGCTGAATTCATTCCAGTTGTCCACATGACAAGAAAATCCTGATACTTGATAGGTTTCCAGATCGAGAAGACCAGAGATAAGAGGGAAATAGTACCCTGTATGGAACAACAAGGGATTTGGAGTCAATTTGGGGATCCCACTTAGGTTTCTGACACTAAAATCCTCTGTGACTCATATCATCTGAGTCCCTTTCTAACCACCTGAAAATGTGCCTAAAAATATCTACACCATAGTTTGAAGTTTAAGAGGCAGAATGCTACAAAGAGCCAGTATGATGTCTCTCAAGAACAGGTGCTCAGGAAGCCATAATTGCTATTGGGTCTATTTCTATTCCAGAAGAAAGAACACATGTTGAATCCATATTTCGAATAGATGACTCACCAGATGATTTTCAAACCTGAAGGAAGGCCAAGAAGTCACTATTGTGTCATAGTTCACTCAGAAATCATGTTGTTGGACTGGTGAGGATGATACGATAGCAACGTCATCACTAAGAGTGGGGAGCTTCTAATTTCCATACGGCCATGTTGACCCCCTTAGCTCAGATCCACCAGAAAGGGCAGCTGGGGAGGGGGCACCGTCATCACTATGAGTGGGGAGCTTCCCATTTCCATATGGCCATGTTGACCCCATTAGCTCAGGGCCACCAGAAAGGACAGCTGAGGGGGACCATAGGCCAAGGCTGCCAGGTGTGGCTGGGGCAGGCAGAACTCTGACTTAAGGCTCAACTCCTGTCTAGGTTATTATAATGCTCTTCACAAATAAAGTATCATTGTGTGTGAGCCCTCATGTAGAAAAGGTTCAGAATTTCCATTGAGATTCCCTCTCTGACCTTTAGGATATGTAGCAAAGTTCCATTTAATTTTAAACTTTGAAGGACTTCTTGGTTTTCTTTTCGCTAAGACTGTGGCTCAATTCCCCTGTGGTCTAAGAATAGAATCTAGTTAATTTCAGGGTTTAATATTTGTAGCCTTGATTCGTGGCCCCACCAATCATCTATTTGGGTAAAGAGTCTATGACCACTTGAAAATAATGTATTCTGCACTTATTATGGAATGTTCCCTATATGTCAATTAGGTCACATTTGTTACCAATGTTTTGACTGCTTTTTCTGTCAGATATTGAGAAAGGTATATTAAAATCTTCAAACAATGCGGCTCTACTCAACGTTGCATTGGAGAATTTACCAGTGTTAGAAGGCAAGAAAAACAAAAAGTATAAGAATTGAGGGGATAATTGTGACTATTATCAGATAATACGATTGTGTACATAGAAAATCCAAAACAGTCTATAAATACCCTATTAAATTCAAAATGCAATTTATAAATTTGAGATGGAATGTGCTTCCCATTGGACAGTTTCTGAAAGAAAACGTAGAACCTGTCAATCTTGGGGTAGGACATAGGGTGCACTAACCATTTAAAAGAATTCAGTGGGACTTCATAAAAATGTGACATTTCTCCTTATCTTATGACCATATGAAAATGAAAAAGTGAACCGCAGGCTGGGAAGTAAAGATTTGCAATACACACACTGACAAAGACTTGTCAATAAAGAATTCCTGCTCATCAACCATAAAAAGTCTATTTATAAACAAATACTTCAGAAAAGATTGACTGATGGCCAATAAGAACAGGAAAGGATGCTCTGCAGTATTATTTTCAGGAACAGCAAGGCCTTTCCTAAAATGAAAACATACACACAAACCAGTATTCCCTAGATGGATGATGTCCTTATTTCTGAGGACAGCTTGAAGAACAGACTAGCATCAAAGTAAAGTGATGCAATTCCTGACACTCAGAGGATGGACAATTGACCTCAAACTACAGTACAATTTCTAGGCATCATTCGGTCCTCTGAAGGCAGACAACTACCACACCCCTTCCTACACCACACAGGTTGCTTCCCAACCCCTACCATAAAAGAAGAAGATGAGAAACAGATAGGACTAGTAGGAAATAGCAAAACTCACATGTGGGGATTATCCTGAAACACACTGATCACATAACTAGTGTAAGGAAGTGTAGGGAACTGACAAGGACAGAGACTCAAGAAGTACTTCTTTGGGAAATGCTGTCTGAAATCGTCACACCTTGATACCAGCTAATGAGGGCTCTGAGCATACCCTAGGGTTTGCTCACAAGGGTCTGCAACACCATCGCTGAGGACTTCAAGACCTCAAAGCTTGCCTGATTGACTATTGGACTAAGAGATTCCCATGTTCTGAAAACAGATACCAACTCATTGAAAGGTTCACCTGGGCTCTCTCGGAGGCCCTACAAGAAGCTGAACCATTCACTGAAAATCAATTACACACACACACACACACACACACACACACACACACACACATCTGGCATTTCACCAATTACTTAAACATTCAAGGTTCTTCCTACCTTTTCTTTTTCACATTGATATTTATACTCACATGAAATGTCATCATTTCTAATGAACACTGATGTCAAAATAGAGATCCATTCACACAATATTCACAAAATGGAACTTCCCTACTGTAATTTTCAATATAGCATTTTTTAAAGATCATACATATTTTAGATTTTTGGTAACTTTTACAGGAGAAGATCAGCATTGAAAAACTCTGAATACTTGACAATGAGTTTTAAGCCTAGAGAACAAAAATTGTCCGATTTCATAGATAATAAGGAACCAAAGGGAAAGCATGGAAGCTGTAGTCGAATAATTTTACACATATGTATCCTCTCTTATTCTACTACTGAGGGGCGTGTTTTATTACCACTATGCATGCATCAATTGTCTTCCACGTGCACCTTCACAGGTATAATGAATTACTACAGTAGAATGAAATGTCTGGGAACTACTTGGCGGCATCTATAATGAACAATGAAATTTCGATCTTATATTTGGTGAACTTCCACTGTCTGTCCCTTTAGACAATGGACCCTAAACAGAAGGGGGAATGAACCACGAGCGACTATGGACTCTGGGAAACAAACTGAGGGCTTCAGAGGGGAGAGGGGTGGGGGATTGGGATGGTCCAGTGATGGGTATTAAGGAAGGTACATATTGCATGGAGCACTAGGTGTTATATGCAAATAATTAATCATGGAACACTACATCAAAAACTAAGGAAATACTCTATAGTGACTAACATATCATAATAAAAAATTATTATTAGAAAAAATTAAAGGTAAAAAAAAACCAATACAGCTTTTCTGTTTCAAGAACAATCACAATTGAGAAAAAACTAACTTCCAATCCCTAAAGCCAAACACAGACCAAGTTCCATTTCACTCCCCTTTATTCACATTCTCTGTGGGTTCTAAGCTATTTCCCTACCTCCTTTCCTGCTGAGCAGGGAGCCTCGACTCGATCCCAGAACCCTGGGATCATAACCTGAGCCAAAGGCACATGCTTAACTGGCTGAGCCAGCCAGGAGCCCCAGCTCCATGTTTTTCTTAAGCAAAAGGACACTTTCTCACAATGCCTTCACATGACTTCACATGGTACCAGAGACCTGCATTTGCTTCTAGGAGGTTGCAGATGAAGGCAATTGCAATCTCTTACAGTGGTTTATCAAATACAGTGACCTGCCTGGTGACAGTGAAACACTTATGAGCCCACGAGAGGGTGCTGTGACACTCAGCTGTGGCTGGGCTGGCACAGAGAACCAAATCCATTTCCCTGCCTGATGTCTGTGAGGAACAGATGCCCCCACTGTGAATGAGACCCTGTCACTGAGCTGTCCAGAGATGGCCATCCTCACGGAGGATGAGGATAAAGGACAATGCCTGAGGAGACCTCATCTGTCTCTTTTATCTTTTCATATTTTCGACAGTGGACAAATCACTGCCTAGGAGTCCCCAACTACCTTAGTCTCATCTGTGAATGGCCAAGAGATTTTACAAAACACTCAAGATTTTGACCTCACAAATGCCCACAACCACTTACCATAGGGATTCAACATTAAGCAAAGATACTGTTCATTGGAAGAGAGGTCCTGCCCACTGTTGTTTCTCACTTATATGCTCATCTTCCTTACCTCATGGTAACATAACCACGTTGATTCCTGCTGCCGTGTTCAGGAAGGCTGATGTGACTTGTAGGGCATTACTCTGACATCGTTCTTTCTTAGCAATAAGATGTGGACATTTCCCTAGTCCTACACACCCAAAGTTGAATCGGAATCAGGATTGAGGAGGCTGATGAGAGTTGAAGGTGTTTTCCTGTACAGGGTGGTTTATTACCAATAAGGATGGGTCAGAGTCCTCGAAATTCCAGAACCTTTGCATTAATGCTTCCTGCTCATGAAAGATGATGTACATTGGTCTTTCCCTGTATAGTGTGGTGACTCAGAGAAAAGTGCTTAGCCCTTTCGTCAGACTTCCACGACCACCTTGGGGCTGGCTTCCATATTCAGAAAGGATGATGTTAGGGCTAAGAGCGTTCCTGTACACTGTTATTTCTTACAGATAAGTGTATGGCATTTTTGTTACATTGAGAGAACCACTTAGCGCGGGCTTGCCGGCCTCCTGGGGACGAACCCTAACCCTAGGTCGGCCCCCGATGGGCCTCTCCCAAGGGGCCTGGCACCACAACGCCGGGGATTGGGGATCCCCGAGCCCAGCGCCGGAGTCACCCTGCCGCCCCGCAGCAACCCGGGTTGCTAGGGGGGCCGCCAGTCTTTCAGGGCGAGAGAAGGGGCAGGGCCCTCCAAGCCCCCGGCGACTTTTGAAGTCCCCCCGCACCAAAATGCTTGGGTCCACACTCCCTCTCGCCAGTGCCCTCACCTCGGCCTGCCCCTACGCCTGCCGCAGAGCTGGGGGAACAGGCCTGCTGCACTCCTGGGGGCTAACACTTACCCTAGGTCGGCCCCTGAGGTGCCCCTCCCAAGGAGCCTGGCACCTCAATGCCGGGGATTTGGGACCCCCAGCCCCAGTGCTGTACTCACTCTGCCACCCCCAAGCTCGCAGGGCGCTAGGGTCGTTGCCAGTCATTCAGGAAGTGAGAACGGGCAGGGCCCTCCGATCTGCCTGCGACCTTCAAAGGCCCCCCATGCAAAAACTCTGGCTCAAACCCTCCTGCTCGCCAGCACCCTAACCTCGGCCCACCCCTAAGCTCGCTGCAGAGCTGGCGGATCAGTCCTGCTGGCTTCCTGGGGGCTAACCCTATCCCTTGGTCGCCCTCAAATGGCCCCTCCCAAGTGGCCTGGTGCCACATGCCAGGGATTGTGGACCCCCAAGTCCCAGTGCCGGACGCACCCTGCCACCCCACCACCACGTGGGGCACTAGGGGCGTCGCCAGTCCTTCAGGGCAACAGAACGGGCAGGACCCTCCGAGTCACCTGTGACCTTTGAAGGCACCCCGAGCCAAAGCCAAAATGCTCTGGCCCACGCTCCCGCTCTCCAGCGCCCTCACCTCGGCCTGCCCCTCCACTCGCCCCACAGCTGGTGGATCAAGCCTGCCAGCCTCCTGTGCACTAACCCTAACCCTAGGTCGGCGCCGAAGAGGCCGGGTACCGCAACGCCAGGGATGGGGTGCCCCCGAGCCCCTGTGCCGGACTCAACTTGCCACCACCCAGCCACCCAGTCCGCTAGGGGCGCCGCGCGTCATTCAGGGCAGGAGAATGGGCAGGGCCCTCCGAGCCTTCTGTGACCTTTGAAGCCCCCCATGCCAAAACGCTTGGGCCCACGCTCCTTCTCGCCAGCGCCCTCATCTCGGCCTGCCCCTCCACTCCCCTGACAGCCGGCGGATCGGGCCTGCCGGCCTCCTGTGGACTAACACTATCACTAGGGCGGCCCCCGAGGGGCCCCTCCCAAGGGGCCTGGCGCCGCAAAGCCGGGGATTTGGGACCACAGAGCCCCAGCGTTAGACTCAACCTGCCGCCCTGCCACTACCCGGGCCGCTAGGGGCGCCGCCGCTCATTCAGGGTGGAAGAATGGGAAGGGACTTTCGAGCCCCCGGCCACCTTTGAAGGACCCCCACGCCAAAACGCTTGGGCACACGCTCCCGCTCTCCAGCGCGCACACCTCGGCCTGCCCCTCCGCTCGCTGCACAGCCGGCGGATCGGGCCTCTGGCCCCCTGGGGGCTAACCCTAAACCTAGGTCGGCCCTCGAGGGGCTCATCCGATGGGGCCTGGCGCCACGTCTCTGATTGCTGAACCCCGAGCTGCAGCGCTGGACTCACTGTGCTGCCCCACCAACACCCGGGCCGCTAGCGGCGCCGCCGGTCATTCAGGGCATGAGAACGGGCAGGGCCCTCCAAGCCCCAGGCGACCTTCAAAGGTACCTCCGCCAAAATGTTTCAGCCCACACTCCCGCTCGCCAGCGCCCTCACCTCAGCCCGTCCCTCCACTCGCCACACAACTGGCGGATCAGGCCTGCCGGCCTCCTGGGGGCTAATCCTAATCCTAGGTCAGCTCCCGAGGAGCCCCTCCCAAGGGGCCTAGAGCCGCAACGCCGGGGATTGGGGACCCCTGAGCCCCAGTGTCAGACTCACCCTGCCGGACCGCCGCCACCCGGGCCACTATGGGCGCCACTGGTCACTCAGGGCGGGAGAACGGGCAGGGCCCTCCGAGCCCTGGCAACTTTCGAAGGTCCCCTGCACCAAAACGCTTGGGCCCGGGCTCCCTCTCTCCAGCGCCCTCACATCGGCCCGTCCCTCCGTTCGCCGCACAGCTGGTGGATCGGGCCTACCAGCCTCCTGGGGGTTAACCCTAAGCCTAGGTCGGCCCCGGAGGGGCACCTCCCAAGGGGCCTGGCGCCACAACACCGGGGATTGGGGACCCCAGAGCCCCAGCGTTGGACTCAACCTGCCACCCCGCCGCCACCCGGGCCAGTAGGGGCGCCACCGGTCATTCAGGGCGGAGGAACGTGAAGGGCCCTCCGAGCCACCAGAGACCTTCGAAGGCCCCCCACGCCAAAACGCTTGGGCCCACGCTCCCGCTAGTCAGTGCCCTCACTTCGGCCCGCCCCTCTGCTCGCCGCACAGCTGGCAGATCGGGCCTGCCGGCTTCCTGGGGGCTAACCCTAACCCTAGGTCAGCCCCCGAGTGGTCCATTCCAAGGAGCCTGGCGGCGCAACACCGGGGATTGCGAACCCCCGAGCCCCAGCGCCGGACTCATCCTGCCGCCCCGCCGCCACCCGGCTGCTAGGGGCGCCACAGGATATTCAGTGCGGGAGAAGGGACAGGGCCCTCCGAGTCCCTGTCATCCTTCGAAGGCCCACCAAGCCAAAACGCTTGGGCCCACGCTCTGGCTCGCCAGCGCCTTCACCTCTGCGCCCCTCCGCTCGCCGCACAACTGGCGGATCGGGCCTGCTGGCCTCCTGGGGGCTGACACTAACCCTAGGTCGGCTCCCGAGGGGCCCCTCCCAAGGGGTCTGGCATGGCAAAGCCGGAGATTGGGACCCCCGAGCCCCAGCCAGGACTCACCTTGCTGTCCCGCCACCACCCGGACCGCTAGGGGCACCGCCGGTCATTCAGAGCGGGAGAACAAGCGGGGCTCTCCTAGCCCACGATGACATTCGAAGGAGCCCCGTGCCAAAATGCTTGGGCCCACGGTCCCATTTGCCAGTGCCCTCACTTCGGCCCGCCCTTCCCCTCGCCCCACACCTGGCGGATCGGGCCTGCCAGCCTCCTGGGGGCTAACCCTAACCCTAGGTTGGCCCCGGAGGGGCTCGTACGATGGGGCCTGGCGCCACAACGTGTCTGATTGCTGACCCCCGAGCCGCAGCACCAGACTCACCTTGCCGCCCCGCCAACACCCAGGCCTCTAGCGGCGCCACTGATCATTCAGGGTGTGAGAACAGGCAGGGCCTTCTAAGCCCCGGATGACCTTCGAAGGCACCCCGCGCCAAACCGCTTGGGCCCACGATCACGCTTGCCTGTGCCCTCAGCTCGGCCTGCCCCTCCACTCGCTGCACAGATGGCGGATTGGGGCTGCCGGCCTCCAGGGGGCTAACCCTAACCCTAGGTTGGCCCCCAAGGAGCCCCTCCCAAGAGGCCTGGCCTCGCAACGCAGGGATTGCGAACCCCTGAACCCGAGCTCCGAACACACCGTGCCGCCCCGCCGCCACCCGGCCCACTAGGGGCGCCGCCGGTCATTCAAGGCGGGAGAATGGGTAGGTCCCTCCGAGCCCCCGGCGAACTTCAAAGGCTCCCCGCGCCAAAACGCTTGGGCCCACGCTCCCGCTCACCAACGCTTCACCTCGGCCCACCCCTCCGATCGCCACGCAGCCAGGGGATCAGGCCTGCCAGCATATTTGGGGCTAACCCTAACACTATGTCGGCCCCCAAGGGGCCCTTCCCAAGGGGCCTGGCCCACAACGTCAGGGATTCAGACCCCCGAGCCCCAGCGCCGGACTCACCCTGCGGCTCAACTGCCACCCGAGCTGCTAGGGGCTCCGCCGGTCATTCAGGGTGGGAGAACGGGCAGGGCCCTCCAAGTACCCAGCGACTTTCGAATGCACCCCGCGCCAAAACCCTTTGGCCCATGCTCCCGCTCGCCAGCACCATTACCTCGGCCCGCCCCTCCGCTCACCTCACAGCTGCTGGATCAGAACTGCCGGCCTCCTGGGGGCTCACCCTTACCCTAGGACGGGCCCGGAGCTGCCCCTCCCAACGGGCCTGGCGCCGCAACGCCGGGGATTGGGGACCCCCGAGCCCCAGCGCCGGACTCACCCTGCCGCCCCACTGACACCCGGTCCGCTAGGGGTGCCACTGGTCATTCAGGGCGGGAGAACGGACAGGGCCCTCCGAGCCCGCGGCGACATTCGAAGGCCTCCCCATCCAAAACGCTTGAGCCCACGCTCCCGCCCCTCAGCGCCCTCACCTCGGCCCGCCCCTCCGCTTGCCGGAGAGCTGGCGGATGAAGCCTGCCCTCCTCCTGGGGGCTACCAATATGCCCTAGGTGGGCCCCTGAGGGGCCTGTCCAAAGGGGCCTGGCACCGCAATGCCTGGGATTGGGGACCCCCTAGCCCCACCGCCGGACTCACCGTGTCACCCCGCCGCCACCCGGGCTGCTAGGGGCACCGCCGGTCATTCAGGGAGCGAGAACGGGCAGGGCCCTCCGATCCCCTGGTGATCTTCGAAGGCAACCTGCGCCAAAATGCTTGGGTCCACGCTCTCGCTCACCAACGCCCTCACCTCAGCCCACCCCTCCGCTCGCTGAACAGCTGGCAGATCGGGCCTAACAGGCTCTTGGGGGATAACCCTAACCCTAGGTCGACCCCCGAGGGAATCTCCCAAGGGGCCTGGCTGCCCAACGCCAGGGATTGGGACCCCCAAGTCCCAGCGCCGGACTCACACGGCCACCGCGACGCCACCGGGCTGCTAGGGGTGCCGCTGGTCATTCAGGGTGGCAGAATGGGCAAGCCCTTCCGAGCCACCTACGACCTTCAAAGGACCCCCGCACCAAAACGCTTGGGTCCACGCTCCCACTCGCCAGCGCCCTCACCTCGGCCCGCCCCTCCACTCGTCACACAGCCGGTGGATCGGGCCTGCCGGCCTCCTGGGTGCTAACCCTAACTCTTGGTCGACCCCCGATGGGCCCCTCCCAAGGGGCCTGGTGCCACAATACAGGGATTGGGGACACGGAGCCCCAGAGCCAAACTCACGCTGCTGCCCCGCCATCCTCCGGGCCACTAGGGGTGCCACAGCTCATTCAGAGCGGGAGAACGGGTAGGGCCCTCCGAGCCCCTGGCAAACTTCGAAGGCCCCCCGCGCCAAAATGCTTGGGACTATGCTCCCGCTCTCCAGCGCCTGCCCCTCGGCCCGCCCCTCCGCTTGCCACACAGCTGGCGGATTGTGCCTGCCAGCCTCCTGGGGGCTAACCCTAACCCTAGGTCGGACCCGAGGGGCCCCTCCCAAGGGGCTTGGCGCCTCAATGTCGGGGATTGGGGACCCCCGAGCCCCAGGGCCCAACTCAACCTACCGCCCCTCCGCCACCCGGGCTGCTTGGGGCGGCGCCGGTCATTCAGGGCGGGAGAATGGGCAGGGCCCTCCGAGCCCTGGGCGACCTTCAAAGGCCATCTGCGCCAAAACGCTTGGGCCTACGCTCCTGTTCGCCACCGCCGTCACCTCGGCTAGCCCCTCCGCTCACCGCACATACGGCAGATCGGGCCTGCTGGCATCCTTTAGGCTAACCCTACCCTAGGTCGGCCCCCGAGGGACCACTCCCAAGTGCCTGGCGCCGCCATGCCGGGGATTGGGGACCCGCGAGCACTTGCTGCGGGCTCACCCTGCTGCCCCTCCACGACCCAGCCTGCTAGGAGCAATGTCCTCATGGGTCGGGAGAATGGGCAGGGCCCTCCGAGCCCCCGGCGAATGTCCAAGGCCTCCTGCACCAAAACGCTTGGGCCAACGCTACCACTCACCAGTGCCCTCACTTCGGCCCGTCCCTCCACTCTCTGCACAGCTGGCGGATCGGGCCTGCCATTCTCCTGGGGGCTAACCCGAACCCTAGGTCGGTCTCAGAGGGGACCGTCCCAAGGGGTCTGGCACTGCCACGCCGGGGATTGGGGACCCCCGAGCCACAACACCAGATGCACCCTGCCACTCCGCCGCCACCCGGGCCGCTAGGGGCGCCGCCGGTCATTCGGGGCTGGAGAACATGCAGAGCCTTCCGAGCCACCCTCGAACTTCGAAGGCCCCTGTGCCAAAACGCCTAGGACCATGCTCCCGCTCGCCAGAGCCCTCACCTTGGCCCACCACTCCGTAATCCGCTCAGCCGGTGGATGGGGCCTGCCGTCCTCCTTTGGGCTAACCCTAACCCTAGGTCGGCTCACGAGGGGCCCCTCCCAAGGGGCCTGGTGCTGCCACGCCAGGGATTGGGGACCCCCGAGCACCAGGGCCGAACTCACCCTGCCTCCCCACTGTGACCCGGCCCGCTAGGGGCGCCTTCCTCATTCAGGGCGGGATATCGGGCAGGGCCCTCCGAGCCCCCTGCAACCTTCGAAGGCCCCTCGTGCCAAAACGATTGGGCCCAAGCTCCCGTTCGCCAGTGCCCTCACCTCGGCCCATCCTCCGCTCGTCACACAGCTGGCGGAAAGGGCCTGCCGGCCTCCTGGGGGCTAACCCTAAACCTAGCTTGGCCCCCAAGGGGCCCCTCCCAAGGTGCCTGGCGCCACCACGCCTGGGATTGGGGTCCCCCAAGCCCCCTCGCCTGACTCACCCTGCCGCCCCGCCGCCACCCGGGCCGCTAGGGGCGCCGCCGTTCATTCAGGGCGTTAGAACAGGCAGGGCTCTCCGAGCCCCCGGCAATCTTCGAAACCCTCTCGCCAAAACGCTTGGGCCCACGCTCCCACTCGCCAGTGCATTCACGTCGACCCGTCCTTCGGCTCGCAGTACAGCCTACGGATAGGTCCTGCCGGCCTCCTGGAGCTAACACAAACCCTACGTCGGTGCCCGAGGGGCCCCTCCCAAGGGGCCTGGCTCTGCCATGCTGGGGCTCGGGGACCCCCGAGCCCCGGCGGCAGTCTCACCCTGCCACCGCGCCGTGACCTGGCACACTCGGGGCGCTGTCCTCATTCAGGTGGGAGAACGGGCAGGGCCCTCAGAGCCCCGGGCGACATTTGAAGTCCCCCGCACCAAAACGCTTGGGCCCACGGTCCAGCTCGCCAGCGCCCTCACCTAGGCCAGCCCCTCCGCACACCGCACATGTGGCGGATCGGGCCTGCCAGCTTCCTGGGGGCTAGCCCAAACCCTACATCAGCCCCCGAGGGGCCCCTCCCAATGGGCCTGGCGCCACCACGCCGGGGATTGGGGACCCCAGATCCCCAGCTCTGGAGCCGCCCTACCGCCCTGCCTCCACCCGGGCCGTTAGGGGCGCTGCCAGTCATTCAGGGCGGGAGAACGGGCAGGGCCCTCCGAGCCCCCGGCGACCTTCGAAGGCCACCCTTGCCAAAATACTTGGGCCCATGCTCCCACTCGCCAACGCCCTCACCTCGGCCCGCCCCTCCACTCGCCGCACAGCCAGCGGATCGGGCCTGCCGGCCTCCTGGGGGCTAACCCTAAACCTAAGTCAGCCCCCGAGGGGCCTCTCCCAAGGTGCCTGGCGCCACAACGCCGGGGTTTCGTGTCCCCTGAGCCCCATTGCCAGACTCACCCTCCCGCCCCGCTGCCACCCGGGCCACTAGGGTCCCCGCCGGTCATTAAGGGCAGGAGAACGGGCAGGGCCCTCCGAGCCAATGGCGACCTTCGAAGGCCCCCGTGCGAAAACACTCAGGCCCACGCTCCCGCTCGCCAGAACCCTCACTCCAGCCCGCCACATCACTCGCCATACAGCGGGCAGATCGGGGCTGCTGGCCTCCGGGGGGATAACTCTAAGCCTAGGTCGGCACCCAAGGGGCCCCTCCCAAGGGGCCTGGCACCGCCATGCCGGGGATTGGGGACTCCCGAGCCCCAGCGCCGGACTCACCCTACCGCCTCACTGCGACCCGGCCCGCTAGGGGCAACGTCCTCATTCAGGGTGGGAGATCGGGCAGGGCCCTCCGAGTCCCCGGCGACCTTTGAACCCCCCCCACGCCAAAACGCTTGGGCCCACGCTCCCGCTCGCCAGCAATCTCACCTCCGCCCGACCATCCACTCGCTGCACAGCTGGCAGATCCAGCCTGCTGGCCTCCTGGAGGCTAACCCAAACCCTAAGTCAGGCCCGAGGGGCCCTTCCCAAGGGGTCTGGTGCCGAAACGCCAGGGATTGGGGATTCCCAAGCCCCAGCACTGGACTCACCCTGCCGCCCCTCTGCAACCCGAGCCGCTAGGTGCACCGTCGGGCTTTCAGCGCAGTAGAACCGGAAGTGCGCTCTGAACCCCCGGTGACTTTTGAATGCCCCCACGCCAAAACGCTTGGGCCCACGCTCCCGCTCTACAGTGCCCTCACCTCGGCCTGCCCCACTGCTCGCTACACAGCTGGCGGATCAGGTCTGCCGGCCTCTTGGGGGCTAACACTAACGCTGGTTCGGACCCCGAGGGCCCTTCCCAAGGGGCCTGGCGCCCCAACGCCGAGTATTGGGGACCCCCGTGCCCCAGCGCTGGACTTACCATGCCGCCCCACCGCAACCCGGGCCACTAGGGGCATCGCCGGTCATTCAGGTTGGGAGAACTGGCAAGGCCTTCCGAGCCCCCAGGGACTTTCGAAGGCCCCCCCCGCGCCAAAAGGCTTTGCCCACACCCCCGTACGCCAGCGCCCTCACCTCGGCGCGCTGCTCTGCTCACAGCACAGCCAGCGAATGAGGCCTGCCAGGTTCCTGGGGGCTAACCCTAAACCTAGGTCGGCCCCCAATGGGCCCCTCCCAAGGAGCCTGGAGCTGCAAGGCCTGAGATTGTGGACCCCCAAGTCCCAGCGCCTGACGCACGCTGCCGCCCCGCCCCACACGGGCCGCTAGGGGCGCCGCCATTCATTCAGGTTGGGAGAACGGGCAGGGCCCTCCGAACCCCCGCCGACCTTCGAAGGCGCCCGGAACCAAAACCTTGGGCCCTGGCTCACGTTCACCAGCACCCTCTCCTTGGCCCAAATCTCCGCTCGATGCACAGGTGGTGTATCGAGCCTGCGGGGCTCCTGGGGGCCAACCCTAACCATAGGTTGGCCCCCGAGGGGCCCTTCCCAAGGGTCCTGGCGACTCAATGCTGCGGAGGGGGACCCCGTGCCCAAGTGCCGGACTCACCCTGCTGCCCTTCAGCCACCCAAGCCGCTAGAGGACCACCGGTCAATCAGGACAGGAGAAGGGGCAGGGACCTCCAATCCCCCGCTGACTTTTGAAGGCGCCCCGCGCAAAAACCTTGGCTCCCATGCTCCTGCTCCCAGCGCCCTCACCTCGGCCCGCCCCTCCACTTGATTCAGAGCCGGTGGATAGGGCCTGCCAAGCTCCTGGGGCTAACCAAAACCCTAGGTCGGCCCCGTGGGGCACATCCCAAGGGGCCTGGCTCTGCAATGCTGGGGATTGGTGACTCAGAGCCCCAGAACCCGACTCACCCTGCCGCACTGTCCCCACCCGGGCCGCTAGGGGCGCCACCGGTCATTCAGGGCGGGAGAACGGACAGGGCCCTGGAGAAATCAGCGACTTTTGAAGCCTCCCACCAAAATGCAGGGGCCCAGGCTCCGGCTCGCCAGAGCCTTTACCTCCGCCCGCGCACCTTTCGCCGCCCAGCCAGAGGATTGGGCCTGCCGCCTCCTGAGTGCTAACTCTAACCCTAGGTCGGCCCCCTACGAGCCCCTCCCAAGGGGCCTGGCCCCGCAACGCTGCGGATTGGGGATCCCCGAGCCACAGCGCAGGACTCCCCCTGCCGCCCCACCGCCAACGGAGCCGCTAAGGGCGCCACTGGTTATTCAGGGCAGGAGAACAGGCAGGGCCCTTTGAGCCATGGCAACATTCGAAGGCCCAGGGCCTGCCGGCCTCCTGGGAGCTAACCCTAACCATAGGTCGGCCCCCGAGGGGCCCTTCCCAAGGGGCCTGGCATCGCAACGCCGGGGATTGGGGACCCCCAAGACCCAGTGCCGGATGCACCCTGGCGCCCCGCCTCACACGGGCCGCTAGGGGCGCCGCAATTCATTCAGGGTGGGAGAACTGCCAGGGCCCTCCGAATCCCCACCGACCTTCGAAGGCGCCCTGAACCGAAACGCTTGGGCCCAGGCTCATGTTCACCAGCGCCCTCACCTCGGCCCAACTCTCCGCTCGACGCACAGGTGGTGTATCGGGCCTGCCGGCCGCCTGGGGTTAACCCTAAGGGTAGGTTGGCCCCCCGAGGGGCCCTTCCCAAGTGGCCTGGCGCCACAACGCCGGGGATGGGGACCCCGAGCCCAAGTGCTGGACTCACCCTCCTGCCCTTCAGCCACCCGAGCCGCTAGGGGCCCCGCCGGTCATTCAGAGTGGGAGAACGGGCAGGTCCCTCTGCAGCCCTGCCGACCTTCGACGGCCCCCCGCACTAAAAAGCTTGGGCTCATGCTCAGTCTCGCCAGTGCCCTCACCTCGTCCCAACCCTCCGCGTGCCGCACAGCCACTGATTGGGTCCACTGACCTCCTGGGGGCTAACCATAACCCTAGATCGATCCCCAAAGGTCCACTCCCAAGGGGCTTGGCGCAGCAATGCCGGGGATTGGGGAACCCGAACCTCAGCACCTGACTCACCCTGCCGCCCAGCCACCACCCGGGGGCTTGGGGTGCTGCCGATCATTCAGGGCGGGAGAACAGGCAGGGCCCTCGGAGACACGGGGACCTTCGAAGGGCCCCCAGCGCAAAAACCGCAGACCCACCCTTCCACTCAGCAGCGCCCTCACCTCCGTCCGCCACTGCACTCTCCACACAGCTGGCGAATAGGGCCTGCCGGCTTCCTGGGAGCTAAACCGTACCCTAGGTTCCCCCGAGGGGCCTCTCCCAAGGGGCCTGGCGCCGCATCGCCGGGGATTGGGGACCCCCAAGCCCCAGCGCCGGATGCACCCTGTTGCCCCTCCCCACTCGGGACGCTAGGGGCGCCGCCGTTCATTCAGGGTGGGAGAAGGGGCAGGGCCCTCCGAACCCCCGCCTATGCTCCAAGGCGCCCCGAATCAAAACGCTTGGGCCCACGCTCACGTTCACCAGCACCCTCAACTCGGCCCGCACCTCTGCTCGTCACACAGCTGGCGACTAGGGCCTGCTGGCCTCCTGGGAGCTAACCCTAACCCTAGGACGGCCCCTGAGGATCCCTTCCTAAGGGACCCGGTTCGGCAACTCCGGAGATTGCGGACCCCCAAGCCCCAGTGCCGGATGCACGCTGCCGCCCCGCCCCACACAGGCCACTAGGGGCGCCGCCATTCATTCAGGGTGGGAGAACTGGCAGGGCCCTCAGAACCCCCGTCGACCTTCGAAGGCGCCCCGATCCAAAACCCTTGGGCCCTGGCTCACGTTCACCAGCACCCTCACCTCGGCCCAACTGTCCTCTCGATGCACAGGTGGTGTATCCGGCCTGCGTGGCTCCTGGGGACTAACCCTAACCATAGGTCTGCCCCCGAGGGGCCCTTCCCAAGGGACCTGGTGACGCAACGCTGGGGATGGGGACCCCATGCCCAAGTGCCGGACTCACCCTGCTGCCCTTCAGCCACTCAAGCCGCTAGGGGACCACCGGTCAATCAGGACAGGAGAACGGGCAGGGACCTCCGAGCCCCCGCTGACCTTCGAAGGCCCCCCGCGAAAAACGTTGGCTCTCATGCTCTTGCTCCCAGCGCCCTCACCTCAGCCCGCCCCTCCGCTTGATTCGGAGCCGGTGGATAGGGCCTGCCAAGCTCCTGGGGCTAACCAAAACCCTAGGTCGGCCCCGTGGGGCACATCCCAAGGGGCCTGGCTCTGCAACGCTGGGGATTGGTGACTCAGAGCCCCAGAACCCGACTCACCCTGCCGCACTGTCCCCACCCGGGCCGCTAGGGGCGCCACCGGTCATTCAGGGCGGGAGAACGGACAGGGCCCTGGAGAAATCAGCGACTTTTGAAGCCTCCCACCAAAATGCAGGGGCCCAGGCTCCGGCTCGCCAGAGCCTTTACCTCCGCCCGCGCACCTTTCGCCGCCCAGCCAGAGGATTGGGCCTGCCGCCTCCTGAGTGCTAACTCTAACCCTAGGTCGGCCCCCTACGAGCCCCTCCCAAGGGGCCTGGCCCCGCAACGCTGCGGATTGGGGATCCCCGAGCCACAGCGCAGGACTCCCCCTGCCGCCCCACCGCCAACGGAGCCGCTAAGGGCGCCACTGGTTATTCAGGGCAGGAGAACAGGCAGGGCCCTTTGAGCCATGGCAACATTCGAAGGCCCAGGGCCTGCCGGCCTCCTGGGAGCTAACCCTAACCATAGGTCGGCCCCCGAGGGGCCCTTCCCAAGGGGCCTGGCATCGCAACGCCGGGGATTGGGGACCCCCAAGACCCAGTGCCGGATGCACCCTGGCGCCCCGCCTCACACGGGCCGCTAGGGGCGCCGCCATTCATTCAGGGTGGGAGAACTGCCAGGGCCCTCCGAACCCCCACCGACCTTCGAAGGCGCCCTGAACCGAAACGCTTGGGCCCAGGCTCATGTTCACCAGCACCCTCACCTCGGCCCAACTCTCCGCTCGACGCACAGGTGGTGTATCGGGCCTGCCGGCCGCCTGGGGTTAACCCTAAGGGTAGGTTGGCCCCCCGAGGGGCCCTTCCCAAGTGGCCTGGCGCCACAACGCCGGGGATGGGGACCCCGAGCCCAAGTGCTGGACTCACCCTCCTGCCCTTCAGCCACCCGAGCCGCTAGGGGCCCCGCCGGTCATTCAGAGTGGGAGAACGGGCAGGTCCCTCTGCGGCCCCGCCGACCTTCGATGGTCCCCCACACTAAAAAGCTGGGGCTCATGCTCAGTCTCGCCAGTGCCCTCACCTTGTCCCAACCCTCCGCGTGCCGCACAGCCGCTGATTGGGTCCACTGACCTCCTGGGGGCTAACCATAACCCTAGATCGATCCCCAAAGGTCCACTCCCAAGGGGCTTGGCGCAGCAATGCCGGGGATTGGGGACTCCGAACCTCAGCACCTGACTCACCCTGCCGCCCAGCCACCACCCGGGGGCTTGGGGTGCTGCCGATCATTCAGGGCGGGAGAACAGGCAGGGCCCTCGGAGACACGGCGACCTTCGAAGGCCCCCCAGCGCAAAAACGGCAGACCCACCCTTCCACTCAGCAGCGCCCTCACCTCCGTCCACCACTGCACTCTCCACACAGCTGGCGAATAGGGCCTGCCGGCCTCCTGGGAGCTAAACCGTACCCTAGGTTGCCCCCCAGGGGCCTCTCCCAAGGGGCCTGGTGCCGCATCGCCGGGGATTGGGGACCCCCAAGCCCCAGCGCTGGATGCACCCTGTTGCCCCTCCCCACTCGGGCCGCTAGGGGCGCCGCCGTTCATTCAGGGTGGGAGAAGGGGCAGGGCCCTCCGAACCCCCGCCTATGCTCCAAGGCGCCCCGAATCAAAACGCTTGGGCCCACGCTCACGTTCACCAGCACCCTCAACTCGGCCCGCACCTCTGCTCCTCACACAGCTGGCGACTAGGGCCTGCCGGCCTCCTGGGAGCTCACCCTAACCCTAGGACAGCCCCTGAAGGTCCCTTCCTAAGGGGCCTGGCGCCGCAACGCCAGGGATTGGGGGCCCCCAAGCCCCAGCGCCGGATGCACGCTGCCACCCCAACCCACACAGGCCGCTAGGGGCGCCGCCATTCATTCAGGGTGGGAGAACTGGCAGGGCCCTCCGAACCCCTGCCGACCTTCGAAGGCGCACCGAACCAAAACGCTTGGGCCCAGGCTCATGTTCACCAGCACCCTCACCTCGGCCCAACTCTCCGCTCGACGCACAGGTGGTGTATCAGGCCTGCGGGGCTCCTGGAGGCTAACCCTAACCATAGGTCGGCCACCGAGGGGCACTGCCCAAGGGGCCTGGCGTCGCAACGCTGGGGATGGGGACCCCGAGCTCATGTGCCGCACTCACCCTGCTGCCCTTCAGCCACCCGAGCCGCTAGAGGCCCCGCCGGTCAGTCAGGGCAAGAGATCGGGCAGGGCCCTCCGAGCCCACGCTGACCTTTGAAGGCTCCCCGCGCAAAAACGTTGGCTCCCAGGATCCTGCTCGCCAGCGCCCTCACCTAGGCCCACCCCACCGCTTGCTTCAGAGCCGGTGGATAGGGCCTGCCGGGCTCCTGGCAGCTAACCAAAACCCTAGGTCGGCCCTGAGGGGACATCCCAAGCGGCCTGGCTCTGCAATGCTGGGGATTGGTGACTCAGAGCCCCAGAGCCGGACTCACCCTGCCGCACTGTCCCCACCTGGGCCGCTAGGGGCGCCGCGGGTCATAGAGGGCGAGAGAAGGGCAGGGCCTTCTGAGTCCCCGGTGACCTTCAAAGGCTCCCTGAGCCAAAACGCTGGTGCCCACGCTCCCGCTCCCCAGCGCCTTCACCTCAGGCCGCACCTCAGCTCGCCGCACAGTGTGCGGTTGGGCCAGACGGTCTCCTGGGGGCTAACCCTAACGCTAGGTCGGCCCCCCAGGGGCCCCTCCCAAGGGTTTTGGTGCCACTACGCCAGGGATCTGGAACCCCAAGCCTCAAAGCCAGACTCACCCTCGCACAACGCTGCCACCCGGGCCGCGAGGGGCGCTGCAGGTCATTCAGGGCGGGAGAACTGACAGGGCCCTGGAGGAACCGGCGACATTTGAAGCCTCCCACCCCAAAATGCAGGGGCCCACAATCCCGCACCCCAGCGCCTTTACCTCGGCCCGCCCACCTCTCACCGCCCAGCCAGAGGATCTGGCCTGCCGGCCTTATGGGGGCTAACTCTAACCCTGGGTCGGCCCACGAGGAGCCCCTCCCAAGTGGCCTGGCACCACAACGCCGGGGATTGGGGATCCCCGAGCCGCAGCCTGGGATTCACCCTGCCGCCCCACTGCCAACGGAGCCGCTAGGGGCGTTGCTGGTTCTTCAGGGCAGGAGAAAGGGCAGGGCCCTCCGAGCCATGGCAACATTCAAAGGCCCAGGACGCCAAAACGCTGGGGCCCAGCTCCAGCTCGCCATCACCCTCAACTCGGCCTGCATCTCCACTCCTTGCACAGCCGGCGGATCGGGCCTACCGGCCTCCTGGGCGCTAACCCTAACCCTAGGACGGCCCCGAGGGTCGCTTCCTAAGGGCCTGGTGCCGCAATGCCACGGATTGGGAACCCCCAAGCCCCAGCACTGGATGCACCCTGCCGCCCTGCCCCACACGTGCCGCTAGGGGCGCCGCCATTCATTCAGGGTGGGAGAACGGGCAGGGCCCTTCGAACCCCCGCCGACCTTCGAGGCGCCCCGAACCAAAACGCTTGGGCCCGGGCTCATGTTCACCAGCACCCTCACCTCGGCCCAACTCTCCGCTCGACGCACAGGCGGTGTATCGGGCCTGCTGGCCTCCTGGGGGCTAACCCTAACTGTAGGTCGGCCACGGAGGGGCCCTTCCCAAGTGGCCTGGCGCCACAACGCCTGGAATGGGGACCCCAACCCAAGTGCCGGTCTCACCCTGCTGCCCTTCAGGCACCGGAGCCTCTAGGGGCCCCGCCGGTCATTCAGAGCGGGAGAACGGGCAGGTCCCTCCGAGCCCCCACTGACCTTCGAAGGCCCCCCGCACTAAAACGCTTGGGCTCAGGCTCAGTCTCGCTAGCGCCCTCACCTCGGCCCAACCCTCCGTGTGCCGCACAGCCGCTGATCGGGTCCACCGGCCTCCTGGGGGGTAACCGGAACCCTAGATCGACCCCCGAGGGGCCCCTCCCAAGGGATCTGGCGCCGCAACGCTGGGGATTGGGGACCCCCGAGCCTCAGCACAGGACTCACCCTGCCACCCAGCCGCCACCCGGGGGCTTGGGGTGGTGCCGTTCATTCAGGGCGGGAGCACGGGCAGGGCCCTCCAAGACACAGCGACCTTCAAAGGCCCCCCGCGCCAAAACACCCGGGCCCACGCTCCCGCTCACCAGTGCCCTCACCTCGGTCCGCCACACCATTCTCCACATGGCTGGCGAATAGGGCCTGCAGGCATCCTAGGGGCTAGCCCTAACCCTAGGTCAGCCTCCGAGGGGCCCCTCCAAAGGGCCTGGCGCCGCAACGCGGTGGACTGGGGACCCCCGAGCCCTATGCCCGGACTTACATGCCGCCCCGCCGCCACCTGGGCTGCTAGGGGCGCCGCCGGTCATTCAGGGAGGAGAATGGGCAGGGCCCGCCGAGTCCCCGGAGACATTCGAAGGCCCCCGGTGCCAAAACGCTTGGGCCCAGGCTCTTGCTCGCCAGCGCCCTCACCTCGGCCCGCCCCTCCGCTCCACGCACAGCGGGCGGATCCCGCATGCCGGCCTCCTGGGTGCTAACCCTAACCCTAGGTCGGCCACCCAGGGGCCCCTCCCAAGGGTCCGGGTGCCGCTTCGCCGGGGATCGGGAACCTCAAGCCCCAGAGCCACACTCACCCTACGGAAACGCCGCCACCCGGGCCGCTAGGAGCACTGCGGGTCATTCAGGGCGAGAGAAGGGGCATGGCCTTCCGAGCCCCAGGTGGCCTTCAAAGGCTCCCCGTGCCAAAACGCTGGTGCCCACGCTCCCGCTCCCCAACGCCCTCACCTCGGCCCCGCCCTCCGCTCCACGGACAGTGTCCGGATCCCACCTGCCGGCCTCCTGGGGGCTAACCCTAACCCTAGGTCAGCCACCCAGGGGCTCCTCCCAAGGGTCCTGGTGCCGCTACACTGGGGATCAGGGACCCCAAGACCCAGAGCCAGACTCACCCTGCCGCCACGTCGCCACCCGGGCTGCTAGTGGCGCCGCCCGTCATTCAGGGCGGGAGAAGGGACAGGGCCCTGGAGAAACCGGCAATATTTGAAGCCTCCTGCGCCAAAATGCAAGGGACCACGCTCCCGATCTCCAGCGCCTTTACCTCGAGCCGCCCACCTCTCGCCGCCCAGCCAGAGGATTGGGCCTGCTGGCCTCCTGGGTGCTAACTCTAAACCTAGGTCCGCCCAAGAGGAGCCCCTCCCAAGAAGACTGGCCCCACAACGCTGGGGATTGGGGATCCACGAGCCGCAGCATGGACTCACCCTGCCGCTCCACCGCCAAGGGAGCTGCTAAGGGCGCCGCTGGTTCTTCAGGGCAGGAGAATGGGCGGGGCCCTTTGAGCCATGGCAACAGTCGAAGGCCCAGGGCGCCAAAACGCTGGGGACCACGCTCCCGCTCTGCATCACCCTCAACTCGGCCCGCACCTCCGCTCTTCGCAGAGCCAGCGACTCGGGCCTGCCGGCCTCCTGGGAGCTCACCCTAACCCTAGGACAGCCCCTGAAGGAACCTTCCTAAGGGGCCTGGCGCCGCAACGCCAGGGATTGGGGGCCCCAAGCCCCAGCGCCAGATGCACGCTGCCACCCCAACCCACACAGGCTGCTAGGGGCGCCGCCATTCATTCAGGGTGGGAGAACTGACAGGGCCCTGGAGAAACCGGCGACATTTGAAGCCTCCCACCCCAAAATGCAGGGGCCCACAATCCCGCACCCCAGCGCCTTTACCTCGGCCCGCCCACCTCTCACCGCCCAGCCAGAGGATCTGGCCTGCCGGCCTTATGGGGGCTAACTCTAACCCTGGGTCGGCCCACGAGGAGCCCCTCCCAAGGGGCCTGGCACCACAACGCCGGGGATTGGGGATCCCCGAGCCGCAGCCTGGGATTCACCCTGCCGCCCCACTGCCAACGGAGCCGCTAGGGGCGTTGCTGGTTCTTCAGGGCAGGAGAAAGGGCAGGGCCCTCCGAGCCATGGCAACATTCAAAGGCCCAGGACGCCAAAACGCTGGGGCCCAGCTCCAGCTCGCCATCACCCTCAACTCGGCCTGCATCTCCACTCCTCGCACAGCCGGCAGATCGGGCCTACCGGCCTCCTGGGCGCTAACCCTAACCCTAGGACGGCCCCGAGGGTCGCTTCCTAAGGGCCTGGTGCCGCAACGCCACGGATTGGGAACCCCCAAGCCCCAGCGCTGGATGCACCCTGCCGCCCTGCCCCACACGTGCCGCTAGGGGCGCCGCCATTCATTCAGGGTGGGAGAACGGGCAGGGCCCTTCGAACCCCCGACGACCTTCGAAGGCGCCCCGAACCAAAACGCTTGGGCCCGGGCTCATGTTCACCAGCACCCTCACCTCGGCCCAACTCTCCGCTCGACGCACAGGCGGAGTATCGGGCCTGCTGGCCTCCTGGGGGCTAACCCTAACTGTAGGTCGGCCACGGAGGGGCCCTTCCCAAGTGGCCTGGCGCCACAACGCCGGGAATGGGGACCCCAACCCAAGTGCCGGTCTCACCCTGCTGCCCTTCAGGCACCGGAGCCTCTAGGGGCCCCGCCGGTCATTCAGAGCGGGAGAACGGGCAGGTCCCTCCGAGCCCCCACTGACCTTCGAAGGCCCCCCGCACTAAAACGCTTGGGCTCAGGCTCAGTCTCGCTAGCGCCCTCACCTCGGCCCAACCCTCCGTGTGCCGCACAGCCGCTGATCGGGTCCACCGGCCTCCTGGGGGCTAACCGGAACCCTAGATCGACCCCCGAGGGGCCCCTCCCAAGGGATCTGGCGCCGCAACGCTGGGGATTGGGGACCCCCGAGCCTCAGCACTGGACTCACCCTGCCACCCAGCCGCCACCCGGGGGCTTGGGGTGGTGCCGTTCATTCAGGGCGGGAGCACAGGCAGGGCCCTCCAAGACACGGCGACCTTCAAAGGCCCCCCGCGCCAAAACACCCGGGCCCACGCTCCCGCTCACCAGTGCCCTCACCTCGGTCCGCCACTCCAGTCTCCACACGGCTGGCGAATAGGGCCTGCCGGCATCCTAGGGGCTAAACCTAACTCTAGGTCAGCCTCCGAGGGGCCCCTCCCAAGGGGCCTGGCACCGCAACGCGGTGGACTGGGGACCCCGAGCCCTATGCCCGGAATTACATGCCGCCCCGCCGCCACCTGGGCTGCTAGGGGCGTCGCCGGTCATTCAGGGAGGAGAATGGGCAGGGCCCGCCGAGTCCCCGGAGACATTCAATGGCCCCCGGTGCCAAAACGCTTGGGCCCAGGCTCTTGCTCGCCAGCGCCCTCACCTCGGCCCGCCCCTCCGCTCCACGCACAGCGGGCGGATCCCGCATGCCGGCCTCCTGGGTGCTAACCCTAACCCTAGGTCGGCCACCCAGGGGCCCCTCCCAAGGTTCCGGGTGCCGCTTCGCCGGGGATCGGGAACCTCAAGCCCCAGAGCCACACTCACCCTACGGAAACACCGCCACCCGGGCCGCTAGGAGCACTGCGGGTCATTCAGGGCGAGAGAAGGGGCATGGCCTTCCGAGCCCCCGGTGGCCTTCAAAGGCTCCCCGTGCCAAAACGCTGGTGCCCACGCTCCCGCTCCCCAACGCCCTCACCTCGGCCCCGCCCTCTGCTCCACGGACAGTGTCCAGATCCCACCTGCCGGCCTCCTGGGGGCTAACCCTAACCCTAGGTCAGCCACCCAGGGGCTCCTCCCAAGGGTCCTGGTGCCGCTACACTGGGGATCAGGGACCCCAAGACCCAGAGCCAGACTCACCCTGCCGCCACGTCGCCACCCGGGCTGCTAGTGGCGCCGCCCGTCATTCAGGGCGGGAGAAGGGACAGGGCCCTGGAGAAACCGGCAATATTTGAAGCCTCCTGCGCCAAAATGCAAGGGACCACGCTCCCGATCGCCAGCGCCTTTACCTCGGGCCGCCCACCTCTCGCCGCCCAGCCAGAGGATTGGGCCTGCTGGCCTCCTGGGTGCTAACTCTAAACCTAGGTCCGCCCAAGAGGAGCCCCTCCCAAGAAGCCTGGCCCCACAACGCTGGGGATTGGGGATCCACGAGCCGCAGCATGGACTCACCCTGCCGCTCCACCGCCAAGGGAGCTGCTAAGGGCGCCGCTGGTTCTTCAGGGCAGGAGAACGGGCAGGGCCCTTTGAGCCATGGCAACAGTCGAAGGCCCAGGGAACCAAAACGCTGGGGACCACGCTCCCGCTCTGCATCACCCTCAACTCGGCCCGCACCTCCGCTCTTCGCAGAGTCAGCGACTCGGGCCTGCCGGCCTCCTGGGAGCTCACCTTAACCCTAGGACAGCCCCTGAAGGAACCTTCCTAAGGGGCCTGGCGCCGCAACGCCAGGGATTGGGGGCCCCCAAGCCCCAGCGCCGGATGCACGCTGCCACCCCAACCCACACAGGCCGCTAGGGGCGCCGCCATTCATTCAGGGTGGGAGAATGGGTAGGGCCCTTCGAATCCCCGCCGACCTTCGAAGGCGCCCCGAACCAAAACGCTTGGGCCCAGGCTCATGTTCACCAGCACCCTCACCTCGGCCCAACTCTCCGCTCGACGCACAGGCGGTGTATCGGGCCTGCTGGCCTCCTGGGGGCTAACCCTAACTGTAGGTCGGCCACGGAGGGGCCCTTCCCAAGTGGCCTGGCGCCACAACGCCGGGAATGGGGACACCAACCCAAGTGTCGGTCTCACCCTGCTGCCCTTCAGGCACCGGAGCCTCTAGGGGCCCCGCCGGTCATTCAGAGCGGGAGAACGGGCAGGTCCCTCCGAGCCCCCACTGACCTTCGAAGGCCCCCTGCACTAAAACGCTTGGGCTCATGCTCAGTCTCGCCAGCGCCCTCACCTCGGCCCAACCCTCCGCGTGCCGCACAGCCGCTGATCGGGTCCACCGGCCTCCTGGGGGCTAACCGGAACCCTAGATCGACCCCCGAGGGGCCCCTCCCAAGGGATCTGGCGCCGCAACGCTGGGGATTGGGGACCCCCGAGCCTCAGCACTGGACTCACCCTGCCACCCAGCCGCTACCCGGGGGCTTGGGGTGGTGCCGTTCATTCAGGGCGGGAGCACGGGCAGGGCCCTCCAAGACACGGCGACCTTCAAAGGCCCCCCGCGCCAAAACACCCGGGCGCACGCTCCCGCTCACCAGTGCCCTCACCTCGGTCCGCCACTCCAGTCTCCACACGGCTGGTGAATAGGGCCTGCCGGCATCCTAGGGGCTAAACCTAAACCTACGTCAGCCTCCAAGGGGCCCCTCCCAAGGGGCCTGGCGCCGCAACGCGGTGGACTGGGGACCCCCGAGCCCTATGCCCGGACTTACATGCCGCCCCGCCGCCACCTGGGCTGCTAGGGGCGCCGCCGGTCATTCAGGGAGGAGAATGGGCAGGGCCCGCCGAGTCCCCGGAGACATTCGAAGGCCCCCGGTGCCAAAACCCTTGGGCCCAGGCTCTTGCTCGCCAGCGCCCTCACCTCGGCCCGCCCCTCCGCTCAACGCACAGTGGGCGGATCCCGCCTGCCAGCCTCCCCGGTGCTAACCCTAACCCTAGGTCGGCCACCCAGGGGCCCCTCCCAAGGGTCCTGGTGCCGCTTCGCCGGGGATAGGGAACCTCAAGCCCCAGAGCCACACTCACCCTACCGCAACGCCGCCACCCAGGCCGCTAGGAGCACTGCGGGTCATTCAGGGCGAGAAAAGGGGCAGGGCCTTCCGAGCCCCCGGTGGCCTTCAAAGGCTCCCCGTGCCAAAACGCTGGTGCCCACGCTCCCGCTCCCCAACGCCCTCACCTCGGCCCCGCCCTCCGCTCCACGCACAGCGGGCGGATCCCGCCTGCCGGCCTCCTGGGGGCTAACCCTAACCCTAGGTCAGCCACCCAGGGGCCCCTCCCAAGGGTCCTGGTGCCGCTACACTGGGGATCAGGACCCCAAGACCCAGAGCCAGACTCACCCTGCCGCCACGTCGCCACCCGGGCTGCTAGTGGCGCCGCCCGTCATTCAGGGTAGGAGAACTGGCAGGGCCTCCGAACCCCTGCCGACCTTCGAAGGCGCACCGAACCAAAACGCTTGGGCCCATGCTCATGTTCACCAGCACCCTCACCTCGGCCCAACTCTCCGCTCGAGGCACAGGTGGTGTATCAGGCCTGCGGGGCTCCTGGAGGCTAACCCTAACCATAGGTCGGCCACCGAGGGGCACTTCCCAAGGGGCCTGGCGTTGCAACGCTGGGGATGGGGACCCCGAGCTCATGTGCCACACTCACCCTGCTGCCCTTCAGCCACCCGAGCCGCTAGAGGCCCCGCCGGTCAATCAGGGCAAGAGATCGGGAAGGGCCCTCCGAGCCCACGCTGACCTTTGAAGGCTCCCCGCGCAAAAACGTTGGCTCCCAGGATCCTGCTCGCCAGCGCCCTCACCTAGGCCCACCCCACCGCTTGCTTCAGAGCCGGTGGATAGGGCCTGCCGGTCTCCTGGCAGCTAACCAAAACCCTAGGTCGGCCCTGAGGGGACATCCCAAGCGGCCTGGCTCTGCAATGCTGGGGATTGGTGACTCAGAGGCCCAGAGCCGGACTCACCCTGCCGCACTGTCCCCACCTGGGCCGCTAGGGGCGCCGCGGGTCATAGAGGGCGAGAGAAGGGCAGGGCCTTCTGAGTCCCCGGTGACCTTCAAAGGCTCCCCGTGCCAAAACGCTGGTGCCCACGCTCCCGCTCCCCAGGGCCTTCACCTCGGGCCGCACCTCAGCTCGCCGCACAGTGTGCGGTTGGGCCTGACGGTCTCCTGGGGGCTAACCCTAACCTTAGGTCGGCCCCCCAGGGGCCCCTCCCAAGGGTTTTAGTGCCACTACGCCAGGGATCTGGAACCCCAAGGCCCAAAGCCAGACTCACCCTCCCACAACGCTGCCACCCAGGCCGCGAGGGGCGCCGCCGGTCATTCAGGCTGGGAGAACTGACAGGGCCCTGGAGAAACCGGCGACATTTGAAGCCTCCCACCCCAAAATGCAGGGGCCCACAATCCCGCACCCCAGCGCCTTTACCTCGGCCCGCCCACCTCTCACCGCCCAGCCAGAGGATCTGGCCTGCCGGCCTTATGGGGGCTAACTCTAACCCTGGGTCGGCCCACGAGGAGCCCCTCCCAAGGCGCCTGGCACCACAACGCCAGGGATTGGGGATCCCCGAGCCGCAGCCTGGGATTCACCCTGCCGCCCCACTGCCAACGGAACCGCTAGGGGCCTTGCTGGTTCTTCAGGGCAGGAGAAAGGGCAGGGCCCTCCGAGCCATGGCAACATTCAAAGGTCCAGGACGCCAAAACGCTGGGGCCCAGCTCCCGCTCGCCATCGCCCTCAACACGGCCTGCATGTCCACTCCTCGCACAGCCGGCGGATCGGGCCTGCCGGCCTCCTGGACGCTAACCCTAACCCTAGGACGGCCCCGAGGGTCGCTTCCTAAGGGGCCTGGTGCCGCAACGCCGGGGATTGGGAACCCCCAAGCCCCAGCGCTGGATGCACCCTGCCGCCCTGCCCCACACGTGCTGCTAGGGGCGCCACCATTCATTCAGGGTGGGAGAACGGGCAGGGCCCTTCGAACCCCCGCCGACCTTCGATGGCGCCCCGAACCAAAACGCTTGGGCCCGGGCTCATGTTCACCAGCACCCTCACCTCGGCCCAACTCTCCGCTCGACGCACAGGCGGTGTATCAGGCCTGCTGGCCTCCTGGGGGCTAACCCTAACTGTAGGTCGGCCACGGAAGGGCCCTTCCCAAGTGGCCTGGAGCCACAACGCCGGGAAGGGGGACCCCAACCCAAGTGCCGGTCTCACCATGCTGCCCTTCAGGCACCGGAGCCTCTAGGGGCCCCGCCAGTCATTCAGAGCGGGAGAACGGGCAGATCCCTCCGAGCCCCCACTGACCTTCGAAGGCCCCCCGCACTAAAACGCTTGGGCTCATGCTCAGTCTCGCCAGCGCCCTCACCTCGGCCCAACCCTCCGCGTGCCGCACAGCCGCTGATCGGGTCCACCGGCCTCCTGGGGGCTAACCGGAACCCTAGATCGACCCCCGAGGGGCCCCTCCCAAGGGATCTGGCGCCGCAACGCTGGGGATTGGGGACCCCGGAGCCTCAGCACTGGACTCACCCTGCCACCCAGCCGCCACCCGGGGGCTTGGGGTGGTGCCGTTCATTCAGGGCGGGAGCACGGGCAGGGCCCTCCAAGACACGGCGACCTTCAAAGGCCCCCCGCGCCAAAACACCCAGGCCCACGCTCCCGCTCACCAGTGCCCTCACCTCGGTCCGCCACTCCAGTCTCCACACGGCTGGCGAATAGGGCCTGCCGGCATCCTAGGGGCTAAACCTAACCCTAGGTCAGCCTCCGAGGGGCCCCTCCCAAGGAGCCTGGCAACGCAACGCGGTGGACTGGGGACCCCGAGCCCTATGCCCGGAATTACATGCCGCCCCGCCGCCACCTGGGCTGCTAGGGGCGTCGCCGGTCATTCAGGGAGGAGAATGGGCAGGGCCCGCCGAGTCCCCGGAGACATTCGAAGGCCCCCGGTGCCAAAACGCTTGGGCCCAGGCTCTTGCTCGCCAGCGCCCTCACCTCGGCCCGCCCCTCCGCTCCACGCACAGCAGGCGGATCCCGCCTGCCGGCCTCCCGGGTGCTAACCCTAACCCTAGGTCGGCCACTCAGGGGACCCTCCCAAGGGTCCTGGTGCCGCTTCGCCGGGGACCGGGTACCTCAAGCCCCAGAGCCACAGTCACCCTACCGCAACGCCGCCACCCAGGCCGCTAGGAGCACTGCGGGTCATTCAGGGCGAGAGAAGGGGCAGGGCCTTCCAAGCCCCCGGTGGCCTTCAAAGGCTCCCCGTGCCAAAACGCTGGTGCCCACACTCCCGCTCCCAACGCCCTCACCTCGGCCCCGCCCTCCGCTCCCGGGACAGTGGCCGGATCCCACCTGCCGGCCTCCTGGGGGCTAACCCTAACCCTAGGTCAGCCACCCAGGGGCCCCTCCCAAGGGTCCTGGTGACGCTACACTGGGGATCAGGGACCCCAAGACCCAGAGCCAGACTCACCCTGCCGCAACGTCGCCACCTGGGCTGCTAGTGGCGCCGCCCATCATTCAGGGCGGGAGAAGGGACAGGGCCCTGGAGAAACCGGCGATATTTGAAGCCTCCTGCGCCAAAATGCAGGGGCCCACAATCTTGCTCCCCATCGCCCTCACCTCAGCCCACTCCTCCGCTCGCCCCACAGCCCTCTTATTGGGACTGCCGGCCTCCTGGGGGCTAACCCTTACCCCAGGTCGGCCCCCGAAGGGCACTCCCAAAGGGCCTGGCGCCACGATGCTGGAGATTGAGGACCCCCAAGCCCCAATGATGTACTCAACCTGCCCCTCCGCCGCCACCCGGGCCACTTGGGGCGCCACCGGTCATTCAGGGTGGGGGAACGGGCAGGGCCCTCCGAGCCCCCAGCGACATTTATAGGTCCCCCGCGCCAAAACGCTGAAGCCCATGCTCCCGCTCTACAGCGCTCTCACCTCAGCCCGCCCCCCCCTAGCCACACAGCTGGCGGATCTGGCCTCCCGGGCTCCTCAGGGCTAATGGTAACCCTAGATGGGCCCCAGAGTGGCCCCTCCCAAGAGGCTTGGTGCCACAACGGCAGGGATTGGGGACCCGCAAGCCCCAGCGCCGGGCCACCCTGCCGCCCCGCCGCCACGCGGGCCTCTAGGAGCAACTCCGGGCATTCAGGGCGGGATAACCGGCAGGGCCCTCCGAGCCTCCGGTGAAATAAGAAGGCCCCCCACGCCAAAACACTGGGTACCACGCTACTGCTCAACTGCGCCCTACCACGGTCAATCTCTCCTCCGCTCACTGCACAGCCTGCGGATCCGGACTGCTGGCCTCCTGGCGGTTAACCTCACCCTAGGACAGTCCCAGAGGGGCCCCTCCCAAGGGGCCTGGCGCCGCAACGCTGGGGATTGGGAAACCCAAGCACCAGTGCAGGACTGACCCTGCCACCCCGCTGCCACCCGGGGAGCTAGGGGTGTCGCCGGTCGTTCATGGCGGGAGAAGGAGCAGGGCCCTCCGAGCCCCCTGCGACATTTGAAAGCCCACCGAGCCAAAATGTTGGGGCCCACGCTTCCGTTCGCCAGCGACCTCACCTTGGTCCACCCCCCCATTCACCACAGAGCCGGTGGATTGAGCCTGCCGGCCTCCTGGGGGATAACCCTAACCCTAGGTCGGCCCCCAAGGTGCCCCTCCCAAAGGGACTGCCGCCGAACGCCAGGGATTGGAGACCCCCGAGTCGCAACGCTGGACTCACCGTTCCGCCCCGCCCACACCCGGGCCGCTAGGGTACCGCCAATCATTCAGGGCGGGAGAACGGGCAGGGCCCTCCCTGCCCCGGTGACCTTCGAAGGCCCCCAGCGCCAAAACGCTGGGGCCCACTCTCTTGCTCGCCAGCGCCCTGATCTTCGACCACACCTCCATTCGCCCCAGACTGTGGATCGTGCCTGCCGGCCTCCAGGAGCTAACCTTTACCCTAGTTCGGCCCCCAAGGGGCCCCGCCCAAGGGGCCTGGTGCCGCAACGCCTGGCATTGGGGACCCCCGAGCCTCAGCACCAGACCCACCCTGCAGCCCCGCCACCACTCGGGTTGCTAGGGGAGCCGCCACTCATTCAGGGCGGGAGAACGGGCAGGGCCCTCCGAGTCCCCGGCGACATTCGAGGGCCCCTGGTGCCAAAACTTTGGGTACCACCTTCCAGCTCGCCAGGGCACTCAGCTCGGCCCGCCCCTCCGCTCGCTGCACAGCTGGCGTATGGGGCCTGCCGGCCTCCTGGGGGCTAACCCTAACCCTAGGTTGGCCCCTGAGGGGCCCCTCCCAAGGGGCCTGTCCCGCAACACCGGGGATTGATGACCCCCAAGCCCCAGCGCCGGACTCACCCTGCCACCCCGCTGGCACGCAGGCCACTAGGGGCGCCACCGGTCATTCAGGTCGGGAGAATGGGCAGGGCCCTCCGAGTCCCGGTGAACATCTAAGGGCCCACGCACCAAAATGCTTGGGCCGATGCTCCCGCTCACCAGCGCCCTCACCTCGACCCGCCCCTCTGCTCACCAAACAGCCAGCGGATCGGGCCTCCAGCCCCCTGGGGGCTAACCCTAACCTTAGGTTGGCCCCCAAGGGGAACCTCCCAAGGGGCCTGGCGCAGCAACGCCAGGGACTGGGGACCCCCGAGCCCCAGCGCCATACTCACCGTGCTGCCCCGCCACGACCCGGGTCGCTAGGGGTGCCTCTGGCCATTCAGGGCGGGAGAACCGGCAGGGCCATCCAATCCCCAGGCGACCTTCCAAGGCCCCCGTGCCAAACTGCATGGGCCCACGCCCCAGCTCGCCAGCGCCCTCACCTTGGCCTGGCCCTCCGCTACTGCACAGCTGGCGGATCATGTCTACCGGACTCCTGGGTGCTAACAGTAACCCTAGGATGGCCCCAGGGGCCCCTCCCAAGGGCCCTTGCGCTGCAACGCATGGCATTGGGGACCCCCAAACCGCAGTGCCAGACTCACACTGCCACCCCGCCACGGCCCAGGCCGCTAGGGGCGCCGCCGGTCATTCAGGGCGGGAGAATGGGCAGGGCCCTCCGAGCCAGGAGTGGTGTTCAAAGGTCCCCTGCGCCAAAACGCGGGATACCATACTCCAGCTCGCCAGCACCCTCAATCGTCCCACTCCTCCACTCGCCGCAGAGCCGGCGCATCGGTCCTGCTGGCCTACTGGGGTCTAACCCTAACCCTAAACCCTAAGCCCTAACCTTAAACCCTAAACCTTAACCCCTAATCCTAACCCTAACCCCTAACACTTACCATAACCCTAACCCTACCCTAAACCTAACCCTAAACCCTAATCCTTAAACCCTAAACCCTAACATTAACACTAAACCCTAAACCCTAACCCCTAACCCTAATCCCGAAACCCTAAACACTAAACCCTAACCTTAACCACTAACCCCAAAACCTAACCCTAAACCCTAACCCAACCCCGACCCCTACCATACCCCTAACCCTACCCCTAACCCTACCCCTTCAGCTAACCCTACCCCTAAATCGTAACCTAAACCTAAACCTAACCCTAACCCGTACCCTAACCCTAACCCTAACCTATACCCTAACCCTAACCGAAACCCTAACACGTACTCTAACCCGTACCCTAACCCTAACCCTAAACTATACCCTAACCCGTAATTTAAACCGTACCCTAAACCTAACCGTAACCCTAACAAGTACCCTAACCCATACCCTTACTTTAACACTAAACCCTAAACCCTGACCCTAACCCATATCCTAACTCGTATCATGACCCGTACCCTAACCCTACCTGTACCCTAACCCTAACCAGTACCCTTACCTTAATCTTAACCCATACCCTTACCTTAACGTTAACCCATACCCTAACCCGTACCCTAACCCATACCCTAACCCGTACCCTATCTCTAACCCGGACCCTAACCCATAGCCTAACCCATACCTAACCCTAACCTGTACCCTAACCCTTACCCTAACCCATACCCTAACCCTAAACCGTACCCAATCCCTATCCCTAACCCGTTCCCTAACCCGTACCCTAACCATAACCCGTACCCTAAGCCGTACCCAAATCCGTACGCAAACACTTACCCTAAACCGTACCCTAACCCGTACACTAAACCGTACCCTAATGCGTAGACTAACCCATACCCTAACCCTGACCCGTACCATAAACCTAACCCGTACTCCAACCCAAACCCTAACCGTAAACCCAAACCCTAAACCCTAACCCGTACCCTAAACCCTAATCTGTACCCTAACCCATAACCTCTAACCTGTAACCCCTAAACCCAACCCTAACCCGTACCCTCTCCTTACCCTAACCCTAACCCCTACCCTCACCCATACCCTAACCGTAACCCATACCCTAACCTTAACCCATACCCTAATCCGTACCCTAACCCTGGGGATTGGGTACACCTGAGCCCCACCACGGGACTAAGCCTGCCACCCCTCAGGAAACCATGCCCCTTGGGGCGCTGCAGAGCATCCTGTGCAGAAGAACTGGTAGGGCCCCCCTGAGCCACCAGTGATCCTCGGCAGCCCCCTACACCCCAACCCTGAGGCCCATGCTCATCCCGCCCCACGCCTTCCCTTCAGCTTGCCACCGACCTCGACGCAGAGCCGGCAGATCAGGCCTGCCAGGTTCCTGAGGCCTAGACCTGACCCTAGGTCCGCTGGGTAGGGCCCCTCCCCTGGGGCCCAGTGCCGCAGCACCAGGGACTGGGGACACCTGAGCCCCACTGCAGGACAAAGCCTGCCAGCCCGCAGGAAACCGTGCCCCTTGGGAGGCTGTAGAGCATTCAGGGCGGGAGAACCAGGAGGGCCCCCAGAGCCCCCGGCGAACTTCGGCGATCCCTAAACCCACCATTGAAGCCCATGCTCACCCCATCCCGCACCCTCACCTCAGGCCGCGGCGGAGCTCGCCATATACTGGGCAGATCTGGCCTGCGGGGTTCCTGGGCCCCAACCCTAACCCTAGTTCATCTGTGGAGGGGCCCCTCCCCAGGAGCCTGGAGCTGCAGCCGCGGGGATTCGGGACACCTGAGCCCCACAGCAGGACTCAGTCTGCCACCCCGCAGGAAACCGTGCACCCTGGGAGGCCATAGAGCATTCAGGGCAGGAGAACCAGTAGGGCCTTCCTGAGACACCAGCGAACTTCGGTGGCCTCCCGCACCCCAACCCTGAGGCCCACGCTCACCCTCCCCCACACCCTCACCTCAGCCCGTGTAACTAGCCATACAGCCAGCAGATCGGGCCTGCAGGGCTCCTGGGCCTAAACCTAGCCCTAGGTCGGCTGTGGGTGTGGGGGCCTCCCCAGGAGCCTTACACCGCAGCCCGGGGGAATTGGGATACCTGTGCCCCACTGCAGGACTCAGCTTGCCACCTGACAGGAAACCGTGCCCCTTGGGGCTCTACGGAGCCTACAGGGCACGAGAACTTGGGGAGGCCCCCGGAGCCCATCCCCATCCTTTGGCAGCCTCCCAACCCCAACCCTGAGGCCCACGCTCACCCTCCCCCATGGCCTCCTCTCAGCCCTCCACAGAGCTCGCCGCACAGCTTGCAGATAGTCCCTGCCGGGCTCCTGGACCCTAACCCTTACCCTAGGTTGGCCACAGAGGGGCCCCTCCCCAGGGCCCTGGCACCCCACTCCGGGGGATTGGGGAAACCCAAGCCCCACTGTAGGACTCAGCCTGCAGCCCACAGGAAACTGTACCGTTTGGGGGCACAACAGAGCATTCAGGGCAAGAGAATTGGGGCACCCCCTGAGAGCCCCTTCTGGTGAACCCCGACTTTTGTGGGCCCTTCCAGATGAAACCCCAAGGCTCACACTCACCCGCCCTTGTGCCCTCATCTCACTCAGCCTGGGAGTTCTCTGAGCACTGGGCAGTTCGGACCTGCTGTCTCTTGAGGCCTAACCTAACCCTGGGTCTTCTGCTGAGGGTCCCTCCCCGTTTGCCTGCCTCCAAGGCACAAGGCATTGGGCTCACCTCTGCACGACTAGAGGACTCAGCCTGCCCCACAGCAGGAAACTGTCCATTTGGGGCTGCAGCAAGGATTCATAGGAAAATCGGAGGGCCCCCCTCAGCCCATCCCAGGCAACCCCCACTTTCAGAGATCTCCCCGGATCCAATTAGTAGCTTCACACTGACCTTTAAACTTGCTCTCCACGGAGATCTTTTGAAATTCTCCACACTTCCAACCAATGGCATCATCCAGCTTCAGTGCCTTCCCCAGCTTTAGGTCTTGAGATAGATTAAAATGGGAAGTCATTTCACTGATAACGATGTACTGGTGATCAAAAGATACATGCATAAATGCTTCATATCACTTGGCTTCAGGGAAATACAAATGTAAACCCCTATAGATGCCATATCACACGAGGCCGAATATCTAAAAATAAGAAGACATGAAACTATATATGTTGGAGAGGATATGGAGAAACGGGAACCCTCTTACACCCCTGTACGAATGCAGTCTGGTACAGCCACTCTTGAAAATGGTACAGAATTTCCTCAAGAAGTTATAAATAAAGCTACCCTATGTCCCAGCAATTGCACTACTGGGTATTTACCCCCAGAGACAGAGGTAGTGAAGACAGGACACATGCACACCAGTGTTCATAGCAACAATATCCATAATAGAGAAGCTGCGGAAGGAGTGCAGATGACCATGGATAGATGAATGGATAAAGAAGATGTGGATCATATATATAATGGGATATTACTCAGCCATCAGATAGGATGAATACTTACCATCACACCGACCTGGGTGGAGCTGGAGGGTATTATGCTGAGTGGAATAAGTCAATGAAAGAAAGACAATGATCATATGCTTTCACTCCTATGTGGAATATCAGAAACAAGGAAGAAGACCATAGGGGAAGGAAGGGAAAATAGAATGGGAAGTCATCAGAGAGGGAGAAAACCCATGATGGACTCTTAACTATCGCAAGAAACTGATGATTGTTGGAGGAGAAGTTGGGGGGGGTAACTGGGTGAGTAGCATTAAGGAGGTCACACGATACAATGAGCACTGGGTGATACACAAGACTGAAAATTTATTGAAGACTACATCTGAAACGAATGATGTACTGTAAGTTGGCTAATTGAATTTAAATTAAAGAACAAAAGACCTCGAATAAACAATCCTAAACATTTGTATGGAACCACTAAAGATTCCGAACAGCCAGTGCAATGTGGAAAAGAAAAACAAAGGTGGAGGACTCACAATTTCAGATTTCAGGTTATACTACAAAGCTGCAGTCATCCTAACAAGACAGTACGGCACAAAAATAGACACAGCGACCAAAGGAACAGGATACAAGTTCAGACAGAAACCCACAATTATGTGGTCCATGAATCTTCCACAAAGCAAGCAACGATATCAAAAGGGAAAAGGACAGTCTCTACAACAAATGGTGTTGGGAAAACTAGACAGCTACGCACAAAAGAATGAAATTAGACTGCTTTCTTACACAATACAGACAAACACAAAACAGTTTCAAGACCTCAATATGAGACCTGAATCCATAAAAATCCTACAGGAGGGAAGACAGTAACTTCTTGACATGGACCATACCAACGTTTTTCTAGACTGTGTCCTGAGGCAAAGGAAATGAAAGCAAAAATAAACTATTGGGAATACAGCAAAATAAAAAGTTTCCACACAGCAGAAGAACAATGAAAACGTAAAAATAATAAGACAACCTACTCAAAGGGAGAAGATATTTGCAAAGATCATATGCAATAAAGGGATAGTGTCCAAAACATATACAACTGATACTACTCAACCCCCAAAAAACAAATAATCCAGTTTAAAAATAGGCAGAAGACATGGACAGACATTTCTCCAAAGAAGAAATACAAATGGCCAACAGTCCCGTGAAAAGATGTTCACAATCACCCATCATCAGGAAAATGTAAATCCAAAGGACAATGAGGTAATACCTCAAACCTGTCAGAATGGCTAACATCAAAAGCACAACAAAGAGCAGCTGTTGGGAGGATGTGGATAAAGGGGAATCCTCGTGAACTGTGGGTGGGAATGCAAACTGCGGTGGCCACCATGGAAAACAGTATGAAGGTTCCTCAAAAAATTAAATATAGAACTACCCTACGATCCAACATTCACACTACTCATATTTACCCAAAGAATAGGAAAACAGTAACGTAAAAGGATACGTGCACCCCTATGTTTCTTGCACCATTATTTACAATATCACAATATGGAAGCAACCCAAGTGTCTGTAGAAAAATTGACAAATGAGATGATAGATGTGTGTATTCACACACACACACACACACACACACACACACACACACACAAAATGGAGTATTACTCGGCTTGAAAAAGAATGAAACCTTGCCATTTGCAGCCGTATGGATGGAGCTAGAGAGTATTATCCTAACTAAAATCAGTCAGTCAGAGAAAGACAAATGCCATACGATGTCACTCTAATGGGGAATTTAAGAAACAAACAAAAATAAATAACTAAAAGAGAAAAAGGAGACACACCAAAATACAAACTCTTAACAATAGAGAACAAACGGAAGGTTACCAGAGAGGAGGTGGATAGAGGGATGAGTGAAATAGATGAAGGGGATTAAGAGGACACTTTTCTTGATGACCACTGAGTAATATGTAGAATTACTGAATCACTCTATTGTATACCTGAAACTAATGTAACATTGTATGTTAGCTCTAGTGGAATTAAACTAAATTTTAAAAAAAGATTTTTCTTTCAGGAAGCTCTTTGAAAAAGCTTTTCCTGTGCAATGTGCATAAGCCCTACTTGGGAGGATTCACTCTACAATAATTATTCACTCCATGCCTCAAATTCAGATTTCACTGAGTTCTTCCCGTGGATCCCAGCCCACACGAGCCATGGTCCTTTTCAGTCCAGGCTCAGCACCTTTGCATTCAAGATTGGAAGTAGAAAGACATATCACTTCACAGTCCAGAAAGCTATTATTGTTTCTGTTTCAGTGTGAGAGAGTCACAGACTTTGGGACAGGTTTCAGAGCAGGTTTATTATGGATCCTGGATCTCTACTTCAATGTTCATTGCCTGGATCCATTTGGCTAATAGGTTCCCTGTGGATGGGCTTGCTTCCAAGCACATACATGGAAGATGCAAAGGTGGGTGGGCTTGGTGTGGGAAAGGAAGAAGACCAAAAACAGACAAGGGTCCGACCCTCCCCTGATCCAGGAACTGCTATGGGAGAGGGTACGGGAGGTAGAATCCATGCGAAACTCCAAGGTCACCAGCTGAACACAGGAGGCACAGGTCAAGGGATCTGGAGATGCAGGGGTTGAAGGCTGCTCTGAGCTACCTCTGGGAGGAAGGGAGGGAAGGAATGAGAAGGAGACACTGCCTGCCCCTGACCCATGCCAGCTGCCCACCGCTCCAACACGCATCAGTCTATGAGCTGACACAGCCTGTGCTCAGGATGGGCTGGCTCTAGTCCCTCAATCTTCAGTGGGACAGCTGGCCTCAGGGCTCAGAGACATGCTGAGGGAGATGAGAGGGAAAGCTGCCCCACCCAGGTCGTCCCCTCCTTGAGCAGACAGCCCTTCAGAACTGCTAAAAAAACCCCACTAACGGGGTTGAAAGACATGCCATGGATGAACTAAGGCATAGAGATATGTAAAATAACATTCATTTTTAAGTTCAGAGCTGTCATCTCAGGAAGTGGGGAGAGCTTCCCTGAAGAAGACTGAGGGGAGGGCAGGCCATGCTGAAAAGGGAGACATGGCTGTCCTGATTGGGGACCTGCAGCCCCCTTCCAGGGCAGGGCATCATCCTCGCATCACCCGAGATCCATGGAAGTGTTCCATCAGGGCCAGATGTTTGTCTCGAGAAGGCTACCCTGGCATCGGACTGCACAGGGCACCAGGGACGAGGACCAGATGGAGGACGGACAATACCCCGGAGGCCATGGGGCAAGAGCAGAGGCACATGACCTTGAAGATGATGATGAAAAGCAGGAGGTGGCAGCATGGAGCTGGCCCAAAAGTACCATGGGAGCAGTGCCCACAGCTACACTGACTGGGTACCTTCTGTGCCCGGTGTGGGTGACTTCAGTGGGATCCAGACTAGTCCTGACCACAAGTCTAGGAAGTGTGCACCACCCCCGGCCTCCTCTCCCCTTGCGGCTGCTAGGAATCACAGTCACAGACCCTGGTCAGCTTTCGTGGAAACCAAGCAGTGGCTCCCCCACACGCTGCACCTCTGGTGGTGGGCCAGTGCGACCCTCATGCCTGGCCAGACACTGATGTCTACCTGTCTCCACACAAATCCACAGACAGGAGGGTGTCCCTGAATCCCACAGAACATGATGAGACAGATCCACAGAACCCAACACCCAGTGCGTCACTCGGGACCTCACCTATGGTCATGGAGCTCACCATACCTTATTTCTGTCACTTCCCACAGAAAGCCTGTTTCTGATCACCCACAATACCATACATCCTGGTTGGTGACCTGGGGTCATGCCATGAACCCACATGCCATCTTTTTTTAAGAGAAGGCTATGCCTACACCTCCTAGAAAATATTTCTAATGAAGTACACATCCATCAGGACTACGGTGTGAATGGTAGCACACAGCCTGCATGGTAGTAGTCAGTAATTCCAACAAGGGTTAACCCCACCCCCGTCTCACAAAACCTTCCTCCGTCCCCACTGAACTCATGGTCTGCCCTCAGAAAACCCTCCAGGAAACAAACCTTTCATCTGAATGCTCTCTTCACCTTCTGCTTCAAATCTTGTCCATCCACAATGATATGAAACTAGAAATCAGTCTCAAGAAAAAAATGGGACAGTCAAAAATAGGTGGAGATTTTTGGGGCCTGGGTGGCTCAGTCATTAAGGATCTCCTTTCAGCTCGGGTCTTGATCCCAGGATTCTGGGATCTAGCTCCAAATCAGGCTCGTTGCTCATTCGGAAGCCTGCTTCTCCCTCTCCCACCACCCAGCTTGCGTTCCCTCTCTTGCTGTCTCACTCTCTGTCAGATACCTATATAATCTTAAAAAAATATGTGGAGATTTAACAACAAGCTACTGCACAACCAACAGTCAAAGAAGAAATCAAAAATTTTTTAGAAGTACCTTGACACTGATAAAAAGACAACCTACAAAAACTTATGGGATGCAGCAAAAGTAACTTTATGGGGGACATTCATAGAAATTCAAGTCTTCATCAATCCATGAGAATGCTCTCCAATAAACAACCTGATTTATGTGGTAAAGAAGTAGAAAATAAAACAACAAACAAAGCCCCAAATTAGTAGAAATAAGGAAATAAGAAAAAGGAATGCATAAATAAATCCAACGGAGACTAAACAGACAAAAAAAAAACAATGAAAATGAGAGCGGCCTTTTTTGGAACGATAAACAAAACTGACAAACTTAGCTAGACTCACCACGAAAGACAGAGGACTCGAATACAATCAGGAAAATAAGATAATGGATTCCTGTCTCATATCAAAATCAAAAGAACTCTTCAACTTTGAACACAACAACTTCTTGCAAGCCACGTCTCTAAAGGCAAAGAAATAAAAGCAAAAATGAACTATGGGCACTTCATCAGGATAAAAAGCTTCTGCTTGGAAAAGCAAATGATCAAAAAACAAAAAGGCAACCTATGGAATTGAAGAAGATATCTGCAAATGATTTTACAGATAAAGGGCTGGTATCCAAGATCTATAAAGAACTCCTCAAACTCGACACCCAAAAAATGGGCAGAAGACACAAAGAGATACTTCTCCAGAGAAGACATACAAATGGCCGACACATGAAAAAATGCTCCACATCAATTGCCATCAGGCAAATACAAATCAAAACTACAATGAGATACCACCTTACACCAGTTAGAATGGTTAAAATTAACAAGGCAGGGGGCACCTGGGTCTCACATTGGTTAAGCGTCTGCTTCGGCTCAGGGCGTGATCCTGGCCTTATGGGATCGAGCCCCACATCAGGCTCCTCCGTCATGAGTCTGCTTCTTCCTCTCCCACTCCCCCTGCTTGTGTTCCCTCTCTCGCTGGCTGTCTCTATCTCTGTAGAATAAATCAATAAAATCTTGAAAAAAATTAATAAGACAGAAATAAAAAAAAAGTCAGAGAGGATGTGAAGAAAGGGGAGCCCTCTTACACTACTCGTGAGAATTCAAGCTGGTACAGCCACTTTTGAAACCAATATGGAGGTTCCTCAAGACGTTAAACACAGAGCTATCCTACGACCCACCAATTGCACTAATGGGTATTTACCCCATAGACACAGAGTAATGAAAAGAAGGGGCACCTGTATCCCAATGTTCATAGCAGCAGTGTCCATAATATCCAAACTGTGGAAGGAGCCAAGATGTCCTTCAGCAGATGAATGGACAAAGAAGATGTGGTTCATCTATACAATGGACTATTACTCAGTCATCAGAAAGGATGAATACCCACCATTTGCACCAACGTGGATGGATCAGGAGGGGATTATGCTAAGTGAAATTAAGTCAAGCAGAGAAAGACAATTATCATATGCTTTGACTCCTATGTGGAATGGAAGGAATAGCATGGAGGACATTAGGAGTAGGAAGGGAAAAGTGAAGGGGGGAATGAGAGGGGGAGATGAACCATGAGAGACTACTAACACTGGGAAACAAACTGAAGGTTGAAGAAAGAGAGAGGAAGGGGAATGGGTAATCCTGGTGATGGGTATTAAGGAGGGCACGTGTTGGGGCGCCTGGGTGGCACAGCGGTTAAGCGTCTGCCTTCAGCTCAGGGCGTGATCCCGGCGTTATGGGATCGAGCCCCACAACAGGCTCCTCCGTCATGAGCCTGCTTCTTCCTCTCCCACTCCCCCTGCTTGTGTTCCCTCTCTCGCTGGCTGTCTCTATATCTGTCGAATAAATAAGTAAATTCTTTAAAAAAAAAGGAGGGCACGTGTCATAATGAGCACTAGGTGTTATATGCAAACAATGAATCATGGAACACTACATCAAAAACAAATGAAGTACTGTAGGGTGACTAACATCATTTTAAAAAAAGAGAAAGATATGAAATCCTTACAGGAATACTATCAATATTTGCAAAGGACATGAAATCCCGAAAGATTCCACACACACACAAAAAATCTGTTAGAATAAACAAATTCAAGAAAGCTGCAGGATATAAAGTCAATATACAGAGACCTGTTGTCTTTTTTTTTCAGATTTTATTTATTTATTTGATAGGAAGAGAAAAAGTACGAGCAGGGGGAGTGACAGAAAGAGGGAGAAGCAGACCCTCGATAAGCGGGGAGCCCAACAGGGGGCTCGATCCCAGATCTCTGGGTTCATGACCTGAGCTGAAGGCAGACGCTTCACCTATGGGGCCACCCAGATGACCCAACTTCTTGCATTTCTGTATACTGATGACACACTTTCGCAAAGATAAATTAAAAAAGCAATGCCATTTACAATTGCATCAAAAAAAATCTAGGAATAAAAGTAACCAAAAATGAGAAAGACAGTACACTCAACACATGGCAGAAAGGAAATGAAAAACACGTGTGTCAGGGGCGCAGGATGTATGGGTCAAAGATTTGGAAGGCAACACAAACAAATGGAAACTTACGCCATGCTCCTTAACTGGAAGAGTTAATTATGTGAACATGTACATCGTACCCAAAGCAATCGACAGATGTGATGAAATCCCTATCTGAATTCTAGCGGCACTATTCGAGGAAATAGATAACAGTCCTCAAACTTGTATGGAATCACAAAAGACCCCAAATACCCAAAGTAACATGGAGAAAGAAAGGTGCAGTCAACACACTCCTGGATTTCAAGCTAGATTACAAAGCTGTTGTCATCAAAACAGGATGGAACTGGCATAAACACAGACACCAGGTCAGTGGAACAGAACAGAAAGCTCACAAACTTACCCACACGTAGATGATCCTAACTTACGACACAGCAGCAGAAGATACACCATGAGGGAAGGACTGTCTCTTCAGTGAGCGGTAACAGGCAAACTGGACACTAAATGCAGAAGAATATAACTGGGTCACTTTCTTACACCACACACAAAATTTTTAATGGATGAACGATGTGAACATAAGACCTGAATCCATAAACCTCCAAGAAGACACAGGTACTAAGTCTCTCGACATTAGTTTTGGCAAAGAGTCTTCAGATCGGACACCAAATGCAAAGGCAACAAAAGCAAAAATAAACAAGTGGAACAACATCAAACTGAAATCTTCCACACGGCAAAAGAAACCAGCAAAAACTAAAAAGGCCACTGACCCAATAAGAAAAAAAATATCTGCGAATCATATGTGTGAGAAGAGGCTAATATCCAAAATACACACAACACTCATACAAATCAAAACAAAAAAAATGTATAAAAAATGGGGGGAATATGTGAATAGATACTTTCCAAAGATGGCACACATGTGCCAACAGACAGAGAAAGTTGTTCGACATCACTTAATATGGTCAGGGAAACATCATCAAACCCACAATCGGCTATCCCCTCACAACTGTTGGAACAACAATTGTCCCAGAGACAGACACCAGGTGGGGTCAAGGGTGTGCAGATGAGGAGACACTGTGCACTGTTGGTGGGAATGGAAATTGGTGCAGCCACTGTGACAAACGGTATGGAGGTTCCTGAAAAAATAAATGCAACTACCACATGGACAAGTAATGGCTCTACTGAGTATTGATTTGGAGAACACAAAAATACTGCCTCAAAAAGACAGATGCACTCCCACGTTCACTGCAGCATTATTCACAAGAACCAGACATGGAAACACAGACCTTGGGGGCCTTATGCCAAGTAACTCAGACACAGAAAGACCAATACCAGATGCTCTCATGTACATTCAATGTGGAATAAACAAATACTGAACGCATAGATACTGAGAGCAGATTGGTAGGTGCCAGATTCGGAGATGGGGTGCTAGAATCGGGTGAAGGTGGTCAAAGTCTCAATGTTTGAGTGAGAAAATCCGGCAGTCATGAAATGTTCTGTCCAGCATGGAGACTAAAACTAAACCCGCAGCATGGGGTATAGGTTTCCCTGCTCTTTGAAAGTACAGGGCTTCTGAGAAACCTTGCACAGCAGAAATGGTGTCAAGAAGGAATGGCCATTAATTTACACGGAACAATTAGATAGTGTCCTCAGACTCCAAAATTCCTTCTCTTTGACTTTTCTTAGGCCTCAGGAAACAAGTTTCTGACGGAGGCCCAGCATAAATGAAGATAAAGCACAGCAGAGGCTCACAGACACAATTCAAAGTGCTGGTGGCTGGATGCAGAGAGCGGTTCCCAGCGGAAGGAGCTGGTTGGGGTGCACGCCGCCTCTGTCATGCTTCTCCCCAAAACAGATGCTGACCGCGATTCTCACTGTTCACCTTTTTTCATAAGAGGGAAATCCTCTTCAGGTCTCTTCCTCTTACTGAAGCTGGGTAATAACGTAGTTCTTTCAAGAAAGCCCAATGTCTTACTGTGAACGTTTAAAAAGTGGGGAATACTTGTACTTGAGCATTGCTGAGGGAGGAGATGTGAAAGGTTCTCCCAGACACAAACCTCAGCAGATCCACCAGGAAAGGCACATTCCTCAGCATGCAGAACACGGAGTACGTCCTACCCCCAGAAACCCTCTCCTTCCCCTCGATCAGGACAACCCACAACAGCTGGGAGTTACCCCAACTCCTCCGTTCTCCTGCTCCTAATAGCTAACCCATCAGCAAATCCTGTGAGCTCCATCTTCAAAATGGACCCAGAATAGGTCTAACCACTCCATCCAAGGCCACCTGTCTGGTCCACAGTGCCTGAGTTCCTGTAAAAGCGTTGTCATTGACCTGCCTTGCCATCTTCAACCCTCTGTCATCTGTTCTCAACACTGTAGCCAGGATGGCCCAGTGAAACAGGGTCTCATGGGGTTATAGCCCTGGAATGGTTTTTTCTGTCACCTCTCTGAGGTCATGTCCTAAGGTGTCTCCTGTGGCCACAGGGCCTTCTTGCTGCTCCTGGACATACCTGAAATTCTCCTGCCCCAGAGCCTTTGCACATGCTTTCCCTTCTGTTAAGAATGCTCTTGATGTGTTCTCACTCAACTTCGGAGAAGTCTGAATTGGAGTGACAGGAACAGAAGATGAGGCTGTGTGTTGGGTGAGGCTGGTGGCCCAGAAGAAGGTTCTCTGCCAGCTCGCCGCCTGTGCCTCCCTTGCCCTCAGCCAGGAACTTGCACACAGCCCTCACCTGTCACAACTCTCACCCAGGAGACCCACAGCCACCCCTTCCCACACCCTGCTGCAGAATGCATTCAGCTCTCCTCTGGGACCCCTGTCAGCTTTACCCAGTCCTGGAACTCCCCTGTCTCCTGCAAAGCTCCCGGATTCCCCCTCTGCTTCCAAAATCGCAAGGCGTTCATGAGAAAGCTATAATGCTAAGTATTGAAAGTTTCGCACCTGCTTTCCCATTCTGTTGCCTCTCTCTCCACCTTCTTTCCTACCTGTGCAAACTGTAACATATCAGTGGAACATGAACATGCTCTGAGACCTGAATCTTTCATTGCAGCTTTCTGAGGACTCCTTATGTGATAAGAAACTAGTGTATCCTACAACAGGGTGTTTCACATCTCTCATCTATAGAATAGTACAGCCCAAATCACTACAATTTTACCTCACTCTTCATGAAGCAGAACACTTTTTCCTTTCTTCTTTTACTTAAATTCCAGTTAGTTCACATGCCATGGGATATTCACTTCAGGGGTAGGATTTAGTGATTCCTCACCTGCATACAGTACCCAGTGCTCATCACAAGTGCCCTCCTTAATACCCCTCACCCATTTAACTCTTCCCCCCACGCCCCTGTCCTGCAGCAACACTCAGTTTGTTCTCCAAGTTTGAGTCTATTTCCTTGTTTGCCTCTTTCATCACCCCTCCACTCTGTTCATCTGTTTTCTTTCTGAAATTCCACAAGCATGAGAGCATAGGATATTTCTCTTTCCTCAATGATTTTGCTTAGCTCAATACACTCTAGGTCCATCCGCATCCTTGCAAAGGGTAAGATTTCATTCTTTTTGAAGCTGGGTCATATTCCATTATATATATGTATCCCACTTCTGCTTTATCCATTCATCAGTGCATAGACTTTGGGATTCTCTCCATAGTTTGGCTACTGTGGACATTGCTGCTATAAACATCATGGTGCATGTACACCCTTTGAATCTGCATTTTTGTATCCTTTGGGTAAATACCTAGGAGAGCAATTGCTGGATCATGGGATTGTTCAATGTTTAACTTTTTGAGGAACCCCCACACTGTTTCCCAGACTGGCTGCACCACTTTGCATTGCCACCAACAGGATGGGAGTGTTCCCCTTTAAGCAGAACATTATCTGCCGGCAATTTCATAAGAGGAAACAAAACCTCTGGGAGATGCACCCAGGGTCAGGCAAGCAGTTGCAGACTTCACCCCAAGGCTCCTGACGCCAAGCCCCTTGAAGCCACCAGCATGCCACTATCCAAAAGAATTCCCAGACTCTCCTTCTGACTCCACCACCAAAGAAACTACAGAGAGAATATGGCAACTCCAAATATCGAGATAATACATTTAGTAAAACTAGAAAGTCAAGCTCAACTTTTAAACAGGAACAGGCCGCTTTGGATAATTTTGAATTTTCCCTCCACCCTAATTTTAACACTTCTGATGAATAAACTAATCAATGATGAAACATCACCTTTGCCAAATGACATCATCCAAGTCTGTATCAGATGAAAATAAGCCACCTAACTCTAGATGCTGGTCACTCAACCATATCTTAGGCCCAATTGAATAAACACTGTTAGATGAAGGAACAAATTAGATGTTACAAACAGGCACAGAGTGAATCTCACCTTCCCTTTCTAATAAAAGAGGGTTGCTAGGAAACAGATGGGCAAAATACATTTGTAAGCAATAAATGGACAGAGAAATTGTGATCCCCTGCAAAGTTCTACCTGCAGGGAAACTAAGTAATTCTTGTACCAAACCCAGAATGCTGACAGCTACTTCAATTTTACTTTGTGGCTCAACTAGAGAAAAGAGAAAAGCCTAGGAGGTTTTGGGATAAAGAGAGGTTTTACCTCCAGCCCTGACATAGATAGGACATTTTGCCAAACATACCTGTGCTTTCTCTGAGCACTGGTGTCCTGTGACAAGCTGCCTCGCTGACTCCGATGCTGACGTTCAAAACCTCGTGTGTCTTGGAGCCAGAGCAGAGAAGTGCCGTCAGCTGGGGAGAAGAAGGCACCTCTGACCTAAAGCCTGCACACCTGCTTCGGTTTCTGGGCGAAGGGGCAACACATACTTGTTGTTTAGCAGTAATTATCTTCATTCTCAATAGACCAATGACCTTGCCTTTTCTGGAAGGCAGACTTACTCTTCTAAAGAAACCCTCAATTCGTCTATTCCCAATGCAACTAGAGTGGGGTCTGGTTTATGCCCGCCTCCAGGCCCCCACCTGGAGGATTTTCCTGCATGATTCTAATAGCCAATTACCACTAACCCGGGGGCACACGGGGCATAATGCTGAAGTTGGGGGACGGCTCTGGGGCATGCTACTGCCACACCTGTGCCTGGGGACCAGGGCACACCCTGCTGAACTCAGGGTACTGCTCAAGATGCATCACCTGCACTGTGTCAGAGAACTGAAGGTGGGGATTGTGTGAAGTCCTTACCCGCACTCTTCCCGGGGAACAGGGGAAACCTTGAAATTCTGCAACCCATCCCACAAAAGCTCAGGTGAGTGGGTGTCCTGGAGTTCATGGGTATGGGGAATAAAGTCAGTTGAGGACATGGGGCAGAAGAGACTTTAAAGGGAAAAAGAAAACTCACCTGAGTCCCCACAAGGAACCCTCTCCACATGCCCTTCCAGAACCCTGCCTCCCACCTGGGGCGCACCCTACCCCCGGACCCCCATCCCAGTGCACGTTGCTCACTCACCAGCAGGGATCTCCACAGGGCAACTCTCTCTCTCTCTCAGTGCCCCTTCTTTGCCCCAAGTCTGCAACCCACTGCAAGTCTGGGACTGCCCACAGAGACATAGCTCCACCCCCAAGCGGTGAATGGTTGGTGAGGGTGGTGCCTGAGCCCCTTGGATGCTGGGCAACCCGCCCTCAAGCCCCTGGAACCCTGAAAGTGCAGGGGGCCCAAGAAGCGCCTGCTCGACCCAACACCCAGCACAGGCATGGGTGGGGTCGTGGGCCGAGGTCCCCCCACACACCTGGCCCCTTCCAGGGACCCCTCTAGCTGCAGACCACGCTCAGAGTCCTGCCCCTTCCCTTTCTGCACCAGCCCTCCCTGCTGGGGTGTGCCTGGTTTTGGGCAAGTCTCTCAGACCCTCCAAGGCTTGGACTTTAGGAAATGCAATGTTTTTATGCATTTTCAGTATGTACATGTCAGTATGACTTTAATCTTATGGGAGCCAAAGAGGTTCTTTATTTTTTCTTATCTTTATGTTGGCATTTTTGGTTATTGTTTTCTTCTCGAAGCAGATGTACAACATGTGCTTGGGGCAGAAATAGGGCCCATGCTTTCAGGTTTTGCCCAGTCATTTTGAGCCGGGTAAAATGTTAAAGGATAGCTTCCCTGGGAGCCCAGGATCAGGGCCCACAGATGATATAAGATAAAAATTACTTTCATCATTATAATTACTCCTAAATGGAGGAATTTGAGAGAAAAGCACCTTCACAAGAGTACCAAGAAATCAAAATGATGCCCACAGAAGGCTACCTGCTCCATGGTCAGCACAGGTAACAGAAGTGTTCACAGTCTCTGGACTCCTGCCCTTCTCTTGCCCAAATCTCTAAAGCACACAGACCACTTAAAATCGGAATTGTAGAACTGCTAGACACCTTAGAGATGTCTGGCACCATTCCCTTGGACTGCAGAAGAAAACAGTAGCTCGTTGTCACAAACTAATTTCAACATGAAGTGCCCCCTGGATGCACTAAGTTCTTTCTCTGCAAATGTTGACTAATGTAAGTCACAGTCATACCATTTAAAAACTACGATGGCTGGGAAGTCATCGTAGGTAAGGGAATATTTTAGCCATGTTTATAAGCATTGGCTCACTTTGTAGAAGAGGCTGAGCTGAGTGTTTTTAAATACTATTTCAGGTACAAGAGAGGAGTTAAGATGGCGGAGGAGTAGGAGACCCCTTTTTCAGCAGGTCCCCTGAGTTGAGCTGGATAGGTACCAGACCAGCCTAAACAACCACGGAATCAGCCTGAGAGGCAGGAAGATACATCTGGACCTCTACAAATGAACATCTCCAGCGCTGAGTATTGAGGTATGAAGCGGGGAGCCTTGAAACCGGGCACAGATATCAGAAGATAAACGGAAGGGGGGGAGCCGCCATGTTCTGGCGCCTGGAAGCAGCAACCACCTGCACCAGGGAGCGGGCGGACTCATGGATGGCACACGGGAGAGAGTGGACTGAGACCGGTGAGCCCAGAGCGTGCGCCACCAGGCTTCTCCTGGAACACCGGAATCCCGGTGTGCTCACCAGGCATAGACTGAGACCAGGAGACCCGGGAGCCCACGGGGCGGCTGGCGGCTGGCAGGCCACCTGCACAGGGGATCTGGCGGACTTGCGGTAGGCACCTGCGAAACAGCAGACTGAGACCCTGAACCAGGTGCCGGAGCCACCAGGCTTCTCATGGAACTCTGGAATCCCGGTGTGCTCAGGGGATCCAGACTGAGACCAGGAGCTTCCAGAGAGAGATCAGGTCTTCTGGTGGCTGGCAGCATTAGAAACACAAAGGACAGAGATGCAGTAGCCCCGGAATTGAGGCCAGGGACACCAGGTGTGGGGTGCACATCCCAGGATGCTACAGGGTTGAGCAGCACCAACAGTAATGGAGTTAAAGTGGCCAGAACAAGGGTGGAGAACGGGCCGCATTCCCTCTGTTCTGTGACAATTCAGCCTCTGCTGCTCTGACTCTCAGAAAAGGCACAGCAGATCACCAGAGAAAGCCGCCAGGGAACAAAAGCCTGGAAATACTGGCCCAGAGCATGCCCACCCCCATTCACCCTTGCAGGGGACACGGAAACTCTACCCAAACAGGGTTGCCTGAGTATGGGCATGGGAAAATACAAACCCTTAACAATAGAGAACAAATGGATGGTTACCAGAGAGGAGGTGGATAGAGGGATGAGTGAAATAGATGAAGCGGATTAAGAGGACACTTTTCTTGATGACCACTGAGTAATATATAGAATTACTGAATCACTCTATTGTACACCTGAAACGAATGTAACACTGTATGTTAGCTCTACTGGAATTAAAATAAATTTTTAAAAAAGATTTTTCTTTCAGGAACCTCTTTAAAAAAGCTTTCCCTGTGCACTGTGCATAAGCCCTACTTGGGAGGATTCACTCTACAATAATTATTCACTCTATGCCTTGAATTCAGATTTCACTGAGTTCTTACTGTGGATCCCAGGCCACGGGAGCCATGGTCCTTTTCTGTCCAGGCTCAGCACCTATGCATTCAAGATTGGAAGTAGAGACACATGTCACTTCACAGTCCAGAAAGCTATTATTGTTTCTGTTTCAGTGTGAGAGAGTCACAGACTTTTGGACAGGTTTCAGAGCAGGTATATTATGGATCCTGGATCTCTACTTCAATGTTCATTGCCTGGATCCATTTGGCTAATAGGTTGCCTGTGGATGGGCTTGCTTCCAAGCACATACATGGAAGATGCAAAGGTGGGTGGGCTTGCTGCGGGACAGGAAGAAGATCAAAAACAGACAAGGTTCCAACCCCTCCCCTGATCCAGGAACTGCTACAGGAGAGGGTACGGGAGGTAGAATCCATGCGAAACTCCAAGGTCACCAGCTGAACACAGAAGGCATAAGTCAAGGGATCTGGAGATGCAGGGGTTGAAGGCTGCTCTGAGCTACCTCTGGGAGGAACGGAGGGAAGGAATGAGAAGGAGACACTGCCTGCCCCTGGCCCATGCCGGCTGCCCACCGCTCCAACACACATCAGTCTACACAACTGACACAGCCTGGGTTCAGGATGGGCTGGCTCGGGTCCCTCAATCCTCAGTGGGACAGCTGGTCTCAGGGCTCAGAGACATGCTGAGGGAGATGAGAGGGAAAGCTGTCCCACCCAGGTCATCCCCTCCATGAGCAGACAGCCCTTCAGAACTGCTAAAAAGAAACCCCACTAATGGGGCTGAAAGACATGCCATGGATGAACTAAGGCATAGAGATATGTAAAATAATATTCATTTTTAAGTTCAGAGCTGTCCGCTCAGAAAGTGGGGAGAGATTCCCTGAAGAAGACTGAGGGGAGGGCAGGCCATGCTGAAAAGGGAGACATGGCTCTCCTAATTTGGGACCTGCAGCCCCCTTCCAGGGCAGGGCATCATCCTCGCATCACAAGAGATCCATGGAAGTGTTCCATCAGGGCCAGATGTTTGTCTCGAGAAGGCTACCCTGGCATCAGACTGCACAGGGCACCAGGGACGAGGGCCAGATGGAGGACGGACAATACCCTGGAGGCCATGGGGCAAGAGCAGAGTCACATGACCTTGAAGATGATGATGAAAAGCAGGAGGTGGCAGCATGGAGCTGGCACGAAGTACCATGGGAGCAGTGCCCAAAGCTACACTGACTGGGTGCCTCCTTGCCAGGTGTGGCTCACTTCAGTGGGCTCCAGACTAGACCTGACCACAAGTCTAGGAAGTGTGCACCACCCCCGGCCTCCTCTCCCCTTGCGGCTGCTAGGAATCACAGTCACAGACGCTGGGCAGCTTTCGTGGAAACCAAGCAGTGGCTCCCACGCACGCTGCACCTCTGGTGGTGGGCCAGTGCGACCCTCATGCCTGGCCAGACACTGATGTCTACCTGTCTCCACAAAAATCCACAGACAGGAGGGTGTCCCTGAATTCCACAGCACCTGATGAGACAGATCCACAGAACCCAACACCCAGTGGGTCACTCGGGACCTCACCTATGGTCATGGAGCTCACCATACCTTATTTCTGTCACTTCCCACAGAAAGCCTGTTTCTGATCACCCACAATACCATACATCCTGGTTGGTGACCTGGGGTCATGCCATGAACCCACATGGCACCTTTCTTTAAGAGAAGGCTATGCCTACACCTCCTAGAAAATATTTCTAATGAAGTACAAGTCCATCAGGACTACGGTGTGAACAGTAGCACACAGCCTGCATGGTAGTAGTCAGTAATTCTAACAAGGGTTAACCCCATCCCCGTCTCACAAAACCTTCCTCCATCCCACGGAACTCATGCTCTGCCCTCAGAAAACCCTTCAGGAAACAAACCTTTATCTGAATGCTCTCTTCACCTTCTGCTTCAAATCTTGTCCAACCACAATGATATGAAACTAGAAATCAGTCTCAAGAAAAAAATGGGACAGTCAAAAATAGGTGGAGATTGGGGGGCCTGGGTGGATCAGTTGTTAAGGATCTGCCTTCAGCTCAGGTCCTGATCCCAGGATCCTGGGATTTAGCCTGGAATCAGGCTCCTTGCTCAGCGGGAAGCCCGCTTCTCCCTCTCCCACCCCCCTGCTTCCATTCCCTCTTTCACTGTCTCACTCTCTTGTCAGATACCTAAATAATCTTAAAAAAATATGTGGAGATTTAACAACAAGCTACTGAACAACCAACAGTCAAAGAAGAAATCAAAAAAGATTTTAGAAGTACCTTGACACTGATGAAAAAGACAACTTACAAAAACATAAGGGATGCAGCAAAAGTAGCTTTATGGGGGACATTCATAGAAACTCAAGTCTTCATCAATCCATGAGAATGGTCTCCAATAAACAACTTGATTTATGTGGTAAAGAAGTAGAAAATAAAACAACAAACAAAGCCCCAAATTAGTAGAAATAAGGAAATAACAAAAAGGAATGCATAAATAAATCCAACGGAGACTAAAAAGACAAAAAAAAAAAAACAATGAAAATGAAAGCTGCCTTTTTTGGAAAGATAAACAAAACTGACAAACTTAGCTAGACTCACCAAGAAAGACAGAGGACTCGAATACAATCAGGAAAGAAAGATAATGGATTCCTGTCTCATATCAAAATCAAAAGAACTCTTCAAACTTGGACACAACAACTTCTTGCAAGCCACGTCTCTAAAGGCAAAGGAAATAAAAGCAAAAAAGGAACTATTGGCACTTCACCAAGATAAAAAGCTTCTGCAGGGCAAAGAAAATGATCAACAAAACAAAAAGTCAACCTATGGAATCGAAGAAGATATCTGCAAATGATATTACAGATAAAGGGCTAGTATCCACGATCTATAAAGAACTCCTCAAACTCGACACCCAAAAAATGGGCAGAAGACACAAAGGGATACTTCTCCAAAGAAGACATACAAATGGCCAACAGACACATGAAAAAATGCTCCACATCACTTGCCATCAGGCAAATACAAATCAAAACGACAATGAGATACCACCTTATACCAGTTAGAATGGTTAAAATTAACAACACAGGGGGCACCTGGGTAGTACAGAGGTTAAGCGTCTGTCTTCGGCTAAGGGCGTGATCCTGGCATTACGGGATCGAGCCCCACATCAGGCTCCTCCGCTATGAGCCTGCTTCTTCCTCTCCCACTCCCCCTGCTTGTGTTCCCTCTCTCGCTGGCCATCTCTATCTCTGTGGAATAAATAAATAAAATCTTGAAAAACAAATTAACAAGACAGGAAATTACAAAAAGTCAGAGAGGATATGGAGAAAGGGGAGCCCTCTTACACTACTCGTGAGAATTCAAGCTGGTATAGGCACTTTTGAACAATATGGGGGTTCCTCAAGACATTAAACACAGAGGTATCCTATGACCCACCAATTGCACTACTGGGTATTTACCCTATAGACACAGAGTAATGAAAAGAAGGGACACCTGTATCCCAACGTTCATAGCAACAATGTCCATAATAGCCAAACTGTGGAAGGAGCCAAGATGTCCTTCAGCAAATGAATGGACGAAGAAGATGTGGTTCATCTATACAATGGAATATTACTCAGTCATCAGAAAGGATGAATACCCACCATTTGCACCAAGGTGGATGGACCAGGAGGGGATTATGCTAAGTGAAATTAAGTCAAGCAGAGAAAGACAATTATCATAAGGTTTGACTCTGATGTGGAATGGAAGGAATAGCATGTAACATTAGAAGAAGGAAGGGAAAAGTGAAGGGGGGGGAATGAGAGGGGGAGATGAACCATGAGAGACTATTGACACTGGGAAGCAAAATGAAGGTTGCAGAAAGGGAGGGTAGGGGAATGGGTAATCCTGGTGATGGGTATTAGGAGGGCACGTGTCATAATGAGCACTAGGGGTTATATGCAAGCAATGAATCATGGAACACTTCATCAAAAACAAATGAAGTACTGTAGGGTGACTAACATCATTTTAAAAAAGGAGAAAGATATGAAATCCATACAGGAAAACTGTCACTATTTGCAAATGACATGAAATCCAGAAAGATTCCACAAAAAAAAACTGTTAATTTAAACAAATTCAAGAAAGCTGCAGGATATAAAGTCAATATACAGAGACCTGTTGTCTTTACTTTTTTTCAGATTTTATTTATTTATTTGAGAGGAAGAGAAAAAGCACATGCAGGGGTAGTGTCAGAAAGAGGGAGAAGCAGACCCTCGCTAAGCGGGGAGCCCTACACGGGGCTCAATCCCAGAACTCTGGGATCATGACCTGAGCTGAAGGCAGACACGTCACCTATGGGGCCACCCAGATGACCCAACTTCTTGCATTTCTGTATACTGATGACACACTTTCGCAAAGAGAAATTAAAAAAGCAATGCCATTTACAATTGCATCAAAAAAAAATCTAGGAATAAAAGTAACCAAAAATGCGAAAGACATAGTACACTCAACACATGGCAGAAAAGAAATGAAAAACATGTGTGTCGAGGGGGGCAGAATGTGTGGTTCAAAGATTTGGAAGGCAACACAAACAAATGGAAGCATACGCCATGCTCCTTAACTGGAAGAGTTAATTATGTGAACATGTCCATCGTACCCAAAGCAATCGACAGATGTGATGAAATCCCTATCTGAATTCCAGTGGCATTATTCAAGGAAATAGATAACAGTCCTCAAACTTGTATGGAATCACAAAAGGCCCCAAAAACGCAAAGCAACCTGAAGAAAGAAAGGTGCAGTCAACACACTCCTGGATTTCAAGCTAGATTACAAAGATGTTGTCATCAAAACAGGATGGTACTGGCATAAACACAGACCCAAGGTCAGTGGAACAGAACAGAAAGCTCAGAAACTTACCCACACGTAGATGATCCTAACTTATGACACAGCAGCAGAAGATATGCCATGAGGGAAGGACTGTGTCTACAGTGAGCGGTAACAGGCAAACTGGACACTAAAGGCAGAAGAATATAACTGGGTCAATTTCTTACATCACCAAAATTTTTAATGGATGAATGATTTGAAAATAAGACCTGAATCCATAAACCTCCAAGAAGACACAGGTACTAAGTCTCTCGACATAGGTTTTGGCAAAGAGTCTTCAGATCCGACACCAAACGCAAAGAAACAAAAGCAAAAATAAACAAGTGGAACAACTTCAAACTGAAATCTTCCACTTGGCAAAAGAAACCAGCAAAAACTTAAAAGGCCACTGACCCAATAAGAAAAAATATCTGCGAATCATATGTGTGAGAAGAGGCTAATATCCAAAATACACACAACACTCGTACAAATCAAAACAAAAAAAAAATCTGTATTAAAAAATGGGAGAATATGTGAATAGATACTTTCCAAAGATGGCACACAGGTGCCAACAGACAGAGAAAGTTATTCGACATCACTTAATATCGACAGGGAAACATCATCAAACCCACAATCGGCTATCCCCTCACAATTGTTGGAACAGCAATTTTCCCAGAGACAGACACCAGGTGGGGTCAAGGGTGTGCAGACAAGGAGACACTGTGCACTGTTGGTGGGAATGGAAATTGGTGCAGCCATTGTGACAAACGGTATGGAGGTTCCTGAAAAAATAAATACAACTACCACATGACCCAGTAATGGCTCTACAGAGTATTGATTTGGAGAACACAAAAATACTGCCTCAAAAAGACAGATGCACTCCCACATTCAGTGCAGCATTATTCACAAGAACCAGACATGGAAACACAGACCTTGGGGTCCTTATGCCAAGTAACTCAGACACAGAAAGACCAATACCAGATGCTCTCATGTACATTCCACGAGGAATAAACAAATACTGAACGCATAGATACTGAGAGCAGATTGGTAGGTGCCAGATTCGGAGATGGGGTGCTAGAAACGGGTGAAGGTGGTCAAAGTCTCAATGTTTGAGTGAGAAAATCCGACAGTCATGAAATGTTCTGTCCAGCATGGAGACTAAAACTAACCCTGCAGCATGGGGTATAGGTTTCCCTGCTCTTTGAACGTACAGGGCTTCTGAGAAACCTTGCACAGCAGAAATGGTGTCAAGAAGGAATGACCATTAATTTACACGGAACAATTAGACAGTGTGCTCAGACTCCAAAATTCCTCTCTTTGGCTTTTCTTAGGCCTCAGGACACAAGTTTCTAACGGAGGCCCAGCATAAATGAAGATAAATCAGAAGCAGAGGCTCACAGACACCATTCAAAATGCTGGTGGCTGGATGCGGAGAGCGGATCCCAGCGGAAGGACCTGGTTGGGGTGCACGCCGCCACTGTCGTGCTTCTCCCCAAAACAGATGCTGAACGCTATTCTCACTGTTCACCTTTTTTCATAAGAGGGAAATCCTCTTCAGGTCTCTTCCTCTTACTGAAGCTGGGTAATAACATAGTTCTTTCAAGAAAGCCCAGTGTCTTACTGTGAACGTTTAAAAAGTGGGGGATACTTGTACTTGAGCATTGCTGAGGGAGGAGATGTGAAAGGTACTCCCAGACACAAACCTCAGCAGATCCACCGGGAAAGGCACTTTCCTCAGCATGCGGAACACGGACTACCTCCTACCCCCTGAGAAAACCTCTCCTTCCCCTCGATCAGGAAAACCCACAACAGATGGGATTTACCCCAATTCCTCCGTTCTCCAGCTCCTAATAGCTAACCCATCAGCAAATCCTGCGAGCTCCATCTTCAAAATGGACCCAGAATATGTCTAACCACTCCTTCCAAGGCCACCTGTCTGGTCCACAGTGCCTGAGATCCTGGAAAAGTTTCGTCATTGACCTGCCTTGCCATCTTCAACCCTCTGTCATCTGTTCTCAACACTGTACCCAGGATGGCCCAGTGAAACAGGGTCTCATGGGGTTATAGCCCTGGAATGGCTTTCTGACACCTCTCTGAGGTCATGTCCTAAGCTGTCTCCTGTGGCTACAGGTCCTTCTTGCTGCTCCTGGACATACCTGAAATTCTCCTGCCCCAGAGCCTTTGCACATGCTTTCCCTTCTGTTAAGAATGCTCTTGATGTGTTCTCACTCAACTTCGGAGAAGTCTGAATTGGAGTGACAGGAACAGAAGATGAGGCTGTGTGTTGGGTGAGGATGGCGGCCCTGAAGAAGGTTCTCTGCCAGCTCTCAGCCAGTGCCTCACTTGTCCTCAGCCAGGAACTTGCACACAGCCCTCACCTGTCACAACTCTCACCCAGGAGACCCACAGCCACCCCTGGAGCCCACCCTTCCCACACCCTGCTGCAGAATGCATTCAGCTCTCCTCTGGGACCCCTGTCAGCTTTACCCAGACCTGGAACTCCCCCCTGTCTCCTGCAAAGCTCCCGGATTCCCCCTCTGCTTCCAAAATCACACTGACATAAAGCTTTCATGAGAAAGCTATAATGCTAACAAATGAAAGGTTCACACCTGCTTTCCCCTTCTGTTGCCTCTCTCTCCACCTTCTTTCCTACCTGTGCAAACTGTAAAATATCATTGGAACATGAACATGCTCTGAGACCTGAATCTTTCATTGCAGCTTTCTGAGGACTCCTTATGTGATAAGTAACTAGTGTATCCTACAACAGGGTGTTTCACATCTCTCATCTATAGAATAGTACAGCCCAAATCACTACAATTTTACCTCACTCTTCATGAAGCAGAACACTTTTTCCTTTCTTCTTTTACTTAAATTCCAGTTAGTTCACATGCCATGGAATATTCGCTTCAGGTGTAGGATTTAGTGATTCCTCACCTGCATACAGTACCCGGTGCTCATCACAAGTGCCCTCCTTAATACCCCTCACCCATTTAACTCTTGCCCCCATGCCCCTGTCCTGCAGCAACACTCAGTTTGTTCTCCAAGGTTGAGTCTATTTCCTTGTTTGCCTCTCTCATCACCCCAACACTCTGTTCATCTGTTTTCTTTCTGAAATTCCACAAGCGTGAGAGCATAGGATATTTGTCTTTCCTCACTGATTTTGCTTAGCTTAATACACTCTAGGTCCATCCACATCCTTGCAAATGGTAAGATTTCATTCCTTTTGAAGCTGGGTCATATTCCATTATATATATGTATCCCACTTCTGCTTTATCCATTCATCAGTGCATAGACTTTGGGATTCTCTCCATAGTTTGACTACTGTGGACATTGCTGCTATAAACATCATGGTGCATGTTCCCCCTTTGAATCTGCATTTTTGTTTCCTTTGGGTAAATACCTAGGAGAGCAATTGCTGGATCATGGGGTTGTTCAATGTTTAACTTTTTGAGGAGCCCCCACACTGTTTCCTAGACTGGCTGCACCATTTGCATTGCCACCAACAGGATGGGAGGGTTCCCCTTTAAGCCGAACATTATCTGCTGGCAATTTCATAAGATGAAACAAAACCTCTGTGAGATGCACCCAGGGTCAGGCAAGCAGTTGCAGACTTCACCCCAAGGCTCCTGACGCCAAGCCCCTTGAAGCCACCAGCATGCCACTATCCAAAAGAATTCCCAGACTCTCCTTCTGACTCCACCACCAAAGAAACTACAGAGAGAATATGGCACCTCCAAATATCGAGATAATACATTTAGTAAAACTGGAAAGTCAAGCTCAACTTTTAAACAGGAATAGGCCGCTTTGGATAATTTTCAATTTTCCCTCCACCCTAATTTTAACTCTTCTGATGAATAAACTAATCAATGATGAAACATCACCTTTGTCAAATGACATCATCCAAGTCTGTATCAGATGAAAAAAAGCCACCTAACTCTAGATGCTGGCCACTCAACCATATCTTAGGCCCAATTGAATAAACACTGTTAGATGAAGGAACAAATTAGATGTTACAAACAGGCACAGAGTGAATCTCACCTCCGCTTTCTAATAAAAGATGGTTCCTAGGAAACAGATGGTCAAAATACATGTGTAAGCAATAAATGGACAGAGAAATTGTGATCCCCTGCAAAGTTCTACCTGCAGGGAAACTAAGTAATTCTTGCACCAAACCCAGAATCCTGACAGCTACTTCAATTTTACTTTGTGGCTCAACTAGAGAAAAGAGAAAAGCCCAGGAGGTTTTGGGATAATGAGAGGTTTTACCTCCAGCCCTGACATAGATAGGACATTTTGCCAAACATACCTGTGCTTTCTCTGAACACTGGCGTCCTGTGACAAGCTGCCTCGCTGACTTCGATGCTGACGTTCAAAACCTCGGGGGTCTTGGAGCCAGAGCAGAGAAGTGTTGTCAGCTGGGGACAAGAAGTCACCTCTGACCTAAAGCCTGCACACCTGCTTCGGTTTCTGGGCGAAGGGGCAACACATGCTTGTTCTTTAGCAGTAATTATCTTCATTCTCAATAGACCAATGACCTTGCCTTTTCTGGAAGGCAGACTTACTCTTCTAAAGAAACCCTCAATTCGTCTATTCCCAATAAAACTAGAGTGGAACATTTATTTCTCACTTAAATAGAAAACACTGTTATTGTCGACATTGTGTGAATGAACTTTTAAAAACATTTTAGAGAGAAAGGAAGAGACCTTTATTCAAACCCAAGTCAGGACAGCTGCCTGGGAGACACAATCTTCACCAAGAAGGGAGTGCTCCAGGGAAGGAACATTTGGGGCAGGCTTATATATTTTTTTCTGTTTTCTTTTAAGTACAGAGTTACACACCACAATGAGGATCTTCTTAGATTCCAGAAATTGACAGACTCGTTCTTATGTTTTCAGTATGTACATGTCAGTATGACTTTAATCTTATGGGAGCCAAAGAGGTTCTTTATTTTTTCTTATCTTTATGTTGGCATATTTGGATATTGTTTTCTTCTCGAAGCAGATGTACAACATGTGCTTGGGGCAGAAATAGGGCCCATGCTTTGAGGTTTTGCCCAATCAATTTGAGCCAGGTAAAATGTTAAAGGATAGCTTCCCTGGGAGCCCAGGATCAGGGCCCACAGATGATATAAGATAAAAATTACTTTCATCATTATAATGACTACTAAATGGAGGAATTTGAGACAAAAGCACCTTTCACAATAGTACCAAGAATTCAAAATGAATCCCACAGAAGGCTACCTGCTCCATGGTCAGCACAGGTAACAGAAGTGTTCACAGTCTCTGGACTCCTGTCCTTCTCCTGCCCAAATCTCTGAAGCACACAGACCACTTAAAATCGGAATTGTAGAACTGCTAGACACCTTAGAGATGTCTGGCACCATTCCCTTAGACTGCAGGATAAAACACAATAGCTCATTGTCACAAACTAATTTCAACATGAAGTGCCCCCTGGATGCACTAAGTTCTTTCTCTGCAAATGTTGACTAATGTAAGTGACAGTCATACCATATAAACACTATGATGGCTGGGAAGTAATCGTAGGTAAGGGAATATTTTAGCCATATTTATAAGCATTGGCTCACTTTGTAGAAGAGGCTGAGCTGAGTGTTTTTAAATACTATTTCAGACCTGTTTTACAGCACCCTCTGAACATACCAGAGCCTGAATCTACTAAAAAAGATAGTTGGTTTCAGTAACTTTAATACCAGAAAAATATTATACTGTCTCTATTCCTAAGGATCTTTGAGTATCTTACCCACAGGTCCTCCACTGAGATAATGATCTTAATGATCACCATTGGCAGAGGTGAAAAGGCCCGCTGAATTCGTTCCAGTTGTCCACATGACAAGAAAATCCTGATACTTGATAGGTTTCCAGATTGAGAAGACCAGAGATAAGAGGGAAATAGTACCCTGTATGGAACAACAAGGGATTTGGAGTCAATTTGGGGATCCCACTTAGGTTTCTGACACTAAAATCCTCTGTGACTCATATCATCCGAGTCCCTGTCTAACCACCTGAAAATGTGCCTAAAAATATCTACACCCTAGTTGAGAAGTTTAAGAGGCAGAATGCTACAAAGAGCCAGTATGATGTCTCTCAAGAACAAGATCTCAGGAAGCCATAATTGCTATTGGGTCTATTTCTTTTCCAGAAGAAAGTACACATGTTGAATCCATATTTCGAATAGATGACTCACCAGATGATTTTCAAACCTGAAGGAAGGCCAAGAAGTCACTCTTGTGTCATATTTCACTCAGAAATCATGTTGTTGGACCGGTGAGGATGATACGATAGCAACGTCATCACTAACAGTGGGGAGCTTCTAATTTCCATACGACCATGTTGACCCCCTTAGCTCAAAGCCACCAGAGAGGGCAGCTGGGTAGTGGGCACCGTCATCATTGTGAGTGGGCAGCTTCCCATTTCCATATGGCCATGTTGACCCCCTTAGCTCAGGACCACCAGAAAGGACAGCTGAGGGGGACCACAGGCCAAGGCTGCCAGGTGTGGCTGGGGTAGGCAGAACTCTGACTTAAGGCTCAACTCCTGTCTAGGTTATTATAATGCTCTTCATAAAGAAAGTGCCATTGTGTGTGAGCCCTCATGTAGAAAAGGTTCAGAATTTCCATTGAGATTCCCTCTCTGACCTTTAGGATATGTAGCAAAGTTCCATTTAATTTTTAAACATTGAAGGACTTCCTGGTTTTCTTTTTGCTATGACTGTGGCTCAATTCCCCTGTGGTCTAAGAATAGAATCTAGTTAATTTCAGGGTTTAACATTTGTAGACTTGATTCATGGCCGCACCTATCATCTATTTGGGTAAAGAGTCTATGACCACTTGAAAATAATGTATTCTGCACTTATTACGGAATGTTCCCTATATGTCAATTAGGTCACATTTGTTACCAATGTTTTGTCTGCTTTCTCTGTCAGATATTGAGAAAGGTATATTAAAATCTTCAAACAATGCTGCTCTATTTATTGTGGCATCGGAGAATCTACCAGTGTTTTAAGGCAAGAGAAACAAAAAGGACAAGAACTGAGGGGATAACTGTGACTATTCACAGATAATACGATTGTGCACATAGAAAATCAAAAACAGTGTTTAAATATCCTATTAGAATTAAAAATGCAATTTAAAATAATAATAATAATAATAATAATAATAATAATAAAAGAGGTTTCCTAGGAAACAGATGGTCAAAATACATTTGTAAGCAATAAATGGGCAGAGAAATTGGATTGTAGCTTCCCATTGGACAGTTTCTGAAGAAAACGTAGAACCTGTCAATCTTGGGGTAGGACATAAGGTGCACTAACCATTTAAAAGAATTCAGTGGACTTCATAAAAATGTGACATTTGTAAGCAATAAATGGACAGAGAAAATAGATTGTAGCTTCCCATTGGACAGTTTCTGAAAGAAAACGTAGAACCTGTCAATCTTGGGGTAGGACATAGGGTGCACTAACCATTTAAAAGAATTCAGTGAGACTTCATAAAAATGTGACATTTCTCCTTATCTTATGACCATAAGAAAATGAAAAAGTGAACTGCAGGCTGGGAAGTAAAGATTTGCAATACACACACTGACAAAGACTTGTCCATAAAGAATTCCTGCTCATCAACCATAGAGTCTATTTATAAACGAATACTTCAGAAAAGATTGACTGATGGCCAATAAGAACAGGAAAGGGTGCTCTGCAGTATTATTTTCAGGAACAGCAAGGCCTTTCCTAAAATGAAAACATACACACAAACCAGTATTCCCTAGATGGATGACGTCCTTATTTCTGAGGACAGCTTGAAGAACAGACTAGCATCAAAGTAAAGTGATGCAATTCCTGACACTCAGAGGATGGACAATTGACCTCAAACTACAGTACAATATCTAGGCATCATTCGGTCCTCTGAAGGCAGACAACTACCACACCCCTTCCTACACCACACAGGTTGCTTCCCAACCCCTACCATAAAAGAAGATGAGAAACAGATAGGACTAGTAGGAAATAGCAAAAATCACATGTGGGGATTATCCTGAAACACACTGATCACATAACTAGTGTAAGGAAGTGTAGGGAACTGACAAGGACAGAGACTCAAGAGGTACTTCTTTGGGAAATGCTGTCTGAAATCGTCACACCTTGGTACCAGCTAATGAGGGCTCTGACCATACCCTAGGGTTTGCTCACAAGGGTCTGCAACACCATCGCTGAGGACTGAAACTCTTCAAGACCTCAAAGCTTGCCTCATTGACTATTGGACTAAGAGATTCCCATGTTCTGAAAACAGATATCAACTCATTGAAAGGTTCACCTGGGCTCTCTCGGAGGCCCTACAAGAAGCTGAACCATTCACTGAAAATCAATTGCACACACACACACACACACACACACACACACACCCCTGTCATTTCACCAATTACTTAAACATTCAAGGTTCTTCCTACCTTTTCTTTTACACATTGATATTTATACTCATATGAAATGTCATCATTTCTAATGAACACTGATGTCAAAATAGAGATCCATTGACACAATATTCACAAAATGGAACTTCCCTGCTGTAATTTTCAATATAGCGCTTTTTAAAGTTCATACATATTTTAGGATTTTGGTAACTTATACAGGAGAAGATCAGCATTGAAAAACTCTGAATACTGACAATGAGTTTTAAGCCTAGAGAACAAAAATTGTCCAATTTCATAGATAATAAGGAACCAAAGGGAAAGCATGGAAGCTGTAGTCGAATAATTTTACACATATGTATCCTCTCTTATTCTACTACTGAGGGGCGTGTTTTATTACCACTATACATGCATCAATTGTCTTCCACGTGCACCTTCACAGGTATAATGAATTACTACAGTAGAATGAAATGTCTGGGAACTACTTGGCGGCATCTATAATGAACAATGAAATTTCGATCTTATATTTGGTGAACTTCCACTGTCTGTCCCTTTAGACAATGGACCCTAAACAGAAGGGGGAATGAACCACGAGAGACTATGGACTCTGGGAAACAAACTGAGGGCTTCAGAGGGGAGAGGGGTGGGGGATTGGGATGGGCCAGTGATGGGTATTAAGGAAGGTACATATTGCATGGAGCACTGGGTGTTATATGCAAATAATGAATCACGGAACACTACATCAAAAACTAAGGAAATACTGTATAGTGACTAACATATCATAATAAAAATTATTAGTAGAAAAGAATTAAAGGTAAAAAAAAAACAATACAGCTTTTCTGTTTCAAGACCAATCACAATTGAGAAAAAACTAACTTCCAATCCCTAAAGCAAAACACAGACCAAGTTCCATTTCACTCCCCTTTATTCACATTCTCTGTGGGTTCTAAGTTATTTCCCTAACTCCTTTCCTGCTCAGCAGGGAGCCCGGGCTCGATCCCAGAACCCTGGGATCATAACCTGAGCCAAACGCACATGCTTAACTGGCTGAGCCAGTCAGAAGCCCCAGCCATGTTTTTCTTAACCAAAAGGACACTTTCTCACAATGCCTTCACATGACTTCACATGGTACCAGAGACCTGCATTTGCTTCTAGGAGGTTGAAGATGAAGGCAATTGCAAACTCGCACAGTGGTTTATCAAATACAATGACCTGCCTGGTGACAGTGAAACACTTATGAGCCCACGAGAGAGTGCTGTGACACTCAGCTGTGGCTGGGCTGGCACAGAGAACCAAATCCATTTCCCTGCCTGATGTCTGTGAGGAACAGATGCCCCCACTGTGAATGAGACCCTGTCACTGAGCTCTCCAGAGATGACCACTCTCATGGAGGATGAGGATAAAGGACAATGCCTGAGGAGACCTCATCTGTCTCTTATCTTTTCATATTTTTGACAGTGGACAAATCACTGCCTAGGAGTCCCCAACTACCTTAGTTTCATATTTGAATGACCAAGACGTTTTACAAAACACTTAAGATTTTCACCTCACAAATGGCCACAACCACTTAACATAGGGATTCAACATTAAGCAAAGATACTGTTCGTTGGAAGAGAGGTCCTGCCCACTGTTGTTTCTCACTTATATGCTCATCTTCCTTACCTCATGGTAACATAACCACCTTGATTCCTGCTTCTGTCTTCAGGAAGGCTGATGTGACTTGAAGGGCATTACCCTGACATCGTTCTTTCTTAGCAATAAGATGTGGACATTTCCCTAGTCCTACACACCCAAAGTTGAATCGGAATCAGGATTGAGGAGGCTGATGAGAGTTGAAGGTGTTTTCCTGTACACGGTGGTTTATTACCAATAAGGATGGGTCAGAGTCCTCGAAATTCCAGAACCTTTTCATTAATGCTTCCTACTCGTGAAAGATGATGTACTTTGGTTTTTCCCTGTATAGTGTGGAGACTCAGAGAAAAGTGCTTAGCCCTTTCGTCAGACTTCCTCGACCACCTTGGGGCTGGCTTCCATATTCACAAAGGATGAAGTTAGGGCTAAGAGGGTTCCTGTACACCGTTATTTCTTACAGATAAGTGTATGGCATTTTTGTTACATTGCCAGAACCACTTAGCGCCGGGCTTGCCGTCCTCCTGGGGATGAACCCTAACCCTAGTCAGCCCCCAAGGGGCCCCTCCCAAGGGGCCTGGCACCACAACGCCAGGGATTGGGGACCGCCGAGGCCAGTGCCTGAGTCTCCCTGCCGCCCCGCAGCAACCGGGCTGCTATGGGCGCCGCCAGTCATTCAGGGTGAGAGAATGGGCAGGGCCCTCCAAGCCCCGGCAACATTCGAAGGCCCCCCGCGCCAAAACGCTTGGGCCCACACTCCCTCTCGCCAGCACCTTAACCTCGGCCTGCCCCTCTGCCTGCCGCAGAGCTGGGGGAACGGGCCTGCTGGTCTCCTGGGGGCTAACACTTACCCTAGGTCGGCCCCCGAGAGGCCCTTCCCAAGGAGCCTGGCACCGCAATGCCGGGGATATGGGAACCCCGAGCCCCAGTGCTGGACTCACTCTGCCACCGCGCAAGCACCCAGTGCGCTAGGGGCGTTGCCAGTCATTCAGGAAGTGAGAACGGGCAGGGCCCTCCTATCCCCCTGCAACCTTCGAAGGCCCCCCGTGCAAAAACTCTGGCTCCCACGCTCCTGCTCGCCAGCGCCCTTACCTCGGCCCACCCCTCCGCTCGCTGCAGAGCTGGCAATCGGGCCTTCTGGCTTCCTGGGGGCTAACCCAATCCCTAGTCGCCCCCGAGGGGCCTCTCCCAAGTGGCCTGGCGCCGCATGCCAGGGATTGGGGACCCCCAAGTCACAGCGCCGGACGCACCCTGCCGCCCCACCGCCACAGGGGGCGCTAGGGGCGTCGCCAGTCCTTCAGGGCAACAGAACGGGCAGGACTCTCCGAGCCACCTGCGACCTTCGAAGGCACCCCGAGCCAAAGCCAAATGCTCTGGCCCACACTCCTGCTCACCAGCTACCTCACCTCGACCCACACCTCCATTCATCGTACATGGGCGGAACGAGCCTGCCAGCCTCCTGGGGGCGAACACTAACCCTAGGACGGCCCGCGAGCGGCCCGCCAAAGGGGCCTGTCGCCACAACGCTGTGTATTAGGGACCCCCGAGCCTCAGCGCTGGACTCACCCTGCCGCCCCGCCGCCATCCGGGCCGCTAGGGGTGCCGCTGGTCATTCAGGGCGGGAGAACGGGCAGGGCCCTCTGAGCCCATGGCGACCTTTGAAGGCCCCCCCATCCAAAACGCTTGAGCCCACACTCCCGCTCCTCAGCGCCCTCACCTCGGCCCGCCCCCCGCTCGGTGCAGAGCCGGTGGATGAGGCCTGCCCTCCTCCTGGAGGCTATCCATAACCCTAGGTTGGCCCCTGAGGGGCCCCTCCGTAGGGGCTTGGCACCGCAATGCCTGGGATTGGGGATGCCCGAGCCCCAGTGCCGGACTCACCATGTTGCCCCGCCGCCACCTGGGCCGCTAGGAGCACTGTCGGTCATTCATGGAGAGAGCACAGGCAGATCCCTCCAAGCCCCTGGTGACATTCGAAGGCCCCCCGCGCCAAAACGCTTGGGCCCATGCTCCCACTCGCCATCGCCCTTACCTCGGCCTGCCCCTCCGCTCACCGCACAGCCAGCGGATTGGGCCTCCCAGCCTCCTGGGGGCTAACCCTAACCCCAGGTAGGCCCCCTAGGGGCCCATCCCAAGGGGCCTGGAGCCGCAACACAAGGGATTGGGGACGACTGAGCCCCAGCGCCGGACTCACCGTGCCGCCCCACTGCCACCCAGGCCCCTAGCTGCACCGCCGGTCATTCAGGGCGTGAGAACAGGCAGGGCCCTCCGAGCCACGGGCGGCCTTCGAAGGCACCCCGCATCAAAACGCTTGCGCCCACGCTATCGCTTGTCAGCACCCTCACCTCGGCCCGCCCCTCCACTCACCGCAAAGCTGGCCGATCTGGCCTGACGGCCTCCTGGGGGCTAACCCTAACCCTAGATTGGCCCACGAGGGGCCCCTCCCAAGGCACCTGGTGCTGCAATGCCGGGGATTGTGGACCCCTGAGCCCCAGCACCGGACTCACCTTGCTTCCCCGCCAACAACCGGGCTGGTAGAGGCGCTGCTGGTCATTCAGGGAGGGAAAACGGGCAAGGCCCCCTTAGCCCCCGGCGACCTTCGAAGGCCACTCGCGCCAAAACGCTTGGGCCCATGTTCCTGCTCGCCAGCACCCTCATCTCGGCCCGCCCCTCCGCTCGCCACACAGCCGGCAGATCGGGCCTGCGGGCCTCCTGGGGGCTAAACCTAACCCTAGGTCCGTCCCCAAGGGGCCCCTCCCAAAGGCCCTGGCGCCGCAAAGCCGGGGATTGGGGAACCCCGAGCCCCAGTGCCACACTCTCCCTGCCGCCCCGCTGCCAACCGGGCCACGAGGGACGCCGTTGGTCATTCAGAGCAGGAGAATGGGCAGGGCCCTCCAAGCCCCTGGCGACCTTTGAAGGCGTCTCGTGCCAAAATGCTTGGGCCCACACTCCCCGCTGGCCAGTGCCCTCATCTCAGCCCGCCCCTCCGCTCGCCGCACAGCTGGCAGATCGGGCCTACTGGCCTCCTGGGGGTAACCCTAACCCTAGGTCGACCCCCAAGCGGGCCTTCCCAAGGGGCCTGGCGCAGCAACGCAGGGGATTGGGGACCCCCGAGCTCCAGCGCCAGACTCACCCTGCCGACCCGACACCACCCGAGCCGCTAGGGGCGCCACCAGTCATTCAGTGCGGGAGAACAGGCAGGGCCCTTCAAGCCCCTGGCGACATTTGAAGGCCGCACTTGCGAAAATGCTTGGGCCCACGCTCCTGCTCCCCAGCACCCACATCTTAGCCCACTCCTCCACTTGCCGCACAGGCTGCAGATCAGGCCTGTCAGCATCCTGGGGGCTAACCCTAACCCTAGGTCGGCCCTCGAGGGGCCCGTCTGATGGGGCCTGGCGCCACAACGCCTGGGATTGCTGACACCCGAGCCCCAGTGCTGGACTAACCGTGCCACCCTGCCACCACCCGGGCCGCTAGTGGCGCCGCCGGTCATTCAGGGTGGGAGTACGGGCGGGGCCCTCCGAGCCCCCAGTGACTTTTGAAGGACCCCATGCCAAAACGCTTGGACCAATGCTGCCGCTCGCCAGGCCCTCACCTCGGCCCGCCCCTCCGCTCTCCAAACAGCGGGCGGATTGGGCCTGCCGGACTCCTAGGGGCTAACCCTAACCATAGGTCGGCCCCCAAGGGGCATATCCCAAGGGGCCTGGCTCCGCAACACAGGGCATTGGGGACCCCCAAGCCCCAGTGCCGGACTCACCGTGTCACCCCGCTGCTACCCGGGCCACTAGGGGTGCCGCCGGTCATTCAGGGCGGGAGAACGGGCAGGGCCCTCTGAGCCTCCGGCGACCTTTGAAGGCCCCCCGCGCCAAAACGTTTGGACACACGCTCCCACTCGCTAGCGCCCTCACCTCGGCCCACCCCTTTGCTGCACACCCGGCTGATAGGGACTGCCGACCTCCTGGGGCCTAAGCCTAACCCTAGGTCGGCCCTCGAGGGGCCCGTCCCAAGGGGCCTGGCGCTGCAACCCCGGGTATTGGGGACCCCCGAACCCCAGCGCTGGACTCACTGTGTTGCCCCACCACCACCCGGGCCACTAGGAGCACCGTCGGTCATTCAGGGAGGGAGTACGGGCAGATCACTCCGAGCCCCTGGCGACCTTCGAAGGCCCCCCCCGCGCCAAAACGCTTGGGCCCATGCTCCCGCTCACCTGTGCCCTTACCTCGGTCCGCCCCTCCGCTCGCTGCACAGCTTGTGGATCGGGACTGCCAGCCTCCTGGGTGTTACCCTAACCTTTGGTGGGCCCCCGAGGGGCCCATCCCAGGTTCCTATTGCCACAATACCGGGGATAGGGGACTCCCGAGCCCCAGCGCCGGACTCACCCTCCCGCCCTACCGCCCCCTGGGCCGCTAGGGGCACTGCCAGTCATTCAGGGAGGGAGAACGGGCAGGGCCCTCCGAGCCACCGGCGACTTTTGAAGGCCCCCCGCACCAAAACGCTTTGGGCCCATGCTCCCGCTCACCTGTGCCCTTACCTCAGTCCGCCACTCCGCTCGCCGCACAGCTGGCGGATCGGGCCTCCCAGACTCCTGGTGGCTAACCCTAACCCTAGGTAGGCCCCCTAGGGGCCCATCCCAAGGGGCATGGCGCCGCAACGCCAGGGATTGAGGACTCCCGAGCCCCAGCGTCGGACTCACCCTGCTGCCCCGCCACACCCGGGCCGCTAGGGGAGCCGATTGTTATTCAGGGCGGGAGAACGGATAGGGCCCTCTGAGCCCCTGGAGACCTTTGAAGGACCCCCGCGACAAAATGCTTCGGCCCACGCTCCCGCTCACCAGCGACCTCACTCGGCTCGCCCCTCCACTCGCCGCACAGCTGGTGGATCGGACCTGCCAGCCTCCTGGGGGCTAACCCTAACCCTAGGTTGTCCCCCGAGGGGCCAGTCCAATGGGGCCTGGCGCCACAACGCCTGGGATTGCTGACCCCTGAGCCACAGAGCCGGACTCACCGTGCCGCCCCACCACCACACGGGCCGCTAGCGGCACCGTCGGTCATTCAGGGCGTGAGAACAGGCAGGGCCCTCCGAGCCACGGGCGACCTTCGAAGGCACCCCTCAACAAAACGCTTGTGCCCACACTCCCACTTGTCAGCGCCCTCACCTCGGCCTGCCCCTCCGCTCACCGCAAAGCTGGCCGATCGGGCCTGCCGGCTTCCTGGGGGCTAACCCTAACCATAGGTCAGCCCACGAGGGGCCCCTCCCAAGGCACCTGGCGTTGCAACGCCGGGGATTGTGGACCCCCGAGTCCCAGCGCCAGAGTCACCCTGCTGCCCCGTTGCCACACGGTCCGCTAGGGGCGCCATCGGTCATTCAGGGCGGGAGAAGGGGCAGGGCCCTCTGAGCCCCAGGCAACTTTCGAAGGCCCCCCGCGCCAAAACGCTTGGGCCCATGCTCCCACGCGCCAGCGCCCTCACCTTGGCCCATCCCTCCGCTAGACTCACAGCCAGCGGATCGGGCCTGCCGGCCTCCTGGGGACTATCCCTATTCCTAGCTTGGCCCACTAGGGGCCCTTCCCAAGGGGCCTGGCGCAGCAATGCTGGGGATCGGGAACCCCCGATCCCCAGCGCCAGACTCACCCTACTGCCCCGCTGCCACCCGGGCTGGTAGGGGCGCCGCCGGTCATTCACGGCGACAGAATGGGCAAGGCCCTCCGAGCCCCCGGCAACCATCGAAGTCCCCCCACGCCAAAACGCTTGGGCCCTCACTCCCGCTCTCCAGAGCCCTCACCTCGGCCCACCCCTCTGCTCAACGCACAGCTGGCGGATAGGGCCTGCTGGCCTACTGGGGGCTAACCCTAACCCTAGTTCTGTCCTCAAAGGGCCCCTCCCAAGGGGCCTGGCGCCATAACGCCGGGGATTGGGGAACCCCGTGCCCCAGCGCCGGACTCACCCTGCCGCCCCGCCGCCACCCGGGCCGCTAGGGTTGCCGCTGGATATTCAAGGCTGGAAAACGGGCAGGGCCCTTTGAGCCCCCGGCAAACTTCAAAGATACCCCGCGCCAAAACGCTTGAACCCAGGCTCCCGCATGCCAGTGCCCTCACTTTGTCCTGCCCCTCCGCTCACCGGATAGCCAGTGGATCAGGCCCGCCGGGCTTCTGGTGGCTAAACCTAACCCTAGGTCAGCCCCCGAGGGGCCCCTCTGATGGGGCCTGGCGCCACAACGGCTGGGATTGCTGACCCCGAGCCCCAGCGCGGGACTAACCGTGGCACCCCGCCGCCACCCCGGTTGCTAGGAGCACCATCAGTCATTCAGGGCGGGAAAACAGGCAGGGCCCTCCAAGGCCCTGGTGACCTTCGAAGACCCCCGTGCCAAAACGATTGGGCCCAAGCTCCTGCTCGCCTGTGCCCATACCTTGCACCACCCCTCCGCTCGCCGCATAGCTGGCGGATCGGGCCTGTGGGCCTCCTGAGGGCTAACTTAACCCAAGGTCGACCCCCAAATGGCCCTTCCCAAGGTCCTGGCGACACAACGCCGGGCATTGGGGACCCCCGAGACCCAGTGCCAGACTCACCCTGCTGCCCCGCTGCCACCAGTACTGTGAGGGGCACCGTCGGTCATTCAGGGAGGGAGAACGGGCAGGACCCTCTGAGCCCCTGGCGACCTTCTAGGACCCTCCCTCTAAAACTTTGGTCCCACATTCCCACTCGCCAACGCCCTCATCTCAACCTGCCCCTCCGCTCACCACACAGCCGGCAGACCGGGCTTCCCGGCCTCCTGGGGGTAACCCTAACCCTAGGTCGGCACCTGAGGGGGCCCTCCCAAGAGGCCTGGGGCTGCAACGCTGGGGATTGGTGACCCCCGAGCAGCAGCGCCGGACTCACTTTGCTGCTCCACTGCCACCGGGGCCGCTAGGGGCCCCTATGGTCATTTAGGGCGGGAGAACAGGCAGGGCCCTCCAAGTCCCCAACGACCTTCGAAAGCCCCCCCAGGCAAAACGCTTCACCCAACACTTCCGTTCCCCAGTGCCCTCACCTCGGTCCGCCCCTCCGCTCGCCGCACAGCCGGTGGATTGGGTCTGCCGGCCTCCTGTGGGCTAACAGTAATGCTTGGTCGGCCCCCTAGAGCCCTTCCGAAGGGGACTGGCACCCCAACGCCGAGGACTGGGGACCCCGAGCCCCAGCGCCAGACTCACCCTACCACCCCTCCTCTAACTGGGCCGCTAGGGTAGCCGCCTGTCATTCAGGGCGGAAGAACGTGTACGGCACTTCGAGCACTCGGCAACCTTCGAAGGACCCCCCCGCGAAAACTCCTGGGCCCGGGCTCCTGCTTGCCAGTGGCCTCACCTCCGCCCGACACTCCGCTCGCCGTACAGCTGGCGAATCGGGCCTGCCGGCCTCCTGGGTGCTAACCCTAACACTAGGTCGCACCCAAGGGGCCCCTCCCAAGGGGCCTGGTGCTGCAACAACGGGGATTGGGGACCCCCGAGCCCTAGCGCCGGACTCACACTGCTGCCCCTCTGCAACCCGGGCCGCTAGGTGTGCCGTCGGGCATTCAGTGTGGTAGAAAGGGGAAGGACGCTCTGAGCCCCCGACTACTTTCGAATTCCCCCCCACGCCAAAACGCTTGTGCCCATGCTTCCGCTCGACAGCGCCCTCACCTCAGCCTGCCCCTCTGCTCGCCACACAGCCGGCAGATCAGGTCTGCCGGCCTTCTGGGGGCTAACAGTAATGCTTGGTCGGTCCCCTAGAGCCCTTCCGAAGGGGCCTGGCACCCCAACGCCGAGGATTGGGGACCCTGAACCCCAGCGCCTGACTCACCCTACTGTCCGTCCTCTACCCGGGCTGCTAGGGTAGCCACCAGTCATTCAGGGCGGAAGAACGTGCAGGGCCCTCTGAGCCCCCGGCGACCTCTGAAGGCCCCCGGCACCAAAACGCTTGACTCAAGCACCTGCTCGCCAGCACCCTCATCTCGGACCACCCCTCTGCTCCTTGCGGAGTGGGCGGATCAGGACTGCTGGCCTCCTGGGGGCAAACTCTAACCCTAGGTCGGCCACCGAGGGGGCCATCCCAAGGTGCTTATCGCCGCAACGCCTGGGATTGGGGACCCCCGAGCCCCAGCGCCAGACTCTACCCTGCTGCCCTGCCACAACCCGGGCCGCTAGGCGTGCAGCCGGACATTCAGGGCGGGAGAACGGGCAGGGCCCTCCGAGCCCCTGGCGACCTTCGAAGGCTGCCTGCGCCAGAACACTTGGGTCCACGCTCCGGCTCACCAGCGGCCTCCGCTCGGCCAGCACTTCCGCTCTCCACACAGCCGGCGGATCCGGCCTGAGAGCCTCCTGGGGGCTAACCCTAACCCTAGGTCGGTTCCCAAGAGGCCTGGCACCGCAACGCGGGGGATTGGGTACCCACGAGCCCCAGCGCTGGACTCAACTTGCCGCCCCCAGGCCACCCGAGCCGCTAGGGTCGCCGCCGGTCATTCAGGGCAAGAGAACGGGCAGGGGCCTCCGAGCCACTGGTGACCTTCGAAGGCACCCGTGCCAAAATGCCTGGGCCCACACTCCCGCTCGCCAGCGCCCTCACCTCAGCCTGCCCCTCTGGACGCCACACAGCCGGCGGGTCGGGCCTGCCGGCTTCCTGGGGACTTACACTAACCCTAGGTCGGCCCCGGAGGGGCCCCTCCCAAGGTGCTGGTGCCACGACGCTGGGGATTTGGGACCCCCAAGCCCAAGCACCGGACTCACCCTGCCCCCCCTCTTCCACCCAGGCCCCTAGGATAACCGAGGATCATGCAGGGCGGGAGAACCGGCAGGGCCCTCAGAGCCCCCGGGAAATTTCGAACGCCGCACGCGCCAGAACCCTAGGGCCCACGCTCCCGCTCACCAGCGGCCTCACCTCGGCCAGCGCTTCCGCTCTCCACACAGTCGGCGGATCGGGCCTGCCAGCCTCCTGGGGACTAACACTAACCCTAGGTCAGCCCACGAGGGGACCCTCCCAAGGGGCCTGGGACCGCAACGCCGGGTTGGGGACCCCGAGCCCCAGTGCCGGACTCACCCTGCGCCCCACCACCACCCAGGCTGCTTGGGGCGCCACCGGTCATTCAGGGCGGGAGAACGGGCAGGGCACTCTGAGTCTTCGGCGACCTTCAAAGGCCCCCCATGCCAAAATGCTTGGGCCCACGCTCCCGCTCGAAGCGCCCTCACCTCGGGCCACCCTTCCACTCGCCGCACAGCAGGCGGATCGGGCCTTCTGGCATCCTGGGTGCTAACCCTAAACCTAGGTCGACCCCTGAGGGGCCCCTCTTAAGTGCCCTTGCACCGCAACGCCGGGGATTGAGAACCCATGAAACCCAGTGTCGGACTCACCACGCCTCCCCATCGCCACCTGGGCCGCTATGGGCGCCGTCGGTCTTTCAGGACGGAAGGACGGGCAGGGCCCTCCGAGCCCCTGGCGACCTCGAAGGCCCCCCAAGCCAATACGCTTGGGTGCACGCTCTCGCTCGCCAGCGACCTCATCTCGGCTCACCCCTCCATTCACCTCACAGCCAGCGGATCAGACCTGCAGGCCTCCTGGGGGCTAACACTAACCCTAGTTGGCCGCAGAGGGGCCTCTCCCAACAGGCCTCGTGCCGGAACGCCCGTGATTTTGGACCCCCGAGCCCCAGCGCCAGACTCACCCTGCCGCCCCGCCTCCACCTGGGCCGATAGGGGCGCCGCCGGTCATTCAGGGCGGGAGAACGGGCAGGGCCCTCTGAGCCCCCTGCAACATTCAAAGGCCCCCCGCCCCAAAACGCTTAGGCCCATGCTCCTTCTCGCCAGCGCCCTCACCTCTGCCCGTGCCTCCGCTCGCGGCACAGCTGGCGGATCGGGCCTGCTGGCCTCCTGGGGGTTAAACCTAACCGTATGTTGGCCCACGAGGGCCCCTCCAAAGGGGCTTGGCACTGCAAAGTGGGCATTGGGGACCACCGAGCCCCTGTGCAAGACTCAACGTGCCGCCCCTCCTCCACCCTGGCCTATAGGGGCACTGCCGGTCATTCAGGGCGGGAGAACGGACAAGGCCCTCAGAGCACCCGGAGACCTTCGAAGGCTCCCCACGTCAAAACGCTTGTTTCCCATGCTCCCACTCGCCAGCAGCCTCACCTCGGCCCGCCCCTCCACTCGACGCACACCTGGCTGATCGGGCCTGACGGCCTCCTGGGAGCTAACCCAAACCATACGTCGCCCCTTGAGGGGCCCCTCCCAAGGGGCCTGGCACCGCCACGCCGGGGCTTGGGGACCCCCGAGCACCAGCGCAAGACTCACCCTGCCTCCTCGCCGTGACCCTGCCCGCTATTAGCGCCGTCCTCATTCAGGGCGGGAGAACAGCAAGGGGCCTCCGAGCCACCAGCGACTTTCGAAGCCCCCCCCGTAACAAAACGCTTGTGCCCACGCTCCCGATGGCCAGCGCCCTCACCTTGGCCCACCACTCCGCTTGCAGCACAGCTGGCGAATTGGGCCTGCCGGCCTCCTTTGGGCTAACCCTACCCTAGATCGGCCCCCGAGGGACCACTCCCAAGTGCCCGGCGCCACCACGCCGGGGATTGGGGACCCCTCCCCAGTGCCGGACTCACCTTGCCACCCCGTCACCAACCGGGCCGCTACGGGCGCTGCCGGTCATTCAGGGCAGGAGAACGAGCAGCGCCCTCCGAGCCTATGGCGACTACGAAGGCCATCCGCGCCAAAATGCTTGGGCCGACGCTCCTGGTCGCCAGCACCCTCACCTCAGCACGCCACTTCAATTGGCACAGAGCTGGCGGATCGGGCCTGCCGCCCTCCTGGGGGCTAACCCTAACCCAAGATGGGCCCCAGAGGGACCCCTCCCAAGGGGACTGGCACCGCAACGCCGGGGATTGGGGAAGCCGAGCCCCGACTGCGGTCTCACCCTGCCCCCATGCCACCACCCGGGCTGCTAGGGGTGCCCCCGGTCATTCAGGGGGGCAGAACTGGCAGGGCCCTCCAAGCCCCCGGCGACCTTTGAAGGCCCCCGTGCCAAAACGCTTGGGCCCACGCTCCCACTCACCAGGGCGCTCACCTCGGTCCACCCCTCTGCTCGCTGGACAGCCAGCAGATAGGGCCTGCTGGTGTCCTGGGGGTTAACCCTAACCCTAGGGCGGCACCCAAGGGGCCCCTCCCAAGGGGCCTGGCGCAGCAACCCCAGGGATTAGGGACCCC